>NC_091477.1:71126337-71748132 GCF_036971445.1 Narcine bancroftii | reverse complement strand
TTGGTTTTAGAAGCATTGGATCTTGAATGCTGGGATCTGGTTGCAAATCCTGGTTGGGGGTTTTCTTTGACCAAAAACCAAGTCTGATTAATCAGGAGAATTTCCAACTGACATCGTTGTTACCTTGCCCCAGCTCATCATTCCAACATTGCAATTTCCTTCTCAGTAAATCGTATCAAGGATCAGTACAAGGTCTTAGTGCGAATTCCCCCTGATAATGAGAAAAGCAATTTAATCCGGATTGAAGGTGACCCTCAGGGAGTTCAAGATGCGAAGAAGGAACTTCTGGAGCTTGCATCCAGAATGGTGAGTAATGGGAAATAGAAGGTTTTGGGAGGAACTGGTTCCAATCCCAGTGCAATAGTGTTTCAGACTTGTGCTACTGAAATTGGAACCTCTTTCATGTGGTTCATGCTTTGTCCAATATCGATTAACATGTGCTTCACATTCAAATGTCTTGGCTCTGAAGTTTTGTGCAACAAATTGCTGGCCCAGAAATAAATTGCATCTGAAGTCCAATCTGAAGTTGTGGCTGAAAGCTCCAGGATTTTTTTTTTTTGCTTTGCTGGTTTAGTGCTGACGAGGCTACTTGATACCTCTTTCACTAAGTTAAATGAGAACGGTTCAATTTGGCACCGACTTCCTGAATTTTTGAGGCCCTCTGCATTTTCTCGCTGGAGAAATGCATTTTGCATGCAACTTGGGTTTTAGTTGAGTGGCTGTATGTAATAATTTAAAATAATGCATTCAGAATTGGGAATTCCTTTGGGCAAAAGCCAATACCAATTTTTTGGGGTTTCCCAGGTCCATGCAATGTAATAAAAAAGTTGTCTCTTTTAGTAATTTTGGATTATAATGATGTAAAGTTGTTGTGCTACACTTCTATTTAAGCTAATAGAATGGAGGACAATAAATTTTTAAATCCTCTGTTCTTGACTTGTGATTGTATCCCTTCCTTGCAAATCTTGTTTACTTGGATTAGACATCGTCTAGATGTTATGAATTAACCACACTGAAGGGATACATTTGAAAGCAACAAATCATTACTTCAAATCTCTCCTTGCTAATTAAAAGTACTGCTGTGATCAACAGGAAAATGAACGCACCAAGGACTTGATCATTGACCATCGCTTCCATCGTACAATCATTGGACAGAAGGGAGAGAAGGTTAAGGAGATCCGTGACAAGTTCCCCGAGGTAATCAATAATCGGCGTCTTTAGTTTCCCCCAATCTCGCCTGGTTTCCATTTCTAATGTCTTTCGATGATGGAATTCCTTTTATGCAGACTATCATTCTCTCTATACATTTCAGGTCATTATTAACTTCCCGGATCCAAATCAAAAGAGCGACATTGTGCAACTGCGTGGTCCCAAAAATGAAGTTGAGAAGTGTGCCAAGTTCTTGAATAAAATTGTAGCTGAACTTGTAAGTTTTGGCCTGAGTGTTTGACACCTAAGGTTTATCTGAACAAGTGGGAGAAGTCGCTCTAGTGCTGGCACAAAGCACTGTTGGATATTGGGGTATTCTGGACTGCAACTGGTGGGTGGGATGAAGGTGGAGTCCAGTATTTTTGTGGGGGGGGGGGTTTATATTGTGTTTTAAGGTATGTATGGAGTTGTATTGTCAGGACAATAACAATGCACTTATTTTTGGGTTCTCTGAAGAATTAATTTGTGACTTCAGGTTTTTAAATTACATAGATAAAATGGATATGTAACATTGTATGATGTAGCCGCTGAAATACAGTCCCTTTCCTTTTGAAGAGGGAAAATGCAGTAGTCTTGTTGGTCAAAACTGTGGCAAGAGTGTCTATGTTCATATTGCTATTAATTTGTCGTTAACTCTCTGCATCTAGGTTGAAAATAGCTATTCTGTCTCTGTGCCCATCTTCAAGCAGTTTCATAAAAATATCATTGGGAAAGGAGGAGCAAATATCAAGAAGGTATGTGCAATGATTTTAAAGCTGCTTAATCAAAGGGAAGCAGCTTGGTTAAGTACATTTGTATTATGGTTACACGTTGCAAGAAGCTCTAATTAAATCTATTCCCTTATAGTCATACAGCATGAAAACAGGTCCTTGGGGCCCATCTTGTCCACACTGACCAAAATGTCCCATCCACACTTGACCCCCACCTCCCTGTTTGGTTCATGTTCACCCCCAAAACCCATCCTATTATGTACCTGTCCAATTTTCTTAAAGATTGCAACAATACCTGCCTCAACCACCTGTTCCATACGCCCACCACCTTCTGTGTAGTAATGCTACCCCTCTGGTTCCGGATTAATCTTTCTACCCTCCACCTATCGCCGACCTTAAATCTGTTCATTTTTTTAGCAAAAATCCTTCCATGATTTTGTACACCTCTGAGATCACTCCTCATTCTCCTGCACTCCACGAATAAACCCCTAGTCTGTTTGTCAAGCAAGAGGGAAATGTCATATACCTAAAGGAAGTATATGGAATACAAGAACTGACCATTACCCAAATGAATTGAAACTTGAGATTCTGTCATTGATCAACTTTGGATGCTATTTTGCGATGCAGAATGCACAAGCATAACTCAGACCGGGAGAGCAACACAAAAGCTGCAGATGCTGGAATGTTGAGCAGATGAAGGATTGGTAGATGCACTTAGCAGGTCAGATGGTATCCATGGGTAGAAATGGCCATTTAGTGTTTTGAATCTGGACTCTTTGTAGAAAGGGGGTGATGTTGTGGATATTAAGGTGGGGGGGCAGAGGGAGGGAGAGAAACAAGCTGCGGAGGGGGCCCAAAGACGTGACAGAATGTGGAGAGGTCAGTAGGGAGGGAGTGAAGAAAAGTTGGAGATCAGAACGAAAATAAAGTGTAGGGTTAGGTAAAGAAAAACGGATTGTATAACTGAAAGGCAAATCTACATTTGCTTAGCTTGTTTACCTGTTGTATGCACTTGTCATAGCATTTAAAAAAAAAAAAAAAAAATGCTTCAATGGGATCTTTTCATTTGTTGAGTCTCTCATTGTTGGATAAAAGGCCACTTAAATGGATGGTGAACCCAATTAGACATAATAGAAATAATCCAAGATTTGTTTGATTTTTTTTTTGTCCACCCCCTCTCTGTCCTATAACAGTTTGACTAATGCAGTTAATGAAGGTTGTTGGATAAGCAATCAGACACAGCAGAAATCCTTGGAATTTCTACCCCTGGTACCTAAACACCATCACCTCAACTCTTTCACCTCCATAATTTCTTGAACAACTATGGCTCAGTGTCACCTAAAGGAAGTGGAGCTAGAAATTTGTTTAATCATTTCTGAGGGCATCTTTTCAGGCTTATTTTTATTAAATTGATAACATTGTTTAATATCACCCAATTTCTTCCTCTTTCTCGAAAGGATGTTTAGAACCTCCTTGTAGGAGGAGTTAAATTGTGATCTTGCTCAGCTTTTGTGTTCATGAATTGAAGGAATTGCTTTTTAAAACTGGGAAACCACAGATCATTTGGGGTGATGCAGGGTATAAATGCAACAATTAGACCATTTTTAAGCATTCAACATTTTACTTCATTCTTCACTCTGACATTGAGCTTTGGAAGTGGGTCCATGTACTGAATTGTTCAATTATTTGCAAGTTCATGATTACTAGTGAATTGAATGGAGGCATTTTAGCAAACCAAATGTCCATTCCATTTGCCTTCCCAAATCAGACAGTCAAGGGTGTTTGATAATCTACATCACCAATTTTGGTCCAGAACTCTATTAGGCAGTGACGATTTCTGCCCTCTGCTTGGAACAGACGTGTAACACTCAACACCATCTGCCCTCTGTTTGGATCAGACGTGTAACACACAACGCCATCTGCCCTCTGTTTGGAACAGACATGTAACACTCAATGCCATCTGCCCTCTGTTTGGATCAGACGTGTAACACTCAACGCCATCTGCCCTCTGTTTGGATCAGACGTGTAACACTCAAAGCCATCTGCCCTCTGTTTGGATCAGACGTGTAACACTCAAAGCCATCTGCCCTCTGTTTGGATCAGACGTGTAACACTCAACGCCATCTGCCCTCTGTTTGGATCAGACGTGTAACACTCAAAGCCATCTGCTCTCTGTTTGGAACAGACGTGTAACACTCAACACCATCTGCCCTCTGTTTGGAACAGACGTGTAACACTCAACGCCATCTGCCCTCTGTTTGGAACAGACGTGTAACACTCAACACCATCTGCCCTCTGTTTGGAACAGACGTGTAACACTCAACGTCATCTGCCCTCTGTTTGGAACAGACGTGTAACACTCAACACCATCTGCCCTCTGTTTGGAACAGACGTGTAACACTCAAAACCATCTGCCCTCTGTTTGGAACAGACGTGTAACACTCAACGCCATCTGCCCTCTGTTTGGAACAGATGTGTAACACTCAACGCCACCTGCCCTCTGTTTGGAACAGACGTGTAACACTCAACGCCATCTGCCCTCTGTTTGGAACAGACGTGTAACACTCAACACCATCTCAAAAATACTCTGGCAGGATAAATGAACAAAAGGGTGTGACACAAACCATGTGATTCATCTGTCCATTTGCTGAAATAGAATGAGTATTTGCACTTGTGAAAGCATGTTGACTTGGTCTTGTTGGGATCAGGACCAAATCTTTTCTGTTGATGAATTATTGCATTTCTTAATGTTATGAAATAGGTTTAATGAGTGAATGGGAAAAGAGATTTGTTGTTTGGCCATCTTGATTCGTGACGCCCCTTCTTTCCTTGCTTCCACGACGAAACCTTCCAAGAGGGCAAGGAAAGAATGGTTAGGTGGGCGGCAAGATTATCGTAGCGGTTGGCATCGCCCTGGTACAGCACCAGCGATCGGGACCAGGGTTTGAATCCTGTGCTGTCTAATGAGTTTGTATGCTCTCCCCATGTCTGCGTGGGTTTCCCAGGGGGCTCTGGTTTCCTCCCACTGTTTGAAGTGCACCAGTGTGGGGGAGAGGAGTTGTGTTAGTTGGATGGTACAAGCTCGTGGGCCAGTTACTGTGCTGCATCTTTTAAATTTTCAAATTTAATGTTGGTTCCACCCACTGAATAAAATAGAATGACTTCCAAAGGTTTTATTGACTTTCTTTTCCCCCCCACCCCCACATTTGTTTTTAGATTCGTGAAGAAACTAACACAAAGATTGACCTGCCAGCAGAGAACAGCAACTCTGAGATGATCATCATCACGGGAAAGAAATCCAACTGTGAAGTAGCTCGTTCCAGGATCCTGGCTATCCAGAAGGAACTGGTAGGGCCCACTTCCAGCTAGTCTGGCTCAAAATTCTTTGAGAGAGGACTTCACTTCACACATATTAGCATCTGTAGAATAGGCTCCAGTGATTTCTGCCGCAATCCATCTTTAGTGAATTGGTTGTTTGCATGCTACTGAAGAGCCATTACAAGATCTGCCTAAGAGTAACATTCCTGTTGCTTGTAATCTTAGTCACTTTTTGGAGCTCAGTAAAGAAGTGTATCACTCCGGTGATGAAGGGAGACAAGTTGCTCAAGACCAAATTGTCATCTTCAGAATTCAAAATATTGCAAAAAGAATAATTTTACTGGAAGAACTACTCAATAGAATGTGGTAGAAGGTTCATGTCAACCTTCCTCTTTTTGTCCCCATGGTTTAAAAACTGTCAGTGCACTTGGAATGTGGGAAGGATGGTGTTTTAGATGAGGGATTGGGAAGCTTTGCATGGAAGATTTTTCTACTTTAGAATCCAATAGTCATGCAATGTTTTTAAAAAAAGTCCTCTTGGCTCTGAAGATTGTCAAGTTCCCCTAGATACTACCACTAAACTTGCCCACTTGAGGAAGTTTACCAAAGCAAATTAACTGACCAACTCTCACTAATTTGACAAGTGGGAGAAAACTAGAGCACTTGGAGGAAACCAATTATTGTCAGAACCTGCAAAATTCCACATCACTGGAGGTCTGGGTTTAAATCTGGTCTCTGGGGTTGTGGGCCACCCCTGTGGGCATGGGTCTTTATTAACAATGGAGTTGGACATCTTGAGAACAGCTATTTCCTTTACTTTCCTGTTCCCAAACTCTGCCTCAGACCAGATGTAGTTCATTGTTTTGAAGCCTCCTCGGCAGAGGAGCTGCCAAGTGTTCCAAGGGAGACTTGGTGGAAAAACTATTTTCCGCACTGTGGATTAATGACTGTATGAAATGCATTCTGCAGCATGTGTGTCTGTATGAACATGCATTTAGCCAAGTTTTTTTTTCTCTTGGTTGTTGATAGATTATTTTTCCTTCCAGGCAAACATTACAGAAGTTGAAGTTTGCATTCCTGCTAAACTGCACAACTCCCTGATTGGTGCCAAAGGTCGTTTTGTCCGCTCCATCATGGAGGAGTGCGGAGGCGTGCACATCCACTTTCCCACTGAAGGATCAGGCAGCGACACAGTTACTATCAGAGGGTCTACTGAAGAGGTTGACAAGGCTAAGAAGCAGCTCCTTCACCTGGCCGAGGAGAAGGTAGCTCCATGCCATTTGGACTTGGGAAATGTCAGCAAAAATAATTTCTAGTTTAGATTTGGCTTGTAACATGGCTTCAGGAGGATTGGGCTTCATTTATTTTGTAATAAATTGCAGCACTTTACAAGTACAAATACTATCAACACCAATCAACTATCAACACCAACAATCTGTCCATTTTGTACCTTCTGTCCTCTTGTTCCTCCTGCCACTTAGTTCTTGGTGAGGTGTCAGTGTCCCCTGTAAACAATTCTTTGCTTGGTCACTTCTTTGACCATCTTCCCATTGTTTTGCTTGTTCTCTAATTGTAATAATGAGCATTACGTCTGCACCTGGAGTGCAGTGCCATCAAATTTTCTTGGACTGCAACTTTTACACTCTCTTATCAATTGTTCCTAGATAAGCTGGGCATTTCTACTCAAACTGTCCGAGTATGTGAAACAATTAACTCTTTCCTCCCTCAGTCCTTTATATGGGGCTATTTCTTACAAGTTCCAGTGTGAGAACACCGGGATATTTGTGTTTTTCTCCCTGCAGGGATGAGATCCCAGGTCATTGCTCAGTTGTCAGGCTTTCGGGCAAAAACCACTCTAGAAATGTAAGCTTGTAAATGGAGTTGGTATTGGGAGGGTGATGCACTCTTGGACTTGGTATTGCATCGCATCCAAAAGTGACTGATCCCCATTGTATGCTAATTTCAATGATGTCCCTTGGAGCCAACATCTTGAAGGCCTTTTGTAAATTTCCCTCATTACTTTTTTTAGTTCTTGCTGAGAAAAGTGGGTCCCTCACTTCCTACATTATCATGTACTTCCAAAAGGTACCTGTTGAATTTGGGATGCCCTGAGGCTGTGCAAGTTGTTGGATAATTACATCCACTTTGAAGTTGAGGACTAAGTCATTGGATTTTCCCCACAATGGCTCTGAGTTGCACTATTCAAAGTGATTTGAGCTGAAATGTAGTTGACTTATTTGCCACTTATCACCCCAAGACCATTCTCTAAATACAATGCATCCTTTGTGCAGCAAATAAAGAACCATACCTGTGAACTGCGTGCCAAACCAGAGTACCACAAGTTTCTAATTGGAAGAGGTGGAGCCAACATACGTAAAGTCCGGGATAATACAGGAGCTCGGATCATATTTCCCATGGCCGACGACAAGGAACAGGAGTTGATCACTATTGTTGGGACAGAAGAGGCTGTCAAAGAAGCTCAGAAGGAACTGGAAATTCTCATTAAAAGCCTGGTGAGTTTTGTGTTGCCTTTGCACTTGTCCACTAACGTGGGGCAGGTCGACCGGGTGAGACAAAATAATAGTTAGGCTCTTTAGTATGTGCCAGTTTCTGTGCTGTAGACCTCCAGCTTGTACTTGGTGAACAAAAGTCATTAGTTGCTCATTCCTCTGATCAGCTCCAAACTGGTGATTTAAGTCTGGAACCACTGAATACTTGGCCCTGTTCTTGATGGTTGTAGGTTTAATCCACAGGAACCATGGAGTTTGCTGGGGTACTGGCAGGGCAGAATCCATGCCCATCATATGGCAAGCAAAATATTTAAGTAATAATATGTGTAGGTGGTCTGCGTTTGTGCGCCCCCCCCCCCCCCTGCCCCCGCCATCCACTCAGAGTTCAATACTGTTTCACAGCAAGATTTTCACAAACTTGAATCTGCTGTTTGGTGTGATCACATGAATTCAAAATCTGGTTTTATTGTCATGAACATATCACAAAATATGTTTTGCAGCATTAGATTTACAATAAATTACGGTTCCATAAATCGAATATTTGAAAATGTGCAAAAAGAGAAAGAAGTGAGGTAATGTGTAGAAGGTTCATTGTCTGTTCAGAAATCTGATGGTGGTGGGGATGAAGCTATTTTTGTAATGTTGGATGTGTGTCCAAATGCAAATAGTTCGCTTGAGATGTTTTGGCAATTTTGCTTGCACTGTGTAAAATGCAAGTGCAGGTGCCTAACCTTTTATCTGGGACTGGACACCAGCTGTTATTCAGAATCTTCTGGATTTTCAGAATCCTTTTAAAATGTCGGTCACTTTGAGCAAATGCGATGTTTCAAAATCGCACAAGGTGTTAAATGAATTTGGATAAATAAAGACCATGATATCATGAGCACTTTTTTTAAAAAGGAAAACTTCAAAATAAAACAGACTCAGACCCCATCCTCTCTTTCCTTCAGTGGAAAGGTGACTTGGCCCTGAACCCAGAGTTCACTGGTGGCTGGTTCAATGTGGGAGCAATGACCGCCTTCCTTGCCCGAATCCCCACACAGCTGGAACTGCTCTGGTGCTGGCACAGCCACTGCTGTGGATTAACTCTGGGCTCAGTGGCACTGAACTCTTGCTGCCGCGTTGGGAGTTGGACTGGGGGAGGGTGGCCGGGATGGGGGTGAGGTGATGAAAGGATGGCTGGTTTTTGGAGGTTGCCAGTATTCGAAATCCTGGATACAAGGTTAGGCACCTGTACTATTTCTTGGTTTTCAGCTCCAGCTTGTTGTAAAATCTGATCTGAGTTGGTCTTGAGGAAAGAAACCACCTTGCCAAGTTAGCTCTTTGTTTCCTTTTTGCAGGATGAAGTGGTAGAGGATGCAATGACAGTCGACCCCAAGCACCACCGGTACTTTGTGATACGCCGGGGGCAGGTTTTGCGAGATATTGCGGATGAATACGGTGGCGTGATGGTCAGCTTCCCTCGTACTGGAACACAGAGTGACAAAGTGACCCTGAAAGGAGCCAAGGATTGTGTAGAGGCTGCCAAGAAGCGCATGCAGGAGATCATTGAGGATCTGGTATGAGGGAGTTGCATGGTCTTGAATCTCTTGCCTTGAAGAAATTAGTATTCAGATGTTTGGGTCTGATTCAGTTCCCCATGATATCGTAACTAGTGCCCATTTCTGGAAGTGTTCGCATTCTCCCATTTTTGCAAAAGGCTGCCATCCAAATTGTTGCTGTTCTCACTTTGATCCAATGAAGGTCAATGTTGCCTTCAAGTACACATTTAAGATGGGTCCATCTGCTCAGAGGAATGAGTAGTACCTGCTTACAGGTATGGTTGCAAGGTGCTTGGTATGTTTTAATCTGACATCTCCATGTGTGGTTTTTTTTGTATATCTGTTTAAATTTGCAGTTGTCCATTGCTTGGACTGGGGGAAAGGATTCAAAAATTCCATTATTGTGGCATTGCTGGGGAACACAACAATGAGCTCGATTGTCTTAGCTTTAAAACTGCCAGTATCTGGCACCTATGTGGATTGGTAGATGCCAGATGTGAATTTTCTGTTTGCTTGAGGTTGCATGGATTGGTGAACTGATACTACAGGGCACAAATTTTAATAATTTTACCTATTTATTTTCAGGTATTTTTTTTTTGTCAGTTGCTTGAGGCTTCTGGTTGCTTGAATGCTGGAGAATGGGGATTTTACTGTAGTCATGGGGGGAAAATAACTTCAGTTTTCAAGTTGGAATCCTAAGTTGGCGCAAGGTCGATTTTGATACATTTAAGCAGGAGCCAACTAAAGTTAGCTGGATGTAAAAAGAGCCTGACAAATAGGTAGAAGTTGAGTGTGATGAGGGAGGTACAGGACATTTGTGTTCTCTGTTAGGAATAGCAAGTTAAAGAAACCCTGGTTAATGAGAGAGATAGAGGAGTAGATTGGAAAGTAAAAGCATATAGTAGATACAAGTAGATTGGATCCCTTGAGTACAAAGAATGTCAGGACATGAGGAAGAGGGAAATGAGGAGAACAGGTCTTTGGCAGACAGTACAAGGGAGAATCCAAGAAGATTTTATGTAAAGAAGAAAAGGGTCATGAGAGATACAATATGTCCCTTTAAGTATCAAGAGGGGTGGCGACAATGTGTAGAGCCAGAGGAAATGGGGAAGATCTTAAATATTTTGTGAATTGTTTCCTGAGGAACAGGAATTGGAGGTAACTAAAGATAGCCTAGGGTGTGTCTGCATTAGTAGTGAAAGAAGAGGTTTTGATAGTATTGTGTCATATTGAGGTGGATAAATCTCAGTCCAGAACTCTGTGGAAAGGCAGGAAGGAAGTCTGGGCTTTGACACACATTTAACTCTTGGCTAAGGACAAGTTCTGGAGAATGGCAACTAGGGCTGGAAGGATACTCTGGGAACAACAAACTTGTTGCGCCTGATGTCAGTGGCAAGGAAACTGCTGCAGAGAATTCTGAGCGATGGAATCTATCAATATTTGGATGACCAGAGGAAAATTGAGTAGAATTGACATCGATTTGTGTTTGGAAATGATCATCTCCTGAATTTGATAGTTTTTTTTTCCTTTTGAAGAGCAAGTCCGTTTGTAATAAGGATTTTCGTAGTGTTTGTTGAGGATGCACGTGATAGGTTGGTGTGGAAGGTCAGGCCACACTAGATAGAAGGCTAGTATGCCAATTGGATCAAAAAGAGCAGCTTAATGGTCTGAGAAAGGCTGTAGAGGGCAGTTTGTTTGGCTGGAGGGCTAACCAGTGGAGTGCCTCATAGTTTGGCAAGAGGATACTTGCTTTTTTTTTGTGATAAACATAAATTTGGGATAAGGAAGAAAATGCCAAACTGAGCAAATCTGCTGATGACTTGAAAATCTGTAAATCTGTGTTAGTGAAGGTCACCTGGGTTTGCCATGGGAACTGGGCTAAGGAATGGCAGATGCAATTCATTAGGGGTAAATTGAACCAGGGCAGGATGTGCTCTTAACAGGGCCCTCAAGAGCTGTGGAGCAGAGGGACCCAGGAGTGCAGGTACATGGGTCTTTAAGGATAGCAGCACAGGTTGACAGAGTAGGGAAGCTAGTGTTTGGATTCTTGCCTTCATTGGCCGGGACATTGAGTACAAGTATTAGGACATGTTAAAGTTGTACAAGATGTTGGTGAGGCCACACTTGCAATATTATACTGTTTTGGGTCACCGAGCCATGGGAAGGTGTGGTGAATGTCTGCTAAGCTGCCTGTCTCCCCTCTGATGAGCCTTGCTGTACTAACATTGGCTGTGCATTATCTCAACTGTTAAGGACACTCCCCTTGGATATAACTGTATATGCACCTATTGTCTTTCATTATTGTACCATGAGTTTCTGCTAATAAAAGCCATGATTATTGTTTGACTACATCATCTTTGTTTACTTCATCAACTGGCACTTCAATTTTATTAGCAGAAATGGATGCAGCACTCAAGCCAGAGCGGTTGATAATCGACCAGTCTGCCCCGAGGGCCAGAGAAATTTTCAACCACTGGATTGCTTGTTTTGATTATTACATGGCTCAAAACAACATGGATGATGAGGCGATACAGTGGGGCCACCTGATCTCTCTGCTGGGTGAGGTCCCTTTTGCTGTAATGCAAGGAGCTACCACTCTGGCTATAGCCTGGGAACGTTTGACTGCTTACTATGCAGGGCCACGGAATGTGGTGCTTGCTCGACACCAGTTGCTGACTAGACGCCAGAAACCCGGGGAAAGTGATGCTGCCTATGCACTGGCCCTCGACTCGCTGGCAAACTAATGTGATGTCAGGGCAGTCAATGTGCAACAACACCGCAATGCCTTGAAGCTGGATGCTTTTGTCATCTGGATTGACTCCAGTTACATCCGACAGAGGCTGCTGGAGACGGAGCCCTTAACCTACGACCGGGCAGTCACTCTAGCCAAAACACTGAGAAGTGCCATGCGGTCCAGTGAAATGCTAGAAACCGAGAAGGAAACATCCAGGAGTGCTGGAACCCCAAAGGAAAGAAAACGATGAGCGAACTGAAAATTGCTACTTCTGTGATGAGAGCTGGCACCTCAGACAGAAGTGCCCGGCTTGATTTGCTACCTGCAGCTATTGTGGGAAACTTGGCCACTTCAATAAAGCGTGTAAGGCGAAAAGTACTCCCACTGATGAGAAGAAGAGAAGCACCAAGAAAATGCATCCTGGAGCTGCAGGAATGGAAGACAACTGTGAAAAGGGGGAATCTTCAGACAAGCAGGCTGAATCAACTTCAAGTGGCGGCGAGGTGAGATCCCCTGTGATAGCTCAATTGACTCCAAAGCTTGGGGGATGTTACGGACTGGAATGGTCAACTATGAAGGGGAGGCGAATGGTGAAACTCTGGATTGTCTAATATAGTCGGGGAGTCATCCACGAAAAAGTTGCCAGAGCCTTAAATTTGCAGAGATATCCAGCGAACTGAAAGTTAAAAATTAGTGAACCAGTGCAGACTCGAAAGGCCAACATGGCCTGTTTCCGCTCCGTAAATGGTTAGGAACATAGGAAGTAGGAACATGAGTAGGCCAAAAATGGCCCATCGAGCCTGCTCCGCCATTCAATACGATCATGGCTGATCTAATTTATGACCTAACTCCACCTACCTGCCTTCTCCCCATATCCCCTAATTCCTCTATCATGTAAAAATTTATCTAACCGAATTTTAAATATGTTTAATGAGGCAGCCTCAACCACTTCCCTGGTTATATGGTTGTATCGATGGCTTGTTGTGAACTTACAAAAACTGTACATGACAAGTGTAAAGTTACTTTAAATTTGCAGGGACATTGCCTTGCTGATGTGTGGCTCTTTATTATGCCGGAGTTCTGCGCCCCTGTGTTACTGGGGTTAGATATTTAATCTCAGATGAACAGTGTAGTGTTAAATTTCGATGGGCCACTACCCACACTTAGTGCGGTCTGTCTGCATTAAAGATCAAAGCTTCTTCCCTTTCAGTGATTTATCCCTTGAATGTCAGCCGATTGCCACTAAGAGCCGTTCTTGCAGCAAAGAGGATCATGAGTTTATCAAAGCGGAGACCCAGAGACTGCTTAAAGAGGGAGTAATTAAACCTAGTAAGAGTCTGTGGCAGGCCCAAGTGGTAGTCGTGAAAAATCACACTAAGAGATGACTGGCTATTAACTACAGCCAGACAATCAACCGTTACACGAACCTGGATGCCTACCCCCTCCCACGTATCCAATGAAATGATTAATCAGAGAGTGCAATACAAAGTGTACTCCACTATCGACCTCAAAGCAGCTTATCACCAAATCCCCATTAAGAAAAGGGAACGGCCCTATAGGGCTTTTGAGGCTGATGGGGGTGAGGGGGGGAGGGTTATACCAGTTTAAAAGGGTAACTTTTGGGGTCACTAATGGTGTGTCTGTGTTTCTAAGGGAAATGGATTGTTAGGACGTATGAGTTACAGGGTACGTTTCCCTATCTGTCACTATCTGTGAGAAAACACAGGCTGAGCATGACAACAACTTAAAAGAAATTTTTAGCAACAGCTAAAGAACTCAACCTTGCATTTAATGAGGGCAAATGTGTGTTCAATGTAACAGAGCTACCCATTCTGGGCTACATTGTCCGCAAGGGCAAAATCCGCCCCAACCCGGAAAGAATGGCCCCACTTAAGAAGTTACCACCCCCAGACTCAGCAAAAGCCCTTAAAAGGTGTATGGGATTCTTTTCCTACTACTGCAAATGGGTTCGGGACTACGCCACAAAGGCACGCCCTCTGTTTGACACTTAAATCTTTTCCTCTCTCTCCAATGGCCTTGAAGGCTTTCAAGAGAATTAAAGCTGATATTGCCAAAGCTACACTCTCGTCCATTAGCGAGGATGTTCCATTCCAAGTGGAAACTGATCCCTCAGATTGTGCCTTGGCAGAAACCCTTAATCAATTTGTCTTTTCTTAGTAAAACGACAAAACTGGATTTATTATTTTTGGTACATAGACAGCCAATCTGTTTGCTCATAGTTTTGCTATTATCTGATTCCACCTGCATTGAATTCGCCCATCGTTATTAAATGAAGATCTACCGGGACCAATGCCTGAAGAGGGCGCACAAAATCAGTGAACCGGTGCGGACTCGAAAGGCCAACATGGCCTGTTTCCGCTCCGAAAATGGTTATATGGTTAAAAGGGCAGACCTGTGGCATTTTTCTCCCGCACGTTACACAGACCTGAACTTAAACTTAAACATCCTGCCATTGAAAAAGAAGCCCAGGCTATTATTGAAGCTATTCGCTACTGGAGACACTTTCTAGCCGGCAGAAAATTTACTCTGGTCACTGATCAGAAATCTGTAGCCTACATGTTCATTACTAAACACAAAAGTAAAATCAAGAACTATAAGATGGCACACTGTCGAATAGAATTCTCAACTTATAATTATGAGATCCAGTATAGACCGGGCAGGTTAAACGATCCCTCTGACGCATTGTCATGATCTGCTCCTGGTGCTCAGCTGGAGGGGCTAAAAGAGATCCATAGCAGACTGTGTTACCCAGGAGTCACTCGGTTCTTCCACTACGTACCTTCCTTACACTCTGGAAAAAGTCAGGAAACTGACTAAAAGCTGTCCCATGTGTGCAGAATACAAACCACAATATTTCAAAGCTCCAGAGGCCACTCATCAAGGCCACCCGACCTTTTGAGAGGATTTAGCTTAAATTTTAAAGGACTGTTACTTCCAACAACAAAAATATATATTTCCTTATTTCAGATTTCCCTTTGCGATACCCTGCCCTGATGTCTCGTTAGCATCTGTCATTAAGTCACTTGACAGAATTTTCAGCATTTTTGGTTTCCCAATTACATTCATACCAATAGGGGCTCAGCATTCATGAGCGCTGAAATGTGGTGAGCCCTGCTATGGAAGGGGATTGCCACCACCCGTACCACGAGCTACAACCCGCAGGGAAATGGGCAGGTTGAAAGGGTTAATGCTACAGTCTGGAAGACTGTTAATCTTGCTTTAAAAACACATGGTTACCCTGTTACCCGGTGGCAGGAGGTGCTGCCTGAGGCGCTACATTCTATTCGGTCATTATTGTGTACTGCAACAAATCAAACGCCTTATGAACGTATGTTTGCCTTTCCTAGGAAATCAGGAACTGTGATGGACTGGCCAGCCTGTTTTCTGAGCCTGGAATTGTGCTGCTGAAGAGCCACGCTCGGGCGCGTAAAACAGACCCCCTAGTCCAACCAGTTCAGCAGTTAGCTACTGCATACTGACCCCAACTACGCTCATGTTAAATTCCCAGACTGGAGTACTGACACTGTACCCCTAAGGGATCTGGCCTCGCCTGATTCACCCCTTCTTCACACCAATGAGCCAGCATGAGCCTAAGAGATTGGGTTCACCCCCTTTCCCCCCCCCAAGCCCAAGTCTGTGACCTCTAGTAAGCTTTCAGATAGCCATGATGAGGCTCCACTGCCTCACGCTGGTGTTTCTGGAGTGGGTCCAGAAGTCGGTCCTTCCCACACTACTGACCCAGGACCTGTACCAGTTCCCAAGGTTGCAAAGGAGCCACCTGTTTTGAGGAGAAGCACCAGAATTCGTAAACAACCTGAGAGGCTGACGTATTCATAAAACATCTCATTATATTTCAATTGCTTGCTAGATGCTGGTGTATTTTGGCTGTTAGAGTATTCTCAATGCCAAACATGGTATCCGTGTATTGCTTGCTTCAGTCTTTCCTAGCAGCTGTCCTTTTGATTTTAACCCTTCTTCTGCCGGGGGGGAGATTGTGGTGAATGTCTGCCAAGCTGCCTGTCTCCCCTCTGGCGAACCTTGCTGTTCTAACATTGGCTGTGCATTATCTCTACTGTTAAGGATACTCCCCTTGGGTATAACTGTATATGCACCTATTGTCTTTCATTATTGTACCATGAGTTTCTGCTAATAAAAGCCATGATTATTGTTTGACCACATCGTCTTTGTCTACTTCATCAACTGGCACTTCAGAAGGATCTTGTAAAGATGGAAAGGGTACAAAAGACATTTACCAAGTTGTTGCTAGGATTAGTAAAGTTGAGTTTTTGTTAGAAACTTGGAAAAGCTGTCCTCAGAGCATAGGAGGTTGAGACAGGCTATAAAAATCATGAAGAGTGTGTATAGTGGTGATTGGTTTCCTTGAGTGAGTGAATCTAAGATGAGAGATCATAACTGAGGGGGGTGGGATTTAGAAGGGATGTAAGGGGCCAGTTATTCACTCCGAGGGGGGTGGGCACATGGAATGATTTGCCATAGTGGTGGAGGTGGGTACGTTGGCTTTAAGAAACATGGGTGATTACATGAATGAGGGGAATTTGGAGGGGTATGGCTAAATGAGGATGGCATTTGTCTGGCATAGGCAAGCTGGGCCTGTTTCTCAGTACAATTCATTACTGACCTCCACTCTGGTATCAATACCCCTATCTTTCAAATGCTTCTCTCTCTCCACTTTTTCAGTGTATCTGGTAGATTTGACCGTCACCCTTTTTGTGGGGGGGGGTGGGGGGAATGTTGAGATTCCCCACCCTCCTGAGAGAAGACTACCCCCTAACTTTGCTGGATCCCTCTGAATCCTCCTCTGGCAAGTATACAGTTTACTGCACACTGGCTGACTGGTACTTGTTTTAATGCAGGAAGCTCAAGTGACCATTGAGTGCGTAATTCCACAGAAATTCCACCGGGTAGTCATGGGTGCCAAAGGCTTGAAGGTGCAGCAGATCACTAAGGACCACAACGTGCAGATTAAATTCCCTGAACGCGAGGACACCCAAGGTAAAGCTGGTACAAATCTACCTCAATGTTTTGAGTAGTGACAGTTAATAGACCCATGTTTAATCCTGGTGACTGCAGAACTTGGAGAATGTGTGACTTTGGTACTAGATTGGCAGATTTTCCTGACTATTGGATGTTCTTTCAATTAATATGGCAACACATTTTGAATATTCCCATGACCTTGGTTGTTTTATGCAGAGGTTGGTGAAATGGGCTGGGTGGGTTTAATGGGAGCAAAAGGAACAGCACCTGGGGAGATCAGATTTTTGCTATAATTGGGATTTGTCAGTCATGAGCATCATTTGCACAAAGTAGGAATGCTTTGTTCAAGCCAACTGATTAACACTGATTAATCCTTCTTTCTTCTGATTGCCAATTTGTCTTTGATCGGCAAAAAGAACTGGATGTTCTTGCAAAATTGCACGGGGTGGGGGAAAGAAATCCTTGAAGATCAGGATAATCTGATGCTGTTACAAGTACATGCCCTACATTGAATAAATTAGTCTTGATACTATACCGCTGGCTCGTTGTTGACTCTTTGGCGCCTTCCAGCGCTAACTGAATGGCTTTCAGCACTGGGAAATTGCATAAAAACTTGCTGAGGTCATTGCTGTGGAAGATTCAATTTGCATACTAATTGACAATTAATGTATTGTTTCAGACTTTTGTGTTCTGAAACTAGACAGACCAATTTCATAAAGTTAGACACTTTGTATTGGGCACACAAGGGAATTGAGGGAGCTAGATAGCCAAAATGTAGATTTGTTTTCTGGAGGGACCTTGGCAGTAATAATGTGGATCTGGAGGTTTTTTGACAGTAAAGGTCAGGAACGGAGATCCAATGAAAATTCTTGCAGGGGGTGCACCGAAGTGGCTGTCTTTGCAAGATTGCTATGGCTCTGTATTCGTGTATATTAATATACAGATGTCTAGCTTTGCAATTACTTGGGCATTGTTCACGTTCAGCACCAAATATACATTTTCCCTATAAAATTACTGCTTGTCTTTGTCTCTGTCACCATCAAGTTCTCAGTGTTCTCTTGGCGACTAGTTTTTTTTTTCATTTTAAGATTCTCCGGTCATCCTTGTCCTTTTTCTGTAACTTCATGTTGTTTGGCACCATTTTGATCCTCCAGGAGCCTCTTCTTCTAACTTTCTTCCCTTCATAGCACCAGCTCAGTTGCACCAATCTCTCCAAAATTCACCACCTCACGAAACTTAAAACTTCTATTCGAGCTTTGCTCACCTGTTCAAATGGCTTGGTTCCTACTCTGATTGCCTTCTGGTGACACTTGGGAAGATTTTTTTTATGGTCCTCGTTCTGATCTTTCTCACAGCAGCTGAGCAACCAGTCCATGAGAACGGAGAGACGAACGATGACATGAAGGAGGTCGATCCCGCTGTGCCCCGAAAAAATGACATCATTATCATCTCTGGGCGGAAGGAACGGTGTGAAGCAGCCAGAGATGCTCTGCTGGTATGTTGGGAAGGAGGGAGTTCGTTGAAAAGGATCAAACCTCAATTAGAAGGATCCTACAATAACATTTCAAACCAAAAGAGAATGCACCAGGTTTGGGTGTGGTGGAAGAGGGGAGTCTGATTGGTTGAAGGACCCAAATCTGTGCTGACCCACAAAATGTGCTGCTTAGAAATAAGGCCCTTTGGTCCATCTGAGACGGTTTTTGCCAAACATCATTTTGCTTTAACCTCCATGTTCCCATCAACAAGGAATTCTTGCAGTGAGTCACTTTGAGCAAGTCGTACAGCATGGAAATGGGCCCTCTACTCACTGTGTTTATGATGACAATCTCCCATTTTGACTAATCCTACATTAATCCCTTCTTTCCCTCTTTCTAGAGGGAATTTGAAGCAGCCTGTTAACCTGTGTGATTTTAGAATGAGGAAGGAAGGAGAGAGAGAGAGAGAGCAGATAAACTCCACATAGTCAGCATGAGATGTTAGAATCTGGTGTACTGGCGATGAGACAATGTTACTGTGCTGCCCAGTCTCTTGTGATCCAAATTTGTTAAATCCCTGTTAAAGTAAAACCATTGATCATCCACTCGTTGTACCAGTTGTTAGAGTCTGAGCCTATTTCCACATTGTGTGACTCAATGGTCAGCATGGGCAAGTTGGGCCAATATGTCCCACCTACCTGCATTTGCTCCATGTCCCAATCGTATCTAGGTCTGTCCAATTTTTTTTTTCTTAAACATTGTATTAGTACCTGCTTCAACCACCTCTGGCAGCCTGTTCCATACACCCACCATTCTCGGCAAAATAAAAACAGTTGCCGCTCAGGTTCTTGCTAAATCTCTTCTTTTGGCACATGCCCCACACCTTAACCCTCTGCTTAACCCGTGATCTCGGGTTACTGGTTTTCCTTACTCGTGAAAATATTCCTCATGATTTTGTACACCACACTATCTCCTTGCACTCCCAAGGAATAAAATGCTTGCCTGTTCAACATCTCCCCATCAACTCCGGGCCCCAAGTAACTAATGGAATAGTAACTCCTTTGACAATTTATGGATGTTGATGTCTGCATTTTTGTCACCTGTTGAAAAATTCTTAGCTGTGGACATCAGGTTTTAAAAAAATATATATATATATTAGCTTTTGCTTTCTTGTCTCCTTTTAGGCGCTGGTTCCTGTTACCATCGAAGTGGTGGTACCCTTTGACCTTCATCGCTACATCATTGGCCAGAAGGGTAGTGGTATACGCAAGATGATGGAGGAGTACGAGGTAAAATCTCCCTGTACCAATGGCCATCGTAAATGATTAAATGTTGACCTGAAACAAAGTAATTCTCTCTCCTTGTCGGCATGTACGTCATTACCATGTGCTTGGCATCCAGGGGTGACTGTCAGTAAAGCTGCCCTATCCTAGAAGAGGCATTGCTGGTGATCTCCAATCACAAGAAGTTGGGGGGGTGGTGGTGGTTGGAATTTGAAGGGCAAGAAGCAGGGAGATTCTGTCTGAAGTCTGAAGGGTAAAAAATGCATTCAGATCGAGGACTGTGGATCCTGGGAAGGGGGCAAGGAAGGTGTGGATGAGGGGCAGATTGAGAGAGGAAAAGGAGAGATTGGGGAAAGCCAGGGTGGTGGAAATTTTTCAAGAAATGGGTGAAGTCGTTGCCATCTGGTTGGAGACTGCCAAGACTGATATTCTAACATGTGTAGCCTCAACTTGACAGTAAAGTCAAACAACCTTTTCATACCACTTGCTGATATTTCCACCTGGCAGGTCTTGTGTTTTAAAATGCTTTCTCACACTGCAGATGGAGCCCTATTTTGTTCTTTAGATTTAATACATTTGAGAAAATGTCTTAGTTCAAACTGGACCTAAATTTGTGATTTAGAGTGGGAGGGGTGGGAAGCAACCCTTCTTGATGTTACAATATCTCCAACACCCTTAAATGGAAGAGTAGGAACTCTGGGTTGCCTTGCACTTGACGTTGTTGCTTTTTTGGAAGACTGGACACTCCTTCAGCGTCACTTCCAGGAGATGCACGCTGAGATTTTCTGTCAAAAGAGGAATGTGCAAGGACTGCTTGTTCCCTGGTGTTAAAGTTAGTATTTCTGCCAGGATTATTTTGGGACATCAGAGACCGATGGGAAATAGGTGGTACCTTTTTGTAAACTGTTTGGTGTGGGTTTTTCTGAATTGATAGAGATATAAAATGGAAGGGGTAAATAGGAGCAAACTGAGAAGTTCAAGAGACTCTGCAAGTCGTGTGGTATTCATAGGTAGAAATGGTCAGTATAAATGGCTAGTGTTGAAGAGATCAGTTACTACAAGACACAGGCAACATTATTACTGGTGTGGTTAGTTCAAGAATCTATTGAAGGAACAGAAACTTGTCATGAATCTAATGGTGAGTGATTTTTGCACTTGTGACCCTTTTTCCCAATGGGAGAAGGGATGAGAATGGGTCTGGAGAGGGGTGAGTCAGCTTCATCTTTTGGCTGTTTATCCATGGGAGCAGGAAATGGCAATAAAGGGGAGGGGGGGGGGAGTGGTGAGCGATAGTATTAGCTGTTCTCACAACTCTGTAGTTTCGAGCAGTTTTGGTCAGAGCAGTTCCCATCTCATGCAGAGATGCATCCTGACTTGTTAGAGCAGAGCTCAATAGCCTTACTAACACGTCCTTGTGTTTCATGGAGGTGCTTGCAATCTTTTCGTTGACCTCCATTTTAGATGCCAGGCAATGGATGCAGCTATCATTAGTGAATTGTGCCCCTGACAATTTAGATACCAGATCCACCTATGTCTTTCCCAATGATCACAGTGAAATGATGAGCATTTTCAATCTAGATTTTAAATTGACATCAGTTGATAAATTTCACCTTTTGAAATACTCTCCCACGAAGTGATCTTGTTTTCCGGAAGCAAGAGAACTGTAGAAACACCACTACAACACAGATATGAACCCTTTGGCCTATCTACACCGGGCTACACTATTTACTCTGCCTTGTCCCATCGATGTGCACCATGACCACAGCCTTCCATATATCTATCCAATCTTAAATGTTGAAATCAAGCCTGCATTCACTGGCAACTCATTCCACACTGTCACCACCTACTGAGTGAAGAAGTTCCCCACTCTTAACCAATGTCTTGTCTCACCCAACATCATTGGAAAAAGTCTGTTCGCATTTATCCTATCCATAACTCCTCGTGAGAGTAGAATGTTGCTAAGGGCTTTGAAATTTAAACCTGCTTGCCTTGATTGAATGATGTGCCAGTGGAGCCATGTTGCAACAAGACAGTACTTTTATAAAAATGTTCTATAAAGTATACCTTTATACGTCACTGTTTGCATTAGTTAGTCCTAGACAGAAAACAAATGGACCCTTCATGCCATAGTTTTCATACTGATGATCACCATACTTTTGCACCAACCATCTTTTTTTTAGTCTCCACATTCTCATCATCTCCCTGTGAACTCCACAATGCTCTTGTACAGGGCAATTTACAGTGGCCAATTAAATAGCTAATTGACATTAACTACAAATGTTGATAAATTACATAATTTTGAAACAATTTGTAAAGATCCAGTTTCTCATTTGCATTAATGGCTGCTACATCTTAAACATTTATACTCTGATAATCACTGCTTTTCCCAGTTGTCTGGACTTTGTTTCAGCTGAACTTGATGGTGCCTCCCGAGCGCAGGATGAAACTAGTTCTCTGTTCTTAATCTTGTTAACTGTATCTTTTGTTTAAACTCAGGTGAACATTGCTGTTCCTCCTTCTGAAGACCAATCTAACATTATAAAAATCACCGGGCTAGCTTCTCATCTAAACCGAGCACAAGAGGGCCTGAATGAGCGTGTGAAGGAACTACAGACGGAGCAGGAAGACCGGGTAAGTAGACGAGGATGCCAGGCATTCGATCACCAGGACATTTGAACTCTCGGTCTCTATGGTGTGCTGAGAACCACCCTCTCCCTCATCACCCAGCAAAGCTGGCTGCAGTTTTGTATGATGGGGTAAATTCCCCAGAAGAAGGGACCTAATCTTAAAAGCAGAATCTTGGTTGTCCTGAGATTTCGCTGCAAAAACAGTAGCAATATGGAACCCTGAAGCTCAAAGGAGAGTTGAGAGTTTTGAAACTGAATTCGTTCTCACTCCAGTTGACTATATCACAATTCAGGTTTTATCATTATTCTGAAAGGTCAGGCTCAATGAGTTGAATGTTGCCTTTTTAATTAAGACATTTTCCCTGGGCTGTATGAAACAATGACCAATTAAATTGATACCATTTGACTGGAAGTTTGATCTGAGTGGAGAGATGAAGGTTGCAAACTTTGATCAACAATGTGTGCTTTCTCTAATACTTGGTTGCTTGGTGAAATGCCAGGAGGAGATGCAGGGATCAGATCTGATTGGACTGGTGGGGCTGGGCTTGTTCCAAGGTCTGGAGCAGAGACACTTCAGGAAGTAATGTGTGTAATGGCCTGGGGTTGTCTGGCTGAGTTCTGAATTTTTTTCCCTCCAAAGGCTCTGAGGAGTTTCAAATTAACAATCTCTGTGGATCCACGCTATCACCCAAAGATTATTGGAAGGAAAGGTGCAGTAATCACTCAGATTCGTGTCGATCATGATGTGAATGTGCAGTTTCCTGACAAGAATGATGAAAATCAGGTAAAGCACCCTTCTGATTCTGCGAAGTATTCCCACTTTGGGAAGGGGATCATCACTCCCTAGTTGGGAGGTGGTCACTTTTAATTAGAAAAAATCCTGACCTAACTTTTCAGCAATTTGTATCCCAACAAGCTCCCCCCTTGATGTAGTGGGTGTTCATGCCTAGAATGTGAGCTTTCACCAGATTGGAACATTACCTTAAACTGTAATTTGGAAAGGTCAAGAAAAGGTTCCATTCTTATCATGTTGTAACAGCTGTGTTGCAGTGTTAAATGAACGAGAAAATGATCAGATGTGGTTGAGTCGAAGTTCAGTAAAAGTCATTTTCTCAAGCTGTCACCTGCAGCTTTTGAAAACCTTGCACGTTCCAAATGACGCCATCACTTTGTGACGTCATGATGTCACTCAGAGCCTCCAGTGAGCTGCTACATGCCCCCCTCCCCCCAGAAGCAGCAATAAGAGGCTAAACCTCTGGTTCCATTACAGTCCACTGCACTTGGACGTTCATCTGCCTTCATGTGGGGGATCGTGGCAAGGGCTGATCAAGGTCAAAATGAGTGGGCATTATTCCCAAAATGTCTCTGGATGCCCCCCCCCCATGTCCAATATGCAAGTTGTACGATTATTTCGTAGCACTCCGAAGAGGCCCTTATACAGCCTCTAAAGGTGGCCCATGTGCATCTCTAAGCACAAACTTATTCCTGGAGTTCCTTTAGGATGAACGGTGTCGTTGTTCCATGCCTTGACAAGGGAACTACGGCCAATTTTCCAAGCCACTCCTGCAATCTGCTTAAGACTTCAGTCTGTGGCACTTCCTGTCCGCGTACTGTGGCCAAGAGCTTCCCAGGTACAATGAGCGGGGCTCCGTAAACCAACTCGGCCGATGAGTTGAGATCCTCCTTGGGTGCTGTTGTTATTTCCAGGAAGATCCAGGGCAGCTCATTCACCCAATCAGGTCCCTGGAGGCGGGCCTTCAAGCCAGCCTTCATGTGCCTATGGAACTGATCCTTGAGGCTATTCAACTGCAGGAGGCTGTCATGTGGTAGAGATTCATTCCCAGCAGTTGTGACAAAACGTCCCAAAGGTAAACTGTGGGCCTCTATCGGAGATGATGTGTGTGATATACCCAACCAGAAATAAAAACTCTGGCACATGAATTGGTCAATGAATCTGTCATAGGAACTGCCTCTGGCCACCTAGTGAAACTGTCGATGACCATTAACCAGTAACTAGACCCTTGTGACACCGAAAGCAGGCTGACATGTCAACATTCACCACATGGTCAAATCTGCGCTGTGGTGGCTGGAAAAGCTGAAGCGGCACTTTCACGTGCTTTTGCAGATTGACCGTCCGTGCATGTCTTTGCCCAGTACGTAACCTGCTTTTTGAGTTCGTGCCATCTGACGAACCATCGCTCAAATGGAGGGGTGGGACAGTTTGTGAATGGCATTGAAAATGCAATGTTTCCACACAGCAGGGTTGATGGGGCGAGGCTGACCTGTGGAAGCATCGTACAGGGTGGTACCTTGCGGCCCAAAGGCTACATCCTTGAGTTGCTAGCCCATGACATCAGTTCTATAAGCCAGAAGTTTGTCATCCTGGCGCTGAGCTTTGGCGAGCACAATGTAGTCTACATTCAGAGAGAGGACACATACTGCTTGAATGAAGAATCGAGACGGGGCATCAGCCACCACATTACTCTTACCAGAGATGTGTTTTAATCCTGGTTGAAAACTCGGAAACGTAAGATGGGTGGTGTTGCTGGTAGGCTGACCAAGGATCTGATGCCTTTGCGAAAGTGAACGTTCGTGGTTTGTGGTCAGTAAAAACTGTGAAGTCCCTGCCTTCCAAAAAATACAAGTGTCTGATCGCTAGGTACAGCACCAGCAGTTCCCTAACAAATGTGCTGTATTTTGTTTCCAGGGGGCAGAGGTGCCTACTAAAAAACCACTCGAGGGTTCCATTGTTCGAGGGTGCATCCAATGTTGCCTTCACTATGCTGTCTTTAGTCTGCTGGAATGCTACTGTCGTCTTCTCTGTCCACTCGAGTGCTTTGGCATCATTGGATAGGAGGTCAAGGAGGGGGTTTCATAATATGACCTGCAGAGGAGGATGGGTTTTTAGGGCTTTGTACTTGCCAAGAGTTGGTGGGTCCCGAAGAAAATCACCACTCGACTGGCCGTGTCCTGGTCGAAGGTACTTACCACATGATAGTACTTAGTGGTGTCCACTTCTGTCTTCCGAACGTGGAACTGCACCCGAACCAAACTTCCAAGTTTGAGCAAAACTGCTGCGTTGTCCAGGTTGGGTCCAAACTCCATTTGGGCCAGTCGAGGTCACCAATGTAGCAACTGTGTCGCAGTGCGAAATGAAGAATGAGAAAATGATCAGACATAGTTGAGTCAAAGTTCAGGTGAAGTTGTTTATTCAAACGGTCACCTGCAGCTTTTTAAAACTCCCCATGTGTTCCAAATGGTGTCCTCTCATTGTGTCAGCATGACATCACTCATAACCTCCCGAGCCTGTTCAATTAAGCCTCCAGTGAGCCACTACAATGTAATATTACATTTAGAATGTAACATGCATGAAATTCTTTAACTTTGCCTACTTGTAAGGAAGACGGAGTCACCACTTTGTCCAGCACCTCTCACAGAATTGAAGCCCCAGCAAGGAATGAACTCCTGACCCCTGGTTTACGAGACCAGTGCTCTAACCACTGAGCTATTGGAGATGAAGCATTCTCATCTTTTTGAAGAAAGGTGGGGGATTTGAAGGAAGGCTTGGCCAGTAAATGGAAGGACTAGAAGTGTACATCAGAAGGTTGGATGGTCCTTCAGTTGACTGAGATCTGACAAACCGTCAAACACTTTTTCTTTGTAAAATAAAGTCGTGAGTTGGAGGGAGTATGGGGATCTATTTGTTCTTGTTATTTGGAGCAAGCACAACAAATGTTGGAAATACTCAGCACTTTCCCTCATCCAATCTCCAACGGTTCTGATAAAGGATATTTGCTTCAAGACGTTGGTTGTTTTTACTTGCATCAGGTGTGGCCATATTCAAGAGTTTTCAGCGTTGGCAGTTTTTGAGTTTTCACTTGGATTTATTGGTAAGTTTGTTGCTACAATTTGCTATGAGCTCACCCTGTGTGGGCAATGTATTGTGGTGATGGCTTAAGCAATCTGCACACACACACAGCCAGTCCATGTATCCAGTGCTACCTCTGCCACAGAGGGACTGGGTGCATGTTGGGGAATCGCTTTGTTCAGCAACTTTACTCTGCCCACTTGAACAGCCAGGATCTTCCAGTGGCAGCCACCTTAATTCCACTTCCCATTCCCAAGCCGTAGCCTACTGTGCTGCCAAGTTGAGGTCACACAGGAATTTGAAAAACAATGCCTTGTATTCCACCTTGGTTATCTCCAACCAGATGGCATCTTCTCTGATTTCCAGTCATCTTTACCCCCTTGTTTTCCCTTGGCCCCATTCTGCCTTTCTCTTTACCTTTCACCTTCCCTACCTTCTCAACCTGCCTGTTCTTCTCCTTTTTCCCTGAACTTCCTTACCTATCAGAGTTCCCCTTCCTCAACCCTTTGCGTTTTCATTCTATCATCTCCCAGCATCTTGCTTCCCCCCCTCCCCCCCATTCTTCCCTCTCTTCACTTGCTGCGTTCCTTATGTTCCTCACCCTTTCATTCTAGCTTCTTCCTTCTTTCTTCCCAGTCCTGAAGTTTTTTGGCCTGAAATGTTCACCATCTATTGCCTTCTAGGGATGCTTCCTGACGTGCAGATTTTGTCCAGTATGTTGTGTGTTGCAACATTTTAACCTGTCGGTTCCTCTTCAGGACCAGATAACTATCACTGGGTATGAGAAAAAGACGGAAGCTGCCAAGGAAGCCATCATGAAAATAGTTTCTGAGCTAGAGGAAATGATCTCTGAGGATATTACTCTTAACCACAAAGTTCATGCCCGTATTATCGGTGCACGTGGGAAGGGCATCCGCAAGATCATGGAAGACTTCAAGGTGAGCTGCTCAGTTGTGGTCCAAAGTCAGGTAGTCTCGTACATTTGAGGCCAGAACATGGGGGTATGGAGAGTGTGCCTCATCGGGAAAAGAATAAAAGGGCAGGCCAAGGACATCCCTAATCTGCAGTGACCTGTCTCTCTGATGTTGAAATATCTTGAAACTAAAATCTATGCTGAAAATGGAATTTGGTTCTGAATGGATGAGACGCAGGCATTAGCAGTTTGTAAAAGTGCACATTTTTCTTGTGAAATTGTCAAGCCAATGGACCAAAAGCAATCAGTTGTCACTAAATGCTGAATCTATGCTCAGATGAAAATTCTGTTCCTGCATCCTCGCCTGTTCATGCCAGCTGATGATCATGCTTCGCTGTGCTCTCAGAGGCCTAGTTTATGTAGTTATTGTATAGCAAGCCAGGGCTCTGCCCGTGGAGGCTGTTGGGAATGTTGGCATTCCCATACTGTGGAATGGAGTAGTTGGGGTGAAAAGGAGGGGTGTGTACTACAGATCAAGAATCTTGCAAATTGTGGATGGGTTGCTCACTGAAATTGTCCAATTTGTTGGGGATGGGATTGGGGGAGTTGGGGGTGGAACCTGGAAGCAAAACCTCCATCTGTTCAAAACTGGATGCCTCTTGCTCGTCTGTCCTCTTTGAACTGTGGACACTTAATGTTCCTGGAGGGACTTTCAACGTGGGGGAATTCACAGTCTTGTCCCTGCTGCAGGTTGACATCCGTTTCCCGCAGTCTGGTGCAGAGGACCTGGACCGTGTCACTGTGACTGGTCTCCCTGAAAACGTGGATGAGGCCATTGACCATCTCTTAAACCTCGAGGAGGAGTTTGTAAGTACACTTGAGTATTGCTCCACCCACCCACACAGACAATGTATCCTCCTTTTTAATAGTGATGGTTTTTTTCAGGGTGTACAAATTGGATGTTACCATCTATTTTTAAAAATTTGGACGTACAAGCATGGTAATGGACCCTTTGGGCCTGTGCCACCTAATCACCCCTAATTAGCCGGTACATTTCAAATGGTGGGAGGTAACCGGAGCCCCCAGGGGAAAACCCACACAGACAGAATGTACAAATTCCTTGTAGTGTGGGATTCGAACCTAGGTCCCGAATGCTGGCGCTGTAACAGCTTTGTGCTAACCGCTACGTTAATCGTGCTGTGTCACTTGAACATCCTCAACCAGGTACCATGTCTTTAGGGTCCCGAGCTTGGAGGAAATTCTAAACTCTTTCCAAACTTGGGACCCAAGCAGGTAATTTTCTCCATTTAGATCCTCCTCGACTGAGTTCTTAATGATGTGGTTCAGTGTCAAATTTTGTGCATATCTGAGCCTATGAAATGTTTCCTTGGAATGTTTTGCCATATTTAAACAACTTCAGAAATCCAGATAGTTAAAGGGTGAGTTGGCTGGGGATTCATCACTGACACAGGCCCCAATTTTGTCAAAGTAGGTTTCATTGCAGCACAGAAAGTCGGGGTTACCTGGGCTTTAAAACAAAAGTCGGGGTTACCTGGGCTTTAAAACAAAAGTCAGGGTTACCTGGGCTTTAAAACAAAAGTCGGGGTTACCTGGGCTTTAAAACAAAAGTCGGGGTTACCTGGGCTTTAAAACAAAAGTCGGGGTTACCTGGGCTTTAAAACAAAAGTCGGGGTTACCTGGGCTTTAAAACAAAAGTCGGGGTTACCTGGGCTTTAAAACAAAAGTCGGGGTTACCTGGGCTTTAAAACAAAAGTCGGGGTTACCTGGGCTTTAAAACAAAAGTCGGGGTTACCTGGGCTTTAAAACAAAAGTCGGGGTTACCTGGGCTTTAAAACAAAAGTCGGGGTTACCTGGGCTTTAAAACAAAAGTCGGGGTTACCTGGGCTTTAAAACAAAAGTCGGGGTTACCTGGGCTTTACAATCAAGTTAAACAATCACAATTAGTCTGGTGGTGTTTTCATTCTAAGATTTTTGGAATTCAGATTAGGTAGCTTTCTGTTCCCTTGCAGAGGCAAACAGAAAATGCTGGAAACACCAGCCGGTCAAGCAGGAAGGAGACATAGGGTTAACTTTTATTAATTTAACATTGCCAGCGTTCTCTGAATTTGTTGTGGATTTCTGGCATACTTTTTAATTGCAAAACATTGTGTCCTCAGATGTCGGATGTTGTTGACAATGAGGCAATGCAAGCTTACATGAAGCCTGCATCGCGTGTCGATGAGCCAAAAACCTCCTCCAAGGGCTTTGTGGTGAGAGATGCTCCGTGGACCAGCAGCACGGAGAAGGTGAGCAACGTTGGCCTGGGCTCCCACTTCCCATCGGCCTGCGGACTCCTGGTGGGTAGAAGGGTTGGTGGCGGTTCTTGTTCAGTGAATGTGGTATCAGCAATGGTTTCCCTAACTCCCTCACCCTTGATAGCAGCTTGCTGTGTGTGTGTATTGTCATGGAGTCCGGAGGACCCCAAAAACCAGTAGCAATAGATATGCAGCACAACACAGGGTGACTTAAACCAAAGTAGTTTTTAATTATATTTGAACAAGAAAAGAGAATTAAACTTTAACTTATTACTTAACCTACCTAACCCAATTAATCCCCCCTCTAATACTTAAGCACAGGTGTGTATAATGTATATTCAAGATTAGAAAAGTTCTTTGGATCACAGTCCAATCTCACTGGTTGCAGGCAATTCTTGTACTGTGCACAGAAGTTAGCACTAACAAAGTTCACCTGGCTTTGGTGCTTAACAGGCAAATGATTACCACTCAGGAGGGTTTTTGCTGGTTTTCAGAGAGAGAGATTCCTTTTCCAGGACATCCGCAACTGATTCCTTCTCAATCAGTTTTGCTGACGAAACTTGCCCCCTTCAGGGTTCTCCAGATGATCCTATTTCTTTCAGGTCACCTTTCACACCACCAGACTTCTCCTTTGACCAGGCAACCTTCCAAAGTTTGCCAGCTTAACCCTCTGGAACTGATTTCTGTGTCTCCTCCTCTCTCTCTCTCTCTCTCTCCCACTCCCTCCCTCGCTAAGCAAAGCTGTTCTGTCCCTGCCTGCAAAGATCACATGCTTTCCCAGGCCAGCTGTTGCTACTTTGCTGCATTTTTGAAAAAAAGCATTCTGCAAAAGTCCTGCAAATATTCTGTGTTTTAAAATGTATGTGTGCAAGGTGCTCTAGTAATTCCTCCCAAACCACCTCAAAATACTCTGTCACAGTATCACAAGGGTAAGTTCAGCTTCCACTTCTCTCTGTTAACCTGGAAGTAGTGTCTTAGGGGGAGAGGGCTGGAATTAGGACTAGATGTTGGGGGTGGGGGGGGGGAGGGGAGAGAGAAAGGGAAACAATTGGGAATAGGATACTTGACCTCTTATACCTGCCCTACCACTTGAATTTGATCATGGCTGACCTTGTGTGTCAGTTTCCCATGTTCCCTTGCCATTCCCTGTTTTTATTCTCTTTCTCCCCCCCCCGCCCCCAAATGTGTATCTGCATCCCAGTAATCTAGGCTGTGCAGTCCTTTGGGGCTGGAAATTTGAGTTTTTCCCCTCTCGGAGGGAATTTCCACCTGCCTCAGTGGAAGCAGTGAAATTTTGTACAGAGTAATTTTCTTGTGATTTTCAGTTTAAGTAAATCTCTTCAAGCAGGAGCAAATAAAGTGTGGCTGTTTTCTTTCTCTCTCTTTTATTTTTGCTGGGATTGAGTGCCAGGCACAATTATGCTTGTGTGTCTGGAATATGTCAGAGAGTCTCAGCATGTACGAAGTGAAAGGTAACTAACTTTATGGGCCTGAGTCCTTCCATTACAAAGGCCCAGAATGTTGGTTATCCTTTACTACTTATGGACGCTGTGTGACCTGCTGAGTTTCTTCGGCACACTTGTGTATTGGCAGGGTGGCTAAGTCACCTGACAGAACCTGTCCAATACTCTCCTTTCTTATCCTCTGAGTCCACACTAAATACCTTTTCTAATTCATTTGCATCATCTCCAGTTGGGCCAATATTTAAAACTGACCTTGAGTTTTAAACAAGATGGAACATCTTGCTCCTTCTTGAAAATGTGCTGTAAATTGAGTTGATAATGCTTGTGACTTAATTGGTTTCTGAATTTACCATCATCACTTCTATTGTATTTCAGGCTCCAGATATGAGCAGCTCTGAAGATTTTCCAAGTTTTGGTGCTCCAGTTGCTCCAAAGACTTCACCATGGGGACCGAAGAGATTCTGAGTTGGAAGAAGCTGTTTATTCTCTCTTCCTTTCCCCACACACCCCCCCCCCCGCCACCTCCCCAAAACTCCATACAGCTGGGCTTCCAAGGTGTGCTTCCCGATTAATTCCAATTCAGCAGCCCAGCAAGTAATTAGTATAGCCAAACTACTTCCTGTGTCACAAGTTTTCAAAAGAACACAAGCAGTATGATTATAGGTCATGCCCATGAGTTACACTTATATTTGTGTAACGGTGGCTCTTGGGCCCCATAGCATTCCATGTACCCCGACATGCACAACTTGAGCTGAAACTGCCTGTCGCTGACTTGTTTTGACATGATTCTCACACACAGTAGCCAAACTGCATCTCTGCATACAGTTGGCTCTGCAGTTTGTTTTGGAGTTGAACTAGCATTTGCAGGGGTTTGAGCAAAGACTGGGTGGGCTGTAGTCTCCTCTTTGCCTCTGGAGCCAGAATCTTTTCCTTACTTTTGCAGTTTTCCTTAGTGCAGTCATTTTAATCCTTCACTGCCCTGTTGCTTTGGAGCCTGGAGTCTATTGTTGCAGCTGTGCTTGGGATATGTCTGTAGTTTGAACTATTGTAGCACTCTGGCCTGATGGTAATAACCTGAATCTCAATTTGGCCAGGTTCAGCTCAATCTCGTGAACCCTCCTGTGCCATTGATAGACGATCATGGTCTCTTCGTGGCTTTCTCTCATCCGTGTGGTGGGGGGGTGGGGGGAGCCTATTATTCACATTGTTGTTTTGTCCAAAAATGTGGTAACTCACTAAACTCTTGAGCATAGTGAAAATAGAACTCTGGGGTCTGAAGCAGATAAGTGCTGGGGGGGTTAAAAACTATTGAAAACTAAGTTGCTCTGCCAGACTCAACTGATTTTCAAATGGCTCAAAGCTGGAGCAACAACTAAATGATCATGAAGGGTGAGTCCTCAGGCACCTTCCCTGGATTATCTCTGTAAGTTTCTCCTTCCAATGTAGATTTTTCTTTCTCTATCAAGAATTTGGTTCTGTGAACGAAACTAGAGTCAAATTAGAATAATGTTTTGCCTGCCTTCTGCTTAGTGTTTCTGTACAGTTTTCATGTATAGAAATGATGCTAAGTTATTAGTTCTGTGCTTGTGTGTAAATATTATACATAACTCATACACTGACTTTTGGGCCAGTCAGTGCAATTGTTCCAAAGAGCTTGTGGGGGGGGGTGGAAGGGAGGTGAAATGGTACAATCTCGTGGCAGAATGTACAAGATCTATCACTTGCCTTCGGATGCAATGATATTCGCGAATTGAGATAGGTTTCCTTGTGCAGGAGTTGAGCAGTTCTTTTGCCTCAACATCTTTTCCCTGCTCTCCCCCAACCCATCACCAAACACTGCAGGTTCGAGGCCAAACTTATCAGGTTGATAAATCATTGCTGTATATCAAATGTAGTTCCAAATAAACTGTGTACAGTCTGGTTAACGCCCATGCAGTTTGGTTAACTATCTTCCATGGCAGAATATCCAGGATTTGGCAGGGGAGGGAAGAGCAACCCATTGCCTGCACAAGAAATATTTCATAGCTGGGAGTTCTGCCCACCGTTAATGGTGATGCGAGGCCTTGTTACTTGAACATGGAGGGTGGGTATACATTTCATTTGGGCTTAGTTGCAGAGAAACTGAACTTGACAAAAACACTAAGGCATTAGAAGTTGGGTCATTAATACTAATTTCTTTCCCTGTCATACCTCACTTCACTGTGAAGGCTTTTTACATTGGCACTACAGTCCAAAGAGTTTAAGCTGCTTTGTTACAAGTCTGCTTCCAACTTGCTTGTTGACCTGAAGACAAACTACTTTGTTGAGCTTCTTGTTTGTAACTAGCTGGCTTGGAATATTGGTTTGCAATCCATAGAGTTTGGAGGGATTGTGTCCCCTTTAAGTTTCCTAATTTACTGGCAGTTGATTTAACTGTTTGAAAGTTGTCTAGTTTGTAAAACATTCCTATTCTAGTGCTGGGAAAATAATATTTGACCTCTGACTCTTGTACCATTTTGTTGTATCCTGGAGACGAGGCAACAAATGAATTGGTTTGGAGGTCCCCTCAACCTGATTTATCTCCTAGTCGTGATCCCTTTGCTGGTCCTTGAAACCCAAGGTTTAAACAAGATGACACTTCGATTCTTCAGCTGTGCAAATGCACATCTGAGATTTTTAAACTTTTGGATCTGGTTTTTTTTCTTAAATCCCATTAGGGTTGAAAGAAAACTCCTTTCTTTTTGAAATGTGCTAACCTTCTCAGGGCTTCTGCACAATTCCCTGGCACAAGCTGAAAACTATGGTGAAAGCTGCCTTTTTCCTAACGTGAAACTAAAATACTGGGGTACCATGTTCTTTAGCAGAGTACAGCTCAGCCAGTGATGTCAGTCTGGCAGCACAATATTGGATTCCGGGTACTTTCTAAGTCTATGTCGAAGCATCGGGTACAATGTCAACAGTTTTGTTTTGATTCACTTGTCCAACCATAATGTTCCGACACCCCATTTTTCTTTTCCTCTGTTGATCCCTGTCCTGTTGAGTTACAATGAAGGATTTGAGAAACGGGCCTGTTTTCACTACTCACTTGTTGAAGTCTTCCATGTTGATGCAATACAAAGAACAAGCAGTTTCCATGTAAGACCCATTGGCCTTAACTCTGAATGGAGATATGCAAATGTACAGGAGATATGGATGACACTGGAATTTTATAAATCCAAAATAAAAAAAATTGAATAACTCTTACTTGAGTATATTTTAATGTCTGAATTGCTTGGAACTGTAATTTTCCAGTTTAGTGAATTGGTTTATAAACCAACTGTTCTTGTGATGTACACTATTTTGACAACAAACCTTTTTGAATAGCAGTTGCTAAGCAGCAAAGAGAGTTGAACTGTTGTAATTGCAAGGAAAGATTTTTATTTTTGGAATGTAGGCGACAGTGGTTTTGATTGTTGGAGTCACTCTCATCCAATCAAGCAGACCTGTCCTTTTATAGATGGTAAGATTTATTTTCTTTTTCCCAGTTCAAATGAGGGGTCAAGAAACTGAAATGTTAAATTTCTCATTCCACAAACATTGCCTGACTCTTGCATTTGTTTTTGCTTTATTTCAAGTTTCCAGTTGTGCTGGTTTATTTTTTGCTAAATTACAACCTTGGTGAGTCTTGCCTGGAAAACTGCACAGCTTCGGTCTCTTGTCTTAAGTTTTGGAGGGAATCAAAAAGATCCATGAGGATGGTGCCAAGGATTGTGGGTTTACAGAGGTAGATTGGGTCTGTTTGCTAGAATTGGAAAATGAGAGATGTTCATTTGAAACTTAGAAAAAAAAATCTTGACAGGCTTTTTCTCCTGAGGGCTGAGGGGTTAATGGAGGTGTGGGTATATAAAAATAAGTAGCATAGATCAGGTGAATGATCACAGTTCTTTTTGCAAGCAAATGGAACCATCTCAGATGGACAGCATGGTTAGCAGTATCAAGCCAGGCCAAAGAGGTCCATTTTAGTGCTAAGTAACTGTTTCCATTAAAGTGACGTTAAGTAGAATGAATTTGTGAGTGAATGGTCAGACAGCCTGAGGATTTGGGATCAAGCTGTAATTCGTGCCCACCAGGGCATCAATTCCAGAACTCCCTGTTGACGATCTGGAGCCCTTGTTCCCACGCACCCCATCTGCTTGTTCATTTTAAACATTTCATTGAAACAATTCTAGTGGGCCATTAACAGAAGAGCATCCAAAAGGTTGGAAAATCTGTGGCTTATTTGAAGTCCTAAGAATACTGGATAACTATTTCACTGCAACTGGAAACCAAGCTTTCTGATTGAATCACATTGGTCTGCATTCATTTGTGCTCATCCTTGAAGGCAAGGGGATACTTGTTTTAATTAGTGATTCCCAACCTTTTTCTTTCCACTCACACACCACTTTAAATAATCCCTGTGCCATAGGTGCTCTGTGATTAGTAAGGGATTGCTTAAGGTGGTATATGGGTGGAAAGTTTGAAAACCACTGTTTTAATTGTACCTAATTGACTTGTTATGTGCACCGTTTCATAACTCCATGACAATTGTTCTCAAGCAAAATATTTCAGTAACAATTGGGTCTAGAGCAGTGATTCTCAACCTTCCCTTCCCACTCACATCCCACCTTAAGCAATCCCTTACTAATCACAGAGCACCAATGGCATAGGAATTAAAGTGATATGTGAGTGGAAAGAAAAGGTTGAGAACCACTGTTTCAAATGCATTTCCTTGGATCTCACCTTTTCTTGAGAATCAAGAGAAAATTTAAAAAATAATATATTTGTATAGGAAGGAAATTCTGCACTAGAAATATAAAATTGTCTTTCAACTATGAACTTGCAATTGTATTCTGGTTTTGATGTCCCCATTGAGAGGTGATAGTTTTGCTTGGGCTAATGTTGAGCATGGATTTGGGAATGGCACCACACACCTGGACCACTGCAATGTGGAATAGAGGTTTTGTCATTGCACAGCTTCAAGTCTGGGTCCTCAGTTATTCCATCAAAGCTAATGAACATTTCCACTGATTTATAACTAAATGATTTCCACTGATTTATAACTAAATGATTCTTAAATTACTAATTCAACAGCATTCTTTACATCTCATGCTGAAACAGACTGTAGCTGCAACCTGCAGCTGTTACAATGAAGTCTATCTTGAGGTTTAATGTCAAGGTTAGATCTTGCTGCAGGATTTTTACTTGTTCATGGATTTTGCTTTGTACCTTAAGCATGATAAATAGTTTTATATTGTAGGAATAATGTTCTAGTATGGGAATGACCTTGTGTGTACACTACCTGGGCGTTCCAACGACGCGTAGAATGGAAATCTACAGAACTAGTCCTTTGGCCCACAGTGTTGTGCTGACCTAATACTGTAATCAATAACTGCCAAGAATTCCATGACTGCATAATCTTCCATTTTCCTTAGTTCCACGTACCTTTCAAACGTTCTCCTAAAATCCTATTGTTCCTGCCTCCACCACCATTGCCAGCAGCACATTCCATGCACCACCCCTCTGTGTGGGGCTGGGGGGGGGAACCAGCATCAGGAGTATTTGGAACCCTCTCTGCTGCATGTGAAATCCCAGCTCATCTGCCCTTTGCTGGGTCTCAGGAAACTTTTCTGATTAGAATTGTGTTTAGCCAAGTGTGCAGCAGTCGCAGGGCAAGCAGGGAAAGCCTGTGGTGATAGGACACATTGATGTATGTTTCACATTAATTCTGCTGTTAATTTATGAGAAGCTTGAAAGAAATCACCAAGTTCCTCCTATGGGTTTTGTTCAGAGGCAAAATGACTATGAAGCTGTTTCAATTGCCAAGCGTGTTTATAAGGAGAATCGTACAGCATGGAAAAGGTGGTGTCTCTGCCCAACTCACCCACACGGACCAAGTTGAACAAATCCCATCTGAGATTTTGGGCAGGGAGTGAATTTGAAATATTCTTTCAACAATTGCTTATCAGTTCATCCAGTCTAGTGACTCACTGAGGTTATGACTTCAAATTTCCTATTTATCCTGCTTGAGAACTGATGATTTACCCTGTAAAATGCCCTGCACAGCTGTACAGGTAGGGTAACTTGCTTAAAGCCCTGTTGAGCACACTGATTCAAATTATGAAATTGTGCTGTATTTCTGACTACAAGGAATGTGACTGGGATCTTCTGGGAGCTGACATGTACCTGGGTGGTAGCTGAAGTGTCACGAGTTCTGGTGGGTGGCCAGCACTGTAACGAGAGCCAACAAGGTTGGAGTTATATGGGTTAGAGTAAGGAGACAGCAGTTGGTGAGGTAAATGAGAATGGTAACAGAAAAATAGATGTGTGGGAACAGCAGACTTGCTGGATGTAAGCAGCTGCCCACACTGTATTGGGAAGATGGTGCTGATCCTTAAGAGTTATGGAGAGGATTTAGAGCACAAGGTGAGAGGAGGATGAATTACTAATCAGGGGCATCTCCTTGTGAACCAAATGGAGTTGCTCTACCACACAATCCTCCAATTGTTTGGCCTTTGTGCTGAAGGGTCAGTCTGTGCGCTGTTTTATGCCAATCCCCTCAACACAGCAGAGTCCACACCTATTATTTTGAGCCCTGTATTGATTGTTATTCTCAGATACCACCAATCACCCACACACTGTGGGCAATTAACCTAACATCTCTCGCATCTTTGGGGTGTGGGAAGGAACTGGAATACCCAGGGAAACCCTCCTCATAGAAACCGTGCAAACCCACAAAGACCGCTCCAGAACATTGAACCTGGGTTTTGTATTGTGCCAGTGGCCCTACTTGCTGTGCTGCCTACAAATAAATAGTACAAATGAATCCTGAAGTGTCCAGGGCCCTGGACAGTGAGAAAGGGAGACTGTTAGAATTATAGCTTCTGTCTTTGCACAGCAGAGCCTTCTGGAGAAGGATGTTGGTGATGATGTAGTTCTGCCCAAATGTTGAGGGAGAAGATGTGTTTGGCAGTAAAAATATACTGAAAATATCAGATGACCTTCTTTCTAATTCTTCCACCTTCTGACCTGCATGTTTTCCTTTCTCTTCAACGATAGTCCCCCTCTAGTGTCAAATCCCTTCACCTTCCTCTGAAAGTCCCTGCACTTCCAGTGGTATTCCAATCCTAAACACCACTTCCCTTCTCCAACAGCACTCCAAAGAAGTAATTCCCTCTTATCCAATCCTCTTCTACCCCCATTAATTTGCAGTTCCTGCAATAGAAATTGCAATGCCTGACTTTTACCTCCCCATGTCCAATTTTTTTTTTTATCCCATAAAGCAGCAGCATTATTCTGCAGGACAACTTTAACCCCCCCCCCCCACCCGCATCCCTTCTTGCATACTCTGAACCATTAAAATTGTGTTCTCCAATGCTGAAGCGCCTGAAATCCTTGATTTTTTTCTCTCCACAGTCCTCATGTTGCAGTACTTTTGTTTCTTGATTTAGATCTGCAACATTCTAGTTTTGAATGGGATGAGGAAGCAACATGGGGCCTAAAGCAGTTTCTCTTCTTGGATGGGAGGAAACTCCTGGGCGCTGGTAGGCCTGCATTCTTGTGGTCTTGGGCTGGGAAATCCAACTTGTTGCAAAAGAGCCTGAAAAACATAGAAAACAGTCAGATCATGCAAACAGAAGTGTCTGAGCATGTGCCTGTCGTATGTGGAGCTATTTGATGGTGACATGAGCTTATTTGTCTGAACATTGTCTAAATCACCCTTTCCTCTGATCCCCTTGGGATTCTACACAAAGTTTATGGGCCCCCTTCCCTGTGAAGCAGCAAAGCTTATTTCCTCTCTTCCATTCTTATTTCCTCCTGACGACATCAAAAATGTCAGTGTGTGGTCCCCAGAGGTCCTGTAAGGACCCTATTGAGAACGGCTGGTCAAAATCTATGTGCATATTGCTCTGAAAGCCAAATACTCAGTCAATCCCAGATGATGCCTACCATCCTCTAAGCTTCACTTACACTGGATCTTACAGGCGAACCACTCTAGCAGATGTATCTTTGCCCAATCTCCCAATATTGCAGCTACGAAAGAACTCAGAATTTAAAAATTCTACACTTTCATTACTGCCCATCTTATTTTTGTTATGCCATTTGTAATATAAATCAGGAAAGCCCTCCTGTAAATGACACGTTCATGTTGGCTCTAGTCAAGCTGTTGCCTCACAGAACCAAGATCTCAGTTCAATTGTGAACTGAGGGTGTAGGAATTCCTCCAATGTATTTCATGTATTTACTATACATGGTATAGTAAATAAAAAGCAGTCCAAGTGAATCATGAAATGTCCAGGGCCCTGGATGGTGGGAGACCACAGTAGGTCACAGAGTGATGTCCTTTCTTGCTTATTTTTCTTGTGGCCTGTTCTCCCCACACAGGGTAATTTACAGTGGCCAGCAACTCTGCTGCCCACATCTTTGGTGGAAGGAAACTGAAGCATTTGGGGGGAGGGGAGGGGAAACTTGCGTGGTCACAGGAGAACAAACAGATTGAGCACTGAGCCCTGGTTGCTGCAGCTGCTCTGCTAAGGTGGTGAATCCCTGGAATTCCCCAAGACTGTGTTTTGCAGGCTGGATTACTGGAGGTTTTTGGAGAGGAGTTAGATTTTTTTTGGGAAGATCTGGGAGCTAAGGGCCATGGGGAAACTGGTGAAGGAGAGCTAAAAGTTTGGAGCCAAACTCCAAAGTTTGATGAAATGGAATGGTGAAATGCGTTCGAAGTGGCTGGCTCCTGTTCCTCTCTTGCATTGCCAAAAAAGGGAGAGGTCAGTGCGTTTTAAAAAGTGGGCAACAGATTCTGGCTTCGATGTGAAGTTATCATGTGCACAAGTACAATGTACAGATGCACTGAAATTCTTTCTGCATCACAGGAGACTTGTACGTAATGGAGAGAGGGAGAGTTCTTGTGTGAACATGAGAGTGTGCTCCAGAGTGGCAGATGAAAAACTTGATTTAAGATGGGATACCGAACTCTTAATTTGAAAGAGAAGAATCCCTGGTTGAAGGGGGAGTGCTTCCTGCTTCAACAAGAGACCCTGGGTTGAAGGAAAGGGAGATTTCTGAGCAGTTTCCCTGCTCAGAGTGGAAGCTTGATGCTTAACATTCTTATCAATGGCTTTTAAGTAAACTACAACCAGAAGATATTTTCAATTGTGCTTAGTGTTTTTTTTAAGTTAAAAGGATATCTGGGGAAACTTCAAGTTTGAGAGGGCCATCTCCCAGTTTGTGGTGGAAGAAATTTTGAAGAAAAGGGGCTGCATGGGTAATGTTGAGGTTAGTGCAATGCTGTTACAACTAGGGTTTGAATCCAGTGCTATCTGTAAGGACTTTGTATGTTCTCTCTGTCTGTTTCCTCTAAGTGCTCTGGTTTCATCCCATCCTTCCAAAATGTACGGGGAGAAAGTACAAACTCCTTACAGACTGGGATTCTAGTCCCGATTGCTGACGCTGTAAAGGCATTGCGCTAACCGCTACAGCAACAATGCTTCCTAATTGGACAGCATGGGCTCGGGGACTGAATAGATCTATGATGGTGATGTATGTTTAAGTTCAAATTATTAAAAAAAAACCCTGTTGGGTGCAATTGGTTCCATCAAAAACCCATTGGCAGGAGCAGGGAGCTCATCCTCTCTTCCATTTTAAGTGGGCATTTTATTTACACACCTGCACTGTTTGGCTCTCCACAGTGGATTTAGAGGGTCAGGCAGAAAGTCAACTTATTGGTAGTGCAAAAAGCTACAAGGAAAGTTAAGTATACAAAAGAGAGAAAAGTAAACAAACTGTGCATAAAAATAATTCAGTAATAAATAAATGTGCAAGATAAGAGTAATTAAATAAGTTTGAATTTGTTGTTGAGGAGTCTGATGGTGGAGGGGTAGCAACTGTTCCTGAACTGGTGGTGTGAGTCTTGTGGCACCTAGACCTTTTTCCTGATGGCAGCAGTGAGAACAGCATGTCCTGGTGATGTGGATCCTTTGTAATTGCCGCTGCTGTTCTCTGACAACAGCATTCCATGTAAATTTTTAAGGGTTGGGGGAGTTTTGCCTGTGATGTCCTGGACGGTGTCCACTAATTTTTGCAGGGTTTTACTCTGGGCTATTGGTGCCTCCATACCAGGCCATGATTCAGCCAGTCAACACTTTCCACTCCATATCGTTAGAAGTTTGCCAAGGTTTCCGGTGTTGCACAGAACCGCCACAAACTCCTGAGGAAGCAAAGGTACTGATGTGCTTTCTTCATTATTACATAAGTGCGTTGGGTCGAGGAAAGATCCTCTTGATTATAATGACTCCCAGGAATTTAAATGTGCTTCCCCTCTCCACCTCTAATTCCCCCCCAATAATCATTGGATCTTGCACCTCTGGTTTTACCTTCCTGAAGTCCACAATCGGCTCCTTGGTTTTGGTGACATTGAGCGTGAGATTGAAAATTTGGCTGAATAATGTACTAACAACAACCTCCCTCCCAAATGCTGACTCATCAATCCTTTTTATACAACCAACTACCACTGTATCGTCAGCAAATTTGTCGATGGTGGCATTGTACTGAGGTACATCTGAGGAGATTTTCTTACTAATCCTCACTGTGGTCCGGAGGTGAGGAAATCTAGAATCCAGTTACACTGAAATTTCTGATTGGTTTTGAGGGGATGATATAATTGGGTTGGGCTGAATGTTGTCCAATTGAGTAAATTTTAGGTTATGTGGCACCATGTGCCTGCAGGAGAGACTGATGCCATTGGAATTTGAAGGAATATGTAGGACAGACCTACAACCAGTAATGGGATTTATGGGATCAGATGGAGAATTATTCTCCAGTTGGTGGGATCTATGTGAAGATACAAACCTGCAAGGGGGGGAGGGGGAATTGGGTAGTGGTATGTGAATAATCTGGGATTCATTGACTTTGCATCGTAACACTGATATGAAGCCCATCGTTGAGGTCGTGTGAAGGATGATCTGCTGAATCCACCAAGGTGATCAGTGAATGGTTTCATTATGGAGACTTGGTACTCTGGGACTGATTCCAATCAGGGTTGGATCATCTCTAATGAGTTCATAAAGCACTAATATAGACTCTTTGGCCAACCACGTCCCTACCACGTTGTACCTCTAATTCTATTCAGCCTTGACTTTAAAAAAAAATATTTATCAAATTTTGTGAAAGTTTCTGCCTCCACCGCCCCTTCAAGCAGAGTTCCAAACTGGAAAAAATTCCCCTTCAGACCTGCTCTAAATCTTGTCTTCACCTCAAACCAATGCCCTCATTTCTTTGTAAATATTTCTCTATCCCTCAATTTTATACATGTCTCTCAGCCTCCTCCAGTCCAGGGAAAATGAGTCCAGCTTATCCAGTATAATTGAAATGCTCCAATAGAGGCAATGTCAGCATCCCCTCCAGTGAAAATACATCCTTCTTCTAGCATGGTGACAATGACACAGTTGGTGCTGATGGCACTCCTACCTAAAGTACAAGCTTCTTCCTCTTGTCCTCCCCAGAACAAACAGCAGCAGAGTTCCCCAGTCCTTGCCTTCCATTCCCCCAGTGTCGACATCCAGCACATCATCCTTTGCAGCTCTGAAGGGATCTTACCAACAGACGCTCCTTTCTCTCGCCCCCCTCCCCTTTCCTGTTCCATTCATTCTTCCCCTCTCTCCCTGACCTCCAGCACTTTCGCCTTCAACCAGTGGAGGTCAACCATGCATGTTTTATTTAAACTTCCTCCCCCACTGCCATCCATGGACCTAAACAACCCTTTCACAGGAACCTCCTCCAACCCCCATTCATTGTATTGACTGCTCATGCTGTGGCCTCTTCTACATCGTCAAAACCAAGAGTGGAACAGATGACTGTTTTGCTGGTGCCTTCTCTGTTTGCCTTGAGATTCTGGTTGTGTGCCAGTTCAGCTACACACACCACTCCCAATACCTGCTTGCCTTCACTGCCAGGGTGAGGCCAAACACAAACTACACAACACTCAATTTTCTGCCTGGGCAGTCTACCGTGATACGGCACAAACACCAAATTCTCCAACTCCAGGTAACCCACATCCTTTATACTTCCTTCCCAGTTTTACCAGTTCACTCAGTATCTCTGTCCCCTTTTTTATCTTGTTAGCTGGACTCGTCACATTCTCTCATTCCCCACCCCCCCATAATCCCCATCTGGTTTCATCTGCTCCTTGCCCATATATTTACACATCTGGAAGATTCTTCACCTTTCCTACCCCCCTTTCCCCCACCTATCACCTACCAGCCCATTTCACCCTCTGCACTCCATCCTGAGCAGTCTCAAACTGAAATCTATGCTCAACCTGCTGAGATCTTTGAGGATTTTCTTTGCTACTGCAAGGCACCCCAGTTCCTTGGTAGGATTACCTGGTTTTCAGTCAGGGCTTGCTTTGCCATGTACTGCTCCCTCTTCACCTTTATTTCCACTGATTCAGGCACATCTGGAACCATCAGGTCAATCATTCGTGCAATGAAGAACACCACATGCTGTAGGGAAGACCAGGGCAAGGGAATCAAAATAATGAGCTGTATCTTGTGCAGTAATTGAAGGATTCAGGTGCTGCTGAACCATTAAATACTCTTGATACCTCTCAATGGCACTGCTCAATACTATAAGCCCAACCTACACCATTTTAACTTGAGGGCAATGCCAGATTTCTGCATATTGATGCATACTCCCAGTTTTGATCGAACATTCATACATCGTCTCAAGACGTTTGCACACTGGTCCTCACCCCCACTAGTTGTACCATCCACTGAGCAAGTCTTCATTCCCATATCAGTTAACATCCTTCACTTCAAGTAATTATTTCATTCCCATATGAAAAGACGAACAAGTTCTCCTTTGAGAGTCAACTGCATTGATTTTCAAATTCTCATTGATGTATTTTGGCTGATTTTAAGTTTCAGTTTCCCAAATTAATTTTGCATCTGCCAACTACCTACATTTTTTAACATGAGCAACAATTGGGGTGAAATTTACTCTTCTCCCATTTAAGAAGATCATGGTTGATAGCAACATGGCAATATCCTCCACCTGTGATCTTTCAGCTGCATGTTTATCAAGAATCTGTCTACTATGCCAACATTCAAAGACCACTGCACTTGAGGAAGAGAATTCCAAAGACTCTGATCTGACAAAAAAAAATGGGCCTTTCTGTTTTAAGGGTGTGGGGGGAAAGGCCTTATTTTTACTCTAGATCCAAGAGGAACCATCTCCATATCAACCTTGAGGATTTTGTGTTTAAATCCCCTCTTTATATTTTCTGTCTCATGGAATGTTGTAATTTAATTTATACTTCTGTAGTTGGTGTTTCTTGCATATCTATGTGCAAGTAAGAATTTTGGTACATCAACCTTGTACTTGTGTGTATGACAATAAAAACATTCTCATTCCAGCAAATACAAGCTGAGACTGCTCAACATTTATACACAAGGAAACCATCCTTTTCCAGGTCAACCAAAAGTACTGATCATTTTTAAAAAAAATCATATACTCTAGCTCCCATCCCTTTCAGTTCAGAAGAGCTCATTTGCTTCCTGTCCTACAATCATTTCACTCAACATCGTGATACCCGAGGAACTGCAGATGCTAGAACCTGGATCAAATGACTATCTACTGGAGGAACTTGGTGGGCCGAGCAGCATCTGGGAGAGTGGTTGGTTGTGTTTCAGGTGGGCATCTGACCGATGTGTTGAAGGATAATGGGTTGAAACATTGCTGAGATGGGATAACCAGGATGGGAGCACTCAATGGGATAACCAGGTGAGGAATTCCAGTTTCTGGAATATAGGTCAAAACCTATATGTTGAAGGAACTCGGCCAGTCTCACAGCATCCATGGGAGATAAAGATGTATTACCCATATTTCAGGGCTGAGCTCTTCAAGGTACATGTGGGGGGTGAGGGGGGAGAGATGAGATTGGGAAGGTGAGGTTTACAGACCTATAGGAAAATGTATTAATTGGATATGACAAGAATTGAGTTTGGCTTTGTGATAGGATACAAAGAAGAGAGAGAGAGACAGGGGAAGAATATGGATGGGAGGGGGATTCTAATGGAAACTGGATGCCCACTGGTTGGAGGGTGTCCAGTTGTAAGATGTGCTGCTCCTCCAATTTGCGGGTGCTCTCAGTCTGGCAGAGCATGAGGCCTTGGACAGACATGTCAGCAAGGGAAAGGGGTGGGGAATTGAAATGCAGTATAGAGAGCCAAGGTGCTCAACAAAGCAATATCTCAGTATTCATGCAGCCTCTTGGGTGTAGAGGAGATTGGCAGGGACCACTCCCTTGTCCTCTCCTCCTTCCCCACCTACCCGTGACCAGAGTAGATGCTCCACTTGCACCCACACCTTCTTCCTCACCACCATTTGGGGGTACTTAACAGTCCTTCCAAGTGAAGCAATGGGGGTCATCTACTGCATCCGGTGTGCCTGTTGTGGTTTCCTCCCCATCAGAGAGTTTAGATGCAGACTGGGTGATTGCTTTGTTGAGCACCTCGGCTCTGTCTGCCACAATAGTGTGGATTTCTCAGAGGCTACCCATTTCAATTCTCCATCCTATTCCCTTGCTGTCATGTTTGTCCAAGGTCTCGTACACTCCCAGATGGAGACCACCCACAAATTAGAGGAACACAAAATCTTCAGTTGGGTACCCCGATGGATGGCATTAACACTGACTTTTGTATCCACTAGGAAACCTACCCACCTCACTTTCTCCCCTGTCTCTAGCTATCTCTTTTCTCTTTGACTCCTTTCACAGAGCCAAAGTGAACCCTTACCTTTCCTCTTGTCATACCCAATTACATTTTGTTTGTTCTGTCTTCCTCCCCCTTTCTGCAGTCCCTGACTTTTTCACTTGTACTTTGAAGGGCTCAGGCCGGAAACGTCAATAATACATCTTCACCTCCTCTGGACACTGTGGGACCTCCCAAGTTCCTCCAGCATTTGTTTCGACTACAATCACAGCTCTGCAGACTTTTGTGTTTCACGCTGGAATGATTGTGTCAGAAACATTAAGTCAGCAATATTTACTCATTGAATTGGTTGAATCAGGACTGTTGCACAGAGGGTCAGGCATGTCACTCATTGGGATAGTTGGCTCTAGAAACATGCTGGGAGTGCCACCAATTTGGAATGATGCATCAGGATGAGAATGCCCTTCACCATGACTGTTCTGTCAGGGATGTGTCTGGGATGATCAGATTGTGAGGGTAGCTTTATGATTGGATTCTGAATTTGGCTCACAGATGATTGCATGGTAATATTCCTCACTGGCAATGCTGGAATTGTGCTATTCACTGAAGTGAACAGTTTGGATGAGTGGTTTAAAAAATCATGGAAATGAGGTCTGGGAATACGCTGGGTGGTTGGGGGTGTTTGCGTGGTCTATTGTGATTTTTTTTAATGAAGTTTTCATTTCTAATTGCAGAACGAACATGCTGATGTATCTCCAAAGTTAATGTTCTAGGGTTAGTGTTAGCCCATCAGTAGCGGGAATCGTGAATGTGGAACCAGAAACAACATCAAAAGCAAGTGAATCCTTGAAGTCAACTAAAATGTTCACGAGTGAAATCAATGGATTTTGGTTATTGGGTTGGATGCGCAGGGAGTAACATTGTATAAATGGAGCTGAGATACAGGATAAAGTCAGCTTGTGGGAGAAGATGGCTCATATTTGTTCCTTATGAGTGACCATTACCATAAAATTAAGATGTATCTCACATACACATTCAGGGAGTTGTTGGTTACGTTCTGATCTACTTGGTTGTCCTTTGATTGCCCTCTACTGGTGCCATGTGGTAATGTTACTTGCCGACTAAGACTTTCTCACAGAGGGACTGCATTCAAAGACGCAGGCTGGTTGCTGAAGGCAGAATTTGGCGCACTTGCCATGGTCACGACATTGAGTTGGAACGTCCAGGCTGTGGGTGAGACCACACCTGTAATGTTGTGTAGTTCTGGTTACTTGGCTATAGAAAAGATTCACGAGTATGTTACCATGGATAGCGGGCTTGATTAGAAGGAATAGGCTGGGACTTTTCCCTGGAGCATGAAGCTTGCATACTTTTGCCTTCAGCTCCAACTGTTGATTGCAACAGTATGTCAAATTATTTACTTTTTTAATTGGAGTATCTCCCAACTTTGACTTTCATAGCAATGATAAGTGATAGTTGTCAACCCTGGTTTGACTTGAACTACACTGAAACCTCGTTAGAACGCAATTCGTTAATCCACAGATAATGCAGGTGTCTGTGGACCCCAAACATTGATTTTAGGATGTCAGGCTAACAGTGACTAACAGCCACAAACTCAAAAATGGACTTTCATGACTCATTTACAAGATGTGTTTGTTAATATGTGGAGTTTAAAGGTCTTATTATAGGGTTTGAGTCACAGTATTCTGTTTTCCTGCTTCCTGAATCACGACACGTGCATCTGTTCCGCGACTCGGCTGTAACGCATAATGAAATCTTGGACCCCAACTACCGCATTCTAATGAGGTTTTACTATATTTCCTCTTGATCTGTGAAACCTTAAATAATAGTTTCCATTTTGTTCAGTACTACTGTGGTCGACAGAGCCCTCTCCTAATAAGCTCCTCCCTCTAAACAGAACCGAGAGAGGGTAGTTCTTGTCTTCCCCTTTCACTCCACATGCCTCTGGAGTCAATGCATCATCCTGTCATTTCCACAAGCTGCAATCTGTCCCTCACCACCCCTTTCTGCCTCCTGTGGGGATCACTAGTTCAATGCTACCTTGTGTGCTCATTCCCCACCTCATCTCTCCATGACCCCTAGTACTTTCCCCTACGACTACATTAGTCTCTGCACCTTCCCCAGCTTGATAACCTCTTTTCTGTAGCACAGAGACCAAAACTGAACACAATACTCCAACTAGGGGCTCACTACAATATGACCCCCCAACATCTGTACTTGATGCGAGTTCCTCGAGCAGGTTGTATTCCTCCAGATTTGCAGACTTGCATGTGTCTCTAGTCATTCAATGGGATGTAGTGGAAGGAGATGTACATAGTACTTGTCTTCCTCCAATTTTATTGGCAAAATGCAGCACAGTTTAAGTCCTTTCCACGCGATCCTGAACTCAAGAAAATGCCCTTGGTCTGGATGTGATGACTCTTGAATTGCTAAGGTGCATCATTTCATGACTGCAAGCCCTCACACAGTGACAGCAGCATATTTATGCTCTTCACCTCTTAATTGTAAGCCGATAGTGCTCCCATCTCCTCGTGACTCACCTCAAACACAATGACAAAGCCGAGACGAATTGCCATTAGGTTCCAATACATTAGGGTCAAGTGGCCATTGGGATCCCTGAACTCCTTGTACCTACAAATCAGTGAACATGTACATTTAGAAACAGATTGCCACTCGTGCTTGGTAATAAATCAACTCCATTTTTTTTGTTTTTTCCAGATTCTAACTTCCCATTCTCTTCCCAATTCTTGGTTCTCCTCTACTGACTTCTAAAAGAATCAGAATTTATTGTTATAAACATGAAATTCATTGTTTTGTGGCAGAATTACAAGTGTAAATATTGCAATAATTAAAAAAAAAACAAGTGAATTAATGTAAGTGTCTGCGATCCATTCAGAAATCTGATGGTAGTGGGGAAGAAGCTGTTTTTGTACTGCTTGGTGTTTGTCTTGAGGCTCCTGCCCCTCCCCCTTCCTTGATGGTAGCAGTGTGAAGAGGGCATGACCTGGGTGGTGAGGGTCCTTGATGAGAGCACCTGTTTTCTCAAGTCCACTTCTTGATTTCCTCTGTGCAGTGAAGACTGATGCCCTGATGGGTGCGGGTCAAGTTCACAACTCTCTGTAGTCTTTTCCTGTCCTGTGCATTGTCACCTCCATCCCAGACATTAATGCAACCAGTCAGAATGCTCTCCACAGTACCCCTGTGGAAATCTGTAACTCTTTGGTTGCATACCAAATCTCCACAGACTCCTCACAAAGCGTCGATAGCAGCTGGTGAGCCGCCTTTGTGATTGCATTGGCATGGAAGCCCCAGGACAGATCTCCAGAGATGTTTGCATTTTTATCAGCCTCCTTAGTTTGCTTGCTGCTTTTCTAGCTTTCACATCCTGCTTTATTTCCTTCCTAACAGGATTCCTTCCAGGATTTTCCCTCTCAGGCTAGATAAATCAATCCTAACAGCCCCTGAAAATACCCCCATAACTGGTGCTCATCCAACTTGTGCCAATCCCACTTGACTCCAAAATTGTCCTGAAGTTTCAGAAGTCCAAGGTGGAGGAAGGTCCCACCAATTGTACATTTCTCAAAATATTGGTTTGCAAACGTCTCGGATTTCTTCACCGAGCATCATTTGTGGATAGGTTGCAAAGTCCCATTGCCATCACAGACGGAAATGTTTCCTTACTGTTGCTTTATTAAGCCCCCAAGTGTTGGACTTCCCAACCAGCTATGCTTTGTAATTCTATTGGTTCTCTTTAATTTTTTTAAGTCTTCAAATATTATCTTCATTTAACTTTCTAACTCCATGGATCACATCTTTGGTTTGCATGGTTCTTCCTTGTATATCACTGCAAGTATCATTCTTCCTATCCTCCCTCGAGGTCAATACATCTTTCCAAGGTGTGTTGTCCTTAAGTAGTCAAGGTAAACCAGATACATTAGCCATGAACATAATTGCAGCATAACTTCAATTTCCTTAAAATAATCCTCAAAATAAAATGGTTAAAATTCCAAAAGATTTTCTGATTTTTTTTGCAGCTTCCATGATCTGCTTACCTATTTCAAATCTTACACCATAAGGAAGTTCAACATTCAATCCATTTTACTTCTCTGCTAAATGACCTCTTATCTATATGCACTGAAATCTACCTGCAATGGATTTACACATTCACAATCAATTATTATCTCTTTGCAAATGAGCTCTGGAGGTCAACACAAATCCAATTAGGATGAGTTCAGGGACACTGACATCTGTAGACGTGGAGCACCTTCAGTCATCTACCCTCAAATGGGAGGGGTGAACATTCTTTACAGGGTGACCCTGTACACACTACCAAATTATGGATTCTACCTGACCCTATCACATCCCATGTGCTCTTTTGTATGGACTAGCTGGACACATTTCATTTCTTTCCCCATTCCATTCACTGTATCAGGGTCACACCCTAGCCATCTATCAACTTCTAATCGCCCATGCCCATCTTCTCCTGAAGTAGTCTTGCCCTATCCAAATTCATCTCTACACACCCATTTAATCCAACTCTCACTGTGAACTCTACTTATCCTTTAATCTCCACTCACCTGATGTATCAAAGACCCAATTAACCTTGTAAATGCTCATACAAATCCTTTGAGGAATTTCCACCTTTCTCTCTCCATATATACTAAATATACAAAATAAAGCATCCCAGTCAAGAGCTGTCCTTTAATCCAGACTTTCTGGTTGAGTGAGGTATTGGGAGAGGCAGGTCTCGGTGGACAAAATGCACCAGGAGTCTTCCCTCATGTAATGAGGGGCCAAGTCGATGAGTTTGCCTTGTTCCATTGCCTTACCTGCACGTGGTATTGTTCTGATGGATGAAGATGGGAGGGGAGTATGCCAAGGTGAAGTTAACGTAGCCAATTAGGTCACTGCGGTAAACATAACGGTAGTATAGACGGGGCAGAAAATCTGATGTGAACGCTATCAAAAAAGCCTGTGAGAGAACAGATAGCATCAATTTTGTACACCAAAACAGTAAATTTCAGAAGGTTAATATGGTTATATTAAATAAACATGTTAACACGGTTAAATGTATTTTTCCTGTGACTGTTTCCTCACACACCCCAAAGATGTGCAGCTAAGTTTATTAGTTATGTCATCCCTGGCATTGGACAAGTTACAGGGAACTGTGGAAGAATAGGATTTTGTGCATTGCTCTGAGAGCATACATTGAGTCAAGAGGCAGATTGGCATGTTTAATCCTGAAACACAAGGGAGAATGAGAAATAAAATATTGTAGTGTGTTAGACAAGTAAACAGGTCACTGAAAATTTTAATTCTAAAAGGAGAGTTAGGCATGGTTTTCACAATAAATGGACAGTAATTAAAAGTTGTAATGGAGGTGGAACAGGCAGATGTGGAGCAGACCAGGGATCACAAATAACAGCAAATGATGGAAACACTCAGTAGATCAGGAAAGAGGCCCTTTACCTGAAGTGTGAAAGAGAAAAAAAAACTGCTTCAAGTTGCAGAGAAGTTTGGGAAGGGAAGGTGAAAAGAAATGAGTGCTTTAGGGTGAAGGTGGGGATGCTATGCAGTCATGTTGTAGAGGTCACCCAGAAAGAGGCTCGAAATATTAATCCCATCTTGGATATAGTTGGGTGAGGTATTGGGAAGCACAAGTCACTGTGGACATGGAACATTATGAGTCTTAATGATACAGCCCAGGAGAAGTCAATTCTGGGTATTGAATTCTGTGCCACCAATTACACCCAATCAGCCTTCCAACCCTGTACATTTTTTGGAGGGTGAGAGGAAACCAGAGCATCCAGGAAAAACCCATGCAGGTCACGGGGAGAATGTTCAAACTCCTAACAGACAGTGGCAGATTCAAACCCGGGTTACTGGTGCAGTAATATCATTGTGCTAACCTTGCTGCCCATGGTCTGTCTCTCGTCTGGAGAACTCATGGGAGACTCAAACCTTTTCACATTAGCTAACCAGTAAATTGACTGTTCAACAAACCAGTTAAAGAAGCTGTTTTTGCCATTCACACTGGATCACTGTTAATTGATTCTCTGTGTCTTTTCACACTCACCACCAGGCATCCCCAGGGAGAGGGGAACTTATCGAGCAATGGCAGACCTGCCCTCCCAGAATTCTGTGGGCAGAGAAACCCCTCCATGAATGGTCCTTGCATACAGCCCTTTCTCTGCCGCACAGAATTCTGGGATAGTGGGTCCACCACCTCTCTCTCTCTCACACACACACACACACTCACACTCTCTCTCTCTCACTTTCCCATGGTCTTTATAAATTGTGCACCTGAGTTTTACTGCTGCTACCACTTTTCCACAGTCCTTTATAAATGTATAAAGGTTTATACAGGTCACCAGAACAACAGGGGCTGAAGGGCTCATACTGTGCTGTACATAATGCTTAATTATGTTATAATTGGGCATGATTAATTTTGTTTAAATACAAGATCATAATACATTGATCAGGATTTAGTAAATTGAATACAAAGTTTATATTTTATTTTCTTCACGTTCCTGCACTTGTGCAAAAACGTCATCAGCGCGTCACTAATTTGTCTCTGGAAAGTCCATGTCTCTTTCACGCTGGGATAATCAGCCTGCAAGCATCAGATGACCCAAGGATGATACACCTTATCTAGGTGGTCCATCCCCGGGGTGATTTGACACTTACCCTTTAGCTGGTACATTGGCCATTAATTACTAGGGTGCCAGTGTGAAAGGGCATTCTAGGTTTCTCTGCGATCTTGCCCTACCTGCACAAGGTATTGATCTGGTGAAGAGGTTTTAATGGGAGCAGTTAGAGAGTGAGAGCACAGAGAGAGAAGTGCAAGAGGTTGGGAAATGTAGAACTACAGGACCTGCCTGGCAGATCAAGCAAGGCTAATGGAGAGAGAGAACCTTGACACTGAATAAATGATTTACAACAGAAGTAGGGAGAGTGTTGTCTGCATCTCAGGGTCTTTAATGAGAAACCTAATTATGGTCACTCAGAGTTGCACAGAAACAGGCCCTCTGGCCCACCATGTTCATGTTGACCATCAAGTACCATTCTTCACTAGTCCCATTCATCAGTCCTTGGTCCACGGCCTACTAAGCCTTGGAGATTTATGTGATCATCCAGATACTTAAATATTACCTGTTTTCATGTCCTTCCTCAGCAGCACATTCCTGATTGTCTCTGGGTGAAAAAAATTCTCTCAGATCCCTTTTATGCCCCAGACTCCTCACCTTTGGAGTGTTGGCCTCTGCCATTTGACCCCTCTGCCATGGGGTGTAGTTTCTTACCATTTTCCCTACATCGAAGTCTCTAACAATTTTCCTCCTTCGGCCTCCTCGGTTCCAAAGAAAACAAACCCAGCCTACATTTGCAACCATTTTGGCATGAAGGGAAATGTACACTGCTGAGAAAAATAAAACTCTCGGGAGTTGTAATAAGAACTGAAAATCAGACCCTTGCCACTAATCCTATACAAATGCCATTTGTAAAATTCCCCCTACATTTTCATCAACTCCCTCCAGATGAGACCACTCGCCTACACACTAGGGACAATTTACAGCAGCCAATTAACCTATCAATGTTGGGATGATGGAGGAAATGCACAAATCATGAAAACTTCATGAAGACGACGCGAGAGGTCAGGACTGAATCCAGGTGTTGTGAGACATCTTACTGTGATGCCCAGTGCCTGATGAGATATGTTACACCTACTTAAACTCTGAGGGGCAAGTTTGATCATATGTCAAAATAAGCAGACCACAGTCTATCTTTAATCACTCCTGCAAATGCAGGAGACCCCACGTACACAGAGTCCATGAAGTCTATCTGGGAAGTATTTATTTGATCACTGAGTATATCTTTGCCACTGTTTATCCTGACCTCAGTCAATGGGACCTTTTCCTTCAAGTGACTGATCACAAATCAGGGTCCTAAGCCAACGTTCTCTTCTGGATCTCTGCATTAAATGATGCAGCACCAACAGGGTGGCTGCAGACATTAGCGAACACACACCATAAAAACCTGGGGTTTTACCGTCTGCACAACTCACTGCACAGACTACAATTTGTTGAAAGAATCATATCACATAGTGAATGTGTCAGAAAAGTCTCAAATGAAAACCCTTAAAACTTGACCAACTAAACACGAGATAAAGCAGCAATCACAGATGGCAGTGTGCTTACATTGCTAATTACAGCTAGCTTAGTGATGGTCTCAAGGATGTTGAGCCAGATTCCGATTCCCTGCGCTTTTTTCACGACTGGCCGTCGATACTTGCAAACAAACTTGTTGGCATCCAGACGTGTTTCTATCCAGTTATTTAGTAGAGCAAATAAAGGGGCCAGTGGGCAAGCAGCCACAAAGATGGTGATGAATCCAAACTGGAGCACTGCAAAATGAAGAAACACAAAGCAACTATCAAAATAAATCTGTTAATATGTGCCCTGGGTGTTAACGGACATGATTTAATTTACAGGGTTTTAATTTTGTCAGAATGTCTGAAAACACATCCTAAGTTGTATGCCTACATGAACTTATTGCCACACGTACCATACGTTGTACATGAAAGACACAGTACAGAAAGTGTAGAGTTACAGAGAGAAATTAGTTGGTACAGAGAAATGGCAATATAGTTTTACTAGCATGAGGTTCATTCAGGAGTTTCATAACATTTACCGATCACGCAATTTCAAGAACGACGTAGTCCTCCTCGGTCTCCAAAGAGAGTGGAGATACAAGATGGGAATCAGATTCCAAGAAGAAATGGAAACAATGGTGGTCAAAGTGATAAAATTGATTTAAAAAAAATACATTTTTTTTGGAAGATCTTAATTATTGATGATAGTTTAATATGAAATGGGAGTTGGGAGAGGGAACTGGGTGGGCACTATTTTCCAGAAGTCGTCAGCTACGTGTGAGTTATCTCACACCCAGTATTTTGTGGGAGTTACCGCATTGTGCAGTTTAAACAGGAGGGGGTAGTAGTAACCTCCTGCCTGTTTTTTTTCTTAATTTTTTTGGTTAAGGAGTGAAGTTTTTTTTATTACTTTTTTTTTAAATACATTTTTTTTCCCTCTTTTATTTGTTTTTGATTGTAGTTTTAAGAGGGAATAAGAGGAAGGGTTTTTTTTCTTCTTTCTTTTTCTTTCTTTTTTTTCTTTTTTTTTCTTTTTTTTTCTTTTTTTTTCTTGTGTTGAGTTGTTGTAAGGAATATCTAAATTGAAGTTTTCTTCTTTTAATGTCCAGGGTTTAAATAATCCCATTAAGCGTAAGAAAGTACTTGCTTACTTAAAAAAATTAAAAGTTGATGTGGCTTTTTTACAGGAAACTCGTTTGACAGATAAGGAACATTTGAAACTCAAACGTGAATGGGTTGGACAAGTTTTTTATTCTTCATTTAATTCAAAAGCAAAAGGAGTGGCAATTTTGGTACACAAGAATTTACCATTTCAGTTACAAAATGAAGAGAAAAATGGTGGAAGATTATTAAAATTGAATTGTACAATTTTTAATGAAGCTTGGACTTTGCTTGATGTTTATGCTCCGAATGTTGAGGATACAGCTTTTGTTGTCGATATGTCTTTATTACTTGGACAATCAAATTCTAATGTGATGATTGGGGGAGATTTGAATGTGGTATTGGAGCCTTTATTGGACAAGTATCCAAGAGTAATTAAGAAATCGAAGATGGCAGTTCAAGTAACTAATATGATGTCAGATTTGAATTTAGTTGATATTTGGCGAAGATTTAATCCTACAGAGAAAGATTTTTCTTTTTATTCGTCACGACATAATTCTTTTTCTAGAATTGATTATTTTTTAATTTCAACACATTTGCAGGATAGGGTTACATCTGTGGATTATAAGGCAAAATTGGTTTCGGATCATTCATTATTATTATTAGAATATTAGAGTTTACAGGAAGTTCAGAGAGCTCCAAGATGGAGATTTAATACTATGTTACTGCAAAAACCGGAATTTATTAGTTATTTAAAACAACAAATTGAGGTTTTTATTAGTAATAATAGTAATTCTGTTTCTAGTCATTTTGTTTTATGGGATGGAATGAAAGCTTTTTTTACGAGGTCAAATTATTAGTTATGCTTCTAAAGTAAAGAAAGAGAGAATTAAAGAGATTGAAGATTTAGAGAAAAAGATAACTGTTACTGAAAAAGAATTTCAAAAAAATGCTACTGAAACGCAAAAGAATCAGTTAACTAATTTAAAATTTAAATATAATGAATTACAAACTTATCGGTTTGAATGTTTAATGAATCGAACTAAACATAAATTTTATGAATGGGGTGAGAAAGCTCAAATTTCTGTCATGGCAGTTAAAAAAGGACCAATTATCTAGAATTATATCAGTAATTAGAAAGAAATCGGGTATTACTTTTAGTCAAAAGGAAATTAATGAGGAATTTTGTAATTTTTATAAAAAATTATATACTTCGGAATGTAAAGATGTAACTGAGGATGCTATAGATTCTTTTTTGAAAAATATTAAATTGCCACAATTGAATCAAGAAGATAGACAGGAGTTAGATAAATCCTTTACAGAAAAGGAAATAGAAACGGCGATAAGAGATATGCCAAATGGAAAGGCACCTGGTGAAGATGGATTTTCTATAGGGTTTTATAAAACTTTTTATGCTGATATATTTCCTATATATAAGGATGTTCTACAACAAATTTATGATACTTTTCGATTACCCGAGTCTTGTTCCAATGCAATAATTACAGTTATACCAAAAAAAGATAAAGATCCTTTACAGGTTTCTTCTTATAGACCAATATCGCTGTTAAATGTAGATTATAAAATTGTAGCAAAAGCTATGGCTAATCGATTAGCTCAATATTTGCCTAAAATAATACATAGTGATCAAACGGGATTTATAAAAAATAGATATGCGTCAGATAATATTTTGCGTTTAATAACTTTGATAAATAAATCTAAATCTCAGATGAATTATCCAATAGTGGTTTCGCTGGATGCAGAAAAGGCTTTTGATAGAGTGGAATGGAAGTTTTTGTTTAAAGTACTTGAGAAATTTTGTTTTGGTTCTTCATTTATTGGATTGATAAAGGCTTTATATAATAATCCGAAGGTCAGAATTGCTGTCAATGGACAGATTTCAGAATCTTTTAATTTAACAAGGTCTACTAGACAAGGATGCCCATTGTCACCTGCTTTATTTGCTATAGTTATTGAGCCTTTGGCACAATTAATACGTCAAAATGAAAATGTTAAAGGCATGAGAGTTTTGAATGAGGAATACAAGATTAATCTATTTGCTGATGATGTTTTATTATATTTGGTGGATCTGGATATTTCTTTACCAGCAATTCAAGAATGTTTAGAAATTTATGGTCAATTATCTGGTTATAAAATAAATTGGACCAAAAGTGAAATTTTAACAATTTGTAAAAATGATTATTCAATCTATAAAAGTATTACAAATTTGAAGTGGACTACACAAATGAAATATTTAGGAATTAATGTTAATACGGAATTTCAAGATTTATATTCAATTAATTATCTTCCTTTAATAAAAATGATTAAATTAGATTTGATTAAGTGGAACGATTTGCCTTTGAGTCTATTAGGGAGGATTAATACTATAAAAATGAATATTTTTCCCCGAATACAATATTTGTTTCAATCAATTCCTTGTTTTTTAAATAAAAGTTTTTTTAAGGATTTATATAAAGCAATTAGAGACTTTTTATGGAAGGGAAAATTTCCGAGGGTAGCGATGAGAAAGTTGATGTGGGATTTTCAATTTGGAGGTTTAAGATTACCGAATTTTCAACATTATTATGAAGCAGCTCAATTTAAATTTCTTAGTGCATTAATGAATATGGATGATCCACCCAGTTGGGCAAAGATAGAAATGACGGTTATTTCAGAAAAACTTTCTCACGAGTTTTTCTTTTGATGGAATAAAAATTTATTACGAACTTATGATGTCCCGATATTGAAGCATTTATTAAACTTATGGACAAGTAAACTTAATAAATTGGGGCTCAAAAATAAATGGTCTGGACAATTTCCATTATATAACAATCAACTTGTTCCTTTTATAGTCTCCAATATTACTTTGAAACAGTGGGAAAGGAAGGGAATAAAAAATTTATCCGACTGTTTTTCTGAGGGATGTTTTTGTTCTTTTGATGAATTACAAAGGAAATTTGGTATTAGTGGAAATTCTGTATTTGTGTATTATCAATTAAGATCTTTTGTAAAACAGATATGTGGTCGACATATGATTTTATTGCCTGATTCTAATTTTGAGGAATATGTACTTTCAATACCACAAAAGGGATATATATCTGATTTGTCTTGTATTTTACAAGAAATTGATAGTAAAAAAGATTGGGATAAGGATAAGTTGAAATGGGAAAAAGATTTAGGTTTTATAATGGATGGAAATTTGTCAGAATAGTATTAGGAAATTGGTTAATGCTAGATTAGCAATGATTAATTACAATTTTATACATCAGTTATATTTAACACCGGAGAAACTAAAAAAGTTTGGTCTTAGTAAGTCGGATTGCTGTTTTCGTTGTGACCAGACGGCTAATACTTTTTTGCATACTGTTTGGTTTTGTGATTGATTGCAACAGTTTTGGAAGGGTATTCAATCTATATTTAATAGTTTATATAATATTTGTCTTGTATTAGATCCTGGTATATTTTTATTTGGGAATATGCAATCATTAATTGATTTGGGCCTACAAGATTATCAGATTTCTTTTATCTATTTAGCTTTAGCTGTGGCCAAGAAATGTATAGCTCTTACTTGGAAAGATAGAAATTTATTAACTTTAGATAGGTGGTATTTGGAGATGAAGTTCTGTTTGACTATGGAAAGGATATCTTTTTCAATTCAGGATAGGATGTCTTTTTATAGGTTGAAGTGGACTCCGTTTGCTAAATATATGCATTTAAGTTTGATTTAAATATGTTTTTAAGTTTGATATTTTAGTATTGATTTTTTTTTTTGATGTTAGTATCTTTATTTGTTATGTTTTATTTTTTGTGTAAGGGTTTTTTTAATATATATAATTATTGTTCATTTTATTAACTCTTCACTCTTTTACTCTTTATTTTGGGGGGGGCGGTTGGACTAACTTTAAGCTAGGTCATTAATGTTGTGCACTAATTTGGGGGGGGGTTTAGTTTATTTAGTCTGCCGATGTAGTATTGTAATTTTTATTATCTTATGTTTAATCTTTTTACTGTAACTTTCTATTTTATTCATGTTATAAAAATCTTAAATAAAGTTTAAAAAAAAAAGGAGTTTGATAACAGCACAAAATAAACTGTCCTTGAATCTGGTACTGCATTATGTCACACTCGTGAATCTTTTTCCCAACAGGAAAGTGGTGAAGAGAGTTTGGGATGAGTCTAATAATGGCTGCTTTTCCAAGGCAATGGGAGTATAGATGGAGATGATGCAGGTATACTGTATGTAATGGTCTAAGCCATGTTCACAACCCTCTCTACAGCTTCTTGCCATCTTGGACCACCCAATGATGCATCCTGACAGGATCTGGTGAAATTGAAAATGCAGCAGACATTTTGCTCATTTCAAGCTCACATGCAGATAAATGACTACAATTCACAAACACAGTGGGGAGACTCAGTGGGTCATGCAACAGGAAGAAAGGTAATCAACATTATTGGCCTGATCCCTTCATCAGATTAATATCCAGTTAATTTGAGGGATAATTGTTTAAAAGCAGGGATGAACATTCTTTCAAGGACTGAGCTGTTGGGTCTGCTTAAACCATGGACTGTACTGAGATCCTAATAAGGTCAACCATGAGAAGGCAGCTCAAAAGTGGGAAAGGGCGGTCCAATAGCTAAAAGACCATTTCTTCCCTGCAGCCATCCTGAATGAACTCAGTGCTCTCATGCTGCCCTTGCTCGGTGCCAATTAATCTTTCTTTTAATTGCAATTTTGGACTCTGTAAATTTTGCACGGTTAGAGATAACCCATTAGTCTGCTCGCAGAAGAACCCTTCTCGCTAAACTATAGTGTGGAAAATAAATGTAACCCTCATAATATTACTAATGTAAAAAGCACAAAAAATGCACATTTATTTTTTGTTACCCATCCTGTTTGACGTATCCATTCAATACAAAACTGTAAATTGAAATCAATAACTGCAGATGTTAGAAATCTGAAAATGAGGAAAAATGCTGGAAATACTCAGCGTCAGGCAACAAATGTGGAAAGAAAAACAGGTAATATTTCAATACAGACCTTTCTGATAACAGGCACTCATAAGATACAAGAGCAGAAATAGGCCATTCAGCCCATCAAATCTTCTCTGCCACCCAAATGCACAATCAAATCTAGATACACACACCCACAGACTAAACCAAATCCAACCCCATTCATGTGCATCTCAATCTCATGAGTACACTCAAACATCCATTGTCAAACTGACTTGGAAAACCTCAGCAGGTGTGGACATTGCTTTTCTAAAAGCTCAAAGGTAGGAGCATAGGATCTTGTAGTCTTCCTGGGGAAACGGTCTGCAAATGTGAGGTCTCCCAATTCCCTTGAAGTCTGCAGCCTCTGTGGCTGAAGATGCCACTCAGAAAGCACCCAGCCTGACCACCATAATGAAACGGCCATTGTAAGGAATCCTTGAGGTGTGCGATCAAGCAACAGTTTTCAGAATGAGCTAGCACTCTCCTGGATGCTATGCGGGTGAGTGTGATGTCGGAACACAAAAGAAAAGTGGACCTTTAAATTTTCCAGCAAAGGTGCAAACAGCTCCATGAAAACCAGGAGGGTCATAACTGTTCAACATCAGATACATTTTGACACAACCTGTCAGAGGTAAGTTTTTTTTTAATATAACACAGATTGTCATTGCTCATGTTGGAGGCTGGTGCAATAGGGACATTTAAAAGACTTTTAGGTAGGCACATGGATGTAACAAAAATAGAGCGTTATGGATGTGATGTGAGGTTGGGTAGATCGTTGTGATGTAGGTTTACATGGGTTGGCATGATATTGTGGGCTGAAAGGCCTATACTGTGCAGTAATGTTCTACTTTCTACCTGCTGTGGTCCAATACCGGGTTGCAAGACAGCTGCCACTATTAGTTGCGTGGCCGGTGTACGAACATTGTCACTGCTTCGAGGATAAATGGTGCTAGAAAAGGCCAGTGAAATTTCAGCAGTAGTGCAATGGCACATGGAAACAGCAGTACGTACAGGAAAACCCGTTATCCAGAATTTAACCAACTGGCACCAGAGGTGGATTAGCTGAGTAGACTGAAGCCTTTTGGGCCCGGAAGGTAAAGGGGCTCGTCACAACAACTGGTACACCAATGTAACCACTTGTCAACATGGGCTCGCGTTAGTCCTGGGTCCACCCGTCAATCAGCAGCGGGGTCTCAGTTCCATCTATTAATTCAGGTTCTGCCGGTCCCAATGCTACTTGTCAATCAATGTTCGTGTTTGAACAGTCTGAACTCAGCTCCTGCAGCGTCGCTCACTGGAGGTGACCCGACCTTATCCTGTTATTTTGTATTGAGACTGTTTATGTAGAACTGATTTTATTTATCCTTTTGTAACAAACAGACTTTTCAAATTATTCAGGGCTAGCAGATGGCTTCTGTAAGTTTTGTTTAATTGTAATGAGGTTTTTCCTCCCCTCCTCCAACCAATCACCAACTAGTGTATTCCCAGCACAACCCCGGCAGATAGATTTGGAATATGTGAGGGAACCATGTCCAAAGGGTAATAAGTGGAACAATTTCACTTTATGCTATTCAACAAAAGATGGGGGCTGTGGGGTAAGATCAGGGGGTGCCTTACTAAAGCTGAGCCTCAGGCCCAGGTGGTAGTTAATCCACCATTGACTAGCAGCCCCAAGCAACTAGCAAAAAAAAAACAACCGCATAAAATAAACAGGTATAATAAAATACGGGTTTAAAATTGGCACGCTTCACCATTGGTTCACCAATCCCACAACAAGCAATCTCAAACAACCAGAAAATTCACTTATCCGGCATCTATCCATCCCCAAAGGTGCCGGATACCAGGGGCTTTACTGTAGTTACTCTTGCAATTGATTTTCATTCACTGCGCATCACCAAATACTATTGTCCTTCCAGGCGAGACAGTCATGTAAAATAGATTTTACACCTGAAGACTTTGATAACAACATGACTTTGTTAAACTGGAGAATGGACAACTTGTCAGCCATATAATATTTACATTATGGTGTTCCATAGTCTGAATGGATCATTCTTTATTTTACCTACACTGCTCAGAAACATTTGTGCTTCTAAACTGCTCTCAGAGTAACATATAAGGGTTGGTATACATGTTGGCAAACTATCAAGTGCAATCACTGATCTCAGTGAGGCAGAGATTAGGAAAATAATAACTGCAAGAATAGTTAGGTTTCAAACCAAAATCACTTCTGACAATCCTGGTAAGCTATCTAGTTTGTATAAAGTGAGTGGGAGGATTTAAAAAAAAAAATACTGTTTCACCAAATATAACGTGAACTACTTTCACGTTCTTACCATTATTATGTTAAGGGGTGATGAGCATTTGATGCAATTCACCGTGAAAGCCTTTTGAATTATAAAGTCTTCTTATATATGTGCACTGATCCTCACTTGAGTTACATTGCGAGTTACTTACCCATCTCAAGATATTCATCAAAGAGTCCTTCACAGACCAGCAGGCCATAATCCTTCTCCCAGGGCTGAAGCTCTGGACTGCCCTCGACTTTGGCGGCGTTCTTCAACTTTCGCTTCTGCCACCAATATTTCAGCTTCCTGTTCAATGAGTAGCACAAAGAGGTAAGTGAAAGCCAATCAGTTCAAAGTCTGACTGCTGATGGTACTGTCGATAAAACCATCAGGAAGTTCTCAGCTCTGATGTGGAGAGCTGTTTTTATTTTGAAATGGCCACTCAAGCATCTAGGTCAATGCCCTTCTGATGGCCATTTCCCATCAACAACACCATCCAGAATAGAGTATGTGGTAGGAGCTATGGAAGGTGAATTGGCCATTGTAAATGGCCTCTGGTTTGTAGGTAAGTGGTAGTGGTTGGAAGAGGTGGGGGGGGATTGATAGGGATTTGGGAAGAATAAAATGGGGTTAATGCCCCCCCATTTATCTTGCTTCCTATCCCAATATCTCCATTCCTCCAGCTCTGCATTCACAGAGCTACCCCCTTCCTCCAATAAATTTTCAGCTTTTCTCTCCTGCCCTCCTTATCCATGTCCACCTTGGCTGTTAGCCTATGCTCTTCCCACCTCCCCCTATATTTTATTCAGGCACCTTCCTACTCTTTGCTCATACCTTGATGTCAATTATGTATCTTTTCCTCCTATAGAGGCTGAAGGAGCTCTTCAGTGCTTTTGTATATTTAATGTAGGATTAGTCTTAAAAGCTGCTTAATGTTCAACTTGATTTTTCTCCCACTTGCCAATGCAATCTTAAATGGTTCCCTCTGTGATAAGGTCAAAGGGTCAACTTCCATGTTGTACAAATCTAAGGATCCATAAGGATCTTTTCAGCCTTAGAAGACTAAACATTTAAACTGTGGCGACGAGATCACAACTACCTAGTTCACCATGGCCTCAAGCGTTCCATCTCATAAATGACCGCCCCCCGCACCTCACCCCCATCATCATGTGCCGCCAGGAATAAAATTCCAGCCTACTCAACATCTCCCAATAGCTCGGCATCCCCCTCCCCCAACCCAGTCTTTGCAACAACCTTCTAAATTCTCCCTCTCCAGATTGATGACAGCTTTCCTGCAGCACGGTAAGCTTTCTCTATATCCTGCACTTTGTTTTTAAAAAAAAATTAATCAACTTGTTGTACTTAAGTTTGGGTTGTCTTGCCTGGAGAGCATGCAAGAAAGATTTTTGTTACAATAAACAATTAAATATAAAAATGCATGGTTTTACACCACAGAAGCATCATAGCCGCTGGACACAAGTATTGCTTTTCCAGTGAGTGGCAGTGTGGTAGCTGAAAGTGTGGGACAAAAGCAAGATTGTTTTCCTTATAGAAAGTGATGTCAGTTTACTGCCGACTCTGGGCCATGTATTCAAAATGATAAATTTGCAAGCAACTACTGTTTGCAGTTTTGTGGAAGTCTACAATGATCTTACCCTGGGATGTATGGAGCCTACAACATTGAGGTCTAAGTCTCAAACCAGTCTCTTCTCTTGCTGCTTAACTGGCAGAAGAGGAGGCTGGGAATCTTTCCCCATGGGAAAGCTGCTGTTGCCAAGGATGAAATATAAATTCCTCAAATGAAGTTTTTGCTCCATAAGAACTTAAAGATTTGAGAAGTAGTTGGAACATGGTGTAGACTGAGGTGGCGGGGGCTGAATAGAAACAGCGAGAAATAGGAGTAGGTGCAAGCCTTCAACATCATTATGGCTGATCTCCCTCAATACCATATTTGTAAGCTCTCCTCAAAAACTTTCTTGACTTTTGTCTATAGTTAGCTAATACAGCCCCAGAAACCCGGGTTCAAAGCTGTTGCTGTCTTTCAGGAGTTTGTACTTTCTCTCCATGACCTGTGTGGGTTTCCTCTGGGTGCCCCAGTTTCCTCCCATCCTACAAAAATATAGAAAATGTATGGGGCTAATTGGGCGGCTGGGTGTAATGGGCTGGAATAGGCTTCTACTGTGCTGTTAATTTAAATCCTTCACTTTCTTGGTCTTCAGACCTTCTGTGGAGGATTCCACAGATTCAGTGACCGAGCAAATGAAGAAGTTTCTTCACACCTCCACACAAGTTTTCGAAGACTGAGTGTGGCCAATTTCCAGGCCTCCCAGACTGAGGAAACACCATCCCTGCATCTCGGCTGCCCAATCCTGTTCACAAGTTTCCATCTCAGTCTTTCAACACCTTCAACCCCTTGACAGCTGAAACTGTGCAGTGGGAGTAAACCCCACATGTGACCATTCAGGTGGAATGAAGGTTTAAAAGGCATCTGGGCAAGTGCATGGAATTGTTGGAGCACCTAGATAAACCTCCCCCCACCTCCCCCCCCCCCCACACATAAACAGCAGGACCAGTGGCATATCTAGTAGTGTTGCTGTCCTGCTCGCTGAGAAAAAGTACAAACTCCTGAAAGACAGCGGCAGATTCGAACCCGGGTTTCTGGGGCTGAAATAGCTAACTGTAGGCAAAAGGCATGAAGGTTTTTGAGGAGAGCTTACAAATATTGTATTGAGGGAGATCAGCCCAGTTCAGTCCTGACCTCTGGTACTGGCTTGTGTGGAATTTGCATGTTCTCTCTGTGAGTGCGTGGGTTTCCCTGGGTTCCTCCCGCATCCCAAAGATGTGTTGGCCATTAGGTTAACTGCCCATTCCAAATTTAAGTGATGGGATCTGGAGGGAGTTGATGAAAATATAAAGAGAATTTAAAAAAAGAATCAATGTAGGTTTAGTGTAAATGGGTGGTGACAAATGGTGTGGAGATGATGTACCAAAGGGCCCATTTCTGTGCTATATCTCTGTACCATTCCAAGGGTGACAAAATGAATGGAGAGCTGCAACCAGACCTCAGATCCGTGAGTACAGCAAGCGGAAGATAACGCAATTCTCTTGGTCTGTCCTCGCTCAAGAATGGCTGCTAGATGGTGTAGGGTGGTAGTGGTGCCAACTAGCAGGCAATGAACAATGCCTACTCAAAATAACCACTATTTCAATTGATGCACATCAAAGAAGTTCATTCATATTTCCATTTCATAATGTTTGCTAGTTTACCTTTTTTAGCAGATACTCACGGGATGACAAACTCCTGGACGTTATTTACGAGTTGTTTCCCAACCATGATAACAAGCAGTTCCTGCGCCAGTTCAATCAGACAGCCTCCTGATCCACACTAGAAAAGGAGAGGAACTAATGACGGGTACTATTTTGCCATGGGTGCAAGCCAACTAATAGTGGAGGAAATGCTTCAAAAAACAAAACAAAACTCCAGATGTCGAAAAGCTAAAACAAAAAGAAGAAATGCAGGAAATACTCATCAGGCCACACAGCGTCTGTGGACAGATGAACAGATTTTTCCTCAGGTCAGTGACCTGTTTCTCTTCCATAGCTACTGCCTGCCTGTTGAGTAGTGCTTCCCAGCATTTTCTGATTTTACTCCAATGTTTATTTGAGCCAATTAAGTGTTAAATACCATAGTGTTGCAGGAAAAAGGGACTGTCAATTTGTGCACGGAAAGCTCAGCGTAGCAGTTTATGCAACACCATCACAGCACCAGCGATCAGGACTGGTGTTCGAATCCTGCGCTGTCTGTAAGGAGTTTGTATATTCTCTCCATATCTGAGTGGGTTTTCCTCGGGGGCTCCAGTTTCCTCCCACCCTTCAGTATATAACAGGGGTTGTAGCTTTAATGGGTGTAAATTGGGCAGCATGGGCTCATGGGTAGAAATGACCTGTTACCATGCTGTATGTCAAAATTTAAAATTTAAAAAGCAATGAGATTCAGATTAAATGCAGTAAAACTCCATTCATTCAGCATGGATGAGACTTTGGTGGTGAGAGGAGCATATTTTTAAGACTATTGGGGGTAATTTTGATGAATCATCACACTTTTTATTCTTTTTTAAAAAAAGGATATTACACAGCAGTACAGTAAAATTACCAGTAAACTCAATGAGTTTGAAGGGAAATGTGGAAACCTGGGAGGGTGGTTTATTAAAGGGGGTGCAGAAATCTCACCCAGTGAGTCAGATGTTGAATTAGAGAGTGGATTTTCAGGGTTTTAATGCATCTATTTTAGATGTTGACTGAATGATGAATAACTGGCACAGAGAATGTATATAGCGATAGTAATCAGTTTACCCTGCTCGATCAAAAGTCTAAACACAAGCTGTTATCATGTTCTTCATTGAATATTATGATACTTACAGATTCATTCCTGATTCCAAACAGTGTTTCGTATTCTCCAGGATAACCAACAAACCTAAGGAACAGAACAAAATGGAATAGGTTTAGCATTTTAACTATTTTGTCTATATATGTGTTATGTCTGGTCGCAAATTGGGAGCTCGCTTCGCTGAGCTCCTCTGATCCCTCCACTACAACAAAGACCTCCCAGTAGCCAACCATTTCAATTCTGTGTCACACTCCCACACTCACATGTCTGTCCATGGCCTTATATACTTTCCCACCTTGATCACCCGCAGATTGGAGGAACAACTCCTTATTTTCCGACTGGGCACCCTCCAGCTAGAGGGCATTAACATCAACTTCTCTGCTTTCTGCTAACCAGCTTGCCTTTTTTTCACCTCCCCCCTTTCCAGTTTTTCCCATTTCTCCCCTCTCCCTTCCCCCTCCACCCACCCAGCCGTCCCTCCTCCTCCTGATCACTCCTGTCCCCTCCCTCCCTTCTCCACCTATAAACTCCTGCCTTTTTCCCCTCCCCCGAATCCTTTTGTTTGGATGCCTGCTGACATTCTTCCATGCCTTAATGAAGGGCTCAAGCCCGAAACATCGGATATGTATTTTTACCTTTGCAACATAAAGGACACTGTTTGACCTGCTGTTAAGTTTCTCTAGCATTTTGAGTTTTTAATGTCTGGTTGTGGTGTTTGCATGTTTTGCACTGAGGACTGGAGAACATTGTTTCATAGGTTTGTACTTATGCAATTTAATGACAAACTCATTGAGTACAAGATATTCTATGAATCCAGATTGTTAATGAGATCCTGGAGCAGAGGTGCAGCTGGTAGAGTTGTTGCCTCACAGCACCAGAGATCCGTGTTCATTCTGACCTCAGGCGCTGTTTATGCAGAGTTTGCTCCATTTCCTGGTCACTGTGAGGGTTTATTACAAGTACACCAGCTTTCTCCATGTCCTGAAGTGCAGGTTGGTAGGGCAATTGGCCGTGTCAATTGCTCGTGGCACATGGATAGGCGGTGGAATCTCGAGGGAAGAATAAGATGTGATTGGTGTAGGATCATTGTAACTGGGCCCATGGACTCAGTTGGCTGAAGCACCCATTTCCATGCAGTTTTTATGACCATTAGGATGATAAAGTACAATTCCTAAGAAACCAATTGGATTTTGCCACCAAGTGACAGGTGAGAGAAACAGGTCAATGACCCTGCATCAGAATTCAGTGTCTAGTCTGCTGAACACGAAAAAATTTAAATATCCTGCATCTGCAGTTTCTTTGAGATTTTGCCACTGCTGTAACCAGTTCAAAAACAATCCACACAAGCGACTTCTCCAGAAAATGGATAAAACAAAGCCACCATAACTGAAGGTCATTGGTACATAGTTACCAAAACAAAATCCTCCTGTTTGGCAGTTACCATCTTTGATGAGGTGATGGTGAGGGACAATAGGGGTAATGTGGTTGGTGCAGCACAGATCAAATCAATGACAGAGTAAATGAAGGGAGACCATTTCCAGGGGCATGAAGGATGGTGGCCAGATAACATCGGCAATTGGCAAACTTCTGGCCGATTTTGTTTCAACAGCAGGTTATTGTAATCTGGATTGCCCTACGTGAAGGAATGTGCAGAGAATGGGAGAGAAAAGGGATCAAAAGAATAGAAAATTGTTTTTCAGGAAATAAATTATTATCTTTTGAACAAATGAAGGATAAATATAACTCACGATACAATGTTTACATACCACCAACTGAAAACCTACTTGAAGGACAAATTGGGAAACAGTCTGAGGTTACCAGAGGGAAGCAATTTTGAATATGTGATTACAGACACAATGATAATTAAACAATTTATAACAAACATGTACATCAAACTGCAAGAAAAGGAGAACGAGGAAACAAACGGTAAACCAAAACAAAAATGGGAACAAGATCTAAACATAAAGAAAAAGAATGAAACATGGGAAAAGCTATGCTCCGGAACTATGAGAAATACAATAAACACGAGGTTACGTATGATACAATATAACTGGATACACAGGCTATACATCACACCCCAAAAGTTAAATAAATGGGACCCAAAAGTATCAGACAGATGTTTTCGCTGTAAAAAGGAAACGGGAACAACAATTCATGCAATTTGGACATGTGAGAAAGTGAAAAAATTTTGGGAAGATCTAAACCAGATATTAAATAAAATCACAAAAAGAAGTATACCAAAAAACCCAGAGATCTTCCTCCTAAGTAATATAAGAAATAAAGAATTTGGACTCGATTTGGATGGAGCACAAAAAAGATTTGTTATGATAGCCCTAGCTGTAGCAAAAAAATGTATTATGCCAACCTGGAAATTAGAAGGCAACTTGAGAATACAACAATGGTACATAGAAATAAATAAATGTATTCCATTAGAAAAAGTAACATATAATTTAAGAAATGACATCACAATATTTGAACAAATATGGGAGCCATACATGAAATACAATAGAGAAATCCTACCATGGACTTCCACCACCTAAAATGACAGAAGGAGAAGACAACGAAAAGAACTGACTCAGTAAAATTTCTTGTTTATTTTTATTAAGTGACAACATTGTTAAACGGTTTTAATGTATCTTATAGATTGAACTTCAAATAAATGGGAAAGGGGGTGAGGGAGGGAGGGAAGGGAGGGGAGGGGGAAAAGGGGGAAAAAATGACACTGTTTATATTCAAGAGACAAAATGTATGTATGTATCTTGGTCAATATGGTTTATAGTGTGAAAAATTAAAAATTAAAAATAAAAATAAAAAAAAACAAGTCTTTGGTTCTTTCGACGAGCTCTACAGGGACATGAGCTTGCTTCTCACAACTCCTTAGTGATCTGCAACTGTGGTAGGAAAGAGATGAGTCCAGCCATTATTGAAAAGTTCTGAAGGGATCATTTTCTAGTGGCAACAAAGACCTTGAAAAACCACACAGGCTTGTTTATTTTTCATTGTGTGAAGACATTGTTTTATGGTCTTATTGTATATGTTGAATATTTATTGGTTTTGGAGGGGGTGGGAAGGGGGGAGGGAGGGTAGGGGGGGGGAAAAAGTGAAAAAATGCCACTGTATATTTTAGTTGATATGGTTCACAGTGTGAAAAATAAAAAAATATATATAAAAAAAGAAAAACCACACAGGGTATTGCAACAATGTTCAAAAAATATCTCCCAATCTTGAGTTGGGTAATGGAGACAAGGGGACAACTGGAATCATATCCATAATTCCTGTAACTGTATCTAGCACATCTGGAATGTTATCCCAGACAGGAGGTATGCTTGAGAGAAGAGAGCAAGGCAAAACCCAAAAGTTCTTAGTGTTGATGAAACCAATGCTCCTTACCGGCCCTTGAAGAAAGCAATGTAGACTGGTGAGGAGTAGAAGTTGACAAATTGAAAAATAAACACCTTGGTGACAAATGCATCTTCGTACTTGCTCTGGGTCCGATGCATTTCTGAAATAAATGGAACAGAGAGCATAAGATATCCCAAATAACACAATAACCAACATGTTTACCTCCTCTCAGCTCTGGATCAGACTACTCTCTACACCCAGCCTCTCTACACTTCACAAGGAAAGTAACTGTGAGATTGAGCTTCTGATTCCAAGTCAAACACTCCTCCGAAAACTTCCCTTGTCAGCATGCAGACTGTCAGCTCCTATCCACAATTGTTGATTTAACCCCACGCAACATTATTAACAAAGAACTGAGGATTGTATTTAAGGAACAAAGAAGACAGCAGTGAGACATATTATCTCTGGAAAGTTCAGGCCTTTTGCTCTTGATTGTTATCTTGGTATTGTGACTGTTGCATCGGTCACCCTATACCTGATCCAGAGTACGAAGCAGGAATAATTCTCTGCAGGAGCCGGAGTTTGCAGTCATGAGATTTTTTAGAGATACAGCATGATAATAGGCCCTTCCGGCCCACAAGCCTGCGCTGCTTAATTACACCTACATGACCAATTTACCATCTTTGGAACATGGGGGGAAACCGGAGCCCCCAAAGGAAACCTATAAAGACACGGGAAATAAAATAATTCTTACAGATAGTGGCAGATTCGAACCCGAATCATTCGAGCTGTAATAGCATTGTGCTAACTGCACAGATATTCTGACTGACCCAGGGAATCAACAATGTGGTTCTTACCCCATTTGGTTAGGAAATGGGCTAGATATGTATATACTCGAGCCAAGAGGAGGATGAATAAGAGATTGACCACTGATCCAGTTAAACTGGCAACCCTTGAAGCCTTGGGAGGAAAAAATACAATACAAATCAGAAAACAAGCGAAGGCAGATTATATTTATAGTGCTTTAATTTGTATACACAGGATTAGGTTAATGCACGATTAAAAAAAATATTTTTTAATTCTTCCCTGATTGGTCTTTATCTCTGCCTTTCCTCAAGTGCTATTGATCCTTGGGATTCTGAAACACCTCCTTTGACCCTTTGTTTTGTCTCCCTCAGCACTGATTGGCTCTCGGCTTGTGGGTCTGGCTCTCCTCCCCTGCCTTCATTTGATTCTGTTTCTCCTGTGGATTGGCCCTCGGCTCCTCTGCCTCTGATTAGGCCCTTTCAGGTGGACCTTCCGTCTTGAGGGTGATGGCAGGAGCGGATCTTAACCTGCAGACTCACCTCTCAGTTGGCAGCCCTAAAAGGCTGCTGCAGCATTGCCTGGTCCACGTGAAAGGGCCTATTGATATCCAGAGGAGCCTCATAGTGCCTCCGCATCTGATGGAGATGGAGCAACTGGTGCCACAGCGCCACCCGTCATAAATATGCGGCATAGCAATGGTAATTTTCCCTACCCATAATCCCCACACAGGTGAAACTGCTCTGTGTTTCCACGCAGTTCCAGCTGCGTGGGGGATTATAGGTAGGGAAGACTGCCATTTCTATGCTGCATTTTGAGCAGCACAGAGCGGCCCTGGTGCAGGAGTGGCCAGCCAGGCTGTGACAGCCCGCACTGTTGTTCCCCAATGTCTGCCCCTCCCCAGTAGGGCAGGGTCTGTCAGGTAGCGGGGCAAGGGGTGGCTGTCAGGCAGCGGTACAAGGGGTGGCTGTCAGGCAGCGGGACGAGGGGAGGCTGTCAGGCAGTGGAGAGTTGGGTTGCCGGCTGATAGAGTCATCAATCCACCCCAAGGCAACTGCTCACATTCAGGTGCTTTGGTGGAGCTCAGCAATCCGCCGATTATCCCTCCCCGAGGAGAGTTGGTGTCAGCACCCCAGAGGCACTTTTGGAGCATTCAGGTGAGTATGTCTTTAGCCGCAATGGGGTGTTCATGCCACCTGAAAGGGCCTAGTGACTCACATAATGTGAATGGCACTAAAATTTGTGATATCCTGGACAGAGAAGGCCATCTAAGATACAACGGCCAATCCAGTTAAAGCTTCATACAGGTCAATACATGTTGCATTTTTGCCAAGGCAAAGAGATCGAAGAGAAAGAGTGTACAAGTTTGCTGAAAGTTGTGATTATAGGAAGCCCGACTGCTGAAGTCATTTGGCATTGAGCAATGGAATGGCAGCATTGTGTTACACCTGTATATGACAGAGGTGGGACCATACTAGAATGACAGTGTTAGAACGCAATTCGTTAATCCGCGGAATCGCTTATAGCACGGGTGTCCGTGGATCCCAAACATTGATTTTAGGATGTCAGGCTAACAGTAGCTAACGCCACAAACTCAAAAATGGACTCTCATGACTCATTTACAAGATGTGTTTGTTAATATGTGGAGTTTAAAGGTCTTATTATAGGGTTTGAGTCACAGTATTCGGTTTTCCTGCTTCCTGAATCATGACATGTATTCATCTGTTCCGTGACTTGGCTGTAATGCAGTATGAAATCTTGGATCCCAACTACCGTGTTCTAACGAGGTTTTACTGTATTATGTGCAGTTCTGGTTGTTCAATTACATTAAGCTAGAAAGGGTGCATAAACAATTGATGGGGATAATACAGGGACTGACTTATTAGGAAAGATTGGATAATCCCAGGATCATAGGAGGCTAAGGAGTGACCTTATAGAGGTGTACAAAATCACGTGGGGCATAGTTAAAGAGAAGAGTCATAATTTCCCCAAAGTAAGGGAGACCAAAGTTATAGGGAGTACGGTAAGAAGGGAAAGATTTAATAGGGACCTGAGAGACAGCTTTGTTTCACATAGAGGTTGGTGGGTACATGGAATGAGCTGCCAGAGTAAGTGGCAGAGGCAGGTGCAATTACACCATTTAAAAGACATTGGAGGGATGTAGACCAAACAAAGGGAAATGTGTTGAGCTTCAATAGGGGACAGAGTCAGTAAGGAATTTGGGGCCAAAGGGCCTGTTTCTGTGGCTTTAATAATAACCTTCATGGCAATGGGACTCCCCTACTGCTGGTCAAATGCGTGGACGCGAGAAAGTACTCACTGTTGCCATCATGATGGCATTTCCAGTCTTGTACATGATGAAACTGATGATAGTGCGGTACAGAATGACGGAGATCAAGAAAATCACCACCACCATCAACTGAAAGAAGGAAATCCAAAATTAGTGAGTGGCAGCCCATTTACAACTATAGCAAACTATTCAATACTTTCATTGCTATATTGGGCCACTGGATGCACTAAATACACCCATACAGTCCTCTGGTGCAGCTCCAACCTCACAGCACCAAACAGTGTCTTGGAATCAATTAAGAATGTAATGGGGTGTCACTTAACCAGTCGGACTGGGAGGAGAGGAACAAGTGCTATATTTTTTGGTGCCGATTACATGCATTTTTATAATTTGGAGTGTCATAGGCAAGGCCACCATTTATTGCTCCTTCCCTGCTGCCTGTGTCAAGGTGGTTGTGAGCTTGCTGCAGTCTGAGTGAAGGTGCTGCTGGGGAAGATCCAGAGACGACAAAGACACAAAGACATGGAGATATACTTCCAAATCCGGATCTCAAGCAACAGACGGGGGAGGGGTTGGGGATCAAATCCATCACTGTCTGTACGTTCTCCCCGTGACTCACGTGGGGTTCCTCTGAACCTTCCAACATTCCAGTTTCCTCCCACTTGCCAAGACCTGCACAGTTTGGAAGATGATTGATTACATGGATCTCTTTGGGTGGCGTGAACTCGTAGGCCAGATGGGCCTGTAACTGTGCTATATCTTTAAATTAAATCAAAGAAATAAAATTCAAGGTCGTTGAGAGTGGCGTCAGAGTAGTCAAGGTGGAAGCAAAATATAATAGTGGCTTTTAAGAGGCTTCTGCATAGACACCCGACTATACAGGGAATGGTGAAATATGCATCATGTGCAAGCAGTGGGATTTTAATATTCAGCATGGGCTGCAGTACCTGTTTATACACTGTACTGCTCTATGCTCTATAAGGTAGGTCATTTTATATTGTGTGGAGGGTGGGATAACTGTGCTTTGTTCTGGACATTGACAAACTCTGTCGTTGGAGCTGCTTTGATTTAGATAAGTGGAGAATATTCCATCACACTCCTTGTTGATGGTAGATGGGCTCTGGGGAATCGGGTGAGTTACATGTTTGCTCTCATCCTCGCAATGTTTATGTTGTCAGCGCAGCCTTTGGTCGATGGAGTTAAAATATCTGAGAACAAAAGACAAAACCCATATTGACTGGGCAATAGTGACTCCTGCCGTCCTATATGTATCCGAGCTCTGAACTCCTGACCATAGTGCAACGGACGGGTGAAAAGCAATTGTAATTAAATTGTTAGCTTACAGAACACAGGCCTGAGAACAAACCTGGTAAAAGGAAGTAACAGCTTGCCTGGAAAATATAGGTCTGTTTGAGAAAATACCAGGATCTCTTGAGGCATTGAGACGAGAAAAATATCCTTATTTGAGGGGATGAGCTCGTTAGGCATTTACTGTGATGCATTTTCCTTGCTAATTACCTTTGCCATGTGATTGATTGTTGTGTGACCATCTGAGTTTCTCCAATACATTTTTAGACTGGAAGCTGATCCTGATGAAGGAATCCGGCTCGAAACATAGACCATTCCTTTTCTCCGACTGACGCTGCTTGACCTGCTGAGTTCCTCCAGCAGGTTGTGCTTAGCATAAAAAAAAATGGCAATGCTGCTGGAGCTGCTGTAACAGCAGCTTTGCTGTTGATGTGGACCCAGGAGAACAGGGAGCAGAGACACAGCACTGCTCTGCAGGGTCCTAATGATGACAGCTCTGAACAGCCTGTTAAAAGACCCAATGGCGTTTTTTTAAAAAACATCCTTCAACCATGGCAGTCTGTGCCCAAGATGATAATGCCTGTGCTGGGCTTACAGACATGGGGAGCAGTGGACTGGCACAGGGCACCTATAACACCCTCGTGGAGAAGGAAAAACTTACCCTACCAAACGATGAGTACAACAGCAGACCAGCAAGGGGCTCAGCGGCTGAAGGACCCACACAGGGTACAGGTGGCTGAAGACTGACTCACGGGAACCAGGTATCAGAACCAGGATTTGCGAGGTGCAGAGGTCAAGAAGAGCTCCTGAAGGGCCTCGGGCACTGAAGGCTTCCTGTTCATATAGGAGGTTTGGATCTGGAGCTCGGGTGGCCGATGGTTTGAAATGGAGTCTGTACAGCTGCAGAGGCTGCGAGGATGCTGGAGGCAAATCCATGGACACTGAAAGGACTCTCTTTTGCTTCTCTTTCTCCTATTGTTCAGGGCACCAGGAAATGCCTACTGTGACTCCTTGCATGCGTTATGGCAGACAAAAGCTGAAGTATATCATGTACTGTAGATTACATATTTAATGTATTATTATGTGACAATAAAAGGAACCTTTGAACTGTAGAGGAGACTGCAGTTCCCGTGTTGACCTCGTCAGAAACTGCAATGTTACAAGTCATTCTTATTCCTGGGAGAGGCTCGAAAACAATCATGGTATCATAGAAATGTGCAGCAGACACAGGCCCTTATGACCCACCTAGTCCATGATTTCAATCTATATGATGGACCATCAATAATTCACAAAAGGCTGAGTAGTGAAACAATCAGGCTTTGAACAGCTAAAGACTGGAACACATTCTAACAACCATCCACCTCCTTGACTGATCAGAGCAAAAGGGAAGGGGTAGCCTGCAAGGGGCTATGAGTAGGATTGGTCTCGGGAGGGGTGTCCAGTTGATAGCAGCCAATCACAGTGTAACAGTAGTTTACCACATTTACCTGAATTAGGCCCATATCCCTCTCCACTTTTCTTATTCAAGTACCTGTCCAATATCTTTGAAACACTGCATTGTATTTGCCTCAATCTCCTCATTCCAGATAAAATCACCACCTTCAGCAAACATTCCCACCTCTGGCCATCATTGAAGAAGTGACTGAAATGCGCTACTCTCAATTACTAGCCCACTAAGTTAGCCAAGATGTGTGTATTCCCCTTGGTGCAGGCCGAGAGCCTGTGGCCTGGCTGTTTTAGAGCAGCAAAGGCTCTATCCAAGAATGCAAGAAACCACAGAGGATTGTGAATGCAGCTCAGACCATCACACAAACCTCCATCCCTTCCTCCCACTGTCTTGAAAAAGCAACCAACACATCAGAAGACTCATCCCACCCCAGCCACACTCTCTTCGTCCTTCCCCTGTCGGGAAGACATTTCATGAGTGTGAATGCAACCACCAGCAGATTCAGAGTAATTTCTTTCCCACCGTTAAATCTCCTGAATGAATCTCGCGATGGTAAATTTCTGTTGCCTTTGGTCCATACTAACAAACCTCTGAGTAACACTACACTGCTGCACTTTGTCTGAGATATCCAGCTGAGCTACTCACAAAACTTTATTGCTGCACCTGAGTACATGTGAAAATAAATTTCAATGCAACACAAAAGACTGGTAAGTTGTAAATTGAATGGCACCCTACCAGCAGCAAAATCACCATGGAGCTCATGAAAACACGTCTGAGCCTGTCCTTCTTTGGAAAGTGAGGTTCCTCTGCCCCTGTGATTGGATTCCTTCTGGTCAAGGGAGCCATGACAGTAAACTCAGGTCTGGGGCGCTCCTGAAATAAAAAAAATAAAGAAAGTGATTGCTATTGACAGCAATGTGATACTGATCCTCAAGGTAGAAGAGGTTCCTAACTCACAATTGCAAGATCCCAGAAAAAGCAATGCAAATATTGTATATCAAAAAAGGACAGGACAGCCCCCCACCACCCCCACCATCAGATGACAAGATCCAGAGAAATCTAAAGAGGACAGGATAGGGCAAATAAGGAAGACTCATGGTAGATGCCAAAAATGAAGATGAGAGTTTAGTAATTTGTTTTTAAATTTAGAGATACAGCAATTCTAACAGGCCAACAAGCCTGCGCCACCCAAATAGATCCATGTGATCAAATCACTTACTCGCCCTGTATGCCTTTGGATCGTGGGAGGAAACCAGAGCACCCTGAGGAAATCCACACAGACACGGAGAGAATGTACAAACTTCTTACACACAGCCAGGGGTGCAGTGCTGTCAGAGTTCACTGGTGGGGGGTGGGGTGCTGGGCCGTCACTTCAGATATTCCAGCACCTAAAAAATTAGCACTACACCCCTGCACACAGCAATGGATTTGAACCCAGGTCCCTGGCACTGTAATAACACTACACTAATTGCTATGTTAACCTTGCTGTCTAATATACACATCAGAGTCGCAAGTGCAGACGCCTCAGAGTTCCGACTCGTTACATCCACACAGGTACATAAGCTACATCAGCTACAACAGTATTGTTACCACAATAGGCCAAGTCAGAAAGAGAGAGAATAAATATCAAGGATAGATAAATATTCAGTTGCAGTTCATTCAAGGCAAAAATAAAAGACATTTCAATAGTTCACACAGACCTTTTTGGTTGATCTGGAGTGGTTTATGATTAGGGTAACATGGGGAGTTCAAGAACCTGACAGCTGCTGGGGTGGGGGGGGGGGGGGGGAGAAAAAAAAATCATTCTTGAACCAAGAGGTGCCAGATTTTGGGCTTCAGTCGTGACCTAGGTGATGTGGATTGTGTATGATGCTGGCTGTTTTCCTGAGCCCACGCTTCACATAAATGAATGAAAAGTGGAAGAGTGGAGGAAAATATAGGGTTGAAATTAGGAAAAGAAAGAGGCCATGAAAAGATATTGGCAAGAAATCCCAAAGATATTTTATATGTAACAAGAAAGAGCAAGGCCGATCAGGGACCAAAAGGTTAACCTAGGTGTGGATGTAAAGCACAGTCATTTGCAGCTGTTGTTACAAAACAAGGGACTATCCTGATGTTGTCATCAAGGAGGTGGTGTTTAGAAATGAACAGCTGTATACCTATGGGGGAAAAAAAAACACATATAATTAAAGGAATGACACTTTTGTAAGGATCTGGCAGCCATACCTGGACCACATCGGGGCTCAAATACAGTAACAGAAAGGAATACAAATGCTGATATAAAACTCACCTAAAAGTGATTTCCCCTATTCTATATATTTAAAAGATTTGTAAGCTCTGACGATGTGTGGATCTGCCTGTATGGAAAGGGGAAGGGAGGGATGGTTTTGTTTTTGTACGTTGTTGGAAACAAAAAAATTAATATATTGTGATATTGAAGATTTTGAAAAAAAATATTTAAAAAAGGTAGTATTTAGCATATTGAATGGGATCAGCATGGTAAGAGAATGGATTTAGCATCTCTGAAAGTGGAGAGTTTGCTGAGGATGGAGGAGAGTTTCCCAGGCTATGAAAAAAACAATGAAAGATCTTACCATCTTTCTCCAGTGATCCCTGGTTGCACAATTTGGAGGGCTGAGACCACTGCACCATTGTTTGAAAGGGGAGAAAGGTGTAAACCAAATAATTACAGGTCAGTTAGTTCATAACCTGTAACTTTTATGTACACCTCAATCTAAATGTATATAGACAGGGTCTGAAGAAGAGAGGTTTGGTGAGGGTGACACAGTTAGCATAGTGGTTAGTGCAATGCTATTACGGTGTCAGTGGCCTGGGTTCAAATCTGCCGTCGTCTTTGAGGACTTTGGGTTTTCTCCAGGTGCTCTGTTTTCTTCCCATGTTCCAAATAGGAACAGGGTTAATAGGTTAATTGGTCACATGGGTGTAATTGGGCAGCATGGGCTCGTGGGTTGGAAGTGCCCATTAGCAAACTGTATCCCTAAATTTAAAAAAAATGACGTTTCTGGTAGCTACTGTCATCTTCAAATAGGTGTATGGGTGACATTTCACCAGAGGACTGTGTGGAAGACCTAGAAACATCTTGGAATGGCATAGTTGGATAGACCCGAGCCGGAGGGTGATCTGAAGGAAGGTGACTTCACTAATGTAGTTTTCCTTCAGGACTGCATTGGTCACCATCTTCAACCACATATGGAAGTTTCTAGGTCAGGTTTGGAACCTGTAACCTTTTAACTTAGAGATCAGTGTTGGCTATCATATTGGTAAATGTTGCATAAACTTGATTTTTTTCAATGGCTTGGCCCTCATCACTTTACCTCAGTTTCCTCAAAGTTAAAGCAATCCCATGTATGTTCCAGAACTGCAGACTTCCTCTTCCAGTACTCAAGGAACATTACTGCCCACAGTGACATGAAGATACTGAAGAACACAGTTCCCCCATAGTCAAAGAGTTGGCCCATCTACAGGAATGGAAAGCACATCAGTGGTCAACAACACAGATCTATAGAAACAAGTTCATACCTCTCAGTGCAGACTATTAAGGGATAGGAACATAGGAAGTAGGAACAGGAGTAGGCCAAAAATGGCCCATCGAGCCTGCTCTGCCATTCAATAAGATCATGGCTGATCTAATTTATGACCTAACTCCCCCTACCTGCCTTCTCCCCACATCTCCATATCCCCTAATTCCTCTATCATGTAAAAATTTATCTAACTGAATTTAGACATTTTAGATTTGTCAAACGGAAGGATTTGATGAGTAACAATATTTAATCTGCCATACAAATAATTTTAGAGCACAGTAGAATCACTTTGTAGGTCAGGCAGCATCTGAGGAAGGAGAAACAAAGTTAATGCTTCAGGTTGAAGCCCTTTTGTCAGAAATGGGAAGTGGAATAAATAAATTAGCTTTAATTTGGATAGAGGGTGAAGGAGAGATGACTAGGGCAAAGGGAACATCACTGATAGGGTGAGGACAGGGATGTCGGGTTAGGCCTCCAATACTAAATCTGTAGTTTTTCTATCTGACCTACCTGATTGAATGTTTTCACCACTTTCTGCTTTTATCTCAAATTTTTAGCATCTACACTTTAATGATTTTTTAAAAATCTTAAATGTTGCTATTCAAGGATGTATTTTTTCACATTAAGAGAAAAATAAATCAGGGTAAGAATTCAGGGTAAGATCAATGAATATTTTAAGGAAAGCCTTTACAAAAAATTATTTAGCCATTTTGGGGCACAAGTCTGTACCACTCAATTCTCTTCTCTCTTCTTTGGCTTGGCTTCGCGGACGAAGATTTATGGAGGGGGTAAATGACCACGTCAGCTGCAGGCTCGATTGTGGCTGACAAGTCCGATGCGGGACAACCTACACCCTTGGTATGTTTTGATTGGTGGAAGGAAACCAGAGCCCCTGGGGTAAACACAATCAGATATGGGGCGAATGTACAAACTCCTTGCAGACAGCACAGGATTCGAACTCTGGTCCCAATCGCTGGCATTGTGCTAACCGTGCCAACAGAGGCAAAGTGGATGAAGCCGAGTTCATGTGCAGATTATCCATGATCTGAATGAATGGAAGAACAAACTCAAGGGACTGTTTCCTATGTCTGTGCTTCATTTCACACTAGGTTCTACTTTAGTGATAAGTACTCAAATGCCTTGATCTTAGCTAGAGATGGGAAGAGAATTAAAATTTATTCTCCATCCTGGTCACTAGCAAATGTCTCCAAGTTACTCGTCAGTAACTCTGCTCATCGGCCAACATCACCCACTCTTCTGATCAATCTGGAAAAGGGGTTTGCAAATATCGACACAAGAGAGATGAAGAAATGAATGAATGACAAATCTTTCCCATTTTACTTTCTCCTTCTCTTAATTCTCAGTTCAGATTAGAAAATAGTGCATCTTGCTGCATTGTGCAAGGACAGTGAAAGAATGAGAAGAGGGAATTATCAACCAGCCTGCCCAGAATTATGAGGAAATTACTGGAGGTATAAAATATTTTAAGGCCAATGAGAAAAAAAAGGAAGTTTGCTGCAATTGGATCTGATTAGTCTTAATCCCAATGAAAAGCTTGATAAGTGAAGTGACCTACTCTTCTATCATCCATTTAACAAAAAAAAATTAATACCACTTTAGAAATTAATGAACTGATAAGGGACCAATTGCCATTTGCAGCAAAAGTTCCAAACTTCTATTGTCCTTTGAGAGTTGGTTTATTTCCTAATCTCAAATTCAAAATGTTATTCCATTTCACATCTCTTTGGAAGAAATAGCCCCTCAATTTCCTATATCTTGAAGAGTTCATAACTTTCTAACTTCTAGAGAATATAACCCAATTATTTTAGCTTTTTTACCCCCCAATTTAAACTTGTAATTAAGGTATTATTTGGATAATCTATCTTGTATTTCATCCAAGATTAATAATGTCCTACCTTAGACCAGGGATTTCTTCCAAGGTTTTGCTTAGCTGAATATTGTGCCTGTATTGTCGCTTTGATTTGAGCCCATTGGTAATGAGCCTGCTGCTGATTGAGTTCTCTCCCTTTCCTCTCTCTAAATACTGATGCAAAGTAACCACACACATCCGCAGTATCTTTAATTCCATAAATATTATGAATCTTATCAGTACAAGTGACCTTTTGTTGCTCTTGACCACTAAATTTTTACCTTAGTGCCAATTGATTTGCATTGATCCCAATATCCTTTGGTTTGGATATCATAAAGTCATGGAAATAGACTCTTGATCCATACTCCATACTGCCAATAAGCCACCCACTTTATATTAATCCACATACTCTACAATTCTGGCTGAGATTCTACAACTCACCAACACCACTCACAGAGGTCAATTAATACACCAACCTGCATGTTTCTGGGATGTGGGAAAAAAGTAGAGCTCCTGGAGGAAACCTTGGCAATCTGAGGAAGAATGTGCTGATAGACAACAATGGAGGTGAGAATTTAACCAGGTCTCAAGAGCTGTGAGGAAGCAGCTCCATTAGCTGAGCCACTGTGCTGATCTAATACTTTAAAAAAAATTTATATATATGCTTTTGTGGTGCTGCACATCCTCGTGGCGATCCGGCCCCGCTTGTACTGCCCTTAAAAGGACGCATGCGAAGTTTGAATAAAACAGTTCATTGAAACCCCCAACATGGTCGTTGTGAATTTCAATCTGTGTAGCAGCCGCTACACTTTGTTAATTACTTTCCATTCTCTTTTGTGGCACTATTTTGCTCACCGATGTTGATTATTTTTATCTTTCCCAATCACCAGGATATTTTTGAAATATATTTTTGAGTTATATTTAATCCTTGATCTTTTAGTTGTATTTGGTTTTTTTTGGCAGCTGTAGACTGGTTCATGGAAACCAGATATCAGAACCAGGATTAGAGAGGTTCTGAGGGCAAGAAGGACTCCTGAAGGGCTTAGGATGTTGTAAACTTCTTGATCGTATCGGAGGTTTGGACCTGGAGCTTGGGTTACCTTTGCTTGAAGTGGTCTGTGGCTGCAGAGGCTGTGGGCGCACTGGAGGCGAATCCATGGACATTCTGTCTCTGAATGGATTTTTTTTTGTTTCTCTTTCTCTTATTATTAGGGGTGCCACGTAATGTTCATGGCAACTCTTTACAGCAGACAAAAGTTGAAGTATAGCATGTACATTACATTTTTAATCTATTATTATGTGACAATAAAAGGAACCTTTCATCATTACCCTTGACCATTTTGACCGGTCTTGGGGAATTGAGGCAATTAATTTGGTTAGCAAACGGCACTAATTACATGTTTTAGCCTATGCTGTTGGAGCCAAGACAGACCACTACTGGATATCACTGCAACATTCTTTCAGGCTGTCAAGATGTCCCTCACCTCAAGACATCACAATTTCAAAAGATTTGTCTTTCCCATATTTTTATTTACAGTTACTGATAAGTAGAAATTCTGTCTGGCCTGCATGAAAAACAATCTCAGGGCCGCATGTGATGATAGTTGTGTACTCTGACAATAAATTTGAACAAACTTTTATTTTGTTAAGTTTCCTTTATCTTCTGTAGGCATAGGTTGGTTCAAGTCTCACTTGTTAATAGATAGTGATGTCCATATTCTAAACCCTGTGCACAGACACGACTCCTCTATTAGTTACTGTCTCACAGTTACTGCCCCAGTTTCAGGATTTCAATATGTTATATCCCACTGCAAGGGTGGCACAGAGGCTGGGTGACTCATTATCGAGGGAATGAAGAACCATGATTACCTTAAAGGTGTTGCAGATGTTGGAGAGCTTCCAGGAACTGCATATCTTACAGAGTGGACACATGATGTAGTTGGATCCTTCCTCACAAATTTCCTTCCTGGATGTGGACGCAGAAAAGCAGAAGAACCTCAGGATAATTTCCAAATCAAGCACCAAATCAACAAATTTGGTCTCGTAAAGGAATCGGATATATTGAAGATTGTTATGAGTGGGGACAATTGATCTAATTTGAACAATTAAAAAATAAGTGTGGAATTCTTAACAACACAATCTTCTGTTATTTTCAAATAAGAGCGTATCTAAGGGATAAACTGGGCCCAACAATGTTTTTACCAAATTGTAGCAATGTGGAGACTCTGATTCGAAAGGGAAATACAAAGAAATTGACTTCAGCAATGAATCTCTTACTTCAAATGGGAACCCCCGAACTGGGGCTTCATAAGTTCAGGCAGAGATGGGAATCAGACTTAAATGTAAGAATAGGTGAGGAAACCTGGTTTGGACTATGTCGAGATAGTAGGACTAATACCATAAATGTAAGGTAGAGTATAATGTCAGGTACAATATAATTTTTTGCATTAATTATATCTCACACCCACCACAGAAATTAAACAAATAAAATTCAGACTTATCAGACCGATGTTTTAGATGTGGTGAAGAGGTAGGAACGTTTTTACATTCAACCTGGTTATGTCCTAAAATGAGAACTTTTTGGGTCAATCCAGGAAATTTCTTAGAGCAGATTACAGGAATTAAATTTCCACAAAACACAGAATTATTCTTACTAGGTAATATTACAGGGACAAGACCTAAACTGAAAATATCGAAATATCAAATAGAATTTGTTAAAATTGCATTAGCAGTGGCTAGAAAATGTAGAGCAGCTGCTTAGAAGTCTGATTCCCATCTACCGGAAAGTATGGCACGTTGGAATGTAGAAATATATCGTTGTATTCCTTTTGAGAAAATTACCTAGAACTTAAGAAATAAGTACGACATTTTGTTTTTACAAATTTGGCAATAATATTTACAAAATTCAGGTGTAAATCTTTAGATGAGTTTTTCACAATCCTGAGACCTGCGTTGATTTTCTCCAAAGAAAATTAAATAGAATATCAAATTGTGATCTGTGGAGAGTGTGGCACTTTTCAGCAATCCATCCTGCTTTCTTCTCCTTTTCCTTATCTTTTTCTCCTTTTCTTACTTTATATCTAATCTTTGGGCTCTTTTCTTGGGTGGGTGGGGGTTGGGGCAAAACCATCATGGAATAAATAGTACTTGTAATTTTTAATTTTGTGATTGACTGCATGTATGGTCAAAAATTTTATATAAACTATTTAAAAGTTGATCAAACTTTTGTGGTTGTCATTCGCAACTCATTCTTGAGTCAGACCAGAGGTGAATTCCTTTGTACCAGCCTGCTTTGAGGGAAGCCTGTTTTGAGGGAAGCCATACGTGAATTCTTTTGTACCAGCCTGCTTTGAGAGAAGCCTGCAGGATTCTGAAATCAACCTTTCTGTCTGTTCTATTTCATCAGAGTTGTTCCTACTGGATAAAAAGTTGGAGACTGGGGGTGGGGGTGGGTCATGTGGGTGGCACACTTTAATTTCTTTGTCAAATGCAAGGCCTTCAATGGTTCCATCTTGGAAGGCTTGCAAGGCTGTTAAGTAAAGCAAAAGAGAAATCAATTTCAGTTATGGTCCTTTCCAAATAGAAAGTACTGCATTAGGATGAACAAGTTTTGACAGTATAGATAGAAAATTACTTCCCACCAATAATCATTGATGATCAGTTATGAAGGAAACTTGGTTAGTTGCCAGATAAAGAGCAGAGCACTCTATTGCAACCCAAGAGTATGAATACTTGCTCAGGATCATTAAAGTTGTGCATGCAAGGTTATATTATGGGAAAATTATTGGGACTCAAAGGAGATTATTTGGTGCATGGAATCATAGAGAAATACATTACAGAAAAGAGGTCCCCTACCCAAGAAGTCTGCACTGATCCATTTTCACCAATCCTACATGAATCCCTTTTTATTCTCTGATTTTTCCCACCAGGGAAAATTTACAGGTGGCCAATTAACCTCCCAATGTTTCTGGAATTCATATAACATGCAAAACAATATTTTCAGACGTTGATGAAAATCGTGATTGCATGGGATTTTGACAGGGGCTCAGGTTTTCTCCTCCAGCCCAAAGAGGTGTAAGCTGGGAGGTTACTTAGCTGCAGTACATTGCCCCTGATGTGAAGATGAATTGTGGAATACAGGGGAGTTGATGAGGATGTAAGAAGGAATAGGTTACAGGGAAATAAACTGGGAGTACGATTGATGGGATTTCTCTAAGAGACTCAGTGAACTAAATTGCCTTCTATGTTGTATTACAAATGGAAACAAAATGGGTCACACAGGCAGTATTATTGGACAGCCAGCTCAATGTTCATTTTATTCTTGTTATCAGACCAAAAACCTCTGATCTGTTCATATTCTGTCTGCATCAAGTTGTACTACCAGACAACATGACTACATTCATAGTGCAGTTCTGTTCATTGTTATGTTGTTCCAACTACAGTCACTCTATACTGTGACTTATTTTAACTGTAGAACTGTACACAACAGCAACAATCAGATGATTTGTATAATTTGACACTACTAACCCATTAAATAGCATAACCAGATTCTGATTGCTGTACTGAATATACTTAGACCAATGGTTCTCAACCTTTCTCTTTCTACTCACATACCACTTTAAGTAATCCCTATGCCATGAGCATCGAATCCACGCTGCTGAAGATCAAACTGCGCTGGGTAGGTCACATCTCCAGAATGGAGGACCATCGCCTTCCCAAGATCGTGTTATATGGCGAGCTCTCCACTGGCCACCGAGACAGAGGTGCACCAAAGAAGAGGTACAAGGACTGCCTAAAGAAAGCTCTTGGCGCCTGCCACATTGACCATCGCCAGTGGGCTGATATCGCCTCAAACCGTGCATCTTGGCACCTCACAGTTCGGCGGGCAGTAACCTCCTTTGAAGAAGACCGCAGAGCCCACCTCACTGACAAAAGACAAAGGAGGAAAAACCCAACACCCAACCAACCATTTTTCCCTTGCAACCGCTGCAACTGTGTCTGCCTGTCCCGCATCGGACTTGTCAGCCACAAACGAGCCTGCAGCTGATGTAGACATTACCCCTCCATAAATCTTCTTCCGCGAAGCCAAACCAAAGATGCCATTAGTGCTCTGTGATTAGTAAGGGATTGCTTAAGGTGGTGTGTGGGTGGGGAGGAAAGGTTGAGTATCACTGCTCTACACCCAATTGTTACTGACATATTTTGCTTGAGAAAAATTGTCATTGGTCCATTTCCTTTGGAGTTATGAAACTGTGCACATAATGGGTCAATTAGGTGTAATTAAAACAGTGGTTTTCAAACTTTTTCTTTCCACCCACATACCACCTTAAACAATTCCTTACTAATCACAGAGCACCTTTGGCATAGGGATTACTTAAAGTGGTATGTGAATGGAAAGAAAAAGGTTGAGAACCATTGACTTAGACAGTAATGAGACAAAACAAGCAATAATTTTAAGTCACACCCACCACTTCACAATGTGATATAGCAATTCAGAATCTGCCAGTGTGAAATGTAATTGTAATTACCCAGAGGACTGTGAAAATGCTTAAAGGTTCAAAATCTCCTGGAAAAATTGGAATTTTCTCCAAAACTGTGATTGGGAAGATGCAAATCACTGAGTCTCCACAATGAGAGCATAGAGAAGCCCAGCACAGGCAATGGAGAGAAATTATCTGTAACAGAGTTTGAGGTCCCTCACTAGCTTCACCTCAGACCTGGAGCGGAGGCAGGTCATCTGCGAACCTAGTGACTGCCTTACAAAAAGTACCATAAAAGGGCGGCATGGTTGGCGTAGCAGTTAGCTCAATGCCTTTACAGCGCCAGCATTTGGGATCAGACCGGGGTTCAAATCCTGCCCTGCCTGTAAGGAGTTTGTACGTTCTCCCTGTGACTGTGTGGGTTTTCCCCGGGAGGCTGCGGTTTCCTCCCACCTTTCAAAACGTATTATTAACGGGATGTAAATTGGGCAGCACAGACTCATGGGGCAAAATGGCCTGTTACTGTGCTGTATGTCTAAGTTTAAAAATTTAAATGTAAAATTAAAAATCACTGTGCTTATGATTAAGCTACATTGCCAGGCATAATGTGAATGGTTAAGCTGTACACCATGACAATGTAACTATCATACAGTAGATTTTATCATACATATAGATTTAAATGTCATGTCATTCACTCCAACTTTAATTCAGTTGAGCACCATGTATTTTAACTTGCCTAGGTTTAAATGCTAGCACCATGTAGTGAACTGTATGAGTACATGAATAAAAGTATGTGAACTGCATCATTCCTCACTTTACTGATTTAGTACAGCACTTACGAGGGAACGTCAGTTAACATCATGAAGAACCCAACAATGAGGATCAAGGTTCCAACAACTGCTGCTGGTAACAACCACCCTGTGTAAAACCCTTGAGAGGAAAACAAGTTAAAACATTAATAAAACTATGTAAGAATAACAATACAGCCAGTGAATAACATTGGTTTAAAGATTTGTCAGTTTCTGCAGAGTAGATTGGACAAGAATACTGGATTCAGCAGGGTAAAGGGAACAAATTTAACAAATGCCACAAAAGGGAAACACACATAGCTGGAAGAACTCAGTGGGTCAGAGAGCATCCATGAAGGCTAGGCAGTCGATGTTTTGGGCCAACATCGATGCTGCTTAACCCACTGAGTTCTTCCAGCACCTTCTTTGTGTTGCTTCTGTTTTCCACCATCTGCTTTTTGTTTACCTGTGTATGGCAAATACTGTGGGAATAACATACCTGATGCAAGCGGAATGATTACACTGGACTTTACAGGGCTGTCAAGATGTCTGCTCTGTGGTAACAGTAGCACTGCCGCTGGTGTGGACCCCAGAACAGCAGGAAGCAAGGACATAGTGGGGTTTCCTTCCTCAGCCCTCCTGCCCAACATCTCTGCACAGGTTTACATTGTTCATAGAATGGGACCATCAGCTGGTTTTTCACAATGAAGATCATCGGAGGTTGGCATCAAAGAAGGCACCACCACACACACACGTTCTGGGAAGCAGTGATGGGCGCAGGGCACCAGAGCAGGAGAATATCCCTGCATTTCCCCACTCCCCCTTCCACCCAAGAGGGATAAGCCTGGAAGAGACCTCACAGAGGAGGAAACAACAACAGGGCTAGGCTCCAGTTTGAACACCCAGGTCTCTGGCTGCTGCTGACTGGATTTTGGGAACACCCTCCAGGTCCAGGATTCGTCAGGGTGCCAGTGGCGAGCAGGGCCCCTAAAGGACCTTGGGTGCTGACAGACACTTCAGAACCTAGGGGCCGAAGAGGTGCTACCTGGATCACTTGAGCTCACCGCTTGGACCAGAGAGGAGGTCATACAGCTAACAAAGGTTATGGGGACGCAGCAGGTGGCAGGATGCATGGAAACTCGGTGTCTCTGAAGAGACTGTCTTTTGTTTCTTTTTATTATCTTGATAGTGGTGCTGTATTAAAAGCACCCTCACAGGGCAAACAGAGATTTTTGTGATATTTTGTGTCCATGACATTTTGGGTACAAGGCAAATGGGAAGGTACATTGGAGAAGGTACGGCTACAGGACAGATGTAATGGACATCTTGGGACTGTCATTACATCAGGTAAAAAGCCTCCTCCATTGAGACTAATTATGGCATAATTTCTAGGAAAATATTTAAAAGAATATGGATTGAGGTTGGTGGAAAAGATGGTGAAGGGTTGGAGGTAAATCATGGAAAGAAATGTATGGGAATTGGCTGGAAAGCTGAGGGACCAGTTTCTGGGCCCAATATACATTTCCTTTCTTCCAGCTGATGTGGATGAATGAGAGTAAATTAACAAGTCTCCAGACAGGTTCATACCAATCCATGCAAAGTAAAAGGCAATCTTCTCTCCAAAGTAATTCCGGATGTGTTCCAGTGGCTGGTATTTGTACCACTTGCCCCAACGAGCCCAGTATTCGTATAGTATCTGCCGGCGGCTGAGATTCTCAGGACATGTGTCTTTACTTGGGGGCTTGTGTGGACCCTAAGGGAAAGGCCAGTCATGAATATCAGTTATTGTGTGGTGGTGTTCCAGCCACCTAACTCCAATATCCTTCTCCCTAAACCCTTCCACCAACAAGGGAGGTGCCCATCACTGAGGTAAGACCACAATCAGACTGGTCGGGAGAAGCCAATGCTGAGCCTCCATCTTAAGCTAAGGTGCAGCCACAGAGTCCAACTCCAAGGATTCAGTACGGACAACTTAACCACCATTTACTTTCATGAGTGGAAGTAGAGGCATAAAGGAAGCTCAAGATTGTTTTATCCAATTTTTTTCTTGCACTTTGGTAACTCAGTTATTTATTATCTTTTGTATTTATTGTATCCTTTTAATTTAACTTATTGCCTATTATTGTAGTTTGTTTTTGAAGTCCCTGCTCAGCTACAGCAAGTAAGTGTTCAATGTACATGTGTTCCAAAATGATGTAGATGCCAATAAATTCATTATCTTTATTGAAATTAATTTGTCCTTTATACTTAATTTAGTGAGTCCATTAATATAAAGCTCAGCTAATGAGCTTAAAAGATATCACAGTTATATCCAGGTTCTTTTGAGTTTTGGTATGAGGACAGCTATAAACAGAACAGAGTACTTACATCATGAAGGGGGAATGCAGCAGAGAACACTTGCTCACTTAAGAGTTTTTCAATGCCAATATGGGACTTTCGCTGAATCCCAAAACCAGTTTTTTCCAGTATTTGATAAACCTGTCCAAGGGAAAAACAAGGAAGGCATCAGAATCAAATTAAACACACTCTATAAAGAACAAGTGCATGCACAGAGAAAATAGGGCTCACAGCGTTATCAAGCGTCGGATTTACAATGTGTCAATCAAAAACAAAATTTTACATTAAATGAAAATAAAATAAATACTCAGGTGCTGGGAATTAGGAATTTTTTTTAAAAAGCAGAAATTGCTGGGAACATTTAGAAGGCCCAGCAGTGGCTGTGGAGAGAGAAGCAGAGTTAACATTTCAGGTCAAGGATAATTCATCAGAACTGGGAAAGAGACAAAGAACAGATGAGTTCTATGTTGCAGGGATTTAAAGCATAATAAATAATAGTTTCTTCATTAGCAAGGGGGCCTAAGGTTATAGGAAGATGGCAGGAAAATGGAGTTGAGAGGAAAAATATGTCAGCTATGATTTGAATGGCAGAACAGATTTGATGGGCCAAATAGCCACATTGTGTTCCTCCATCTGAATGAACAAGAAAATAGCATCGACATCCAGCTTAGAACTCTCAACTGCTCCATTCTTCCTATACTGATGTCTGGCTGCGAGTCATGGACCATCACAAATGCACTGGGGGGAAAAAATCAATTCAGCAGAGATGTGGTTCCTCAGAAGAACGCTGTGCATGTCAAATACGAACAGGATAACAAATAAAGTTCTACTGAGAATGAAAACAAAACATACATTACTTAAAAGAATCAGAAAACAGCGATCAAAATTCTTTGGACACATCATGCGAAGAAATACATTAGAACATTTAATTACAAGTGGAAAGCTGGAAGAAAAAAGAAGCAGCGGCTGAACAAGGGAGGCACCAACTACAATTTGGAGGGTCGGAGTGGATGGAGAGACATGCTGAATGGCAAGGCACCCGAAAAAAAAATCTATGGATGGGGGCTGGATATGACAGTTTCTGATAGGGGGAGGACAACATTGCTATGGGACATCCCAGCTGTCATGTCCGTCCTCCCTCATCTTCCCAGAAATTGATCATCCCCATATTTTGTTCTTGATCCTCAAAATTAAAATCCTTAGAATATAAATATTTGTGATCCTAATACTGATATGACATTCTAAATGGCTACTTTTGGCTTTCTGTCCAATGAACAATTCCTGGCCCCTTGTCTTGTACTATATTGAATTCTTTCCTTGTTCTGATGAACAATCAACCTGCAATGTTCATTCCGCATCTCTTTCCACAGAGGCTGCCAAGAAGCTAAGTGCTTCCAGTAGTTTTAATTTCAGAGCTATTAAGCACTTTTAAAGTTGGCTTCAGCACACCATGTCGCAAAATCTTATATTTGTGATTCCCTCAGCACCAATTGCATGTGGCGATCCAACCTTCTTGCCTTACATAGCAATCTCATGTTCATGGAACTTTTTAAAATAAAAAGTAAATAGAGACAGGTACAAAGGAATAAAGATGGTATAATTTGCCACACGTTCATAACCTTAGCCAGAGTACTTCATGCCTGCTTAAGGAGAGAAATGCTGCTCTTAGGCAACAGAACTTACTATTTGGTGTCTTTGTGTGTTAGAGAAGAAGTCCTCTTGATTGTTTCTATTCAAGTACCTGCACAGAAAGTAAGCTTCTGAATGAAGATGTTTATCTTTCTCCTTTATGGTCTATGATCCCAAAAGCATCACACATAAAACAAAACATGAAAAAGTGAGGGGGGGGGGAAGGTGGGGGGGTGAGAGAGAGAGGCAGAGAGAGACACACACAGAGATGTGTTTTCTGGAAAGGCTGAAGGAAGAGAGATTTGGCTACAGAATCCCAGGAATTACATTCTATATAGTTGAAACATGGGTAGGAATGTTGTCACAGAAGAATCAGGGGTGTGCAAGAGGGCAGAAATTTCAGAGGATACCAGTACCACAGGGCAGCAAAAAAGCATAGCAGCCCAATGCATAGCACACGAAAAGAAACAATTCACACCAACACAACACAAAGAAACCAAACACAATCCAATATCAAGGCTTAAAAGGCTGGTAAATAATAGAAAAAAGGTAGTTGATGGTCAATGGTGGATGTGGTGGGCTACCGGGCCTATTTTTGCATGGTGCTACTCTACAATAATTCTAACTAAACTCACAATAAAACCTAACATCCAGATACTTACAAACAGCTTCTGCAGGTGTTTAATTTTGAATTTGATTACTTTAATAGGTCTTGTTCCACTAGCATTTATATAACTTTATAAGATCACCCATGTGATACTGAGAAAGACTATAAGATGTTTTCATGATCCATCTATGTAATTTAACTATTCAAGCCTCCCTTCACTCTGGGGAGGCAAAGAATTGCTGCAGGAACTCAGGATCCATGGGTATTAAAAGTCAGTCAATGTTTCTGGTCTGAATGAAGGGTTGAGACCTGAAACATTGATTTACTATTTATCACCATGGATTCTGTCTGACCTGCTGAATTCTTCAGCAGTTCTTTACCTGCTCAAGATTCCAGCATCTGTAGCCTTTGTGATTCTCTTTCATTCTGGTGAACCTGCACTGTACAGAGGTCAATATCTCCATTGAGGTCAGGAGTCCAGAGCAGATGAGTGAGGTAGTCAGGACAAGATGCATCTAGTGCCAGGGCCCCATCTTTTTACAGTTTATATCAATGACTTGGCTGAAGGGTGAGAATGTATAGTTGTCCAGTACACAAGGGTGCTGGAGAAACTCAGCAGGTCATGCAGCATCTACAGGAAGCAAAGGGATATAATCAATGTTTCGGGCCGGAGCCTTTTGTCAAGGTAGGAATAAAAAGGTGGGGGAGGAGGGAGAAAGGATGGGGGAGGAGCATAGGTCAACAGACAAGAGGTTAGAGTTGGATATGGGCAGGAGAGCAGAAGAGAAAAAGGTTGCCAAATTTGCTGTTGACACAAAGGTAGGTGGGGAAAAATAAGCTGCAAAAATCAATACAATAGACAGGTTAAGCAAATAAACAGTGGTTTGATGAGTTGAATCAAATGTGGGAAAATGCTCAATTGTCCATTCTGGAAGGAAAGAAATCTGATTATCAAAAAGATGCAAGATCACAGAGCTTTGAGATGCAGAGGGATTTGGGTGTTCACATGATCACAAAACATAAACTAGTGTTCAGTGACAGCAAGTACTTAGAAGACAATGTTATTTTAGAAGACAAGCGAACAATACATCCCAACGGACAGGCTGTCTTATGAGTTGGTCATGCTAAGCTTGTATCCACTAGAGAGGGGATGACAAACACTAAAGATTCTGAGGGGTCTTCATGTCGGGGTTATAGAGAGGATATAGAATCCAAAAGTCGGGAATATTGTTTAAATACATTTTTTAAAATTCCCCCACAAAGGGCTGAGAGTCTTTGGAATTCTCTTTCTCAACTTACATGAGAAGTAGAGCTTTTGATTTTTTAAAATTCAGACAGATGGACATTTGATAAAGGGTGCTCTGTTTTCAGGGAGAGACTAGAATGTGGAGTTGAGGTTGCATCCATTATCATTTCAAATAGTGTAACAGACAGGAAAGGCTCCCAATTTAAATGCTTGTAACACAAAAGGTGATATATAAATATATCGTACTTTAAAAAAAATCTTTCATAGGGCAAGCTGAGCCTTGTATAGGACACATCATACCAACCTTTCCAATTTGGAGAGTCTAAACTGACAGGTGTAAAATTCTGGTGGAGTTTTAGGAACATCTTCATACATGACATTGTAGATTCTTAGCTTTGATAGTATTTTTTGTGACCAATTGGAGCTACAATTTTCTCTTAGCTGAAAAAAACAACATCAGTTAATTAACGTCAGACCTGGTCAGAGGCCTGACCTTAGTCCATCTGAAATAGTCCGATGCAGATCGTTCAGACAACCCAACTCTAACTGTTCCATTCACCAGGTGGTGCATTGTTGCCTTCCATGACAGATAAGGACAGGTCAGGTGCAGTCAACCAGTCCATCAACACCTGACCCGTGCCAACCCAAAAAGCAATTATCTCTATTCACCTGAATACAATATTTAATTTTAAATCATGATTAAACCACAGCCAGAAACCTATAAACCAATTTTATGCATTTAAGGTGAGAGGGAGAAAGTTGAAAGGAGTAATGCAGGGTAAGATTTATATATATATTTATATAAACGCAGTGGGTACCTGGAATGGTCTGCCAGCGGCAGTGAAGAAAGCAAATACGATACTAGTGCTTCAGAGGCTTCTAGATAGATGCATGAAAGTGCAGCGAGTGGAGGAAAATGAACAGATTTAGTTTCATTTGGTATCATATTTTGCACAGGCATCATGGAATCATGGGCCAAAGGGACTGTACCTGTGCCGCAGCATCCCATTCAATTTGGACCACACAGTTCAGTCCACATGGTACAGGCATTCTGATCTGACCTCCTTGCCCAGCCAATTTGGGAACATGGGCCCATCCAGTTACATCAGTAGTTTTCAAACTTTTTCTTTCCACTCACATACCACCTTAAGTAATTCCTTACTAATCATAGAGCACCGATGACATACGGATTACTCAAAGTGGTATGTGAGTGGAAAGAAAAGGTTTGAAAATCACTGAGTTACACTATATTTAAAAGGTCATCTTCCCATGCTCCAACTGGATTTCCCGTCAGAATTTACCATGGTTAATTCAGTTCAAAGCAAACAACAACACATCATTTGCTGTTCTGTGTTTCATGCTTGTATTTGTAGTGGTTCGACAAGGCGGCTCACCACCACTTTGGGGAAACAAGACGGGGAATAAACATCACCAATGCCCAGACTCTGAAAGTAAATGAAATAACAAAACTAACAAATCATCCTGAAATGGCCAGGATTCAAAGAATTAGCTTTCCCTTGTCTGATGTTGTGCATCAGGTGTGTTTATTTTCCAACTCCATCAGCATTCCTCAACTACCACGATTATAACAGTGGTGGCTTCTTACACTGGCTGGTGGGATGCTGAACTACACAACCCAGGATATGCCTGGATTGAACCCTGGACTACGTCGCTTATACTGAATTCCACCAAGGGAGCACAGTAATTGACCTCTGTATCAACGAATCCCACTCCTTGGATCCATTTGGACTCTGGGTGAAGAGAAGGTCGAGTGCTGTGAACACCAGATTGCAACCTGTTTCGTCATCCCAATCCAAAACAGGATGAGGAACCTGGATAAACTGTCTTGGACTTGACCTCCCCCCAGCCCACCTGGCCGCAGGCTCCCTGGTGGAGCATCTGACCCAGGGACATTGGAGGTGGCAGACCTTCCACCTCTGTCACTGCAGATGTCAGGTTCTAAGAGAGAAAGGGAGAGGAATTCAAAATCTTGGGAGATTTCCTTAAAACCGCTGGTCAATTTCTGATTAACAGATGGCTCAGGAGGGCAGTGGGATAAGGGTATTCCAAGGCACATCAAGATGAAAAGGAAAATCCAAGCCAATCACAAGTTGGTAGATCTCTGACTTTATCACCTGCACAAATTTTACCCTTGACCAAACAAAGCTCCATCATTCTCTCAGTGGTTGATCTGAATTGCTCCCCTTTTAATGTACTGTTTGCCTCCTGGTAAATGAACAGTGTGTTGGGAGTGGAGATTTAGTTACTCTGCTGGGGGAAGGGGCGAAGGAAGAGAGAGGAAAGGTTAAAATATTTAAAGTGCCACCCAAGCTTGTTCTCAGGCCATGGATAAATCTCTTACCTGCAGCGGAATGCGTAGACACAATTTCTCTGCATGAAAACACAGTACTTCCCACGGAGCATTCAGCAATACATAATGGATCATACTACTCTCACCCCGCCTCTCGAACTGCAGACAAGAGATAAATGGAATGATCAGGAAATCTTCTCCAACCCAACATGCCTCCACAATCCTGAAACACTGACTTTCTCCCCATGGATACTGACTGACCTGCTGAGCTCCTCCATCAATTCTTTGCTCGTTTCCTTCATGTGTTGCTTTTATGTTTTTCTCAGCCTCCAAAAACCTTTGAGATCCACCAGGACAGTACTGATTTTTCTCACCTTCTCACCAAAAATGACATGGGAACTTCCAAAGAAGGCGATTCTCTCTTCTCTCTTGTCAATCACCAAAATCTCTTTGTCTGTTGTTGGCATTGGCCATACATTCTTGTTTACCCTGGTATAACTCTTTGTGAAGCTCCTTGGGACATTTTATTACTTTATAGAGGGTACTCATCACAAATTATTAGATTTGCAAGTAACTGGTGCTTTGTTAAGGTCTGCCTCACACCAGCTACACAAGGCCATATGCATGTTATTAAGTTAGATCTTGACTTAATGGAAAAGGTAAAAAGAATAATTGTATGAGTGATCAATTTTACATTTCCCCTCCAATACCAATCTGCCAACAATAGATTTTAAAGCACACCATTACATTTAGAGCATAGGAGACCATTCATTGTTGACCCCTCAGCTTGGATGCTGCAGCAGTTAGCACCATGACATGAAAGCTATATACTTTTTGGACACTCCACCCCCGCACCTGGTTCAGACAGGTGGAGTTCCAGATAAAGCACATCACCTCCGGCTCCACCAAATACTACCACGTCGTCAGCTCTTTGGACCAGGAGACCATGGCCAGAGTAGATGACCTCATATAGAACCCACCAGAGGAAGGTAAATACGATGAAGTCACTGGTTATCAGCACATACAGGCTCTCCAGACATGAGAGGGCAGCCAAGCTCATGCACCTGGACAGCCTGGGTGACACAACACCATCCACCTTCATGGATGAACTGCTTGTGTTGGCAGAGGGCCGCAAACCCCGCCTCATGTTCGAGCAGGCGTTTTTAGAACAGTTGCCCAACGACATCCAGCTACTGCTGATTGACGCAGATTTCAGAGACCCCAGAAAGGTCACTGCTAAAGCTGACACACTTTGGTGGACCAAGCGAGGGGAGACCGTCTCCACCATCAGCCAGTTGACCTGCTCACAAACTGAGCCGCAAACCGAAACCACCCCCCTGACCCATGTCCAACAACGTCCCCACAGACCACACAAGGGAGCAGACACCAAATGGTGTTTCTACCACCAGAGGTGGGGGGGGGGGGGGGCAGATGCCCGTTAATGTTGGCAGCCCTGCGCATTTCTGGGTAACGCCCATGCCAGCTGCCACTGATGGCTTTGGCGGCTGGCCAAGTAGCCTTCTCCACATTATGGACGAGTCCACAGGCCATAGGTTTCTTGTCAACACAGGTGCAAAAATTAGCATAATCTCACCAACAGCACTTGAGACCCGCTCAAGACCCCATGGCCCTACCCCGTGAGTGGCCAACAACACCTCTATGTAGACTTTTGGCAAAAGGCAGGTGACTATACATTCGGCTGGGATTTCACACTCACGAAAGTACAACAACTGTTCCTGGGCGGAGACTTCCTGAGATCACACAGCCTGCTAGTCGACCTAAAAGCCAAATGACTGGTGCACGTGCAAACTTTCCAAACCTTCCAACTTGAGGAAGCTGGAACGCCAGCCCCAAAACTTTCCTTGGTGTCAGCCCCCACCGATAAATAGAGCCTCATTTTGGCCGAGTTCCTGGCAATCCTCAAGCACCAATTAACATCCACCATGCCGAAGCATGGTGTTCAACACCACATCACCACCCAGGGATCCCCCTCAATGCATGTGCCTGACACCTGCCTCCAGACAAACTGCAACTCACAAAGAAAGAGTTCAAACTCATGGAAGAACTGGGCATCGTCCGGAGGTCTGACAGCCCCTGGGCTTTCCCATTACACATAGTTCCGAAAGCCACTGGTGGTTGGCGACTGTGCGGGGGCTACAGGCACCTCAATGATGCCACCATTCCAAATCACCATCCTGTCCCCCACATCCAAGACTTCACAGCGCACAAATTTTATTGAAGGTCCACCTGGTGTGCGGCTACCATCACATCCTCATGCATTCCAACGACATCAAGAAGACGGTCATAGAGGAGTCACATGATGGAGTAGTGGCCGGTAGGGGAACTCCAGCCCTCTCCAGAAAAGTTAAATAAAGATAGAGAAAAAGCAAAGGCACAAACATAAAAACCAAAACAAAGTGAAAGTAAAAGTGTGGAGAAAATGGCAGCGAAGAAAGAAAAACCAAAAACAACGGGAAGAAAAGAAGAAGGAAAGACGTCGGAAGAAGGTGAAGGCCTTACCTGTACGAGGAGGCCCGCCGTGGGGAGAGAAGCCCGCTCCCTGAGGTCAGTCGAAGCCCCAAACTCGGGACTACAAAAATGGCTTACGGAGCCAAACAAAAGTGCGCAACCGCGCATGCGGGAATCCTCGCGCACGCGCGATGCGCAAGACAAAAATAACACTGACGGGAGGGGGGACCAGCTGAGGAGTTGATCTCCACAGCTGAAACAGACAACTACAACACAACAGCAAGAGGAAAACATAGAAAATAACAAGAACAAGAAAGAAGAGAGTAAAAATAAGAAATCAAAGAAACAACAGATGACCAACCCAGAGGAAGAAGACCAACATCAAGACACTTCTAACAAAAATAAGAAGACCAAAAATACCCAACAAAACAAACAACCCAACATGAAAACCAGAAGAGACAGAGGTAAAGGGCACAGATCCTGGAGTGGACTCAGAAGAAGAGGAAGAACACAGAGAAATGGAAGATGAAGGGAAGGGCAAGTACATGGATATATTTTTTAAAATAATATATGGAAACAGTAAAAGAATGGCAGTCACAAGAATTCAGTGAAATAAAAAGAAGAATAAAAAGTACAGAAGAAAAAGTGAATAGATTAGAGATGATCATGTCAGATATAGGAAAAAGAGTAGACAAGGTGGAAGAACGAGAAACAACCATAGAAATGGAAGTAGATGACTTAAAAAAGAAATTAGAAGAATCTGATAAAAAAGTTAAAGAGACACAAGAGCTGTTAGCTCAGAAGATAGATATAATGGAAAATTATAATATAAGAAACAATATAAAGATAGTGAGCCTTAAGGAAGATGAAGAAGGCAAAAATATGAAAGAATTTATAAAATAATGGATCCCCAGGGTCCTAGGAAGACCAGAATTACAGGAAGAAATGGAAATAGAAAGGGCACACAGAACATTAGCCCCTAAACCACAACAAAAACCAAGATCCATTCTAGTAAAATTCCTAAGATATACAACAAGAGAAAATATATTGGAGAAGGAAATGAAGAAAATAAGAGAAGACAAAAAACCACTGGAATACAAGGGTCAAAAATTTTTTTTCTATCCAGATATAAGTTTTGAACTCCTGAAGAAGAGGAAGGAGATTAATGCAGCAAAAACGACCTTATGGAAAAAAGGTTATAAATTTATGTTAAAATACCCAGCAGTACTTAAAATAGTTATTCCGGGGCAGCAAAACAGACTATTCTCGGATCCGGAAGAAGCACGAAAATTTGCAGAACTACAAAACAGACAGAGAGATGAAGAGATGTATATATATATATATATATATATAAAATAGAGTATAGGTAAGAACTAAGAAGGGAAAGAAAGGGAAGAAAGGAAGTAAGGAGGGAATTAAGAGAGTGACCTTTGTTATATATGAAGATTAAAATCTTTTCTGGGGGGGCTGGGTGGGGAAGAATTACAGTCACTGCAAAATCAGTTGACGCTTGCGAGTGAATTCGCAAATCCAAATGGAGAGGGGAGATGTGGTTGCCTGACAAGGGACAAAGGGCAACTCAGAAAGGGAAGCGACTATTGGGGTTAAAGGAATTTTAGATATGAGAATAGTGGAAATATTTTATGTTTTAGAAATGTTGTCTTATAATGTGTTCAAAAAAAGAAAGCAGAAATGGATAAGAAGGGAAGGTGGTGATGAGGAAACAGAAAGGAAAGATAAACAAAGTATGAAATGGCTATGTTGAACTATATGACTTTAAATATTAATGGAATACATAACCAAATCAAAAGGAAGAAACCGATAAATTTACTGAAAAAAGAAAAAATTGATATAGCATTCGTACAAGAAACACATCTAACTGAAGTGGAACACAAGAAATTAAAGAGAGATTGGATAGGACATGTAACAGCAGCATCATATAATTCAAAAGCCAGAGGAGTAGCTATATTAATCAATAAAAATGTACCAATCAAAATAGAAGAGGAAATAATGGATCCAGCAGGGAGATATGTAATGATAAAATGTCAGATATATTCAGAATTTTGGAATTTACTCAATGTATACTCACCTAATGAAGAAGATCAAAAATTTATGCAAGATATCTTTTTGAAGATAGCAGACACACAAGGGAACATACTAATAGGAGGGGATTTTTAACCTTAATTTGGACTCAAACATGGATAAAACTGGAAAAAAAACTAACAGAAAGCACAAAGTAACCAAATTTATAATTAAATCGATGCAAGAAATGCAACTTTTGGATATATGGAGGAAACAACACCCAAAGGAAAAGGAATATTCATATTATTCGGGCAGACATAAACCATACTGAAGGATAGACCTATTCCTGTTATCAGCCCACATTCAAGGGAGAGTTAGGAAAACGGAATATAAAGCTAGACTATTATCGGACCACTCACCCCTGTTATTGGCAATAGAGCTAGAGGACATCCCACCAAGAATGTATAGATGGAGATTAAACTCTATGCTACTTAAAAGACAGGATTTTAGAGAATTAATTGAACGACAAATTAAAATGTACTTTGAAATAAATACGGAATTAGTGAAAGATAAGTTTATACTATGGGACGCAATGAAAACGTTCATCAGAGGGCAAATAATAAGTTATGTAACTAAGATGAAGAAGGACTACAATCGGGAAACAGAACAGTTGGAAAGGGAACTAACAAATATAGAAAAAGAATTAGCAATAAAGGAAGAGAATTGGCAGATAAAAAAATAAAATATGAAACACTACAAACATATAAGGTGGAGAAGAACATAATGAAGACAAAACAGAAATATTATGAGCTGGGAGAAAAAACGCACAAAATTCTAGTGTGGCAGCTTAAGACAGAACAAATTAAAAGAATGGTATTGGGATTAAGGAAAAAAGACAAGCAAATTACATATAATCCAACAGAGATAAAGGAAAACTTCAGGGAATTCTACGAGCAACTATATCAAACTGAAAACGAAGGGAAAGAAGACAAAACAGATGAATTTCTAACTAAAATTGAACTACCGAAATTACAAACAGAGGAGCAAAATAAATTAATAAAACCATTTGAAATAGAAGAATTACAGAAGATAATAAAAAAAAACTACTGAACAATAAAACACCAGGAGAGGATGGATTCCCAATAGAATTCTATAAAACATTTAAAGACTTATTAATTCCTCCCCATCTGGAAGTAATCAACCAGAATGATAAAACACAAAGCATACCAGATTCATGCAAAACAGCAATAATTACAGTAATACCAAAGACAGGGAAAGATCCACTTGCACCAGCGTCATATAGACCAATATCTTTACTGAACACAGATTATAAGATAATAGCTAAACTATTAGCAAACAGATTAGCCGACTATGTACCAAAAATAGTAAATCTAGACCAAACTGGATTTATTAAAAAAAGACAAACAACAGACAATATCTGTAAATTTATTAACTTAATTCATGCAGTAGAAGGGAATAAAACTCCAAAAGTAGCGGTTGCTTTAGAAGCAGAGAAGGCCTTTGACAGAGTAGAATGGAATTATTTATTCAAAGTACTACAAAAATTCAGCTTACCAGAGAAATATATTAATTGGATTAAAGCATTATATAAGGGGCCATTGGCGAAAGTGACAGTAAATGGATATATATCAAAACAATTTAACTTAAGCAGATCAACGAGGCAGGGATGTCCACTATCTCCCTCACTGTTCACGTTAGCTATAGAACCACTAGCAGAACTGATAAGAACAGAAAATAAAATAAGAGGGATAAAAATAAAAGAGAAGGAATATAAAATCAGTCTATTTGCAGATGACGTTATAATATACTTAACAGAACCAGAAATATCAATAAAAGAATTACATAGGAAATTGAAGGAATATGGAGAAGTGTCGGGGTACAAGATCAACGCAAATAAAAGTGAAGTAATGCCAATTAATAATGCGGATTTCTCAAAGTTTAAGAAAGAATCGCCATTTAGATGGCAAACGCAAGCAATGCGATACCTAGGTATAAAACTAAATAAAAACCTCGGCCATCTATATAAACTTAGTTACCATCCATTAATGAAATAATTACAAGACGATTTAGAGCATTGGAAAGACTTACCACTAACACTGATAGGAAGGATAAACTGTATTAAAATGAACATTTTCCCAAGGATACAATACCTATTTCAGTCATTACCAATACACCTAACAGAGAAATTCTTCAAGGTGTTAAAGAAAATAATAAGGAAATTTTTATGGAAAGGGGGGAAACCGAGGATAGCACTAGATAAATTAACAGAATGGTACAAACAAGGAGGCTTACAACTACCAAACTTTAAAAATTATTATAGAGCCGCACAATTAAGATACCTATCAGATTTTTATCAAACAAGGGAAAAACCAGATTGGACCAGATTAGAGCTAGATAAAATAGGGGAGAAGATACCTGAACATATACTATATAAATGGGATGAAAAATTGGTACAACGTTGGTATTCACCGGTATTGCATCATCTGCTCAACATTTGGAAGAAGATTCATGTAGAAAGGAATAAAACAAATTACCAACGACCAAAACTAATATTGACGCAAAATCAGCTAATCCCTTTTACAATAGATAACTTTTCCTTTAGAGAATGGGAGAGAAAAGGGATCAAAAGAATAGAAAATTGTTTTTCGGGAAATAAATTATTATCCTTTGAACAAATGAAGGATAAATATAATATAACTCACGATACAATGTTTGCATACTACCAGCTGAAAACCTACTTGAAGGACAAATTGGGAAACAGTCTGAGGTTACCAGAAGGAAGCAATTTTGAATATGTGATTACAGACACAATGATAATCAAAAGATTTGTAACAAACATGTATATCAAACTGCAAGAAAAGGAGAACGAGGAAACAAATGGTAAACCTAAACAAAAATGGGAACAAGATCTAAACATAAAGATAAAGAATCAAACATGGGAGAAGCTATGCTTCGGAACTAAGAGAAATACAATAAACACGAGGTTACGTATGATACAATATAACTGGATACACAGGCTATACATCACACCTCAAAAGTTAAATAAATGGGACCCAACAGTATCAGACAGATGTTTTCGCTGTAGAAAGGAAACGGGAACAACAATTCATGCAATTTGGACATGTGAGAAAATGAAAAAATTTTGGGAAGATCTAAACCAGATACTAAATAAAATCAGAAAAAGCAATATACCAAAAAACCCAGAGATCTTCCTCCTAAGTAATATAAGAAATAAAGAATTTGGACTCGATTTGGATGGAGCACAAAGAAGATTTGTTATGATAGCCCTAGCTGTAGCAAAAAAATGTATTATGTCAACCTAGAAATTAGAAGACAACTTGAGAATACAACAATGGTATATAGAAATGAATAAATGCATTCCATTATAAAAAATAACATATAATTTAAGAAATAACATTACAATATTCGAACAAATATGGGAGCCATACATGAAACACAATAGAGAAATCCTACCGTGGACTTCCACCATCTAAAATGACAGGAGAAGATAATGAAAAGAACTGACTCAGTAAAATTTCTTGTTTATTTTTAATAAGTGACAACATTGTTTAACGGGTTTAATGTATCTTTATAGATTGAACTTTAAATAAATGGGAAAGGGAGTGAGGGAGGGAGGGAAGGGAGGGGGGAAAAAGGGGGAGAAAACGACACAGTATATATTTAAGAAGAAAAATGTCTGTATGTATCTTGGTCAATATGGTTTATAGTGTGAAAAATAAAAAATTTTAAATAAAAGAAGATGGTCATAATCAAGCCTTTTGGCATCTTGAAGTTCCTGCTCATGCTTTTCGGTCTCAAGAACGTGTCACAGACGTCCAGCACCTTATGGACGCAGTTGGAAGGGATTTGGATTTCCTGTTCATGTACCTGGATGACATCCTCGTCGCCAGCAGGGATCACCAGGAACACGCCTCCCACCTGCACTAGCTGTACTCCCACCTCAGTGATTTCGGTCTCACCATCAACCCAGCTAAATGCCAGTTGAGATTAGAGGTCATCAATTTACTGGGCCACAGGATCACCAGGGATGGCCACGCCACTGCTGGCCAAAGTGGAAGCCATTCGCCAATTCGTCATGGTGAAAGACCTGCAGGAATTCGTGGGTATGGTCAATTTTTACAACCGCTTCATTCCAGCCACCACCAAGATCATGTGACCACACTTCGTTCTTATGGCCACAACAAAGAAAATCCTAGTATGGGATGACGAGGCCTCAGCAGCTTTTCAACAAAGCAAAAATGCCCTGGCCAATGCCACGTTACTGATGCACCTAAGGACGGATGTTCCCACCGCCCTCACTGTCGATGCATCTGCCACCACCATCGGCGGGGCACTCAGACAGCTTGTGGATGGTGACTGGAAACCCCTAGCTTTCTTCAGCTGCCACTTGAGGCCACGAGAACACAAATACAGCACTTTTAATAGGGAGATGCTGGCACTTTATCTCGCAGTTCGCCATTTCAGATACTTCCTGGGAGAGAGGCCATTCACAGTATTGACCAAACTTTAATGTTTGACTTTTCAAAGGTTTTGGAGCCCTGGTCAGTTGGCAGAAGCGCCACATGGCCTACATCTCCAAATTTACCACAGACGTCCAACACCTCTTTGGTAGAGATGACGTTGTGGCGGATCCCTCTCCAGGCCTGCATTACAAACGTTAGCACCAGGCCTGGACTACACAGAACTTGTGCAGGCACAGGAGGTGGATGCCGAGACTCGCGCTGTCCACACCGCCGTCACTGGCTTTCATCCCCAGGATGTTCAACTGGTGCAGAACGAGACGTCACTACTCTGCGATGTGTCCATGGGGAAACCCCGTCTGGTAATCCACGCTCCGTGGAGGTGCAGGGCCTTCGACAACCCATGGCCTCCATCAAGACAACAGTCCGCATGGTCGCCTCTTGTTTTGTATGACACGGCCTACTCAAGCAGGTTACCAAGTGGACAAGAATATGGGCACACTGCCAGACCGCCAAGATCCACAAGCACACTAAAGACCCCATCCAGCAGTTCGAGACACCAAGCCACAGGTTTGAACATGTACATGTTGATATCATGGGGCCCCTACCAGTCTCCAGGGGCTACCGCTACCTCATCACCATTATCAACGTTTACCAGATGGCCGTAGGCAGCCCCCATCAGCGAGATCACAGCAAACACCTGTGCCAGAGCTCTGCTGTCCACATGGATATCCTGTTTTGGAATCCCTGCACATTTGACCATGGACTGAGGTGCACAGTTCTCTTCCACCCTATGGACAGAATTGGCCCGCCTACTCAGCACAAAACTGCACCACATGACAGCCTACCACCCCCAATCCAACGGCCTGGCCGAACGCTTTCACAGGTACCTCAAATCAGCCCTCATGGCCAGGTTGACGACCCCAAACTCGGTGGATGAGCTACCCTGGGTCCTCCTCAGGATCCATACGGCTCTGAAAGAGGACCTTCAGGCATCATCAGCCAAGATAGTGTATGACTCCCCCCTTACACTTCCAGGCAAATTCCTGCTGGCAACAAGTGAACAGAAACCCAAAGGCACTGCAGTGTTCCAACGGCTCAGCAACAAGTTAGGTAACTCCCATCTATGTTGAGCTGACAGTCTCTCACTGTGCCTCGCCCTGGTTTACTGACATTGGACGTGTATTATCTCTATCACTTAAGACACTCCACTTGGGTATAACTGTGTATGCACCCATTGTTTTTCATTATTGTACCACTAGTTTCTGCGAATAAAAGCCATGATTACTGCTTGACTACGCCACTTTCATCTACTTCAGTAACCTCGCACCAAGCCCACCATCCCACCACAAAGAGCCCCTCCTCTGTACCCAAAGATTTAAAATACTGAATTTGTGTTATCCACAGGGTTACCCACCTCTCACCCCTACAAAGACCTTATGAGCGACCTTACAAGGTAATCCACAACAACGGCTCAACATTCACTTTGGACATTGGAGTTAGGGAGGAACTTTTCACCATTGACCGTTTGAAACCAACCCACCTGAACTTAAGCCAGCTGGTTTCACCCCAGCTAAGTGAATCTGGCCACATTTTCAGCCGACTATCTCTTTTTAACAAAACCTGTCTGATGCATATTTATTAATTTAGGTAACAATTTAGTCATTCTATTTGCCAAAATTTTTTAAACAATCTTATAATCTACATTTAATAATGAAATAAGTCTATAAGATAAAGACTTTAAAAGGTGCCCCCTGCAACACAAGGGCAAACTGCACTGTCGGAGAGCCGCACAATCCCTAGCTCCTCCTTCGCTAGACTGAGCTTTTCAAGAGGAAGTCGGTGTGCCTTGGCACAGAGCTGGGACCCCCCCCCCTCCCACCACTCCCCGGTCAGAATGTGGTGCCTTACCTCATGCTTTAGCTTGGCTGCAGAGAACGGTGGTGCCAATATTGGGGGAAACTCTGCCAGGATATGGGCAAATATGTTATCTGAATGTGCTATAGAGTCGAGGGGGGGACGTGGATAGTTTGGCTTCCCCCCAGAAGCAGAGTCTGAAAAGTTCTGGCATGCACCGAGCGCCATCCCTTGAGATCCACAAACAGGCAGTGGGCACAAGCAGGAGCGGTTGTGCCGCTGCTGCGAGGGTAAAGGTCCATGTAAACTGGTTATTGCCGTTGTGGGTGTTGAGGCCTGTGTGGGGCAGGACGCTTATCACAGTGCTGGTGTCAACCAGGAAACACCTGCTCAACAAGGAGTCCCAAACTTCGAGGAGGTTATCACGTGGACCAACTGCTGCAGCCATCAACAACTGTTAGCCAAGGCATTTCCCAGAAACTCAAAGGGAGGGCGGCATCGATGGGCCTTCGTACCTCATCACTGATGATACTAGCAGAACTGTCTCTCCGCTGGTCTTAGACTCACAGGCGGCTATTCGTGGTGCTTGTATAAGTGGTCTATGATGGCACTGGTATCTTTCTTTGCTCTCCAGAGAATGTCTGCCCGGGCGGACCCTCCAGGAGGGGTCACTGAAGTCCTCGTCCGTGAGCAAGAGTCTGATATCCTCAGACAGCCTGCTCCCAAAAGATCTGCTCAAAGAGCAGGCAAGGCTTGTGGCCCTCAGTCAAAGCGAGCATCTTCCTCATTCGGGCAGTCAGTGACCTATTCCCCAATCCATTCATATGCAGTAATGTTCATGGTGGGAGAACCCGAAAGTGCAAGTTAACAGCTCTTTGAGGGCCACACATTTACCTTGCTCCAGAGGCTGCCGTAGGAAGTCTACGACCCTTGCTGCTGTGTCTTGATCAAGTGCACTTACGACGTAGAAGTAGTGGAGTCATTGGCAGCGATGTGTCAAAGCTGGAACTGAGCTTCGCCCTGCTTGAAGCACACACGTGGCTGCGACACCCAAAACGTTGGAAGTCTGAGAGAGACCGCGTGGATGGTCATTGGCTCCTCTTGATCCGTCATCTTCGGGTCCAACTGACAGTTAGACCTGTTGGGGTCACCAATGTAGCATTTGCTCTATGTGGGTATGGAGAAGAATGACACACACACCAAAGCCTTGAAGTTGAGACTGGTTTATTGCACTGGCCGCCATATTTATATGGGCCCTGGGCCCCAACGTCAGGGCCACAGTGTCATCGGAGCAACATCCTGGGATTGGCCGACATTCCCGGCACAGTTCCCCATCTTTCCGCTGTGCGGGAAGTCACCTGGGATGATGGCTGGTGTCACCCCAAGGTCACCATGTTTGTTGGCCATTTTGTGGGCCAGTCCATGTCTCTGTGCGCGGGCTCGACAATAGTTGCTTTACAAACAGATCATACAAAGTACAAGTCACAATGACACAGTACCATTAGAGAGAGAGAGCATTTGGTAAGAACAAAGGCATCAATAATTTCACTATTTTGCCATTCAATCAGGAGTCTGATAACGGTGGAAAAGAAATAATCCTTGAAACCGATAATGCATAATCTCACACTTGAGAATCTTCTTCCTGACAGGAAGAGACAGGAGCATGGCCTGGAGTAGAGGAGTATTTTAATATGTTGGCTGCTTTTATCATAGCAGCAGGAGAAGTAGATGGTGTCAACTGGGGGATTTGTGAATGGTCTGAGCCACATTCACAACCCTCTGCATTTTCTCCAAGTTCAAGTTAATTCATCATCCGACTGCACAAGTACAACATGGCAAAATACTGTTCTCCGGTCCTCAGTACAAAACATGCAAACACACAACCAGACCTAGCACACATACAGACAAACAATATATATGCAGGACAAATATACATATATAAAAATAAAATATTTTGTAATAAATAAGTCTCAGATGGTTAGTGTGAGCAGTTCATTTGGCCATTGCACATTCTCACTGCCGGTGGGAAGAAGCTGTTTCTCAACCTGGTGGTACTGGCTCTGATACTCCTGGACCTCTTTCCCAATGGGAGGAGCTGAAAAATGCCGTGTGTGGGCAGAGAAGATCCAATCTCACACAGTGAACTACCCTGAATGGTGCACTTATAGAAATTATTAAGGAAAGCAAGTAACATGCCAAATTTCCTCTGAGGAAGTAGAAATGCTTGGGTTCAAAGGTCAGATGTTTGTAAACTGAGGACAGCCTGTAAACAAAGGGCAGCCTGGGCAATACTGTCTAGACGTAGGTAAGCAAGTACAGTGAAACCCTGATTTTATGCATCCGAACTTAACACAAATTGGATCTAACCTGATGAGTCATTGGCAGGAGCGGGGACCTCGGGAAAAACGCAAGTACTGTGAAACCCTGATTTAGCACAACCCCACTTCTTTTTTCTATGAGATTTTATGGACCCCAACGATCGCATGATAACAGTGTTTCACTGTATTTCCTTTAAGAAAGGCCTTGTGCCTTGCTGACACCCAACATCTAGGGATGTATACAACTCCTTCGTGACAAGGCTGCACACCACCTGTTTCTTGGTGTTATACCTAGAAATGGGTGGGAAGGCAGATTTGACTAAATGGTTTATGATAGAAAAACATCTGATGAAAATTGAGAACAGCCAACCAAAGTGCACCCCACATTTCTTGTCTGCACTTTCTCTGCGCTACTCCCCTTCTTTTAACCATGTCTCTGAATGTAACAATGTGATATTCCCAAGATACTGAATAAAGCAGATTCTGGAAAATGAAGCTAAACACAATTTGCTGGAGACACTCAGCAAGTTAAGCAGCATGGGCAATTTTGTAGGTGGAGCCACTGGCATCACTGGGTGGGGGGGGGGGGTGGGGGGGGGGGAAGGTGTGTGCAGACCGCAATAATTTTGATGTAGTTCTTCAATGTTTTTATTTCGAATTCTATTGTTTTCTTACAGAATTTTCACTTTAACCACATGAAACTATGTAAAAGTAAATATTTAGATGTAATTTTTATTTTGCTAGTTGCTTATTTCACTACCACTACCATTACATTCAATAATGGATGGGAATTACGATTTACGAATAATATTAGTACAAAAAGCCTTACTCAGGATTCTGTATGGTCTGGTATGGAAGGAGGTCCATGGGGGTGGAGGGGTGGGGGTCACATCAAGAGTTACAGCACTGGGTGACTCCAACCCTAGTGGAACCCTACATCAAGACTGGGAATGCCAAGAGAAGGTGGTGAAGGATGGAAGGAGCAGCACCAGATCCCATGAACATCCCAAAAAACAAGGATATTCGACTTATTCTGTTAAAAGTGCAACCACTTCAGCTGTATGTGACTGCACTTTTGACCATATTTTGACCCTTAATCTCACCGAGTCTGTCAACCACTATTCACCTATGCTTGCCAATCCTGCAATTAACTCTTTTTTTTAAAAATTTCCCCTGATTCCCTTTAATTCACCCCAGATTCTGCTACTCAATTTAGAGCAGCCAATTCACTTGCTTGTTCCTTTCCCTTTTTTTATTGCCTGGGTATGGACAAGATATGCAACTTGTGTCCAGTCCCCTTCAGGCCCAATAATCAGTCGAAGCAGAATCCTGAATTGCCCGTACCCAGTTCAGCAAGTGATCCAGACTTGCCCTTCAGTGGCGTGGGTTGGCAACATTCAATTAAATGCCCCTTCACTTTGGATGCGAGAAGACTCTGGCTGAACCATCAGAAGACAACCTAACTACTCATTAAATGTTAAGTTCCAACTTCAAGAAAGTTAAAGAAAAAAAAATGCAAATAATCCATTAAAAATCAACTCTGGGTTAATCCTAGAACATAGAGCCAGATAACTGAAATTAGTTTAATTTATAATCTCATGTCAAATTGGGTTTTGATCATTAATTCATCTGGCACTGAATATTGAATGCAAAGGTATAAAATCTGGAAACACTCAGAATGAACATAGAACACGACAGCGCAGTCAAAAGGCACCCTCGGCCACTTTAGTCAGGACTGAACTATTATTCTGTCAAGTCCTGCTGCCCTGCACCCAGTTCACATTTCTCCATACCCCTTCCATCCATGCACCATCCAAATATTTCATCAATGTTAAAATTGAGCTTTCATTTACCACTTCAGCAGGATACTTGAGCCACACTCACAAGTATGAAGGATGTTCCTGTGTTGTTACCTTTCTTTACACTAGATCGGTCAATGATGGGGAGGACTGGAAGAGGAGATTGGTGTAGGAATTCTCACAAGAAGGATAGATTTTTGGGCCATATGTGCAATTTTGAGGCTGCCTGTCCATTGTATGTAACAACATACCACACTAGGGGGTGCTATCTTCCTGAAACAAATTTTCCCTAAACAACTCTTTTGGGAATGGCAATACAGTGTGACCTTTAAAAAGGACGCAATGAACATCTAAGTGAACATAAATTATGCAAATGGAAAAGATATGCCATGAAGCTCGGTGATTTTTCCTTGGAGCTGCTGATTTGCTTAGGGAGATTATCTTCCCAACAGCAATTGGATTGAGGGAAACTGCTAGGCAGGTATACAGAACAGCCCCCCACCCACTGTCATTACATCCCCATTCAAGAGCCGCTGTGCTCTCTACATTTACTGAGTGTTATGATGCTCTTTGGGCCCTGTATAGCCCGATGATAACCTGTGCTCCTTGCACAGTGCCTTATGTCTGTGGATGAGTGTACTTGTGCCTCTGGCATAAACTCTATTTTGCAGAAAAATTTGAAAACATTTGAATTAAATTCCCTCTTTTTGAAATGTTAAAAACATGGAACACAACAGCACAATATTGGTTCTTCAGCCCAAACCCTGTGGCGGTCCATATAAATGTACCCCCCTCGCCCCCAAAAAAAAAACAAACCCTCCCTACCTTCTAACCCTCTATTTTTCTTTCATCCATATGCCTGTCTAAAAGTCTCCTGAGTCTCCTAAGAGCCCCTATTTTACCAGCCTCCACCACCACACCACCATCCATAGCAAGGCAATCTAGTCACTCACAACTTTCTGTGTAAAAACACTTACCCCTGATGCCTCCCCTAAAGTTTTCTCTTCCATTCACTTTGTACAGATGCTATATCCCAGCAACCTGGAGGGAACTCTGGATTTAGATCCCAAGGTCCCTCTGTTCTTTCCCACTGTTTAGTACCCTACCATTAACCAGGTATTCTGACTGCTCTTGTAAATATTGTGTCCAGTTCTGGTCACTTCATTATAGGGTGGGAATATAGGATATAGACAGGATGCAGAGTTGGGCAGGAGAGAAAACAGGAGGAGGAGGGAGAGCTCTGTGAATGGAGGGGAAAGGGGTGGGGAGGTGGAAGAAAGGAGACAGAGGGAGGACGGGGAGGGAGCAGAAACCGGAGAAGTCAATACTAATGCTGTTCGGTTGGGGAGTTCCCAGATGGAATGTCAGTTTGTTGTTCTCCTAATTTACCAGTAACCACACCCCATTCTCCATCCCTACCCGTCTGTCTCCTTTCCTCCAGCTCTTCACCCCTTTTTCCTCCATTCACAGAGCTATACCCCCTCCTCATTTTCTGTTTTGTCTTCCCTCCCTATTCCCTCTTGCCTGTGGACTTCTGTCCTTCCTCTGCCATTTTTTTTCAGGCACCTGCCTCCATTTTGCTTATACCTTGATGAAGGGTTCCAGTCGGAATCATTGGTTAATTATCTTTATCTTTGGTAAATAAAGCACGCCATTTGACCTGTAGAGTTTCTGCACCTTATGGATAATTACTTATTACGATCACAGGACACGTCAGCCCAGCTGAGTGCCTGGCCTGTGCTTCACGTAGCTTCCAGAATGCTTCGCACATGCTGAACCACCACACCCACGCAATGAATCACCAACTAGAAGAGCTCAAGACCTGGATTTTGGACCTCGAGCAGCAGTTCGTGCCATTGTGATGCATCCAAGAACCTGAGTGTCAGGTGGACAGCATTCTTTAGGAGACAGGGTGAGAATGGGAGACCACCCCCAATCTGATCCAGATGATGGCAGCAGATAGTGCTCTAACAAGCATCCTCCACTCTCTAACAAGCATCCTCCACTCTCTAACAAGCATCCTCCACTCTCTAACAAGCATCCTCCACTCTCTAACAAGCATCCTCCACTCTCTAACAAGCATCCTCCACTCTCTAACAAGCATCCTCCACTCTCTAACAAGCATCCTCCACTCTCTAACAAGCATCCTCCACTCTCTAACAAGCATCCTCCACTCTCTAACAAGCATCCTCCACTCTCTAACAAGCATCCTCCACTCTCTAACAAGCATCCTCCACTCTCTAACAAGCATCCTCCACTCTCTAACAAGCATCCTCCACTCTCTAACAAGCATCCTCCACTCTCTAACAAGCATCCTCCACTCTCTAACAAGCATCCTCCACTCTCTAACAAGCATCCTCCACTCTCTAACAAGCATCCTCCACTCTCTAACAAGCATCCTCCACTCTCTAACAAGCATCCTCCACTCTCTAACAAGCATCCTCCACTCTCTAACAAGCATCCTCCACTCTCTAACAAGCATCCTCCACTCTCTAACAAGCATCCTCCACTCTCTAACAAGCATCCTCCACTCTCTAACAAGCATCCTCCACTCTCTAACAAGCATCCTCCACTCAGCACAGAAGAATATTCAACATCTCTGTAAAATGAGGCAGATGTGGAACTCAGCAGCTCCAAGATAAGTTTATAACTGCCTGGTCTTAAATCCAGTGTCCACGATTAAGGAGGTTGTTGATGATACCAAACAAATATAGTCGTCGATGGAGAAGTTGCAGGTTCTAGGCTGAAGGATATCAATGGACTGATCAGGTGGACACAAGAATGGAAAACAAAATTCAGTCCAGAGTTCCTTCATTTGGGGAGAGCAGAGGAAAAGAAATGTGGGATAAATAACAGGATGGTAAGCTCAAACACCACAGAATAAGCTTGGATTTGATATCCATAGGTCCATGAAGATGGTGGAACAAATAACTGGTGGTTTGAATATTTGCTATTAAAACATAAAATGTAACAGAGTAGCTACAGTAGAATCAAGGCCGCTGAAGACTTTGGGCACTTTTGGTCACCACATTTCACATTCCTTCTGCTCAATGTAAAACCAGAGTTTTTCGATACTTCAGTAGTTACTATTTTTCAAATAATTAACTTTATTTTAAAAAAGTCATCTGTGGACAGTAGGATGGGACTGTGCTTGAGAACTAAAAATTAATACAGGGGTCCTCACATAGAGACTTTGTCAAGTCTTGATCATAAGATGGTTAAAAGCTACTGAAATCACAATTGACTTGCTTCAGAATCACTCGAGCAAACAATGTGAGTCAGGCAGCATCCATGGGTAGAAATGGCCAGTCAACGTTTTGGGTTGGAGGTCTTGATTTAAACCAAAGAATGAAGGGCTGATGTCAAGTATGTCAGGGGGAGCAAAATAATAAGAAAAAAAAACAAGGGAAAAGAAGCTGGGAAGGGGCAAAGAGATGACAATTTATTGGACAGAACCCACCCTCCCCCACCTTCTGCTTTGGCCTCAGCTCCATTTTCCTGCCTCCGCCCCCCCCACCCCCGCCAAACCACCATCCCAGAGCCTTATCTCCACAATTATCCTGGTCTACATTCAATGCTTCAACCTCCAAACAGTCATGGGTTAAACTTGAAGTTTGCACATGCTGGAGAACTGGAACAAGACACAGAAATGCTGGAAGAACTCAGCAGGTCATCCAATATCTATGGAAAGCAACAGGCAATTGACGTTTTGGGCACGCGCTCTTCATCAGGGATGCTCAAGATCGGGCAAACATCCAGAGATTAATAACCCTCCAAGAAATGTACTCTTTGTTTCCATATTAAATGGGTGACCCATTTTTCTGAGGTGACTTTCCTCCTTCCATTGTCAGATTCTCCCACTTACGGGAATGATCCCTTCAGAATCTACCCTGTCAAAATCCCTCAGAATCTCTACACTTGCTATATTAAAGTCATAGATTCGCATTGTTGTACAACACAGAGCAAACTCCTCAGTGCATCTATTGAAGTACTGAATTGTAGATTGTCAATTGTAACACGATTCAGTGCAAATCTTTGTGCGCTATCCAGGCAGGTCAACCTATACATTGTACAACAGATGGTGCAACAATGAAAACAATAGTGCAAGGTAAGATGATAAAAGAAAAAAAAAGTTTGGTAAAACCCCACCGTTTCCATGACAAGGCCACTTCTCTGAAGGTTCTTCAAAAATCTCTTTCTCCATCTCCTGATTTGCTGCATGTGTTGTGTTAATTTTGACTCCGGGGTCTTTTCACTGCTGCTGCTCATAATTTCAGCTCCATGCTTGGCGTGCAGCTTCGATGGCTCCTCTTCCCAAACCAGGACAAAATCTGAATACAACATAGCTGAAGATTATTAAAATTTCTGTTTTCTGTGACGGTTCGGAATCCATCACCCAATCTTTGAAAGTAAACAGTCAAAGGTATGTTTGGCTACTGTACAATCGTTAGGAGCCAATACAAACATACAGGTTCTCCCTCCAAAGTATTAAAAGTGAAATATTTTTGGGTTGGTCACTGCAGCTCACCTCAAAATTGACAGCATTTGACAGACACTCTAAATATCACGAAGCCCAGAGTCTATAAAATACGATTGTGACACGTGGGACATTCATCAGGCAGCACAATGCTATTACACAGCAGCAGTGACAGGGTTCGAATCTGCCGCTGTCTGTGAGGAGTTAGTACTTTCTCCCTGTGTCCTGTGTGTTTTCTCTGGATGCTCTGGTTTCCTCCCACCCTCCAAAAACACACAAGGTTGGTAAGTTAAATTGGGTGGCACAGATTTCATGGGCCAGAAGGGCCTTTTTCTGTGCTGCATTGTCAAATCAAATAAAATGATCTGAGATTTCAATTTAGAATGTGGTTAGCACAACGCTGAATCAGCGTCAGCGACCAGGGTTCGAGCCCCGCACTGTCTGTAAGGAGTTCTCCCTGTATCTGCGCAGGTTTTCCACGGGGCTCCAGCTTCCTTTCACCCTTCAAATCATACTGGGGGGGGGGGGGAGGAATCTAAGTTAATTGGGGGAAAAATTGGGTGGCATGGACTTGTGGGCCGAAATGGCTGAGTGTCTAAATAAATAAAAACAGATAAGAATCATTCTTGCTGCAAAATGGTGTGCCACATCTGGGAATGTTTGATGGACAAACTACATCTACCAAAGTAAAAATACTAAATGCACAATGAAACAACATGGAATAAGTCAAGCTTGTATTTTATTCTTTAACACTGCACGAGAACCAGCACCTCAAGGACATTTGCAACAAAGTCAACATTATAAAGATGGAAATGCATAACTCACCAACTCTGGTTTTGCCATCCGAGAAAAAGTTTTTCTTTTCTTCTTCTTGTGGAATTAATGTTATTTCTTTATTTTCAGTATTAATCTGCATGCAAGTTATATAAAGATAAGTTCAGTATTACCTGTGCAATACCTCATTGAGGACAAGAGAACGCCTTAGTCACAGTCCACTACCCCTTGATAGACTGCAGAGATAACAGGAGCAAAACCCAATCTGCTGGAGTGTTTCAAGTCGGAATCCTTCATCAAGACTGAGAATGCAGAGGGGAGATAGTCAGTAAAATGAGGATAGGGTGCGAGTGGTTGGGGAATCAGGGAGGGGAAAAGGATGATGGACAGACAGGGAGGCAGATTGGCAAGTGCCAGCCAATGGGAGAGAGAGAGAGATGTAATAGATAAAACAGGGTGTTTGATGGAGGAAGGTTAGTCACACCACTGTGGCGTAGGAGTGATAAGTACCAAAGGATATCAATGATGGAATTTGGTAGGTAGAGAAGGTGATAATGGAAGCTATTGGGGGAAGACTTGGACAAATAGAACACAAAGCATGGGAGGTTATGATGGTATGGAGAATCCTGTAGGTGAAATGTGTAGAAGGAAAGATGGTTAAAAACATCATTTGCATTTATTAGTCCATATCTTCTTCAAGCACTTACATCTGCATGATAAATGAGAGCATCTTCTACTCTTAACACTTCTAGCAATCATTTGCGAAGCCCCACTGCCAACATTAGCACTTGATGATAAATACTATAAGAAGTTACAGTCCAAGCACCAATCCCTGCTAGTGTCAAATCTCGTAGTTGATGAGGATGTATTTGGCAGTATTTTCTGTACAGGCCTTTCCCAGGCAGTTTTCAATGAAATTACCAGAAATGCACTTTCGGGAGTAACAAGGCAAGGACAAAACAGTCAATAGTGAGGTCCGAGGGAGTATTGAAGAATAGAGTCATTATTAAATTTTAAAAAGTTTTTGGAGGGTTGGAGGAAACCGGAGCATCCGGGGAAACCCTAATGGGTCATGAGGAGAGCAAACAAGCTCCTGAGAAAAAGCGGTGTATTCAGATGTAGGTTGCCAGCACAGTAATAATGTGCTAAATCCAACAATTACTGAAGGTGAAAGCATAGTTAGATAAGATGATGGACAAAGCACATGGGATGCTTCAGATAGATAGGAAACTACTGGAATCTGGAGCAATAATCAATCAATAATAATAATCAGCAGGTTGAGTGGCATCAATGGAAGAAAAAGGACGTTTTTGGCCAGAAACCCTCATTAAGAGATACTTGTCTCTATTGGAATACAAGGGAGGCAAGTGGTGGTGTAATTTTACAAAACATCAGTTCGGCCACAGTTGGACTGCACTTTGTGTAAATCCAGTCACTGCACTATGGGAAGAATGAGAAAGCACTGGAGAGAGTACAGAAGAGAATTACCTGGATACTTTCTGGGATGCAGCATTTCAGTTACAAGGAGAGATGGATGGGCTGGGGTTTCATGCCAGCCATCAGATATCCATCAGTCCTGCTCATCTCAACACTTCTTAAACATTGTGTGTGTACCTGCCTCCAAGACCCACTCAGGAAGCATGTTCCAGATTCCAACCAGCCTTTGAGTGAAACAATGCTTCCTCAGATCTCCTCAAAACCGCTTACCTCTGAAGTAAAATGGAGCCAATGTTTTGGACCGGGGCCCTTCTTCGGGCACAGGGAGGTAAAAAAGGAAGAAACATTCTTTGAAACTGTTGGTGTGGAATCTAAATTCTTAAACTTTCTCCCTGAGTGGAGGAGGGAGCAAAGCGTGTGACTGGGATGGGATGGGTCATTTAGTATGCTGTCTGCCTTTCCAGGACAGCAGGAAGTGTAGATGGAGTTGATGGAGGGAATGGTAATGGGGTAAGCTGAAAAATAAACCTATGCTCTGAAGTTTTAGACTCTTCTGGCATGAGGTAGTTTCTTACCGTTCTCCCTCTCCTTGCCTCTCATAATTGTGTATTCCCTACATCAGTTCAGCCCTCAGCCTCCTCCAAGGAAAACAAATCCAGCCTATCCAACCCAATGACCTATGGTGGAAGTCCTCCCATGAGAAGACTCATCATTGGTGAGCAAGAGGTTGACCAGAAAGTGCTCTCAGTGTGCAATGGCCATACAAGCCAACCTTCAATTGGTGAAGAACAAATATAAAACAAGGAAAAGGTTTGAGGCAAAGAAATTCTAAATCAGATTATCTGAATGTGGATAATTAGGTGCGAAATAAAAAATATTGCCCACCTCGTCCAAATCAACAAGGATTTCATCCTCTGATTCATCCTCTTCATCATCCTCATCCAAACTGCCATAGTTCTCAACCTTCAAATCACTGGGTGTGAGGAGATTAATAGTATCACCCTCCTTGTTGCCTTTGTGTTTCAACATGGTGTTGCAGGATCAAGTCAACTTAAAAAATCATACCTGCTGATGACTTTGTAGGAGAAAAAATAAAATTCCATTTTAAAGAGCATGTTCGATAGTCTTTGGATTATTTTCCTCTGTTCTTAATTGCATTCACATGGAGACATACAAATTTAAAAATAGGTGTTCTCAAAGATAAATTTAGGAATATTGACACACACCAACATTACTGTATCACTATACATATTATCACATCTGCAAATTAGGCAATTATATACACATTTAAATATTGTTATCACTTAAACATACAAAAAAATAAACTTCACATTCACCTATCTGCTGCAGATGATATTCTGAACAAGGATATAGTTCTGAATTTCATTTCTCAGAATAGCCTTATCTTTAACTTTTGCATTTTCTCATCAAGCAAATAAATATCCTTCTGGCAGCTCAAGTTTAATTATTTTTGTTAATGAAGTAATATAATTGTGATGGAACTACTAGTGTACATTCGGCTCCGAATCATGGGTCCTCTACCGGCACCACCTACGGCTCCTAGAATGCTTCCACCAGCGTTGTCTCCGCTCCATCCTCAACATCCATTGGAGCGCTTACACCCCTAACGTCGAAGTACTCGAGATGGCAGAGGTCGACAGCATTGAGTCCACGCTGCTGAAGATCCAGCTGCGCTGGATGGGTCACGTCTCCAGAATGGAGGACCATCGCCTTCCCAAGATCGTATTATATGGCGAGCTCTCCACTGGCCACCGTGACAGAGGTGCACCAAAGAAAAGGTACAAGGACTGCCTAAAGAAATCTCTTGGTGCCTGCCACATTGACCACCGCCAGTGGGCTGATAACGCCTCAAACCGTGCATCTTGGCGCCTCACAGTTTGGCGGGCAGCAACCTCCTTTGAAGAAGACCGCAGAGCCCACCTCACTGACAAAAGGCAAAGGAGGAAAAACCCAACACCCAACCCCAACCAACCAATTTTCCCTTGCAACCGCTGCAATCGTGTCTGCCTGTCCCGCATCGGACTTGTCAGCCACAAACGAGCCTGCAGCTGACGTGGACTTTTTACCCCCTCCATAAATCTTCGTCCGCGAAGCCAAGCCAAAGAAACTAGTGTACATATTTGTCATATCTAAGTAACATGTCCTTTCCGAGTTGACCCTGCTCTCACTGGCTGGCTCATGACTCTTCCCCTTTCTTCCCCATAAAGGCTGTCATCCCTTTAAGGCCCAGACAATAGGTGTGGCTTAGCTCTCAGCCAATCGCTGTAAGCGCAGTCTAGATACAGTAACTATATACACTATGTACATTGGTGATAGATCTGTACGATCACAGTGATCATATCCATTTCCTTCCCAGGATTTATTGAACTCTGTCATTATGCAGATAACATGTGAAACACAGGTTGAGAGGGACCAGCATGTTACTTCACTGTCGATAGTTTCAGCATTTTAGTTGTCAGGAGCCTGTGAACCCACCCAATGGACAAAGATGCAAAGACAACAAGGAAGGGAAAGAATAATTGGATCCCAAGCAGTAGAGGTGGAGAAGTGAGCCCTGAAAATTCCATAAACTCTTCAAGCCCTGAATATCCAAAACAAAACTTAAAATTGACAAGACTTTTAGTCCCTGTTTATTTCCACTCTGCTTAGAACAATTAGCAATTTGTTGGGTGTTCACATTTATTCAATGTTTATTTAGCCAAGCATTCTAACAAGAGGCTTGGGCTGTGAGCAAACACAAGTCAGGAGAATTTCACTGGCTCACATCCATTTATTCAGCACTCTGGAGCTATGACATCAGGCAAACATGCATCACTGAAATCACATACAGAGATCAAGTTTCACGTGGGAGAACCTGCAGGGCTTGAGGCATGGGTGGAACAGAAAACCCATCACCAGGAACTGATTCCGTGTACAGGGAGCATTGTTTTTAAATACAATCGCTGACAAATCAACTCTGAAGAAACTGCAGAGAACTCTCAAGTCTGTGACACAAGATACATTCTTGAAAAGCTATTAGCAGGTCTCAGAACCAGTTGCAACTTTGTCTGGTTTCCAGTATTTTGTTGGGCAGTTTCTAACTGAGCATGGATTACTCTTCCAGAGCAAATAGAAGGGCACATCACTCAGCACAAAACATTAAAAATATACTCCTCTACATTATTCTCCACCACAAGGACATTTTTTCTGGGTGACCTACAACATGCAGTAGAAATATAGTTCTTTTTCTTGTTCTGGCTAGTTTTTTTTTAAGTCTTTGGGCCCCTGGTAAAGTTTATTATTGGAGAAAGCACATCTTCCACAATAGGTTGAATAACCCATGAAAAACAATCTTGAACTTTCCATTTAATGGCTCTCTCATCTTCTACTGTCAAATGGAAAAAAAATGTAGTTGACCTCATTTGTTTGTCACATTGTACATCATACAGTGATTAGGATTCTTCTGCAGACAAAGATGTTGCCTCTAGCATTCATACAGCTGTGTTCAGAGCTCATTGCCAGAGTCTAGGATTGCAATGGAAAGGAAGATCAATTATCATCAAGGGCAGCATAATGATGGCATTCTTATGGGTTCATTCACAAGCCTGCTGGTTGTGGGGAAGAAAATGTCCAAAAGCCTTTTGGGCATGAAGCTCTTAGGCCTTCTTGCCAATAGGAAGATGGAGATGAGAGTGTGGTGTTAAGCCTCAATCCAGCAACAGAAGATGCGATTCAAAAGGGTTACATTTTAACTCAAAATTTATTAATGACTATTAACAATATAATGTCAACCCAATTAACTCCACTATAAGTATCTAATGCAAATATACAGATATCATATCTTTATAAACAGTGTGTATGCGGAAAACCCCAGACCATTACAGTTTGTGCCCAATATACAAAAAGGAAAAATCCCACAAACCCCAGGTCAGTTAGTCAAGTAAGTCAGTCTGAAAACAGTCCACAGAATTCAATCTCAAAGCTCAATGTCCAAATTCAGTTCTTTAACTAAATAACAAAAGTACGTCGTATTGATCGTTGGAGAGAGAAATGGCTGATGTTGTGTTGCCATCAGCTTACGAATCCTTTATCAAGGCTTCCTTGAATGACTTCATTCCGATTTCAAATTGTGGTTTTTAACCCTTCATTATCTTATGACGTAAGTGCCTTTCACACAGCTTTCCTGGTTGGTCACTCCAACTGCAGTTCTGCTGTTCCAACTGCCACTCCAAACATTTCATTCTCTCCCTGTCTACTCAGCTCGACCCGGCTGCTCCACAAGTCACAGAGTTCCCAGCAAAATTCCATACTTTATGATGACAGTCCAAAAGGTCCTTAACAGTGGTATTCAATGAAACTGTTGTACCCCTTTCCATGACTCACATATCCTTTCAATTATTGAATGGTCAATAGCAGAGAAATAGGCTTTTGGTTTTATTGATACATGACACTGCTTGTATGCTAAAACATCATCCATCTAACTCAGTGATTTACAAACTGTCCCCCTAAACCCGCATTCCACTTTAAGCAATCCTTGTGCCATAAATGCTGTGATTGATAAAGGATTACTTATGGTGGTATGTGAGTGGGGGAAAAAGGTTAAGAGCCACTGCTCTAGACCCAATTATCACAAATATTTTCCTTGAGAAAAATTGTCATTGGCCCATTTCCTTTGGAGTTATGAAACCATATACATAATAAGCCAATTAGATACGATTAAAACAGTGGTTTTCAAACTTTTTCTTCCACCCACATTCCACGTTAAGCAATCCCTTACTAACCATAGAGCACCTACGGCATAGGAAATACTAAGTGGTATGTGAGTTGGGGTGGGGGGGGGGGGGGGGGAGTTTTTAAACCACTGAACCTAATCCTGTCTGCATATTCTGCTTCACATTTCTCTCTTGTACTTCGCCTCACTTCCTCTCTCACACATCACCTTTATTTCTAACTGCAGTAGCCTGATCTACAGTGAATAACAGGCCAGTGTACTGTGGCATAGTGGAAAAGTTATGGGACGAGCAAGGTCAATGGTCAAAAAAACTGCAGATGCTTAAAACCGGAAACAAAAATAAAAATGGTGGAAAGACTCAGCAGGTCAGGCAGCATTTGTGGAAAGAGAAGCATTTATTATTCCAGGACTGAGACCCTTCATCAGAACAGGGAAGGAGGAAAAACAAATTTTTAAAAATCAACAGCGGGTAGGTCAAATAAATTAATATTTAAAAATAAATTAATAAATAAGAGGTATCTGTCAGGATGAAATAAAAAATTGCTTTGTAACATACCTGTATTTTGCGGGAATGACCCTGCCACTTGAATTTTGCCTTCGAATTTCTGTTTGTTACCTCCTGTGTTATTACAAGACTGAGGAACAACATTCAGTTTTGGTCTGAGAACATTGTAGGTATTTGTGCTCAGTATTAAATTCTATATCGTTAGGTAACTTACTCCTCTGTGCATCAGAGCTGGCCATTTCCATCTGGAGGCTTTTTGGCTCAGTTTTCTTTTCTATTAGCATAGTTTGGCTTGCAGGGCATGTCCCACTTTCTATTTGGAACATATTACACAGAGAAGCATAGTCTGATTTCAACTATTGAATTAAATGTTGGTCTTATCAATCAGACATATTATCTTCACTCTCCTCATCCCATCTCCACTTCTCTGCCACTGCAAACATCTAGTTCAGACAAAGGATTGCAGACCTGAAACAGTAATTGTTTTTCCTTTCACAGATGCCTGACCTGATGAATGTTTGCTGCATTTTCCATTATTATATCTGTCAGGGTTTGTCAATTTAAAAGCATCAATATAAATCCCAGCAGGGCAGCTGGGCAATTTAAATTTTAAAAATAGTCTGATATTATTACTGACAGTCTTGCACTTCTGGTTCTGGCCTCTCCTGCAATTCTCTATGCTTATCCCATCAAATAATTTCAATTTGCTGTTAGTTATTGTGATCTTATTTTTAATGTTTTCTCATGTCTCATTCTACCACCAGAACTATACATTAATTATGATCAAATAGAAGTTCTAGAATACAAGGTGTTGGGAAAGGAATCCGATGAGTGTCCATTTGGAACAGAAGACCATTAATTCCTTGAACTTGCTTCATAATTCAACTGGATTATGTTTGATCCATATCACAATGCCACAATTTTAACGCTCTCAATACATCCTCATCCAATAAAAACAATGTCATCTTAGATTTGAAATTTTCAATTGATTTCACCTCAAAAGCTAATTGGGGAAAAGAAAGACAAGTATTCTCCATCCTTTGTGTGAATAAGTAATTCTTGACATACTCCAATTTATGTTATGGATTCTTGTTCTGGACTCCCAGACCAGCAGTAATATCTCCCTCCCTCCTGGCCTTTTAACTCCTTCAATCATCTTCACCAACAGATAAATGACACAACAATTTCCTACATCGTCAATATAATTCTAGTCTGCAACCCACCCTCAATATGTTAAACTTGCTTTAAGCTTTGGAACCATGTTGGTGAACCACACCCAGAGGTGCATTACCAAGAGCTCCAGACATCATAAAGTTACAATATCATACGCTTATCTTTGTGAGGTTTTTCAGTTGGTTGTTTTTCCAGACTCTTTTGTGTAGTCTTCCAAAGGCGCTATTTGCCTTGGCGAGTCTATTGTCTGTATACTGAAAAACCTCACAAAGATAAGCGTATACAGAGCCGTTGTCATACCCACACTCCTGTTCGGCTCCGAATCATGGGTCCTCTACCGGCATCACCTACGGCTCCTCGAACGCTTCCACCAGCATTGTCTCCGCTCCATCCTCAACATTCATTGGAGCGCTTTCATCCCTAACGTCGAAGTACTCGAGATGGCAGAGGTCGACAGCATCGAGTCCACGCTGCTGAAGATCCAGCTGCGCTGGGTGAGTCACGTCTCCAGAATGGAGGACCATCGCCTTCCCAAGATCGTGTTATATGGCGAGCTCTCCACTGGCCACCGTGACAGAGGTGCACCAAAGACAAGGTACAAGGACTGCCTAAAGAAATCTCTTGGTACCTGCCACATTGACCACCGCCAGTGGGCTGATATCGCCTCAAACCGTGCATCTTGGCGCCTCACAGTTCGGCGGGCAGCAACCTCCTTTGAAGAAGACTGCAGAGCCCACCTCACTGACAAAAGGCAAAGGAGGAAAAACCCAACACCCAACCCCAACCAACCAATTTTCCCCTGCAACCGCTGCAACCGTGTCTGCCTGTCCCGCATCGGACTTGTCAGCCACAAACTAGCCTGCAGCTGACGTGGACATTTACCCCCTCCATAAATCTTCGTCCGCAAAGCCAAGCCAAAGAAAGAAATATCATACATCATGGAAACAGGCTCCTTGGCTCAATGCGTTCACACCAATTTGCCCAGAGCTAGTCCAATTGCCCACACTTGGCCCACATTACTCAAAACCTTCCCTATCCAAATTTATTTTAAATATTTTAATTGTCCCTGCCTCTGCTCAAACCATAGAACAATCACAGCACAGAAAGCAGACCCTTCAGCCTTTCTAGTCTGTACCAAACTATTATTCTATCCAATTCCACTGACCTGCACCCAGTCCAAATGCCCTTCATAACCCTAACCCTTCCATGTACCTGTCCAAATTTTTCTTAAATATGAAAATTGAACCTGAATTCACCACTTCAGCTCATTCCACACTCCCATTACTCTGTGTGAAGAAGTTCCCCCTAAACTTTTCCCCATTCACCTTTAACCCAAGTTCTCTGGTTTGTAGATCCCCTAACCTCAGTAGAAAAAGACTACTTGCATTTACTCTATCTCTACCCCTCATAATTTTGTATACCTCAATCAAATCTTTCCTCATTCTTTTATGCTCCAGGGAATAAAATCCTCGCCTATTTAATCTTTGCATCTCAGCTCCTGAAGTCCTGGCAAAATCCTCATAAATTGTCTCTGCACTCTTCAATCGTATTGATGTCTTTCCTGACGTTAGGTCACAAAAACTATACACAATACCCCAAATTTGGCCTCACTAATGTCTTACACAACTTCTTTACTCAAGAGGTCAAAAGCTCTCTTTACAGCCCTATCTACCTGTGACACCACTCTCAAGGAATTAAGCATCTGTATTTCCAGATCTCCCTGTTCAATTGGACTCCTCAGTGACCTAACATTTACCCTGTATGTCCTACCTTGGTTTGCCATTCCAAAATGCAACACCTCACACTTGTCTGCATTAAATTCCATCTGCCATTTTTCAGTCCATTTTTCCAGCTGGTCCAGATCCCTCTACAAGTTTTGAAAACCTTCCTTGCTGACAACGCCTCCAATCTTTGTGTCATCTGAAAATTTGCCAATTTACCATTTTATCAACCACATCACTGATATAGATGACAAACAACAATGGTCCCAACACAGATCCCTGAAGCACACCATGAGTCACAGACTTCCAGTTTGAGAAGCAATCATCCACACCACTGCTCCTGCACAGCCATTGTCGAATCCAGTTCACTACCTCATCATGAATACCAAGCGTCTGAACTTTCTTGACTAACCTCCCATGTGGAACTTTGTTAAATGCCTTACTAAAGTTCATGTGGATAATATCCACAGCCTATCCATCAATTTTCCTTGTAACCTCCTCAACAAACTCTAAGATTGGTTAAACACTACCTACCATGAACAAAGTCATGTTGACCTATCTGTAATCAATCCCTGGCTATCCAAATACTTGCTGCTTTCTCTAGCAGACCATTCCACATACCTACCAATATCTGTGTGAAAATGTGTAATATATGTCTATACCGGTGAATATAAAAACTATCGACTCTCCTATCCTGGGGAAAACAATCTGTGACTATTCACCTTATTTACGCTTATGATTTCTTTAAAACTCTGCAGTCACTCCCCAGCCTCTCACACTCCAGGGAAAGAAAACACCCCAGCCTACCTCACTTTTTTGTAACCCAAGCCCTTTAGTCCTGTGAACATCTTTGTGAATATTTTTTGTGACCTTTACAGCTTGATGACATCTTTCCTATTGCTGGGTGACCAGATCCGGACACAGCATTCCAAATGTGGTCTCACCAACATTTTGTATTGGTGTAACATGACACAGTGCATTGGCTGACAAAGACAAATGTGCCCAACGTCTTCTTCATCATCCCAGTCTACCCGTGTTGCTTTATTTGGAGTATATCTAACTGCTCCATTAAGATGTAAATAATCAACCAATTGCTCCAAAAGCAATATTATTCCAACACCAGACCAAAGAGGAACCAATGATAGTGGAGCTCAGTGTTTCTGCAAAAGGCGCCAGTCAGAACCCTGCAGCTGTCAGATTTTACTATCTTTCCTTTTCCTGACAACCCCATCCCCCACAACCACAGCTAATACAAATGCAGAGGAATATACAATTTATGGCCTCACTAAATCAATTTGCTCTACTAATAGAATAATCCATATTTCATCCAACCTTGTGAAAACAATCCAGCCCACATCCTGTTCCTGCTCCAGTTTATTAATGACTAAAAGATCAGTTTCTGGGAAAAAGGAAAACCTGAGCTTCTAATTCTACACGCAAGAGGCAAGATCTCAAGTTGGTACAAAAAACCAGATGGTTCATTTTGAAAATATGTTACTCATTACCAATATCTTTGGTGTTGTTTCGATGTTTAAAATACTCCAAACTAATTTTTTTAATATTTAAATTATTTCTTTGCATCAGAAACACTACTAAAACTCAGAAGCACAGATGGAGTGTTTAGTTAATTACAAACATGAGTAATGACCCCTACCTTGACAAATTCTCTGCACCAACTGTTTCAAGCTGCTTCTTCCTCTACTGTGTATATACTGTACAATATCAAGATGTTCAGAATATGCTTCCCATTGAACATATCACTGGATGGTCAACTGAACAAGCTGAGCTCTGGACTGAAGCTTTGCCAGACGCACACTGTGAGGAAGTGTCAGCCTTCAAGAACTTATCAACAAAGTTGGTCCAACTCTTTTGACTCAACAGTGCACCCTTCTGGTGTGTAACCACCATCAAAAGGACAGAATTGAAAGAAATATCAACTTTGAAGGAATGGCATTAAAATCAATTCCTTCCATATTTGTTACAATGTGACTCAGAGTTTAACTGTGATCTAATCAAGTGTTTTGACATGGTTGATGCTTTGAAAGGGTGGATACAGAGAAACCATTTCCTCAGGTCGAAGACTGCCAAACAGGGAGGAATTTTAAAATTTGAGTTAGACTGTTTAAGGATCACACTAGGATCAAGAAACATGCAAGTGAAACAAAGTTAAAATATAGGAGACAAGATGCTGGGAGAATTCAGAGGGTCGAGCAATGTCAGTGGAGGAAATAAAGTCAATGTTTCAGGCTGGAAACCTTCATCAAGAATAACTACAGTCAGAAAGACGTTTAATGGGTTTGGAGGGGGGTGGGAAGGAGAGAGGGAAGGGAGGGGGGAAAAGGGGAGAAAATGACACTATGTATATTCAAGAGGGAAATGTTTGTGTGTATTTGGTTAATACGGTTCACAGTGTGAAAAATTTTAAAAAATAACTACAGATGAGAAATGACCTCATTGAAATACAACTCAGAAGCAAATATATGCTTAAAGACCTTTACAGAGTGCAATGTCCTAAGGCAGTTCACAGACATGATTGCCAGCAAAATTTGATGCTGAGCTGCATAATATTAGATGCTTGGAAGATGGAAAGAGCAATAGAATAATGGAAATGTGTTCACTCAAAAGGTGATTGAGCTGGGGGAATACTGGGATTTAGGATTGTGGGGCTTATGGAGATCAAAGGATATGAAAAATCAGAAAATCAGTGAGAATTCTAAAATTGGTGCATTGCTAGATGGAAAACGAAGCTAGTGGGAGCCAACTTGAACAAGACAGTGCAGATGGCAGAGTTTTGCATGCGAGATGGAAGGTCAATCCTGGCATGGGTGAAGGCTTTAAGAGCTGCAAGCTGATGCAGACACAGGTGATGCCAATGAAGCAGAAACAACCAGTTTTGGCAATGAGACTGAATCTTGATAGGTATAGTATTTCTCCTATGGAATCACACAATGGTTCAGCAATTGAGAAGACCATTCAGTCAGCAATTTCATAAACCTATCTAAATCTTTCCTCTTCAAGCATTTACTCCCCCTCCTTGAAGACTGCAATCAGATCTCCTTCCACCACATCTTCTGGAAGAGGATTCCAAATCACAATAACATTGGAGTGTTAGGTTTTACATTACATCTCTTATGCACTTGTATAACCTCAAGTTACTGATCCTTTTGCCACTGGAAACACTTTTTCCTTATTTACTCCATTAAAATGCAGTTATGTTGAACTGCAACAAACCTCCTCAGAAGCCCTCTGCTTTAAAAAAAACATAACTTTGCCAGTCTCTCACATCAATCTGCAACCCTGAAAATGAACTGTTCATACAAACCCTGAGAGACTACAATTTATTGAATAATATTTATTTATTTTTATATACATATAAACATTCTGCATATGTATTATTTGGATGTAATGTACGTTTGTATATTTATGCACCGAGGTCTGGAAAATGTTGTTTTGTCGGAATGTGCTTGTCCAGTAAGATAATGAATTTGATACTGCACTGGCAGATTTTTTTTCTGTGCCTTTTCCAAAGCCTTAACCTCCTTCCTAAATATTGCTTGAAGGAGAGCATAATACTCCAGGTGAGGATTAGCTCCCTGGATTTATTTTAAAGGGATAGTGGAAGCTCCAAACTTTTTATATCCTTTCATCTTCCAACTATTCTAATTCTCCACTTCTGCCTCTTCATGCCAGTGAATGGGATTGATTTATTGTCTAAAAAAAGTCATCAGATGTTCCCGTGGCACTTCCTCTTCCTCTCAAGGAACATCAGGACTGAGTAAAAATCCATGTTCACCTGTCCACACACGTGTCGTGACAGCTCCAACGTTAGGCACTGCAAGGGGCTGGGGGCATCATGCACTTAACACCCATCTGTGGGGGTTTTTTTGGCTTGTTTGTCAGATGGCAGTTGAGAAACTAAAATGTGTTTTTCCTTTTGTTGTCTGGTGCTGACTGTGCATCACCTCGGGCAGGAACCCTTGAGATAGGCACTGCTGGCCATGTTGTCAAGCTTGCCTGAGTAAAGCAGAGCCATCAGATTAGACAGGAGCACAGTAATATCAGGGGATTACTTAAGACAGAATGCCTTGGACTCTACTGTTACCCAATGTTATCCAATGTTACACAGTTACAATGTTACACAGTGTAATCACAACCTTCCCTGGATAGGTCAAGATTCCTCCATCTCCCTCCTCTCCATTGGTCTCTTGTGCAGCCATCTCTTCATTGCTTCATCCTCAGATATCAATTCTCTGTGTTCAACGTCTAGGCTGTACAGTGAAGACAGAACCTACCTTGATGGGAGCTGCCAACATCCTGGGCTCTGAAGCAGAAGCCCTCAAATAAAGAGAGCAAAGGGATGAAGACAAGGAAGACTGCAGATGATGAAATCTAGAGGAAACAAAATAGAATTTGGAAGCTCCATCTGTGGGGACAAAGTCTGAAGTCATTTCCAGTTGAGACCTTGTTTCAAGGCCAAGAGAGAAGCATTAGCAAAACATTGCATCATGAGGGGTGGGTGGGACAGAGGCCAATAGGTGATAGGTGGAATCAAATGAGGGTGTTGGGGGGGAAGGAATGATGGGGAGACAGAACCAGGCAGGAAAGGGAGAAGGGGGTAGGACAGGTGAACAAAGGAGGAAGACACCCATATTGATAGGCAAGTGTAGAGGGGGAGGAAAACACAGGTGATGTGGGTTACATGGAATTGGAAAATTCCACATTTGTACCATTGGATTGGTTCCATCAAAGCAGAATACAAGTAGTTGTTCTTTTATTTTGTGGTTGGTCTCATGTTGGCAGATTCAGACAGCAGTGGGAAAGTTAAACTGACATGAAAGTGGAAGGTCAAGGTAGCATCTGGGAAAAAGATTGTGGCTGTTCCACAAACAAATTGCAAAATCATGTAGGACTGTCTCATTTCTCTCTGCAGGAGGAGGGTGGTGGTGGTGGCAGAATGGGAAGGGATGATTAAACCAAAAGTTACGAACAGAGTGATGCCTGCAGAAAGCAGAAAGGGGAGAGTGTGGAGAGAAAGATTTAACTGGTCGTGGTTGGCAAAAAGGGCGAAGCATGATACTAGAAAGGAGGTAAATGAGCTGAAAGACAAGGACTGGGGAACTCTCTCTACTCTTGCCAGGTGATGGGCGTGATTAGGAGCAGATGTGTGGAAAGTGGAGAACGTGCATATGTACGCTCCATCAGATATATGGGAAGCCATGTTTTGGAGGGCTGGTGAAAGGAGGATAAGGAGTGAGATGAGTCAATGGAGAATCAGGAGGGAAACAGGCGAAAGGTGAGAAGGAAGGAGGGGTGGCACTAGAGGGGGGTGGAGAAACAGACAGCAAGGGCTGGATAGTGCGAGGGATGACAGAGGAATGGTGTGGGATAGAGAAGGGAAAATGCTGCCTAAGGCTCAAACATTCCTGGCACAGGGTCCGGAGGGAGACGAATAGAGTGAGTAAATTGAGGTAGGGGTAGAGATTCTGCAAGCGGGATCAGAAAGAGTGGGCAGAAGGTTCTGAAAAAAATAAATAAAGGAATCTTGGTCATTCCAGAGAGCAGTTAGTGGTTGTTACAAAACTGAAGATCAGTGAGTTGTGGAGGGCGAACAGAAAAAAATTGTTTGGCAATGAAAATTAAGGAATGAAGTGTAATTGTCCACAAATTAATGACCATGGTGATGTTGTCCTGGGATTGTCTCAAGGTGAATAATCTATTGCACAAACAATTCACCCAAGAACAAATTTGAAAAAACAGAAACTGCAACAACCTCTGCTACACAATCTTTCCAGCAAGGTGGCACTGTTTCAAGGTAAGGGGCTGATCATTGACAATCAAGATGGGCGGAAATTTCTTCTTGTAGAGGGTAGCTTATCTCTGGAATTCTCTCCTTCAAGAAGTTCTGGAGCATAGATTCTAAATGCAGGACACAAGTTGATCAATTTTTGAAAGATCAAGGGATCAAAAGCTGTCAAGATCTTGCAAAGAAGAGTTGAGGCTGAGGTTAGTTCAGCCATGATCATAGTGAAGGGCAGGGCTAGCTTGATGGGTTTGGTGACCAACTCCTGCTTCTACTTGTGATCTCATGCTAGTGGAGGTCAGATACACAGAGTTACACTGCCAACAATGAATAAAGGCATACTTACCTCTCCTCCCGATTAATGTAATTTCCAAAGGTCAAGTACACAACAAAGTGGCAACAAGGATGGGATGGATGGAGGTGAAAATTTGGTTAAAAAAAGAATGACAAAAAGTAATGATGTCGGGCAATGAAAGTACGTGCTCAGCAGCAGGAAAAAAGATAAGGTAGTAACGCAATGGAAAAGTAACAAAAAAGTGAGAAAGAGAGACACCAAGAGCTAGGGGCCAGGGGGTCAAACTCAAGAACCGGGACCGGAACTGCCAGGGAAACTATGGCTGGGAGCCAAGCTCAAGAGTCGGGACCGAACTGTCGGGGAAACTGGGGCCAGGACAACTGGCGGACAGATTCAGGATCCAGGATCGGAACAGCTGAGGAAACTGGAGCCGGGACAGCCAGGGGCCAGAAGCTGAGTGAGAGGTCGAGAATAGCTGGGATCGGGACTGCCAGGACAGGCGCCCAATGAGGAGAAGGATGCTGCCAGGCCGGAGGACAGTGCAGAAAAGTTATGCACTAGCTAGCGAGTCAGTCACCGGTTTCAATGCAGCACCGGGACTTCAGAATATCTGGGAAGAGATTAGAATTCCAGAAGATCAAAGACTACAAAGAACAGAAGTTGTTCAATGGCATATTTTAGATATGATGATTGCAGTGGAAGAAAATTTAAGGCAGTGGCTGAAAAAGAGCATTGTTATGTGCCAGAAAGCATTCCATGCAGTGTGTCAGGAACTCTGTTTGATGCAGGTTTGCCAGAAGAAGACTGGGCACAAATGATGAAAGAAGAGCTGAGAAAACAAAAAGCAACAACATGTCCAATTCTGTGGTATATCGTGAGCTTATTTCAACCAATCATTTAATAGAAAGGCTTCCTTCCATGGTTCAAGAGATGTTTGAATGAGCAAAAGAAAGGCAGGCAGAAGAGCAGAAGGATTTGAAAAGCACAAAGCAGAAAAAAAGCTATTAAGAGAAACTTGAGCTTCAAGTTCTTACAAAACTAGGCTGAGGTGGCACAGGAGAGTAAACAAAGTCCTATGGTGCAAAGGAACAGTTCATTTGCTTCATCTCATGAAGTGTGGAAATAAATCTGTGAAGTGGGAATCAGCAAGGTGGACCTGTTAATGGAAGATAGAGAAACCATTCTGAATACATTGATATACAATGGGAAAGTAGCGATGACTATTATAGCTGCAAAGGAAGGCACTGTTGTTAGTGTGGATGGGCAAATGAAGTTGTATAGAGCAAAGCAGTCAATCCCATTATCCAGTCCACTAGTCCAATAAGGACCCCTTGTGGGATGTGCCCAGTAGATATAGAAGATTTCTGCAGGGCATCTCAAAGACTATGGGCTTCTTACTTAAAGATTTTGTATGTTCCCAGTTGATACATTTTAAGTAGCACAGGATCTATAGTTACTGTATCAGTGGAAAACAGTTAAATTCTGTGTAGTATTAACATCATTAAATTGGACATTTGCCAGTAAACACAAAACTTTTTTTTTTGAGGGGGAAGTGTTGTGGCAACGCACTTGCACAAGTTTTGTGTGTGACATTAGATACACGGAATAACGTTGAATGCAGTATTTCAGTGTTTGGTGCCATATTAATGAATAAAGACATGCTTACCTCTCCTCCTGAGTAATGTTATTTCCAAAGGCCAAATATGTAACAAACTGTTGTAATCTTCCAATCATCCATAGATACAGGAGTAGTGATTATAAAAGGTCAATGATTGGGATAATTATAAGCCAGTTGGTGGTGGTGTTAATAAAAACCATCCAAGAGAGAAATTAATGTCATTTGAATCAAGAATTGGCATGGATTTGTTAAAGACAAAATTGTCCATCTTTCATTGACGAAGAGGACATGGGGGTAGGTAGGGTAGAGGGAGTCACGGAGGAAGTAGTCCATGCGGAAGACAGAGAAGGGAAGAGGGAAAAGTTGTTTATCTAATTTGTTTTTGATGGGATAACAGAATACAAGAAGCCATAGCAGTTAAAAAAAAATGGTGGAAGAATTCAGCCAGTCAAGAAGCATCTGTGGAAAGAGAAATGCTTTGGGTCAAGTACTCTTTCTCAAAACTTGCAGGTGTGGGGGCACGGAGGTAATTGGAAAATTTACAGCTTTAAAACTTCCCAGGGATTCAAGCAGTTATTCCAAATAAAGCAATCACTTGCACTCCTTTCAATCTCGTCTACTGCATAGTGTTTGATGGAGAAATCAAATACAGATTGGATCATTGCTTGTGAAAGGAACGTGTGCTCTCAGTCCACAGGGTTGATCCTGAGATTCCTGTAACATGCCATTTTATGGATTAAGTTTATTACAATATAACTAATACAGCAAGAAGGTTCTTCAGTGAGCAAACCAAAGGGTTGTCCCTAATATTCATGCGGATGTATAAAGAGCACAATTATGGAGCATGGGATTGCAACAAAAAGATCAATTATCACCAAGGACAGTAGGAGAGCACTGTTGTGGGGTTCATTCAGGACCCTGATGGCTGTGGGTTTTTTTTAAAAGTCTGCAAGGAGGGAGAAGATATTGTCTAGGGTATTTCAGTATGTTGGCTGCCTTACATAGGCAGTGGTAGTAGATGCAGCCCGTGGAAAAGAAGGAATTTTGTGAATTGCTCAATGCCTCAAACAGCCTTTCCCATCTATTGTTGTTGAGGAATTGCTCCCAATGTGGTCTGCCCGACATTGGAGGAATGCAGATGAAGTGACCATTTTGAAGAGCTCCTGCATACAATCCACTGGGGTGAGCCTGAGCTACCAGTTGCCAGCTACTATAATTCTCCATCTCACTCAGATCTGTCTGCATCCTCCTGCCCTGGCACAACACAAGCTTGAGGAACAACAACATCTCACCTTTTCTCTGAATGTTAGTTCTGTTGGTTATCCATCTGTAATATTGGATGTTTTCCTCTCCACTTGCATTTCACAGCTTCATGTACTCTTGCCCTTTTCAAGTGTCCTCAAATAAATCAACTTCAGCATCATCGTAACCCTGCTGTCACCCACTAGAAAAGTTCCCTATATCTGTCCATTCCTCCCCCACTCCTTTTGCACCCTTAAACTCTTTAAAATCTTCTGCTCTCTCTAATTCTATCATGGTCTCTAAACTGAAACCATGTTTTTCTCTCTGAAGATGCTGCTTGACATGCTGAGTATTTGCTGAATTTGCTAGATTTTCAACCTTGAAGGGCTCAAGTCGAAACATTGGTTATGTACCTTTACCTCCGATGGATGCCGCAAGACTGGCTGAGTTCCTCCAGCATTTGTGTGCTTTTACTATAATCACGACGACAGCAGACTTTCATGTTTATTACAGTCCTTTGCTTTCATCATTTTCAAGATTCAAGAACAAGTGATTTTCTGATCAATTTGACCATACTACTGTTCCACCACCACAATCAGAATGTTGATACAGGCGCCTAACCTATCATCCCGGATTCCGAACACCGGCAACCTCCAAAAACCAGCACTTTTTACAGTAATGGAAACACCCGACCAACTCAGTCCTATGCACCACCCCCCAAAACCTCCAATCCACCCCCAGCCATCCTTTTGTCACCCACCACCCCAACCGTCCATCTAGCTCCCGACATGCTAGCAGGGGTGCAGTGCTGTTGAGGCCGGAGTCCACTTGCAGCGGCAGCTGGCGACAGATCAATGAGGGAGAAATGGCCATCTACATTATCCATAATCCCCCTCGCAACTGGAACCGCTCTGCCAACTGAGCCAACCGCTGCCTGCTTCTATCCCACTGGATGCTCATGGCTGAGAGTCACCTTTCCACTGAAGGTGAGAGAGGGCAGGCAAAGCAGTGACAGGGGGAAGACAGGGATGGGGGACTGAGCAAGTTTTACTTTAAAATTAAAAAAAAACCACGCTAGTGATATTATGGTCTTTTATGATCTTTATTTATCTAAATTCATTTAACACCCCGCACCCCCCATTTTGTGCGATTTTGAAACATTGCATTTGCTTAAAGGAACCGCCTTTTTAAAATGATTCTGAAATCTGGAAGCTTCCAAACAATGGCAGGTGTCCAGACCCAGATAAAAGGTTAGGCACCTGTCATTGTTTTAGTGGGTATGTTTGATGAGAATATCTTTGAAAATTCTGGATTGGTGGAAATTGTTAATATATGGCTGGTGTGATGCAATGTTTTTGCCACTTATCAACCAAATCTAAATGAAATTTGGAAATAAATGCCCATATTATCCATCAAAAAAAACAGTACAGTGCCTTAAATCTTTTTCAATAGGCATGCTGTGTAATCTGTGTAACTGCTTATGTTGTTTAATGGATTTCTGCATCAATAAAATGCTTAGAAGATGCCAAGAGGATAAGGAAGATCAAGATAGATCCCAGAGTATTAAGTGATTAACAGGTTAAAAGGTCCATTCTGGCAATGTATTATTTCTCTTACTACGGATAAAAATGTAGCAATCATTCACTCTATCCATATTAATCACAGATTTTCTTTAAACAATTAATGTGGTAGAACAAAAAACACATACATTGCAATTATACAAGCTCAGAAATGTTTCAATGAAATCTTGATCCTCAACTTCCAGAAAAGGGCACATTTGTTAGGATTGCAAGAAGGCAGCACAACATTTTTGAGGTCCAACAGCCAGAGTATATTCTTCCTGAACTGAGGAATTGAACTGAACACTGTGCACTCACTGAACAGTTCAGGGGGCCATATGATGGATGAAAGGTCTTTGAAGAAACAGCTGAAGTTTCAAGACTTTGTCCCAATGCTAATATAATTGGCTCCAACAGCAGCTCATCCTTTATTTGAAGTACACCAGGCACTGTTGTCAACAACTCCAAACCTGACAAAAGCACCTTGCTGTGACAGGGTCAGGTGTCTCCTTCATTTCAGGGATGATCACTCTTGTAACACAGCCTCTTTTGACCATGGTTGAGCAAAGGCAGAAATGGAATCTGTAACCAAGAGCTGCTGACACAGCCCATTTGGAGGAGCAAGGTAGCTAGAGAGTGTCACAAGAGTATTGTCAGAAATCTTCCACTTTCCTCATGTTTGAGAGGAGATGGGTAGCAATTGACTAGACTGAATGGATTTATCCGGTGAGTTGTGGGCATGGGTAATTTTCCAGTTTTTTTAGAGGCACATGATGTAGATAGGTTGGAAAGCCTTTGGAACAGGGCAGCTGATGTCTTCAGCATCATGGTCAGAGCAAATAGCCTTTTGTGGTAATCAGCGTATTTTGACATTTCTGGATATCAAGTGCAGCAAAATAAATTGGACTAAGTTTGGTTTCTCAGATGGCGAGTCCCTCAGGAGAACAAGATGAATCATTTACTTGGAGATGGCAGTTAACTCTTCACACTGATCTTTTGAACGTAGATGCTCAGCTATGCCATTACTTTGAATGTGAACATTCAGAGTCTTATCCTTCAGATCGTTGTTTGGGAAACCAACATTCAATATGTGACAGTACTATGTGAGGGTGGGTGGGGAAAGAAAAGGGCAGGTGCTCTGATTGCATTTGTCATCCGTGGGCTCTCTGTAACTGTGATGTTGTCCAAACACGTGTAGTGTGCCCAACTGTCTTTTCCAAAGCAGCTCAAGGAAGTCCCGCTTGAAATAAATAACAATCAGCCAAATTCTTCTGGAGAGAGGGAGAGGTGATTTCCACCTCTAATTTTTTTTGTTTATCAATGGAATTGTAAACTGTACAATTAGTAAAGTCCATGCATTTGGGTGCTTTTAATGTTCATTCTTTACAAAATAGATAAAGCACAGACATTTTGTCCTCACAAGCAAAAGATGACGTTATGGATCGGGTGAGATACCGTGAAAGGCTGCAGCATACAAAATGTATCAATCAAAACACAGGAGCACGTTCTTCAGATCGGAGTCAATAACAAAATCATGCATTCCTTTGTTTAACTATAATTTAGTATATATTTTTTTTAATCAAATACCTTCAGAATATCAGTCAAATAAAACACTTGGAGATTCAGGCATGAGAAGGAGCTCCCAGTTCTCAGAATCTGATAAAGGTAGCATCGATTTGTCGCACAGAAGGAAGGGACAAGATTACTTTGCGCCGATAGTGTGGGTCCTTTTGCAGTGGGTTGCCTTCAAGATACACCGTCTGCAGTTCTTTGGCATTCTTCAGCTCATCCAGGTCACTCCACTGTTCAATTAAATTATCATTCATCTGAAAATTCAAGGCAGAGGAACTTTTCAACACAAGGCAGGCGAATGACCTCAGGCATCATAATTTTTAAATACTGTATGAGGATTCTTTTTAAAATTATCCAACCTTCACGAGTCCAAGAACACAAATGGGAATCTCAGGGGGACTTTCTTTCCCAGAGAGGGGAGGACCAGGAAAAACACTTTCTGAAAAATGTTTGCAGCAATGCCATTAGTCCTTTTTTCACTGGCACCTTGTCCCAGGAATTAACCAATTAAGAAGGGTCCAGTGGAAAAGGAAAACAATCAGCACGCAGCCATTCAATGACATCAAATCACGCCGGGGATCGATGGCTTCTACCCATACTTATTTCTCTGGCATCAGCTGACATTGGCTTAGTGATTAAACCAGTGGAAAAAGGCCAACTTCCATCAATTCCATTCGAAGGGATGAGTGCATTCAGTGGAAAAGCAGTTAGTGACCCGGTTAAAAGTAGTCCAGTAGCCCACTAACACACATGGGTTCCCACTGGTCAGCGTGGACTGATTAGCTTGTTTTTCTGCTGTATAATTCTACAGTGAAAATGGAAGAGTTGACTTGATTAATGATGAAAGCACTTTAAAGGTTACAGAATCTTAGATGTGCTGTGAAAACTGAATGCAATTAAGAAATCATATAAGATTCAAAATTTGTAGACTCCCTCTTGTCAGCTGTGAAACAATAGAGAATTTAAGTGTAATAATAGCAAAGTGCTTTTAAATGGGGAAGTTAACATTATAAAAACAAACATAAGCAGTGTTGCTCATGTTGGGCAAAGCATTGTATTCCTGCAGTGCAAATAAGAATAATTTCCTGCAACAAAATTACCATATATACTCATATAATGGTCAATATCGTATAATAGTTGACCACCCCCTGGTTTGGCCCAAAAATAAGGTACTTTTGCATGACCCATGTAAACATCAACCCTTCCCCGCAACCCCGGTCAGCTACCTGCCCACCAGAACTCTCAGCGCCTTGACCACCTGCCCATCCAAGCTCCCAACTGTAGATCTTCACCCCAGCCCACTAGAGCTCCCAACAGACCAGCCGCCTTGCCTCAACGATCTGCCCATCTGAGCTCCCAACGCTCGCCCATTCGAGTTCCTGATCGTAGATCCTCACCCCAGCTAACCACCAACTGGAGTTCCCGATGTACCAATCACCGACCTACCAGAGCTCCCTACTGGGGATCCTCACTCCTATTGCCTGCCCATTTGAGCTCTTGACGCCCCAACCGCAGACTTACCACCCGGTCCTGGCCATCCAAGCTCCTGGTACCTTGAATGACGCAGGTATTTACCAAGGTTAAAAGTTTGAACCGTTTAAAGGTCAACTCCTCCTTTTTTGGCCCAAAAGAGTGGTTCAAAAAATTCGATTATTACATGAGTACATACAATATACACAAAAATAAAAGTGACAACCATTTTAGATTCCATAATCAGTAGTGATTGAGAATTTAGTTAATGTTTGAATTGTTATTTTAATAAAAAGTCTAAGTCAAATATATTGCTTGAAAATATGAAACAGTAATGAAAGAGAAGAATGCCCATGATAAGACTGCCCATGAAAAACTGAGCAAATGAAAAAGATCAATGTAAATGTTCAGAACCAGAATTTATTATCTTAAACAAGTCACGAAATTCATTGTTTTGCAGCAGGATCACAGAGCAAACATTCATATAAATGACCTTAGAAAAATTATTAAAAGTAGTCCACAAAAGTAAGGCAGTGTCTTGGGTTCACCGATTATTCAAAAATCTGATGGCAGTGGGGAAGAAGCTGTCTTTGTGCCACTGAGTGCTCAACTTTAGGCTCCTGTACCTTTCTCCTCCAATGGTAGCAGAGTGAAGAGGGCATGGGTGCGTGGTGGGGGTCCTTGAAGATAGAGCCTGCTTTCTTAAGACACCGTTTCTTGTAAATGTCCTTAGTGGAGTGAAGTATGGTGCCTGTGATGTCGCAGCCTGAGTTAACAACCTCTGGAGTTTTCTCTTTTCCTAAGCGTTGGCACCTCCGTACCAGTAATGCAACCAGCCCGAATGTTCTCCATGGTACACCTGTAGAGGTTTGAGAGTCTTGTGACATTCAAATCTCCTCAAACTCCTCACAAAGTATAGCTGTCAGCGAGCCTTCTTCATGATTGCATCATTACAGAGGCTCCAGGACAGATCCTTGGAAATGTTGACACTCAGGAATTTGAATTTCTTGACCTTCTCCATTAATGAGCCCTCAATGAGGACTGAGTAGTGTTCTCCTGACGTCCACAATCACCTCCTTGGTTTTGCTAATGTTAAATGCAAAGTTTTTGGTGCGACTCAAGGTATTTCGGGGATGGGGGGGGGGGGGGGGGGGGCGGAAGAAAGTATTTCATCCTTATCCCTCAAAATCTTTCCCATGCATGTATCTGTTTAAATATGTTTTAAGCATTGCAATTATCCTCATCTCTACAATTTCCACTACAAGCTTGTTCTACATACCCACCAACACCTGTATGGCCTCTTCAATCTTTCCTCTCTCACAAATCTATGCTCCCTAATTTAGACTCTGCTACCCTGGGAAAAAGACCAATCATTCACCTTGGATAGGACATAGCTCAACTCCCTGTGTTCCAATGAGAAAAGTCTAAGCCTATCCAGCCTCAAGCTGGATCCCGTTAACTTTCTTCTGAATCTTTTCTGCACTATTACCCAGCTTAATGTGATCTTTCCTTTAGCTGGGTGACCAGTACTGCAGAGGATGATTAGTGAGTTTGCTGAACAACTACCCACGTGCCCCACTTTGATGAAGCCGGGTACTTGTAACCTCAAAGACTATGTTCTACAATTCTTTCAAAGTCTCTACCATTTACTGTCCAAGTCCTGTCCTGGCTTAACATACTAAAATGCAACCCTCAGACTTGTTAGATCTGCTATTCTTTGGCTCACTGTCCCAGTTCATCTTGATCTTGTTGTTATCTCAGGTAGCTCTCTTCACTGTCTGTAAAGGTTTAAACCTTGTTTTTGCTTCTTAGTAATTTTGTGCCTCTCCCTTTACAGATAAGTATTGTTTGTAGTGTTACTATAGTTAGTAATAATGCCATATGTTGTAATATGCATGCAGACTCGGAGCTTGCTTTCTCAGTCTTTGGAGAACCATGAAAGGGACGCAAGCTCTAAATATTTTTCTTTGAATTAGTCTTAATCTTTTCTTATCATCTTATATCGTTATGTCTTTAAATATAACCAAATGCTTTATTTATTCATCGTAATGATGAAAATCAATGCTATAAACGGATAAACTTCACAATCAATTAAAGCTATGTAAATCTGCATCTACAGAGTTTAGTTTTTTGGATTAAGAAGATTGTAATTCAGAATATCGTCCTTGCATTTCTTTGAAGATGACACATTTTGAAATTGGGAAATACTAGAAAAGGGAAGTGTCGTCTATATTCGTCACTATACCCCCAATTTTGTTGTCATCAGTAAACTTAGTAATCATGCAAATTACACTGTCATCCAGGTTATGAACATAGACGACAAACAGGAGTGAACTCAGTAACAATCACTGCATCTAAACTGAATTGGAACTCTCCCCGACCACCCCCTGACTCCTACCATCATGTTAATTCTATATCCAATTGGCCAGCTCAATCTGGATTAGATGTGATCTGACCTTCTGGACCAGACTACCAAGCAGGACCTTGTCAAAAGCTTTGATGAGGGGCTCAAGTCTGAAACATCAGTTCTCGATCTTTGTCTTTGCTACATTAAGGACACTGTTTGACCTGCTGAGCTTTTTCAGCATTTTGTATTTTAAATGAGAAGGTAGTCAAAAGAATTTCCCTTGATAGGTGTATCAAAATAAGAGGGCGCAGATTTAGTGAGAGAGGAAGGAGCTTTTAAATAGGAGCTTAGGTCGGGGTTTATGTGTCTCTGTGTCAGAAAACACACAGAGAATGATTGCCATCAAGAATTAAATACAATATCCATTTGAAGGGGCAATCAGAAAACTTTGTCCTCATGCAGGTAGATGAGCAAAGAGGTCAGCATGTGATGAATTAAATGTCTCATTTTTGTGCTGTGCAACTCAATCGCAGATTCTGGTAAACAGAGGAAATTACAAGAAATAATGGGAAACAAAATGGATAATGAAAGTATACATGAAAGAGAATTTCCCTTGGGATACAGAAATCAACAAAAGCTTTTGGAATTTGAGCAAGGGACATATGTGACTCTTGTTGACAGGTCAAAGTATTTGTCCATAAATCTTGTAACAATATTTATAATACAGGAAGAGGATACCAAGCTGGACATCCTGACGGAACTAATGTTTTGTGCTTTTCTCTGATTCACAACAGGAAGTAAAATAACTGAAGAAAATCATAGCAAACTGCAAAACACTCCCATTTTGTATGATAATATTGGAAAATTCTTGAGACATGAAGTAAAATTTGCTCAATTTGTGAATCATCCTTTTATATGTAAGCTTCTGTAATAAATGGTTTTAATTTCAGATTCTGAAGTCAAGGTAACATTGGGAAGTTAGAAGAGTGTATAATTAAGGATAAAGTATTCAGCTAATCAGAAAGGATGAATGCCTAATTGTTTTTTTTATTTAAAAAGTGATAGTGTCACTGGACAGAGGAATGATCAAGATTACCTTTCTGGACCTCCAAATGTATTTGTGAGATTCCTATACATCATAATTAGATTAAACTGGTGAGGAAATGAGTTCGTCAACAGAGTAAATAATACCAGGCAATGAACCCATTTTAAAATCTGGGATTTTTGTCAAGAAAATGCATTTTGAAGCTCTGCCAAATTTGTGAATTTAGGTGACAAGTAAAAGATTAGGCTTAGAAGAAACTAAATGGACTGGCTCCATTCAAATATTCTGTCATTTGACTGCAAGTACCTTCCATGCCAGCTCAGACCTGCAACCAAAGCTCACTGTACAAGCTCCTGCTTTGGTTGCCCCTGGACTTGTGTGCAGATTTTTTTTTAATATATTTTATTTAATCAACATATACAAGATGAAATAATTGGCAATAATATACCAATATAATAGAATGTTAATAAATGTTGAAACTATATATAAAAAACTAAAATCTATAAACTAAAAAATCCACCTAATACAAATAAAAACTAATACCCCTATTGGCCCACCCTCACCCCTAAAACTAATCTAATGCCAAAAATAAAATACATAATACTTCATTGTAAAATAATTACAATTGATTAATTTGGATTGCATCAGTTAGCACTCAGAGACCTCAAACCCATCATAAAATTATTATACCTTCAGGGAAAACTTCACTTATCAGGAAAAATAAAGAAAAATTTTATAATTTTAATTTTATTATTCTAGCATACTGATTTGGACCTTAACTATTTTGTTTTTTGACAGGACTGAACTTACAGCAGGGGACTTTGACAGCTGTCAAAGGACTAAACTTGCTGCGGGGATTTGACAGCTGCTAGGAGCTGTAGTAGCGTCAAGCTGCCACTAGGAAATTTTGACAGCTGTCAAAGCACGGGAACCATGCACTAGAAATCCGCGAGCCTGCAGCTGCCAACCTCTCCACCAATGTGGAGAGCTGGAACCAGCGCTGGGTAGTTTAAAAAGCCCAGAGTGCTAGTTCTGGAGAGGCTAGTTGGTGAAGTGTACGGGACTAACCAGTGCCTCTCCTGTCCTCCTTTAAGAATGAGGACTTGTATGCCAGAAGAGTGCTTATGAACCCTAAAGTAGGCTTTGGAGGTGTGAACCTCATATAGGAGGTCATTGTGGAAATTCCAGGATAAAGGAAGTGAAGGGGAGTTGTAGCCCATCCGAACCCCAAGGCAGACTTATGTTCACCTGACGGACTTGACACAACTGAAATGGGGTATTTTGGTTTTGTAGTTTATTTTGGTGATTTTTGGGGCATTTCAGCCTGGACTGGAATGGACTGGGGTTTTCTCCACATACGCTCTATAATAGTCTATTGTTGATATAGAGTTGCCATCAGGGCTGGTGTTCAGGTATTAAGTTTATTGAGTTAAGTCTATTATTGTTAGTTTTGTTAATAAATTTTGTGTTAAACTTAAGTCATTAGTTTGTGTACCTCCTAATTGCTGATGGGGAGTGCAACAATACAGGTGCCAAATTTGAAAAAATAAAGAATATTTATCCTTTAAATTATATGTAGCTTTTTCTAATGGAATCCAACTTTGAATCTCAGCGGGCCATCTATCTAATGTTAATGGAACATCAGATTTCCATGTTACAGCAACGCATTTCCTTGCTATTACGAAAACCAACTTAACAAATTTTAATTGAGAATCTGACAGCAACAATTTAGGAGAAGCACTTCCAAAATTTCCTAACAAAAGTTATTCAAGGTTTAAAGGAAAATTCACCCCAATTATCCATTGCAAAAATTTACTAATAGAAACCCAGAAAGAGTTGACTTTTGAACAAGACCACATAGAATGAAAAAAGCTCAATTTCTGTTCCACATCTAAAACATTATTCCAATAAATTCAATCTCCATCTACTCAATTTCTGCAGAGTAATATATAATTGCTGTAGAAAATTATAATGAAGTAACCTATATCTTACATTAATAGTATTCGTCACAACTTTACACAAATTTTGCCAATCTTGTTGATCCATAATTGTATCTAAATCTCGTTCTCATTTTTATTTTGAATTAAACAAGCCTACTTTAGTATCTGTTCTTATAATATATATGCAATTTAAATAAACATTTTAGTCATTCCATCAACCATAATTTGTTCCAAATTTGAAAGAGTTTTTAAAATCATTTCTGATCCTAGTTTCTCTTAAATAAGCCCTCAGTTGAAAATAAAATAATGCATTACGAGGTATATCATATTTAATCATTAATTGATCAAAAGACATCAATTGTCATAACAATTCCCCAATTTAAAAATTCCCTTAATGCCAAATATTTTTAAAAAGTTTATCTTTTGAAAAAATGAATAAAAGATTAATTAATGGCTTTTTAATGCAAAAATATTTCCATCAGTTTCAAATTCAATTTTATTCCAAATATTCAACAAATGTTTTAATATTGGAGCTTCCTTGATTTAGGTTCCCATTTATCATCAACTCACCTGGTCTAACTTCTATCTTATTTAATTCAATATCTACCCATGATGGTTAATTTTAGAGCCATGGAGAAAGTTTCTGGAAGACAATGTTGTTTAAAGGCTTGTTCTATTACTTTCATAAATAATGGAATCAATAAATCCTTAAACTCTTTGTAAAAAATTTAACTGAAAACTCATCTTCACCTGGAGATTTATTATTTTGTAAACTAGTCAGCACATCATGAACCTCCTGCTCAGTAAAAGAACGCTCTAGTTCATCTTTATTTTAGTTAAACGCAGTAAAGTCATCAATAGCCTCTCCATCATGCAGCAATTGAGATGTATATAACTTCTCATAAAATTCCTTAAATACATCATTAATTCTTTGTGGTTGATGTGTCACTTCATCATTATCCTGCTGTATTGCATTAATTGTTCGAGAAGACTGTTCCGCTTTTCATTGCCAAGCCAAAACTTTGTGATTGCTTCCCTTAATTCGTAATATTTCTGCTTAGAATGCAATATCATTTTCTCTTTTCTATATGTTAACATTGTATTATATTGTAATTTTTTTTATTAACTAAAGTTCTATATTTATCCTCAGAGGTTAAGTTTTAAATTTCCTTTTCCAATAAGGTTATTTCCTTTTCTAGTTTATCTATATCCTTCATATATTTCTTTAAGTTTTGAAGAATAGCTTATAATTTGTCCTCTGAAATAAGCTTTCATGTGTCCTAGATAACAAACACATTTTCTATTGAATATAAATTAGTATCACAAAACACTGAATATGTTGTCTTATAAATAAACAAAAATCTGGTCTTTTCAATAATAAAGAATTAAATCTTTAGACTAAGTATTATCTTTCTGCAAATTCCAACTCAAAAGAAGAAAATGGTCAGATATTAATCTAGGCTTATAATCCATGTCTATCACTCTTGATTGATTTTGAGGAGAAAGCAAAAAAAAAAATCAAACCTACTAGAATAAAAATAATCCCTTTCCTTAGGATGCATTCTTCTCCATATTTCAATTAAATTAAAAATCTTTCATTAGAGATAACAATATTTTAGCTGCGTTTGATTTCTCTGTATTTCTTGAAGATTTATCCAAGACATGTTCTAAACAAAAGGTGAAATCACCACCCACCAAAACATTTACTAAATTTAAAAAAGTATCCTGAATAAATTTCTGATCACCTAAATTAGGTACATAAATATTCAATAAAGTCCATTCTTCAGAAAATATTTGACAATTTACTATAAAATACTTTCCCATCAGATCTGTAGTTAAATTTTGAATTTTAACTGGTAAATTTTTCTTAATTAAAAATGTCACTCCCTTAGCTTTTGAGTTAAATGTAGAAAAAACTACTTGGCCTATCTAATCTCTTAAATTTTAAGTGTTTAGTTTCAGTTAAATGGGCCTCTTGTAAAAAGGCAATATCCACTCCTAATTTCTACATATAGAATAAAACCTTTCTTTTTATGGGTCCATTAATCCCATTAATATTAAAATTCAGTATCTTAACTTTTTTACCCATTATTTTCATCAATAGATTTTAACAAATTACTGTCATGCATTCCTGTCCAGGAAGAATTCCCATAAATTAAATTAGTCTCAGCTGTCATAATCTGGAATCCAGTTACACTGAATTAATTCAAAATACAGTTATTATAAAAAAGTATTAAACTAATGAAAAAATAAATAATAATAAACCCCTCCTCTCCAAAATCCCAGAAGGACTAGCATTACTACCCTCCATTGTACAGGTCACAGTCAAACCACAAGAACACATACAGTCATCAGAAACTGACGAACACAACCCCCGACTCCTAGAGGAAAGAAAAATTCTTCAAAGCAACAAAGCTAACAGAAGAAAAAAAGGAAAGAGAACACACTCCCCATTCATCAATAAGTTATTTCAACAAGTCCTCTTGTACTAATGGTCAAGCCTTGGGCAAATCTTTAACAAAATCTTCAGCCTGGATATAGTTAGTGAAGAAGACATTTTGATGATCTAGCATAAATACTTTCAATGCAGCTGGGTATCGAAGCACAAATCTCTAAACTTTATCATACAAAGCCTTCTTAACAGGATTCAACTCTTTCCTTTTCTTCAAAAGAGCTTGACTTAAATCTGGATAAAAGAAAATCTCATCACCTTTGTAATTCAAAGGTCCATGTTCTTTAGCTCTTCTCATTGCTAGACCAAGTATCTTCTTTGTCTTGATGATTCAAAAATCAGATCAATAGACCGAGGTCTCTAATTCAATCCTGGTTTTGGTTGGAGAGCTCTATGGGCTCTCTCAATCAAAATTCTCTCTTCAAAATGATCTTGTCCAAACATTTCCGGTATCCAATCTTGGAAAAAATCGAATTGGATCTTGGTCTTCTTTATCTTCAGACATTCCAACAATTTTGAGATTATTCCTTAGACTATAATTTTCCAAAATATCAACTTTCTCCAATAATTATTCATTCATAGAAACCAAAGTAGTAACAGAGTCTTCATTAACAGTTGTTGTTTTCGCAATACATTGAACTTCTTCATGGTTGTCTTGAATTCTTTCTTCTAATTTGTCAACCCTTTGACCAAATCAATAAATAATGCTTCACAAATCAATTTAGCTTGTTGTATTTCTCCAGTTAAAAATTTAGAATTATTTTCCATTGCCTTTGCAGTTTATAAATTTTAAATCTCAATTTTATCAATTTTTTCTGAAAAAAAAACTTTGTCTTGACTTTAAATTCTGTGCTTGTATCTTCCTTTTCACTTGTAAAATTATTAAAATCATCTTCTATATCAGGAAAGTCTTCTTCAACAACTGGAGCACATGCGCAGTGCTGACTTACTCTTCCCAACGGTGTCATCTTTATGGAGAGCTGCAGAGATGGCTCTGAGATAATCCTTCTCCAGGGCTGTCTCCAACAGGGCTCCAGGAGAAACGTCAACGGCTGGCTTTGCAGATAAGGTAGGCCCAGGTTCTTTTCCTTTCCTTCACGTTTTTCTTTTAAATTTTATTTTCTCAGAGGCATTTTGTTCTTGTTTGTAAACACTTTAAACTAACTTTAAAGTAACTGAAAGTGTAAACTTTTCTTAACAAGTATTTTTTTTAAATAAAATCCCCAAGAGTCACAAGGGTGAGCTGCATTCCCTATGGCAACATGGGCCCTCCCCACTTATATGCAAATTGATTAATAAAGAATATCTAACCTCACTGTGGTCGTAGTGTATTACCCATCCTTGGTTTTGTCCACAGATTTTCAGATCAGATTGTCAGATTTATTGTCAGAATACTAGAACTCTAGGATTTCTCAGCAAGACGGACACCAGAAATCCACTATCACTGATAAGTTACAAATCCTGTTCCTCAAAAGTCACATGACATCACATACAACCCTGAGATTCCTTTTTCTGCTTGTGAAGCAGAATTACCACTTACTGTTAGAGCCAAAAAACTGCATCCAGTGTATATGTATGAAAACAAATAAAGAACTGTAAACAGATAACCAATGTAACCAATGTCCTTAAATGAGTCCCTGATTGATGTATCAGCATTTAGATCTGATTGGACTGTTATTCCATTTCCACTAAAGATGGCTCAACACCTCCAATATGCACTCATCTTCCTGTTTCCCAAAGAACCGTTAAAACTTAATCATGAAATAATGCCATCCCATTTTATCAGAAACTAATATTAAGCAGCAATACCAACATAAACCACCTCAGCCCAGCCCTGCTACTAACATTGTTTTACCCATGATTTTAATTATTTCAGAACCAGTATGTGTGCAAAAACTTGGTCAGAACAAATTATCCCATGTACCAAATTCCACAAAGTTTTGTAAGGTCAATGCAATTTTTTCAAATATCCCCATAGCTTTCTCCATCTTCATAATCTCCAGTCATATTCTCTCAAATACAATTTTGTGCTCTGACAGTACTTTCACTCTTCAATAGTCTTTATTCTTTGGGCCCCACCCTAAATTTTTTCTTTGCTGTTCTACTCCTCTCCTGAGGATCAGAATCATTTCAGCCCAGATACCCATTCAGTAATTCTTCTTTGGCTTGGCTTCGCGGACGAAGATTTATGGAGGGGGTAAAAAGTCCACGTCAGCTGCAGGCTCGTTTGTGGCTTTGGTAAACCACAAATTCTCTGGATTAGTGAGATCATTTTCCCCAGCACCTTACATCAAGTAACTGGATGCAGGGTTCGGTTTTCTCCAAACACTTTGAGACATTTTTGTTCCATTCCTATTCCAATGAAGACGTTTACTGCACATCTTCCATAAAATACTCATCTTACAATAAAAGTTTCATCTCGCATTCTTGGTCATTGCAACGATTCCCTCGTCCAACATTATGTATTGATAAAAATCACTGCGTTCATACATGCATATTAGTTTCCATTTAATATGTTATTGTATAACCACTGAGTTCTATGATAGATCTGTTCTAGAATTGGAAAATTAATCTTGTCAGAAACCCTTGAAGATCAGATTTCTAATTAAAATTTTTTATAATAACCTACCCAAAATTCCTGAAGTTCAGTCAGGTGACTTATATTTTCAATCTTCTTGATCCGATTGTTTGCTATATCCAGTGTAGTTATTTTTTTCTGAAACAGGCAGGTCAATAAAATATATTAAATAGGAACAACAGGTTGAGCTTCAGAGTCAAGGGTAAAGTGTTCTACAATGTGGACTTGATTCTTAGGTTTCACACATTTCAAACAGATGGAATCAGTCAAACCATTAGTTTTGATTACATTGAACACAGCTACTTTGTTGCAGCTTATTGAGATGATGTGAGAAGGACGTGCTTTCAAAAGCAGCTATTACTTCAATATCCAGTAGCATGCTTATCTGAAGTTACAAATTAAACATGCACTATAGAATCTTGAGATTCTGTGAGAATCCAGAGAATAAATAGTTGAATTTCAAAGTCTGTGCTTTAATTTAGCACGTACCCAGAGTCAAAATCATTTCCCTTTCACTGTAATCATGACAGAAGTTCCTCCTGGTGATGCCAATTTTGTTAATCTTGCAGCAGATTATTTATCAGAATCAGAAAGATAATGCTGTGAAATTTTGTTAACTACCCAACTTACAATGCTCACTAAATAGGAATTGATAATGGACTGTTGTGATATCAGTACTCAGCATAGGAACTCTAGGATTTCTCAGCAAGACGGACACCAGAAATCCACTATCACTGATAAGTTACAAATCCTGTTCCTCAAAAGTCACATTGGGCGGCATGGTTAACGTGGCAGTCAGTGCAATGCGATTATAGTAACAGCAATCCAGGTTATAATCCAGTGCCATTTGTAAGTAGGTTGTTCATTCTCCCCATGTCTGCATGGATTTCCTCCCACCCTTCAAAAATGTATTGTGATTACAAGTTCATTGGTCTATGGGGAGGTGGGGGGAATGGGGGTGGGGGACATGGGCTCATGGGCCAGAAGGACCTGCTGAAATACTATGTCTTCAATAAAGTCTACTTAAATTACTTTACATAGATTTATTCAGATTTCTGTGGAAACATATCCTACATTTCACTGCATGGAGAGGTTACATTGCTAGAGTGAAGACTTACAGATTGACAAATGTGCATAAGAATTACACTGTGTACAAATAGTTCATGTTTTCCTAGCTACCATACAGGAGACAGACGTAAGGCCATGGAGAAGTTAAAATAGTCCCTGCAGTAAGACACATTCTTCAAGCCTTGTTCGTTAGTCAATTCACTGCAATCTATTCTTTTACACATCCACCAACTCCCCTGATTCTCTTTCCACCCAACCACAAGGAGTAAATAACCTGTTTAATTGCCAACCAACATCTTTTTGAAGTGGGTGGAAACTGGAGCACTGTGGAGTAACGCAGTCACAGGAGAATATGTAAACTCCACATAGACAGGACCCAAAGTCAGGTATAAACCCAGGTTACTGGAGCTGGAAGTAGTAATACATTCTGTGGTGCCATGATGCCATCCTTCCTGTACCTCCTGTTTTTGTAGGACATTCTGAATAACGAAATGATCGTGTGATACACAATGGTTGCTATTTTACACTAAAATTTATTATTAAAGTATTCTAATGCAATCAGGGAAGTATTACTCATTGAAATATGTCTCTCACCAAAGATTTGGAACACATTAACTCATTCTTAATGAACACAAAAGCAAACATGAACACGGTATCAATGGTGAAAATTTGGTGGAGCGACTCACATTGTTCTCTAAGCCCTCGATCACCTCAATGCCATTGTGACTCAAGTAAAGCTCCTGTAAGTTAACCAGGCCTTGCATCCCTTCTATCTTTGTCAATCGATTGCTCTGCAAAGGTGCATCATAACCAAACATCAACACAGTTACATTAACAGTCAGTAGGTCCAGTGACTAAAAAGAAACACAAGAACAGCAGGTACTGGAATGTGGAGCAAGTAAAGTGAAGCTTTAGCGAGTCAGGACTTTCCATTTCATTCCATGGATGCTGCAACATTTCAGGAATAAAACAGAAAAGTCTGCAGACATAGTGATTGAAGTAAAAACACAATGCAAGAGAAACTCAGCAGGTCAATGATAAAAGATACACAAACAGCGTTTCTGGCTTCATCAAGGTATGAGCAAAATAAAGACAGGAGCCCGAACAAAAATGGGCCAACATTTCAGGTCAGGACCCTTAGTCAAGATGAAAGTGGGAAGGGCAGATTGCAAGCATAAAATGGAGGAGGTAGAAGGGCTGCGGGAGGGCCAACATCTGATAGGATACTGTAGAAATGAAGGTGGAAGAGGAGAAAAGGAGAAAATTGAGGCAAGGAGGATGAAGCTTCAAGAGAAAATATGAGAATGGAGCAAGTAAAGGACAGATGGAAACAGTGGAACGGGATCAGAGTAAGGAGGGGTAATAATTGGAAAATTCATGCTGTTGGGTTTTAGGCTACCCAGGCAGAATGTGATAGGTTGTTCTTCAGGTTGACATTTGGCCCAGTCTGGAAACAGAAGAGGGACAGAAGAAACAAGTCAAAGTGAAAATGGTGAGGGGAATAAAAACGCGATTTTCAGTTTGCACCTCAAGACAGTACAGAGGCTTGGGGAATTTGCGTTTGGTCTCTCCAATGGAGAGGAGACTACAGGGTGCACTGAATGGAGTAGACTAGTTTGGACAAGAACTCACCTCAAAGGTCTGTTTACGGTTGGAGGTGTGGGGGGGGAGGGGAGTGGTAGGAGAAAAAATTGTACCTGCCCTGTTGCAACGAGACGTGCTTAAGTGGGTGGAAAAAAAGGTGGTTGTGGGGGTCAAAGAAAAATCAAGGAGTTATGGAGAGAACGATCTCTGCAGAAAGCAGAGGATCGGAAGGGAAAACATGGCTGGTGTGGAATCATGTGGAGTTGTCAGGAATGTTGTAGAATGATGTGCCATGTGCAGATACTGATAGAGTGAATAGCGAAGATGTCATCATAAAATCTCATTTCAAGTCAGCTTGTGTCTTACGCGCACAAACCCATCAACAAATGTGGTCAACAAAACTGCTTAGAAGTTTCAAGTACCTTGGCATCAATATCAGACTTTTGATTCATTTGATTAATGTCATGCTTAGCACAGCACCCGCAACCAAGGGTTGAATCCACTGATGTCTATCAGGAGCGTCTGTGTGGGTTTCCTCCAGGTGTCCCAGTTTGCTCCCAAATTTCATAGACATACAGGGTTAGTGGGTAAATTATTCTCACTGGTGCATTTGGGCAGCATGGGCTTATTACCATGCTGCATCTCCAAACTTAATTTATTTTTAAAAATTAAATTATTTCATCTATACACAGCAAATTCAAGTACAGACTTGAAAGACGCTTCTGATAAGCGTGTAAAATAGCAGAGCAAGAGTTTGATCAGAAGGAAATGTGAAGCTTTCAAGCATTAAATACCAGTAAGGTTCTTCCTCACTTATCAAACTAACTGGCACCACAGAATATGGTACCAATTTTTGAAGTTTTTAAAGCAGAAAGAAACCAAAAACTCTATGATCACAATAACAAGCTAAATTGCAATAACAATCACAGTGAGCATTATTCAGTTATTGGAATAATGAGTCACTTTGCTCAGAATAATGAGAAACTGTCAAAGGAATTCCATTCTAATGTTAAATATGGTATGATTACCTGTATACTGAGGACAGTGAGATTTGTTAGCCCATCCAGGTTTTGTAATTTGGTGATTTTGTTTTTACCCAAAAACAAATTGTTAAGTTTCTTCAGATTTTCAAAGTTCTCTATCACCTAGAAAAACAATTTTTAAAAAATTTATATAATTAGTTCCTCCATCACATTTATGTCAATCTATCTGAACATTATTCCTTCTCCTGCCATAACACATCCCTGGAAATGGGGCTTATAGTTTCCTAAAACCTTCAATCTCCAAACTATCCTTCAATCAGCAATCCTGTAAAAATTTAGTTTTAAAAGTGCAGTTTAAATAATCACCACTTTATTAAAATAGGAGACACACAATGCTTTTGGGCATCTTTTTTCAAATGATTTTGAAGAATTTCTGGAATACAAGTGTCACAGGATTTCTCATGAAGGTTAAAGTAAGTAGATCAGCATCTTCTCAGAAAAGCTCCAGTCATATTACCATTCAATATCTTTCTAGAAACAATTTCTTCTATCAATTTATCCATGGCCTTCGACAGTCAAGTCATTAAGAAGAAAAAAAGCAAAAAGAAAATCCTTTTGACCCACGTACCAATGATAAGGAATAAAACATGCTGAATTTTACTACTTCTCTTTCCAAGGTTAGGGATCAAGCACAGAGGACAACCTCCCACCCTATCAAATAAAAAAGAGGCTGGAAATCTAAAATTAAAGCAGAAAAGGCTAGAAATATTTGAGAGCATTTGTGTGAAAAGGAAGAGTTTATGTTTCTGGTCTGGGACTCTTCGCCGTGCCAATTAAGAAGACAGCATAAATGTTCTGAGATATAATCCTTCCTTTTGCAGTAATTACTGAAATCATAGGACAGCGAATTCTATGTACTTTGTGTGAATTTTAAAACACCTCAGTTTGACAAAGCCCTACATGAAAAATTGATCAGGAAAGAAGAGAATCCAAAAGAAAAGTAATTATTTGATTATCTTGGATCTTTAATTGATATTTTGAATATATACCCAATGACCTTAAACCACAAAGTTGACTCCATCTAAACACCAATAATGATCTTGTGCTCATTTATTAAATATTTTCATCTTCAAGCCTTAAGACCAAACTCTAGGGCTTCAGATCACACTAATACTGTAACTATTCCAACATTCACTTACTCGAATGCGATTTGAGCCCAGCTCTAATGTTTCTAATTGATCCAGGTGACCAACATTTTCTATTTTTGTAATTTTGTTGTTCACAAGGAAGAGTTTCTTCAGCTTGGTCAGGGACTCAAGAGCCTCAATTTTCCGTACAACATTGAAGGAAAGATCCAAAATCCTACGTGAAAATAAAATGAAACAAGCAACTTCAGGTGAGAAGCATGATTCAGCTGTCAGATGTGACTTATTCCATATTTACATCTCATAAAACCAACACAAATTTCAAGACTGCAAGAAAGCTCACTGCTGATCTGGGAGAATAATTTGCTTAAATTCAAATCAAAGTTTACCACTATTTATGAAATGGATTTTTTCTGCATGTGGTTATCAGACACTCGTCCAAGCTGACCAAGTATGCTTTCTGGACTAGCCCCTTACACCTGCATTAGCTCATATACCTCTAAACCAATGGTTTTCAAACATTTTCTTTCTACTCACAAACCACCTTAAGTAATCCCGATGATATGGTGCTCTGTGGTTAATAAAGGATTGCTTAAGGTGGTATGTGGGTGGAAAGAAAAAGTCTGAAAACCACTGTTTTAATTGTTCCTAATTGACTCGTTATGTGCATAGTTTCATAACTCCAAAGGAAATGGGCCAATGACAAATTTTCTCAAGCAAAATATTTCAGTCACAATTGAGTCCAGAGCAGTGGTTCTCAACCGTTTTTTTTTGCCCCACTCACATAATATGTAAAGTAATTCCTTTTATTTTGAATAGCTTATTTAAAAATTTGAATAAAGAAATACAAAAAACCTCCCCTCCTCCCACCCAATAACCTCAAAAGAGGAGATTTAAACAGACACAAATACAAACAACTGTCATGGATCAGGGCCACAACGAGCTACAAGAGATTTTAAAATTTTACAGCCATATGATCTAAGGGCTCCATACTTTCTAAAAAGAGGGTCATTGTCACGTAAATTATGTGGTTTTTTTTTACAATGGAATACAGGATTTAATTTCTATATGCCATCTCTGCAATCCAAAATCAATCTCATTTTTCCAAGTAATAGCTATACATTGCTAAACTTAAAAAAAAACACACACACAATTTGGTGAATAGTCAACCTCAATTTCAAACAACATTTTAATGTTACCTAATAAAAATAATGTTGGTTCCAGTAATTGAATCTTTCAAACTTAATCTGAAATTTCCTCAAGTTATATCCAAAATAATTTAAAACCATCACATAACCAAGTCAAAAGAACCTAAAACATCTAAAACATAAAACTGAAAAAATTAAATTATATTTCTTTAAGTTCCAAGGAGTTAAATACAACTGATGTATAAAATCATAATGGACTAATATATATCTTACACTAACGATCTTAGTCATACTATCCTTACATATATTTCTCTAATCATGATCAATTTTTTAAAAATAATTTTTAAAATTTTCACACTATTAACCATATCAACCAAAATATGTACAAACATTTATCATTAAATTTACACAGTGGTCTTTTCTCCCCTTTCCCTCTCTCCCCTCTACCCATCCCCCTCCAAAACCCATAAATATTCAACATTTACAATACAATAAAACCATAAAACAATATCTTCACACAAAGGAAAATAAACAGAAATGCGTCATCTATTTATTACCCACTGAATCTAGTCGTTTTGTCTTCTTATCATTTTCATTCTCATTTTAGGGGATGGAGGTCATAGGCAAGTTCTCTCTAATATGTTCCATGTATGGTTCCCAAATTTGTTTAAACATTGTGACTTTATTTTTTAAATCATATGTTATTTTTTCCAATGAAATACATTTATTCATTTCCATGTACCATTGCTGTATACTCATGCCCTCTTCCATTTTCCAAATTGACATTATACATTTTTTTGCTATCGCTAAGGCTGACAAAAGACAAAGGAGGAAAAACCCAACACCCAACCCCAACCAACCAATTTTCCCTTGCAACCGCTGCAACTGTGCCTGCCTGTCCCGCATCGGACTTGTCAGTCACCAACGAGCCTGCAGCAGACGTGGACATACCCCTCCATAAATCTTCGTCCACGAAGCCAAGCCAAAGAAAAGAAAGGCCTTCATAATGAATTTTTTTTTTGCACTTTATCCAATTTGAGGCCTAATTCTCTACTTTTTATGTTACTTAAAAGAAATATCTCTGGATTTTTTGGTATGTTATTTTTTGTAATTTTATTTAGTATCTGATTTAGTTCTTCCCAAAACGTATTCACATGCCCAAGTTGCATGTAATGTTGTTCCCATTTCCTTCTCATAGTGAAAACATCTATCCGATAATGATGAATCCCATTTTTTAAATTTTTGAGTACTATATACCCTGTGTCACCAATTATACTGTATCATGCGTAATCTTGTGTTTATTATATTCTTCATAATTCCAGAACACAACTTTTCCCATACTTCATTTTTTATCTTTATGTTTAGATCCTTTTCCCACTTCTGCTTAGGTTTATAGTTTATTTCATTTTCCTTATCTTGCATCTTGATGTACATGTTCATTATAAATCTTTTAATTATCATTGTGTCTGTAATCACATATTCAAAGCTGCTTCCTTTGGGTAATCTCAAGCTGTTTCCCAATTTATCCTTTAAATAAGCTTATAATTGATGATATGCAAACATTGTACCATGAGTTATTCCATATTTATACGTTAAATGTTAATGAATTATTTCCCAAAAAACAATTTTCTATTCTTTTGATTCCTTTTCTCTCCCATTCTCTAAAAGAAAGGTTGTCTATTGTAAAAGGGATTAGTGGATTTTGCATCAATAATAATTTTGGTATTTGGTAATTCGATTTTTTCCTTTCTAAATGGATCTTCTTCCATGTATTAAGTAAATAACACAGTACAGGTGAGGTTTTATATTGCTCCAGCTTTCATCCCACTTATAAAGTATATGTTCCGGTACCTTCTCCCCTATTTTATCTAGTTCTATCTTAGTCCAGTCTGGTTTTACCCTTGTTTGGTAAAAATTTGATAAATACCTTAATTGTGCGGCTCTATAATAATTTCTAAAATTTGGTAACTGCAAACCACCTTGATTATACCTCTCTGCTAACTTATCTAACGCTACCCTTGATTTCCTCCATTTCCACAAGAATTTCCTTATTATTCTCTTTAGTTCATTGAAGATTTTTTCTGTTAAAGGAATTGGTAACGTTTAAAAATAAGTATTGTATCATTGGGAACACATTCATTTTAATGCAGTTCATCCTCCCTATCAACATTAGCAGTAATTCTTTCCAATGTTCTAAGTCTTCCTGCAATTTCTTTATTAGTGGTTGATAATTTAGTTTGTACAAGTGGCTTAAGTTATTATCTAACCTGATCCCTAGGTATCAGATTGTTTGTGCTTGCCATTTAAATGGTAATTCTTTTTTAAATTCTGTAGCGTCTGCATTACTCATTGGCATCACTTTACTTTTATTTGCACTGATCTTGTACCCTGATATTTCTCCATATTGGTTCAATTTCTTATGTAATTCTTTTACTGATACCTCTGGTTCAATCTGAGGCGCCTGCAAGCTCACACCAAGACACAAGAGAAACTTGTCCGTGAACTACTCTTTGCAGACGATACCGCTTTAGTTGCCCATTCAGAGCCAGCTCTTCAGCGCTTGACGTCCTGCTTTGCGGAAACTGCCAAAATGTTTGGCCTGGAAGTCAGCCTGAAGAAAACTGAGGTCCTCCATCAGCCAGCTCCCCACCATGACTACTAGCCCCCCCACATCTCCATCGGGCACACAAAACTCAAAACGGTCAACCAGTTTACCTATCTCGGCTGCACCATTTCATCAGATGCAAGGATCGACAATGAGATAGACAACAGACTCGCCAAGGCAAATAGCACCTTTGGAAGACTACACAAAAGAGTCTGGAAAAACAACCAACTGAAAAACCTCACAAAGATAAGCGTATACAGAGCCGTTGTCATACCCACACTTCTGTTCGGCTCCGAATCATGGGTCCTCTACCGGCACCACCTACGGCTCCTAGAACGCTTCCACCAGCGTTGTCTCCGCTCCATCCTCAACATCCATTGGAGCGCTTACATCCCTAACGTCGAAGTACTCGAGATGGCAGAGGTCGACAGCATCGAGTCCACGCTGCTGAAGATTCAGCTGCGCTGGATGGGTCACGTCTCCAGAATGGAGGACCATCGCCTTCCCAAGATCGTGTTATATGGCGAGCTCTCCACTGGCCACCGTGACAGAGGTGCACCAAAGAAAAGGTACAAGGACTGCCTAAAGAAATCTCTTGGTGCCTGCCACATTGACCACCGCCAGTGGGCTGATAACGCCTCAAACCGTGCATCTTGGCGCCTCACAGTTTGGCGGGCAGCAACCTCCTTTGAAGAAGACCGCAGAGCCCACCTCACTGACAAAAGGCAAAGGAGGAAAAACCCAACACCCAACCCCAACCAACCAATTTTCCCCTGCAACCGCTGCAATCGTGTCTGCCTGTCCCGCATCGGACTTGTCAGCCACAAACGAGCCTGCAGCTGACGTGGACTTTTTACCCCCTCCATAAATCTTCGTCCGCGAAGCCAAGCCAAAGAAAGAAAGACCTCTGGTTCTGTTAGGTATACTATGATGTCATCTGCAAATAAGCTGATTTTATACTCCTTCTCGTTTATTTTTATCCCTTTTATTTTATTTTCTATTCTTATCAGTTCTGCCAAAGGTTCTATTGCTAAGGCGAACAATGAGCGGGATAGTGGAATCCCTGTCTAGTTGACCTACTTAATTTAAAGTGACTCGATATATATCCATTTACTGCTACCTTTGCCAACGGTCCATTATACAATGTTTTAATCCAATTTATATATTTTTCTAGCAGATTAAACTTCTGTAATACTTTAAATAAGTAATCCCACTCTACTCTGTCAAAGGCTTTTTTTTTGCATCCAGAGCAACAGCCATTGTCGGTTTCTTATTTCCTTGAACTGCGTGGATTAGATTAATAAGTTTACAGACATTTCCACTGTTCATCTTTTCTTAATATATCCAGTTTGATCTTGTTTTACTATTTTAGGTACCAATCGGCCAATCTGTTTGCTTATAATTTTGCTATTATCTTATAGTCTGAGTTAAGTAGAGATTATGGTCTATATGATGCTGGTGTTAATGGATCCTTCCCAGTCTTTGTTATTACTGTAATTATTGCTGTAATTATTGCTGTCTAACATGAATCTGGCAAGTTTTGTGTTTCTTCTACCTGGTTCATTACTTCCAGGAGAGGAGGAATTAATAACTCTTTAAATGTTTTATAAAATTCTATTGGAATCTTGGTGTTTTATTGTTCGGCAGCTTTTTTAATATATCCTGTACATCCTCTATTTCAAATGGTTTTATTAGTTTGTTTTGTTCCTCTTCTTGCAATTTCTGCAGTTCAATTTTAGCTAAAAATTTCTCTATTTTATCATCTTTCCCCTCATTCTCAGTTTGGTACAATTGTTCATAAAATTCCTTAAAATTTTCATTAATCTCTGTTGGGTTATAAGTAATTTGTTTGTCCTTTTTCTTTGATGCCAACACAGTTCTTTTCGCTTGTTCTGTTTTAAGTTGCCACGCTAATATTTTATGTTTTTTTCTCCCAGTTCGTAATACTTTTGCTTTGTTTTCATTATGTTCTTCTCCACCTTGAACCTTTGTAATGTTTCGTATTTAATATTTTTGTCCACCAATTCTCTCCTTTTCATTATATCATCCTTTTTACTAGTTCCTTTTCTGTACTTACTATCTCCCTTTCCAACTGCTCTATTCCCCGATTGTAATCCTTTTTCATCTTAGTCACATAACAACAACTCCTCTTTTCATTTGGATTGCGATCTTGTTCACAGCGTCAACTAATTTTGTAGTGACGGTTACTCCCCCTCTCGCCAGCCCTCTCCAGAAAACATTGCGTCCCATAATATAAATTTATCTTTCACTGATTTTGTGTTTATTTCAAAATATGTTTTAATTTAGCATTCAATAAACTCCCTAAATTCCTGTCTTTTAAGTAGCTTGGAGTTTAACCTCCATCTCTATGTTCTTGGTGGGATGTCCTCCAGTTCTATTGCTCTATAGGGGTGAATGATCTGATAGTCGTCTCGCTTTATATTCAGTTTTCCTAACTCTTCCTTGAACATGGGCTGACAACAAAAACATATCAATCCTTGAGTAAGTTTTGTGCCTACTCGAATAATATGAAAATTCCTTCTCTCTTGGGTGTTGCCTCCTCCATATATCCATGTTTCATTTCCTGCGTTGATTTAACCATAAATTTGACTACTTTATTCTTTTTATTTGTCTATTGTCCAGTTTTATCCAACATTGGATCCAAATTAAGGTTAAAATCCACTCCTATCAATATATTTCCTTGTGTGTCTGCAATCTTCAAAAAAAAATCCTGCATAAACTTTTGATCCTCCTCGTTAGGCGCAAAAATATTGAGCAAATTCCAAAATTCTGAGTATATCTGACACTATCATTACATACCTCCCTGCCGGATCTATTATTTCCTCCTCTATTTTGATTGGTACATTTTTGTTAACTAGTATGGCTGCACCTCCAGCTTTTGAATTATAGGATGCTGCCATTACGTGTCCTACCCAGTCTCTCTTTAGTTTATTATGTTCTGCTTCAGTTAGATGCGTTTCCTGCACAAATGTTATATCTATATTTTCCTTCTTCAATAAATTTAATAGCCTCTTCCTTTTAATTTGGTTATGTATTCCATGAATGTTTATAGTCATATAGTTCAACATGGCCACCTCTTTTCCATCTCCATCCCCTTTTCCCCATTTTAATCTCTTTGTTTTCTCTTATTACACTTAATATACAACAATACATTTAAGACATAAAGTACCCCCGCAGTTTCCACATCCACTAATACCTTAACCCCAAAAGTTCCCCAAATCTCTGAGTTGCCCCATACCCCTTGCAGGGCAACAACAACTCCCCTTTTCATTTGGATTGCAATCTTGTTCGCAGCATAAACTGATTTTGCCGTGACGGTTACTCCCCCTCTACCCAGCCCTCTCCAGAAAACACATAACAAAGCACTCTGTCTTTTTTTCACCATTACTCCCTTCCTTCCCTTCTCTTTTCCTTCTTTAGTTCTTTATATATACATTGTTTTTACATCTTTATATATACTTTATCGCCGTTCTTCATTCTTGTTACATCTCTTCTCCTGTCCTGCAAATGTTCTGTGAATTCTTGCGCTTTCTCTGGATCCAAGAACAGTCTGTTTTGCTCCCTGGGTATAAATATTTTAAGCACGGCTGGATGTCTTAACATGAATTTGTAACATTTTTTCCATAAAATCGATTTCGTTGTATTAAACTCCTTCCTCCTCTTTAAGAGTTCAAAAATTAATGTCTGAGTAAAAGAATATTTTTTGACCCTTGTATTCCAATGATTTATTATCTTCTCTAACTTTATTCCTTGCCCATTCCAGTATATTTTCTCTTGTCATATATCTCAAAAATTTTATTATGATGGATCTTGGTTTTTGATGTGCCTAAGGTTTCAGAGCTAATGCTCTGTGTGCCCTTTCTATTTCCATTTCTTCCTGCATTTCTGTCATTCCCAGGACCTTCGGGATCCATCCTTTTATGTTCCTTCATGTCTGTGCCTTCTTCACCCTCCTTCAGGACCACTATTTTTATGTTGTTTCGCCGACTATAATTTTCCAATATATCAATTTTCTGAGATAACTCTTGTGTCTCTTTAATTTTTTTGTCACTTTCTTCCAATTTTTCTCTTAAGTCATTTACTTCCATTTCTACAGCCATTTCCCGCTCTTCCACATTCTCTACTCTTTTCCCCATTTCTGTCATTACCAGTTCTAACTTTTGCATTTTATCTTCTGTTCTTTTCATTTTCCCTTTAATTGCATTAAATTCTAATGATAACCATTCTTTTAGTGATCTCATTTGTTCTTCAAAAAACCTTTATCTATATTCTGTTCATAAGTTTTACCTTTCATTTCTCTTTGTCCATCAATTTTACCTTCTATTTCTCTGTGAAGATCTTGGTCTTCCTCTTCTTCTGTGTCTGTACCTGGGTTTGTGTCTTTTTCTTCTCTTCTTTGTGTCTGTGTCTCTTCTGTTTTTCCTGAGCTGCTGGTTTCTCTTTGTCGGGCCTCCTCTTGCTGGTCCTCCCCTCCTGGGCTGCTCTTCTGTTGTGTTTCCTGACATTGATCTTCTTGTCGGTCATCCCTCCATCTATCTCCCTCGTCTGTTTTACTGCTCCCTCTTCTGCTGCCTTCCTTGTCCTCCAGCTGAGCGCCCTGGTGTCGGGCATCGCTCAGCTGTTTGCTCTGTGGCAGCCCGCTCCTCTGCTGAGACCCCTACCGCCGGTGTCCTCTTTCTCCTTTGATTGTGCAGTTGCGCACTTTTGTTTGGCTCTGAGAGTCATTTTTGCAGTCCACCGGCTGGTGAGTCGCGACTCTGCAGGGCAGGCATTGACCTCGAGGGTCGGGCGCTCCTCAACACCACAGCGCCCTGTTCCTTCTTGCCAGTTAGGCCTTCTTTCTTCTCCGGCGACTTTTCTACTTTTTTTTTTCCAGTTGTTTTTACTTTCTCCTTCTTGAAAGCCATCTTCATTCTCTTCTCTGTATCTTCATCTTCTAATTTCTTATATTTTCTTTTTCTTATGCCTTTTTCCTAACTTTTTTCCTATTTTCCTGGAGAGGGCTGGTTTTCCTGACTGGCCACTACTCCATCACGTGACTCCTCCATGATCAATTGTTATTCCCAAATCTTTTTCCCACATTAATCTTAATTTATGAATATCTAATTTAGGCATTTTACTTTGCAATAATGTATACATTTCTTTTTAAAAAAAATATTTTATTTTATTTACACAATAAACGATATTGACCAAAATACAAACAGACATTTTTCTCTTGAATATATAGTGTCATTTTCTCCCCTTTTTCCCCCCTCCCTTCCCTCTCTCCCCTTCCCATTTATTCAAAGTTCAATCTATAAGATACATTAAATCCATTAAACAATTTCGTCACGTAATAAAATAAACAAGAAATTTTTATCTTCTACTTTTATATACTGAGTCAGTTCATTTTGTTGACTTCTCCTTCTGTCATTTTAGGTGGTGGAGGTTCATGGTAGGATTTCTCTATTGTATTTCATGCATGGTTCCCATATTTGTTCGAATATTGTGATGTTATTTCTTAAATTATATGTTATTTTTTCTAATGGAATACATTTATTTATTTCTATATACCATTGTTGTATTCTCAAGTTGTCTTCTAATTTCCAGGTTGACATAATACATTTTTTTGCTACAGCTAGGGCTATCATAAGAAATCTTTTTTGTGCTCCATCCAAATTGAGTCCAAATTCTTTATTTCTTATATTACTTAGGAGGAAGATCTCTGGGTTTTTTGGTATATTGCTTTTTCTGATTTTATTTAGTATCTGGTTTAGATCTTCCCAAAAATTTTTCACTTTCTCACATGTCCAAATTGCATGTATTGTTGTTCCCATTTCCTTTTTACAGCAAAAACATCTGTCTGATACTGTTGGGTCCCATTTATTTAACTTTTGGGGTGTGATGTATAGTCTGTGTAACCAATTATATTGTATCGTGCGTAACCTCATGTTTATTGTATTTCTCATGGTTCCGGAGCATAGCTTTTCCAATGTTTGATTCTTTATCTTTATGTTTAGATCTTGTTCCCATTTTTGTTTAGGTTTACAGTTTGTTTCCTCATTCGCCTTTTCTTGCAGTTTGATGTACATGTTTGTTATAAATTTTTAAATTATCAATGTGTCTGTAATCACATATTCAAAATTTCTTCCTTCTAGTAACCTCAGACTGTTTCCCAATTTTTCCTTCAAGTAGGTTTTCAGTTGGTGGTATGCAAACCTTGTATCGTGAGTTATATTATATATGTCCTTCATTTGTTCAAAAGATAATAATTTATTTCCCGAAAAACAATTTTCTATTCTTTTGATCCCTTTTCTCTCCCATTCTCTGAAGGAAAGGTTATCTATTGTGAAAGGGATTAGTTGATTTTGTGTCAATATTAATTTTGGTAGTTGATAATTTATTTTATTCCTTTCTACATGAATCTTCTTCCAAATGTTGAGCAGATGGTGTAATACTGGTGAATTCCTATGTTGCACCAATTTTTCATCCCACTTATAGAGTATATGCTCAGGTATCTTCTCCCCTATTTTATCTAGCTCTAATCTGGTCCAATCTGGTTTTTCCCTTGTTTGATAAAAATCTGATAGGTATCTTAATTGTGCTGCTCTATAATAATTCTTAAAATTTGGTAGTAGTAATCCTCCTTGTTTGTACCATTCAGTTAATTTATATCGTGCTATCCTCAGTTTCTCCCCTTTCCATAAGAATTTCCTTATTATTTTCTTTAGCTCCTTGAAGAACTTCTCTGTTAGGTAAATTGGTAATAATTGAAATAGGTATTCTATCCTTGGGAAGATGTCATTTTAATACAGTTTATCCTTCCTATCAGTGTTAGTGGTAAGTCTTTCCACTGCTCTAAGGCATCTTGTAATTTTTTCATTAATGGCTGATAATTTAGTTTATATAGATGGCCAAGATTATTATTTAGTTGTATACCTAGGTATGGAATTGCTTGTGTTTGCCATCTAAATGGTGATTCTTCCTTAAACTTTGTGAAATCCGCATTATTCATTGGCATTGCCTCACTTTTATTGCGTTGATATTGTACCCCGATACTTCTCCATATTCCTTCAATTTCTTATGTTATTCTTTTATTGATATTTCTGGTTCTGTTAAGTAGATTATAACGTCATCTGCAAATAGACTGATTTTATATTCCTTCTCTTTTATTTTTATCCCTCGTATTTTTATTTTCTGTTCTTATCAGTTCTGCTAGTGGTTCTATAGCTAATGTGAACAGTAAGGGAGATAGTGGACATCCCTGCCTTGTTGATCTGCTTAATTTAAATTGGTTTGATACCTATCCATTTACTGTCACTTTCGCCAATGGTCCTTTATATAATGCTTTAATCCAATTAATATATTTCTCTGGTAGGTTGAATTTTTGTAGTACTTTAAATAAATATTTCCATTCTATTCTGTCAAAGGCTTTCTCTGTGTCTAAAGCAACCGCTACTGTTGGAATTTTGTTTCCTTGTACTGCATTAATTAAGTTAATGAATTTACAGATATTGTCCGTTGTTCGTCTTTTTTAATAAATCCATTTTGGTCTAGTTTTACTATTTTTGGTACACAGTCGGCCAATCTGTTTGCTAATAGTTTAGCTATCATCTTATCATCTGTGTTAAGTAGAGATATTGGTCTATACGATGCTGGTGTTAGTGGATCTTTCCCCGTCTTTGGTATTGCTGTAATTATTACTGTTTTGCATGAATCTGGTATGTTTTGTGTTTTTTCAATCTGGTTCATTACTTCCAGGAGAGGAGGAATTAATAAGTCTTTGAATGTTTTATAGAATTCTATTGGGAGTCCATCCTCTCCCGGTGTTTTATTGTTTGGTAGTTTTTTTAATATCTCTTGTATTTCTTCTATTTCAAATGGTTTTATTAATTTATTTTGTTCCTCTGTTTGTAATTTTGGTAGTTCAATTTTAGATAGAAATTCATCTATTTTGTCTTCTTTCCCTTCGTTTTCAGTTTGATATAATTGTTCGTAGAATTCCCTGAAGTTTTCGTTGATCTCCGTTGGGTTATATGTAATTTGTTTGTCCTTTTTCCTTGATGCCAATACCGTTCTTTTAGTTTGTTCTGTCTTAAGCTGCCACGCTAGTATTTTGTGCGTTTTTTTCTCCTAGTTCATAATATGTCTTCATTATGTTCTTCTCCATCTTATATGTTTGTAGTGTTTCATATTTTATTTTCTTGTCTGTCAATTCTCTTCTTTTAGTTGTATCTTCCTTTATTGCTAATTCTTTTTCTGTATGTTATTTCCCTTTCCAACTGTTCTATTTCTCGATTGTAGTCCTTCTTCATCTTAGTTACATAACTTATTATCTGTCCTCTGATGAATGCTTTCATTGCGGCCCATAGTATAAATTTATTTTTCACTGATTCCGTATTTATTTCAAAGTACATTTTAATTTGTCACGCAATGAATTCTCTAAAATCCTGTCTTTTAAGTAGCATGGAGTTTAATCTCCATCTATACATTCTTGGTGGGATGTCCTCTACCTCTATTGCCAATAAAAGGGGTGAGTGATCTGATAACAATCTAGCTTTATATTCCGTTTTCTTAACTCTTCCTTGAATGTGGGCTGATAACAGGAATAGGTCTATCCTTGAGTATGTTTTATGTCTACTCGAATAATATGAATATTCCTTTTCCTTTGGGTGTTGTTTCCTCCATATATCCAAAAGTTGCATTTCCTGCATCGATTTAATTATAAATTTGATTACTTTGTTCTTTCTGTTAGTCTTTTTTCCAGTTTTATCCATGTTTGAGTCCAAATTAAGGTTAAAAATCCCCTCCTATTAGTATATTCCCTTGCGTATCTGTGATCTTCGAAAAGATATCTTGCATAAATTTTTGATCTTCTTCATTAGGTGCATATACATTGAGTAAATTCCAAAATTCTGAATATATCTGACATTTTATCATTACATATCTCCCTGCTGGATCTATTATTTCCTCTTCTATTTTGATTGGTACATTTTTATTGATTATTATAGCTACTCCTCTGGATTTTGAATTATAGGATGCTGCTGTTACATGTCCTATCCAATCTCTCTTTAATTTCTTGTGTTCTACTTCAGATAAATGTGTTTCTTGCATGAACGCTATATCAATTTTTTCTTTCTTCAGTAAATTTAACAGCTTCTTCCTTTTGATTTGGTTATATATTCCATTAATATTTAAAGCCATATAGTTCAACATGGCCATTTCATACTTTGTTTATCTTTCTTTTCCGTTTCCTCATCACCATCTTCCCTTCTTATCCATTTCTGCTTTCTTTTTTTGAACACATTGTAAGACATTTCTAAAACATAAAATATTTCCACTATTCCCATATCTAAAATTCCTTCAACTCCAATAGTCCCTCCCCTCTCTGAGTTGCCCTTTGTCCCTTGTCGGGCAACCACATCTCCCCTCTTCATTTGGATTTGTGAACCTGCTCGCAAACGTCAACTGATTTCGCAGTGACTGTTATTCTTCCCCATCCAGCCCCCCAGAAAAGATTTTAATCTTCAGATACAACAAAGCTCACTCTCTTAATTCCCTCCTTACTTCCTTTCTTCCCTTTCTTTCTCTTCTTAGTTCTTACTTATACTTTATTCTTCTTCTTCATATATAGTTTGTTGTCATTTTTGTTCTTGTTATATCCGTTCATCTCTCTGTCTGTTTTGTAGGTGTTCCGGAAATTTTCGTGCTTTTTCCAGATCCGAGAACAGTTTGATTTGCTGCCCCAGGATAACTATTTTAAGCACCGCTGGATATTTTAACATAAATTTATAACCTTTTTTCCATAGGGTCGTTTTTGCTGCATTAAACTCCTTCCTCTTCTTCAGGAGTTCAAAACTTATATCTGGATAGAAACAATTTTTTTGACCTTTATATTCCAGTGGCTTTTTGTTTTCTCTTATTTTTTTCCATTGCCTTCTCCAATATATTTTCTCTTGCCGTATATCAGGAATTTCACTAGAATGGATTTTGGTTTTTGTTGTGGTTGTGGTTCAGGGGCTCATGTTCTGTGTGCCCATTCTTTCCATTCTTTCCTGTAATTCTGGCATTCCTAGGACCCTGGGGATCCATTCTTTTATAAATTCTTTCATATTTTTTCCTTCTTCATCTTCCTTAAGGCCCACTATCTTTATATTGTTTCTCCTATTATAGTTTTCCATTATATCTATCTTCTGAGCTAACAGCTCCTATGTTTCTTTAACTTTTTTTTATCAGATTCTTCCAATTTCTTTTTTAAGTCATCTACCTCCATTTCTATGGATGTTTCTCATTCTTCCACCTTCTCTACTCTTTTTCCTATTTCTGTCATGACCATCTCTAATCTATTCACTTTTTCTTCTGTACCTTTTATTCTTCTTTTTATTTCACTGAATTCTTGTGTCAGCCATTCTTTTAATGTTTCCATATATTCTTTAAAGAATTTTTTATCCATGTACTGTCCCTTCCCTTCATCTTCCATTTCTCTGTGTAGAGTTTGATGTTCTCCCTCCTCTTCTTCTGAGTCCACTCCAGGATCTGTGTCCTTGCCCTCTGTCTCTTCTGATTTCCTTGTTGGGTTGTTTATTTTATTTTGTTGGGTATTTTTGTTTTTATTATTTTTATTAAAGGTGTCTTGGTGTTGGTTTTCTTCCTCTGGGTTGGTCATCTGTTGTTTCTCTGATTTCTTTTTTTTATTCTCTTCCTTCTTGTCCCCGTTACTTTCTATGTTTTCCTGTTGAGAGTCTTGCTGTTGTGTTATACTTGTCTGTTTCAGCTGCGGAGATTTACTCCTCAGCTGGTCCCCCTCCCTTCGGTGTTGTTCTTGTCTTGTGCATCGCGCATGCGTGAGGATTCGTGCATGCGAGGTTGCGCACTTTTGTTTGGCTCCGTGAACACATCTTTGTAGTCCTATATTCGGGGTTTCCACTGACCTCAGGGAGCGGGCTTCTCTCTCCACGGCGGGCCTCCTCATACAGGTTAAGGCCTTCACCTTTCTCTTCCAACATCTTTCCTTCTTCTTTTCTTCCCATTGTTTTTGATTTTTCTTTCTTTGCTGCCATTTTCTCCACACTTTTATTTTTAATTTGTTATGGTTTCTGTGTTTGTAGCTTTGCTTTTACTTTACTCTTTTAAAACTTTTCTGGAGAGGGCTGGTATTTTCTTACCGGTCACTTCTCCATCACGTGACTTCCCCAATAATGTATACATTTCTAAAGAAAATTTACTTGTACTACCTTTTGTAACAAACTTTGAAGATTACCATAAAAATTTGAAATTATGTCCAAAATTATCCAATAATAAAGACTTAACTTGATAATAACACAAAAAGTATTATTTGGAACTTCAAAATTTTCTTTCTTTCTTTGAAAAGAAAATAACCAGCTTCATAACAATCTTGTACTGTTTTAATTGCTTTCAAATTCCACATTTTCAAAAACTGATTATTTAGTGTAAAAGGAAAAAGTACATTCTGATATAAAGGTGTTTTACCTGAAATGTTACCCTGTTTACCTATTATTTATCCTATTCCATAATTCAATTAAATGTCTCAAAATAGGAGTTTAATAATTAATAACTATAAATTGTCCCATATTTTTCTCACCAATCTTTACTCTATATTAGCCCTATTAATGTACTGTCCAAATCAAACATTCTATTAATAAACCTCAATTGTGCTGTGATAATTTTTGAAACATTTGGGAGTTATAGACCTCCCAGTTCATACTTCCAAGTTACTTTTTGTAAGGATGCTTTTACTCTTTTACCTTTACATAAAAACTTCCGATTTATAGAATTCAAATTTTTATTTTTTAAATTCTGACAAACTTTACAAGGAATAGTGTTACGAGTTCAGTGAACCCCATATACCAGCAGCAATAGAGGTACACCAAAACAATGGTTCCTTAAACTAAATTAGTTTAATTCTGTGAGTATAGAACAACAAGATCAACACTTATCCATACTAAGTTATTTGCACAATTAATTAACCCACTGTGTCACAATAGATTGAAAAAAAGATACTGAATTCTAAGAAAAACATTCCTCTTAATACAATTCACTACTTATTAACGCTATAGGTAAATCTTTACATCTATTTAAATCTTCCTTAATTTAACTTGAATAAATTGTCCAGATCCTTATCAGTAACAACTGGGCACAGAGCAGAGGTTCTCAACCTCTTCTTCCCCTCTCACATATCAGCTAAAGTAATTCCTTACTAATCACAGAGCACCTATGGAATAGGGATTATTTAGAGTAGTATGTGAATGGAAAGAAAGTTTGACAACTACTGCTCTAAATCATTCCCATTCACATTGGTCCAATTGTCTTTTGAATACAGCCATACCTTCCTAAGGCTGCTCATTCCAGGTACAGATTATACTTTGAAAAAGTTTCCCCACTGGTTTCTCTCAAATCTCTCTCACTTTTCTTAAACCTATGCCTACGATATCGAGAATCATTTATCCTAGGAAATCCACTTTTTCCATGATCAACAGGATTTTATAAACCTCAAGATCACTCCTTAGCCATTTTCATTCCAAGAAATAAAGCTTCAGCTTTCTCCTTGTAATTCTAGCCATGAAGCCCTCACAACATCTTTGCAAATTTCTCCTTTCCAATGCAAGGACATCCTTCCTAGCTGGGCGTCCAGAACTGCAAATTATACTCCAAATGTGTTCCCGAGATATACCACATGGATCAATCAGCATTCAACCTATTTATGGTCTGTAAACCGACTACTAATAGAACAGAAGCTTTCTCAATTGAAGATGCTTGAATTCTGACCAGAGACTTGGACTGAATGCTGCATTCCACAACACCACCAAAAAAAATGTACTTACTCAAGCTCTTTCAATGCTTGAAGATTTTCTATTTGCTTGATCTGGTTGTCATAAAGATCCAGTTCTCGGACTGTTATCAGCTGGTCTAGATTCTCAATTGTTCTGATAAGATTTTGACGAAGACATAGCACCTAGAATAAGTTCAGAGTCCAAGAGCTTATAAGGCATTCCAAACATCAGACTGTTTAATGTCAAAGTCACATTGAAGTTTTATACAAGAGATCATGAATTCACTGCATACAAACTAACATACAGTGTTGAATGCAAAAGACAAAGAAGATCCAGAAGACTTCCTATTTATTAAACTTTGATATCCTCAAGTCATCCTAAAGTTTCATGAAATACTTCAATGGAAGCCAGTTTTGCAAAAGAGAAACCAGACAGCTAATCACTTAATAGCATCCTGTTACATGTCAGTATGACAATGAAGAGCATTTGTTTTTCTAATATTGAATAAGGAATAGATATTGATAATGTTGGCAATAACTCCCCAGTCTTTTTCCAAATTGTGCAAAGGGATCTTGTGTCCAAAAGATTTAAAGTTTGAACTGAAGACAGTGACTCCTATTGTCTCATGCTTCCTCAGTGGCTAAGGTGGCAGCCTCGATTTTTGAGGTCTAATCTCTAAAGTGTGGCTTGAACCTGTGAACTTTTGACTCAAAGACCAGACTTCCAGCAATGTTACAGTTGAGATTTGAAAACTGTGATGATTGCTATGGAAATAATTTCAATATTCCACAAGCCTACCTTTCATTGCACCACAAGGATAGCAAATCAGCCACGATAAAATTATAGGGCAGACTCGATGGGCTGGATGGCCCAATTCCACTCTGTCTTATGGCCCTACAATACACACTTTCAAACCTTTCCAAGACACCTGAGTGAAAACAACAACTCTCCCCTAAATTCACACAAAAACTTTACTCTAGCTACACTTCTCCATTTAGAGAACACAATTGTCCCTGATGCCTGCACCTGCAAGAGGTGCATCCAGCTGCAGCTCCTCATGCACTAAGTTAGCAAACTGGAGCTGGAGCTGAAGGCAGCAAGGATGATAGACAGAAGCTATAAGGAGACAGCCACACCCAAAAGGCTGTTAAAGAGGGAAAGGGAAAAGGCAGTCAGTGCAGAACACCCCTGTCGTTGTTGTCCTCAACAATAAGTATATTGTGGGTTGGGTTGGGTGGGGGGTGGTGGGTAAGATTAAGATCCCCTGATGGTATGTTGATTCCCAGGTGTCAGAGAAGTCTCAGATCGAGTCCACAACATTCTCAGGCAGGAGGGAGAGCAGTCAGATGTCGTGTTTCACCAATGACATAGATATGAGTTGGGATGAGGTCCTGAAGAAGGAATATAGAGTTAGGAAGAAAGCTGTAATCTCAGGATTGCTTGCTGTGCCATGCGCCAGTGAAGATAGTGATAAGAAATTGTGGCAGTTGAATGCATGGCTGAAAAGTTGGTGCAGGTGGCAGGGGTTTGGAATGTGCATCATTAGGATCTCTTCTGGGGCAGGTTGACCTGTACAAAAATGACGGGTTGTATCAGAACTGGAAAAGGACCAATATCCTGGTGTGCAGCTTTGATAGAGGTTTAGATAAAATAAACAGCTAGTAAAGAAAAAGGAAGCATACATTCAATTTAAGAATTCCAAAAACAGGAAGAACCCATGAGAATTAAATGGTAGCCAGGAAGGAACTTAGGAGAGCTAGTAAGGGGTCATAAGAAGGCCTTGGCAAATAGGGTGAAGGAGAACACCAAAACATTCTATACTTACATGAAGTACAAAAGGATGACAGGATTGAAGGAAGGGCCGCTTAAGGATAAAGGAGGCAACATGCGCCAAGAGGTGGAGGAGGATGGAGAGGTCCAAAATGAATACTTTGCTTTAGTATTCAACACAGAAAAGGTCTTGAGTCAAAGTGAGATCAGAATAAAACAAACTTACGTGCTGGACCACGTTGAGATTTAAAAAAGAAAAAGTAGTGCTGAATCTTCTCAAAAATATTAGAGTTGATAGGTCCCTGGAACCGGACAAGATATACTCCAGGTTGCCATGGAAAGGGAGGGAAGAGATTGCTGGGGCTTTGGCACTTGCTTCCCCCTTGACCACAGTGGAGGTGCAGGAGGAGAATGGCAAATGTGGTCCCTTTGTTTAAAAAAGGTAATAGGGAGAATCCTGAGAATTATAGACCAGTGAGTCTTACATCTGTAGTGTGCAAACTATTGGAGAAGATTATTAAGGACAGGATTTATGAGCATTTAGAGAAGCACAATCTTCTCAAGGGTAGTAAGCATGGTTTTCTGAGGGGTAGGTCCTGCCTCATGAGCCTAATTGAGTGTTTTGTGGAGATAACAAAACAAATTAATGAAAGTAGGGTGGTAGATGTGGTGTATATGGATTTTAGTAAGGCATTTGACAAATTCCCTGATGGGGCACTTGTTCAGAAAGTCATGAGGCATAGGATCCATACAACCTTGGCTGTGTGGATACAGAATTGGCTTGATTGTAGAAAGCAGAGAGTAATATTCTGCCTGGAGGTCGGTGACCAATGGAGTTTCACAGCGATCTGTTCTGGGACCCCTGCTCTTTTTGATTTTTATTAATGACCTAAAAGAAGTAGAGGGATAGGTCAGTAAGTATCCAGATGATTCGAAGGTTGTCATAAGATAGAGATAGGATGCAGAGTTGGGTGGAAAAGTGGCAGATGGAGTTCAGTCTGGGTAAGTGTGAGAGGATGTCAAACCTGAAGGCAGAGTACATGGTTAATGGTACAATATTTAACAGTGTGGAAGAAGAGAGACCTTCTTGAGGTCACCACACAGATTGATAGGTCAGCTAAGGCTGATACTATGCTGGGCTTCATTAATTAGGGGTTTGAGTTCAGGAGTCATGAGGTAATGTTGTAGCTCAATAAATTTGACCACACTTAAAATATTATGTTCAATCCGGTCACATCATTACAAGAAAGATGTGGAAGCTATGGAGAGGGAACAGAGGAGATTTACCAGGATGTTGGAAAATGTCTTGTGAGGCAAGGTAAGACAGTCAGCACTTTCTTCCAAGGGCAGGAGTAGCATACACCAGGGGTCATCTGTACAAAATGAAGGGAGGAAGTTTTAGGGAAGACATCAAGGGTAAGGTTTTTTTTTTATTGCACAAAGTTGTGGGTGCCTGAAATGCCTTGCCAGGGGTGGTGGTGGAAGCGTAAACATTACACACATAGATGAAAGAAAAATAGAGGGTTACGAGGGAGGAAGGGTTTAGAGACTTTTTTTTGGTAAATACAGTATATGTACGTCTGAAGAACCTGAACTGTTCTGTAATGTTCCATTAGACTTAAATGCCATTCTAGAAGGCTGAATGAATAGAAGATGATTAATTATGTAGGATGTACATCCATTGATTATGGTCTTATTTTTCCAGTAATGATCAGCAGAGAATAGAAAAGCTTTGTATCTGAACACATGTTAAGTCTTCATTTGCTTCTTATGATTTATCTTTGGAATGTAGGCTGCACAAGATAAACATCCAACTGAAAGTGTAAAGACTAAAAATATTGTGCAAAGCCCTCCAATAAATCATCTTTTATTAATACTCAAATTATAAAATAACAGTTATCTGTGAACACGGTAGTATTTACACAGCAAGCCATGGAATATGATAAAAGCTTGTATTCATATATCAAGAATGCATGAAAGTTTGGCAGTTGAGTATAACATAGCAGATATTATCAATGCTTAGTGAGTGATTAATCACAAATAATTGAGAAATATTTTTTGGATTTTGCATCTTACAAGTTCTCTCATCTATCAACTTTTTTTTCATATTTTGGGTTTAAAAGGCACACATTGAATTTTCTTTAGCTGTTATATTTTTCTGAGTCCTCTGAAATCAGTCAATTCTACAGCTATTTACCCCTAATATATCTCCCTTAATCAAGGAATAGTGGCATAACTCAATAGTTTTCTCTCTCCACAGATGAGGCTGAATCTGAGTATTCTTAGCATTTTGTTTTCATTTTAGATTTCCAGACTCTCTAAGTTTAAGAACAAAGTCATTAAAAAATATTTTAAAGAGTCATTCGTGACTGCAGTCTTTAGCTGCACATTTCCCTTGCCAGTAATGTTTTTTATAGAACTTCATTCTAAAAGCACAAGGCAAACCATTTCTTCTTCTGATACTCAAAAATCCATTTGTATTAATACATCCTCATACATGTATTAATCTTTAATGCCTCAAAATGACTCGATATCCAATTATGAGCTATAGAACAACTTGCAAGCATTGCAAGTTCAAATTTCATATTACAATTTTTTAAATTTCTTCGTAGGCCATAAAACTATATCTCTATATCTAAATTGGGGTGGCACACATTTCTTGTATAATTCATCAAATTGTCGCCTTATTCTTGTTGCATGGAAAATTTTCCATTTTTAAAAAAAATTGGACTCAAGTCGACTTCAGCTTCTGACAAGGTTTAAAAATCAACATTCCTGAGCGATGACCTGTTCAGACAAAACAGACAGCAACAGATCCAAATTTGGAACCAACTCCTGGATGAGCTTTGTGCAACATAAACACAATGAGAAAGGATATCAATGATGTACATCAAGAGGCAAAATATTCAAAATAAATGTTATTCTCAACCAGAATGCTCAAAAGAAATCTGTCAAAAGTCACCAATAGGCATCTGAAGAACAATTTCCATAATTTTTAAAAAAATGTACACTGCAAATGTTTCAATTATTATACCATTGATCATTAAATTCATATACACAGAAATAGGTCAAGTCACAACATAAAGAAAATAGCTCGGAGGGGCTTTCTTTTTTAAAAGGAGGATGCAGAATTGTTGTTGGTTCCATTTTGCAAAGAGCAAATGAAAATTGAGTCAAAGATAGCAATCACACATTTTAATGCCACAGAGCACAGGAAAAATTCCATTCAACCTCTTTATAAAATTTCTTGGACAACTAAAAATTAGGTGACCCTGGAAGCTGTGGGTTAAAATATCACTGCCAATCAGCATTTACTTGCCTGCTTCCTCAAGCTAAACTCATTCTCAGGCAAGATGCAACTCCTGGCATGCCCAAACTACCAGTAAAACTTTTCTGAAGCAATGCAGTCAGGAGAAGGCATCCAGTTAGATGATAAGGGAAGCACAGCCATAAAGATGGCAAGAATCCTAAAGCAGATTTAAAAAAACATCCATTTGAGGATTTTATAAATCAGGAATCATGAGAGTTTTCACCATTTAATCAGGAATAAACACCCACAGGATTTGTTATAGAAATTACATACAAAACTGACAAGAGTCAACTCCTACTACACTTCTACTAATAGATCAATGAACCTCACCTTCACTTTCTTCAGTACATCAAATCCTTCCATTTTCCCAATTCTGCAGTGGTTAAGGTCAACATCCTGGAAAAGCACAGCATGAAATGTATAAGCTAGGAATAAAATTGCTCACAAATCAAATACCATCCCAAACTGCTCACATGAAACAAACATGGAACAGAATGAGGACCTGCTTTTAAATGGAACCTTAATGAAACTCATGTTGAATCAACAGGGCAAGCATATCCTGAAGTGGCCCAGGATATAGTTAGTGCAGTCACACCTAGCTTCAAAAATAACATAAGCAATCCGATACCTAGGTATTAGATTAGATAATAATCTAAGCCATCTATACAAATTAAATTATCAGCCATTAATGAAGAAATTACAAGATGACTTAGAACATTGGAAAGATTTACCACTAACACTAATAGGAAGGGTAAATTGCATTAAAATGAATATCTTCCCAAGGATACAATACCTATTTCAATCGTTACCAATTCCCTTAACAGAGAAATTCTTCAATGAGCTAAAGAAAATAAAAAGGAAATTCTTATGGAAAGGGGGGAAAACCAAGGATAGCGCTAAATAAATTAATAGAATGGTACAGCAATGGGGTTTGCAGCTACCAAACTTTAAGAATTATTATAGAGCAGCTCAATTAAGATATCTATCAGATTTTTATCAAACAAGGGAAAAACCAGATTGGACCAGGATAGAGCTAGATAAAATAGGGGAGAAGGTACCAGAGCATATACTTTATAAGTGGGATGAAAAACTGGTGCAATATAGAAGTTCACCAGTACTGCACCATCTGCTCAACATTTGGAAGAAGATTCATGTAGAAAGGGAAGTAGTCACGTGATGGAGTAGTGGCCGGTAGGAGAATACCAGCCCTCTCCAGAAAAGAAGGAAAAAAGTGAAGAAAAAGCAAAGCCCCAGACACACAAATCACAACAAATAAAAAATAAAGGTGTGGAGAAAATGGCACCTAAGAAAGAAAAGCCAAAAACAGGAAGAAAGAAAGAAAGACGCTAGAAGAGAAAGGTAAAGGCCTTACCTGCACAAAAAAGCAGGGACCCACTGTGGAAAGAGGAGCCCGCTCCCCGAGGTTAGTGGAGACCCCACAGGGTCACAACCCATCGACTACAGGGCTGCAAAAATGGCTCATGGAGCCAAACAGGGGTGCGCAACTGCGCATGCACGAGGAATCGCACATGTGTGATGCGCATGACAAGGAGAACACCGACAGGAGGGGGGGGGACCAGCTGTGGAGTGAAACTCCACAGCAGGAACAACTGAGACAGGACCAACAGCAGGGCTCCCAGCTGGAAGATAAAGAAAGCAACAGGAACAGAAGTGAGAAAGAAAAAAGGAAACTAGACACACAACAGATAACCAGCCCAGAAGAAGGACCAACATCAAGAAACCATGGAAAAAAAAATACCCAACAAACTGGGACAGGCAGCTCAACAAGAAAGACAGAAGAGACACAGATACAAGGAAGAGAAATAGAAGACACAAACTTGAGAGCAGACACAAAAGGAGAAGAAGAACACCAAGCTCTGCACAGAGGAATAGGAGGTAAAATGAATGGACAGTACATAAGATTTTAAAAAAATTTCCAAGAACAAATGAAAGCATTAAAAGAATGGCTGACACTAGAATTTAGTGAAATGAAAAGAAAAATAAAAAGTTCAGAAGAAAAAGTGAGCAGAATAGAGCTGGTCATAACAGATGTAGGGAAAAGATTAGAAAATGTGGAAGAAAGTGTAATGGCGGCAGAAATGGAAATGAACAACTTAAAAAGAAAATGACAAAAAAGAAACACAAGAGTTGTTAGCTCAGAAGATGCATATAATGGAAAACTATAGTAGGTGAAACAATATAAAGATAGTGGGCCTTAAGGAAGATGAAGAGGCAAAGATATGAAAGAATTTATAAAAGAATGGATCCCAAAAGTCCTGGGAATGCCAGAAATGCAGGAAGGAATGGAAATAGAAAGGGCACACAGAACATTAGCCCTGAAACCACAGTCACAATAAACACCAAGATCCGTTTTAGTAAAATTTCTGAGATACATGACCAGAGAAAATATATTGGAGAAATAAAATTAGAGAAATAATAAAATTAGAGAAGACAAAAACCACTGGAATACAAAGGTCAAAAAATTTTTTTCTACCCAATAAGTTTTGAGCTCCTAAAGCAGAGGAAGGAGTTTAACGCAACAAAATCGATCCTATGGAAGAAAGGCTATAAATTTATGTTAAGATATCCAGCGGTGCTTAAAATAGTTATCCTGGGGCAGCAAAACAGACTGTTCTCGGATCCGGAGAAAGCACGAGAATTTGCAGAACACCTGCAAGACAGAAAGAGAGATAAAGAGATGTAACAAGAACAAAGCACGACGACAAACTACATATGAAGAAGTAAAAATAATGTATAAGAAAGAACTAAAGGAGGGAAGAAAAGGCAAGTAAGGGAGAAGGGGGAAAAAAAGGAGGGTTTAAAAAAATAATAATAAATAAATAAGAAAAAGAGAAGAGGGGGAGCTTTGTTGTAATGTGAAGAAAAAAAAGTTTTCTGGAGGGGGTTTGGTGGGAGAGAATAACAGTCACTGCGAAATCAGTTGACACTTGCGAACGGGTACGTAGTCCGAATGGAGAGGGGACTTGTGGTTGCCTGGCAACGGACAAGGGGCGACTCGGGGGGGGGGGAACACTTGGAGTTAAGGGAATTTTAGATGTGGGAATGGTTGAAATATTTTATGTTTTAGAAGTGTTGTCATACAGTGCGTTCAAAAAAAAAGAAAACTGAGAAATGGAAATTGGGAAAAGGGGAAAGATGGTGGTGAGGAAGCGGAAATGAGATGTCAACAAAGAATGAGATGGCCATGTTGAAGTATATGACTATAAATATTAATGGAATACAAAACCAAATCAAAAGGAAGAGGCTATTAAATTTACTGAAAAAAGAAAAAATAGATATAGCATTTGTGCAGGCAAACTGGATGAAGCACAAAAAAGATTTATTATGATAACCTTAGCTGTAGCAAAAAAATGTATAATGTCAAGTTGGAAATCAGAAGAGAGTCTGAGAGTACAGCAATGGTACATGGAAATGAATAAATGTATTCCATTGGAAAAAATAACATAATTTTAAAAAATAAAGTCACATTATTTGAACAAATTTGGGAACTGTACATGGAACACAACAGAGAGGGCATACCGTGGACCTCCACCCCCTAAAAAGATAGAATAAGAAGAAGACGAAATGAACTGACCCAGTGTATAAGAGTAGATAACACAATTTTCTTGTTTATTTTCATTGTGTGATGACATTGTTTAATGGGTTTATTGTATTGTATATGTTGAACATTTAGTGGGTGTGGGGGGGGAGGGTGAAAAAGGGGAGAAAATGACACTGTGTATATTCAAGAGGGAAATGTTTGTGTGTATTTTGGTTAATATGGTTCATAGTGTGTAAAATTAAAAAATTATATAAAATAACATCAATCATAATTTTAGAATGTTGGTCCAAGCAATACTTGAAATTAAAATACACAGTCCTCTAACCATTATTTTAAAATTACATTTACTAGGAATATGAATAGAGCATTCTCAGTTACTTTTTAGAATTAAGACTGAATATCACCACTGTCAACATCTCTTAACTGAAAAATAATTACTTAATTAACATCATTTTTGTGATAAGCATTAAGGATGTGGTGCAAAAAGAAATGTGGTGCAGAAATGATGAACTGTGGCGATGTGAGCAGTGGAAGAAACACAGCCACCACATTGAGGGTCGTTAATGATTTTTTAATTCAAATTCAGCACGGCCCTTTAAGGGCAGCATGAGCTCAGTCACCTGGTACATTGTGACATCATCATCGCTGCCCAGGGTGTGGGCTGGAAGGGAGGCTGGAGTCAGAGAGAAACCTCTGATGACGCCATTTCCCCATGGCTGCCCCGCCACGTGGCAATACAAGCAGGGTCATTTCACCATGAGGGTGTGTGGCACCACACAACACCCCCCTCCCCAAACTGGCTATACGTCCTGTCGCTTTGGTGGCCGGCCCCGGCTCTTGGGCACAGCCATCTACCCCAGCTGTGATAAGTTCCTCTCTCCCCCAACGTCCAGGGTGAAGGTTCCACTGAACTGGTGCAAATCTTTGTATGGCCCCTCATACGGTCGCTGTAGCACTGCACCTTATGGTCCCCTCCGCACGAAAACAAACTGGGCTGAGTTGAGCTCTTTGGGGAGATGAAATGGCCGGGTGCCGTAGTGTGCCAGGGGTGGGGGAGCTAAGGAGGCCAATCGCCTGCTTAGGTCCGCCAGCAAGTTTTTGTTGGTGGCTGTGGTGTCAGGGTCTGGGCAGAAAAACTCACCCATCAGGGAAAGTGGTGCGCCATGGACCATCTCCGCTGCTGAAGCCTGCAGGACCGCCTTGGGTGCCGTCCTAATCCTGAGGAGGACGCAGGGTAGTTTGTCCGCCCAGTCTGGTCTAGAGAGCCTGGCCATAAGCGAAGCCCTCAGGTGCCTGTGGAACCTCTCCACCAACCTATTGGACTGCAGGTAGTATGGTGGAGCTTGACCCCAAGGAGCTTTACCATCTGAGTCCACAGGGCAGACGTGAACTGCACCCCTCTGTCACTAGTAATGTGCACTGGGACTCTGAAACAGGCGATCAATTGGCTGATCAGAGTCCGGACACATGTCTCAGCAGAGGCCTCCTTATACAGGACGGCCTTCGGCCACCCTGTGGCCCGAAACACCACCATGAGGAGATAGCGAGCCTCCTTGGACACCGGCAGGGGCCCGAAGACATCAACATGGATGAGTTGGAATCTGCGAACCGCCAGGTTGAAGTTCTGGATGCGGGCTCGCGTGTGTCACTGGACCTTAGAGGTCTGGCACCTGGTACAGTTCCTGGCCAGTTCCACCACCTTCTTAAGTCCGTGCAACACCATCCGTTCCGCCACCATCCGCACAGTTGTCTTTACCGCTGGGTGAGCGAGGTTGTGTATCAGACTGAAGACCTTCACCATCCAGTGCGGCGGAAACTCTGGGCACAGCATGCCTGTTGAGACATCACAGAGCAATGTGTCCGGGTTGCTGGGCACCTAGACATCCTTGAGTTTGAAGCCAGAGATGGTGGTCCGCAAGGCCTGCATCTCCACATCGTTCCTCTGCACCTGAGCCAGTTGCTCATAATCCAGGCCGGGTGCAAGAGTGTTGATGGCTGGAAGGAAGAGTGCATCCGTCACTACATTGTCCTTGCCGGCCCGGAGTCGGATGTCGGTCGTGAACTCAAGACACGTACGAGAGGTGGCGTTGCTATTTGGTGGACCACGGATCCTTGGCCATCGCCAGTGCTTGAGTAAGGGGCTTGTGATCCGTGAAGGCTGTGAATGGCCTGCCCTTGAGGAAGTAGCGGAAATGGCGGATGGTCAAATACAGCACCAGGAGCTCCTGGTCGAAGGTGCTGTATTTGAGCTCCGGCAGGCACAGTTGCTTGCTGAAAAAGGCCAGTGGGCGCCATTGTCCATTGAGCCAATGTTCCAGAAAACTCCCCCCCACTGCCGTAGCTGAGATGTCCACAGACAGCTCCGTGTGCGCCTCTGGCCACGGGTGCACCAGCAGCGTGGCGCTAGCTAGAGCCTCCTTTGTCGCGATGAAAGCCCTGTCCGCCTCCTTTTTTCTTTGGTGGCCATGAGCGCGAACAATGGGCGCATGGTGCGCACAGCTCCGGGGATGAAATTATGGTAAAAGTTCACCATCCCCACAAACTCTGAGGGCTTTCAGGGTGGAGGGTTTGGGGAATCTTTGAACAGCCATTACCTTCTCCGGCGCAGGCGTGGCCCCAGCCTCCGAAATGGTGTTCCCCAGGAACTGGAGGGACTCCTTTCTGAACTGGCATCTGGCTGCATTAACCGTGAGGCCGAAGTCCACTAGCCGGGCAAAGAGTGTGCGGAGGTGGGCTTTGTGTTCATCGCAGTTGCGACTGGCAATGAGAATAACATCCAGGTAAATGAACACAAAGTCCAGGTCTTTTCCAACCATGTCCATGAGGTGCTGGATGTTCTTTAGACTGAACGGCATACGCAGGAACTCGAATAGGCTGAAAGGGGTGATAATGGCCATCTTACCCACGTCGTCTGGATGCACCAGGATCTGATGGTATTCCCTCATGAGGTCCCCTTTGGAGAATACCCGTGCGTTGTGGAGGTTGGCGGAGAAGTCCCCCATGTGAGGCACCGGGTACCTGTCTGTGGTGGTTACGTCGTTCAATCGACGGTAGCCCCCGGTCTCCAGCCCCTGGACGATTTCGGGAACATAAGGAGCAGTAATGCCCAGGTGCTGTCCGAGCACCAGACGATTCCCAGTTCCTGGAGCGTGGAGACCTCCTCCTTTGTCTGCTGGAGCTTCTTAGGCGGCAGCCGTCTGGGACTAGTGTGCAGCGGGGGGCCCTGTGTGGTGAAAGACCCCATGCTGGGGCATGGCGACATTGAACAGAGGCTCTAAAATGGTGGGGAATTCGTGGAGGATCTCGTCGAACTCGTCCCCGGTGGCAGCTATGGTGGCGATTTCAGGCCTGCATGCTTTGGCTGTGTCCAGTTGGGGGGGGGGGGGGGGTGGGGGGAGTGGAACCTTCAGCCTTTTGCCCTTCACATCAACCAGTAGGCCATAAGCTCTGAGGAAGTCGGCCCCTAACAGTGAGGTGCCCACGGAAGCTAGGACGAACTTCCAGTGGAACTTCTCCTTCCCGATCTGGATCTGTGCCCTGTGGGTGTCGTAGGTCCTGATGGTGGAGCCGTTGGCCGCCCGCAGGGTTGGACCTCGAGATCGGGTGCCATTCTCTAATGCTGTGGGGGGGGGGGGGAAAAACGCTGAGCTCAGCCTGTGTCCACCAGGAATCGGCAGCCGGTGGATCTGTCCATTACATGAAGGAGGCTGTTTGTGTGGCCAGCCGTCGCAGCTATCAACGGCGGCTGGCCTTGTCGTTTCCCTGAAACGCGCAGGGCTGGCGGCACTTACAGGTTTGCGCTCCCCAGCGCTGATGGTAGAAACACCAGGTCGACCGGCCCTCCTCTGGCTTGGTCTTGGGAGCGGCTTGCGGTCGGTTGGCTCCTGGTCGTGCCACCCGGTTGAGGGCTGCCTTGTGTTTCCTCTTCATGTGCCAGAGAGCATCCACACAGGCTGCTGCTCTCCTCGGATTCAAGAAGTGAGGAGCAGCTGGATGTCCTCCAGCATCTCTACCAGGTATATCTGGCGGAAGAGAAAATAAGGCTTGTGGTCAGCATTTCGTCCATCAGCACCAACGGACTACGGTCCCCAAGCCCATCGAGGTGAAGGAGCCTGGAAGCCCGTTGCTGGGGAGTTAGCCCGAAAGTTCCAAGCAGCAGGTCTTTGAAGGCCATGTACTTGCCCGTAGCCGGGGGGTGGTGGATGATGTCATCCACCCTTGCCACCATATCTTGGTCCAGACCGCTTACGACATGATAGAACATCATGGATTCTGAGGAGATGTTGCAGAGTTAAAACTGTGCTTCCACCTGCCCGAACCACTTTCTCGGTCGGTGGGTCCAAAAAACAGGGGGGTGTGGGTGGGCGGGGTGAGCTTGATGGAGACAGCATTAACCTCTGCTGAATCCATGGTGTTTGAGTCCAGAAAAACATCTGGGCTTGTTGGGGTCACTACTGTGAGCAGTGGAAGAAACACAGCCACCACATTGAGGGTCGTTAACGACTGTTTTTATTCATATTCAGCACGGCCCTATAAGGGCAACATGAGCTCAGTCACCTGGTACATCGTGACATAATCATCGCTGCCCAGGGTGTGGGCTGGAAGGGAGGCTGGAATCAGAGAGAAACCTCTGACGACGCCATTTTCCCACGGCTGCCCCGCCATGTGGCAATACAAGCGGGGATGTGCGCCGCCACAGTACTTTCAAAAATATTTACGTTCCTAGTATTTAAGCAATCAGGTTACTTAATGGATTAAGCAGAATTAAGAGTATTTCTAGTTGATGCACAAAGAATGACTGGTATGTGGTCCTGATATTTACAAGTTAATGGAGACTAATGGCTCAATGTTTTGCTTGAAAAGTCATGGGCAAAGTGTTGTAAACAGGGAATTATCAAGAATGGACTTTCTAAGACTGGGGAAGATTTACCTTTTATCATTTTGGGAAAATTTGACTCTTGCTGTACCATACAACTTTGTAGTCACTTTAAACAAAATTATCTCCAAGAAAATATTTATTTGAATGAAAGAGCAATCTTTTAACTTGTGAACGAATTTCGCTTCACAGATCTCCTGGAACGGTCAAAGTGTAATGCTGTACAACACCAGTGATCAGAATCGGAGTTCAAATCCTGTGCCATCTGTTTGTACATTCTGCCTGTGTCTATGCAAGTTTTCCCCAAGGGCTCTCATTTCCTTCGATCCTTCAAAATGTACCAGGGTTGTAGGTCAATTGAACAGCATGGGCTCGTGGGCTGAAAGGGCTTGTTAATGTGCTGCATGTCTAAATTCTAATTCTACAATGTTAAACTATAGTAATAAACCAAATGCTGGAGAAACTCAAGGGGAATGACAGAATCCATGGACGGAAATGGACAGTCAGTATTTTGGGTCAAATCACTGCTTCAGTACAGATTCTCACATCTGCAGTCGTGCCTCTCTGTATTAATGTATTCAATGAAATAGCAAAACAGTCAAGACGGCACATTACAACTGACATTATTAAAACTCAATGATGTCTTGGGATTTGATGCTGTGAGAGAATGAACACAAGTGTGACTGAGGAGTGGAAGTCAAAAATGGCCATATGCAGCCACATTTGTCAGAGTTTAAACAATTTTACAGAGGGAAAGATCCACACGAGCAATAAATGCATCACGATTTCATGAATGAGCTTTCATGCCCAATGAAGAACAATGCAAGATATTATCCACACTGGGACTCCAATAACTTTACACATCAATTGTATCCCATACTGGTGATCCTGGGTGAACTGAAGCGGCTTTATGAAGTCACTGACCTCTGCTTCTGGATCTAAAATGATGCTGTCAATATCAACTGGTGTGTCTGGTTCTCCTGAAAGGGAAATCAAATTTTAATTTAAACCACTATTAAGTGTAATTTCTCCACAAAAACAAAGCCAAAGGCAATATAAATCCTTAAAATAAAGCTTAAGAGAATGGCACTGAACAAAACAATTGAAAATATTGGTGCAACATCTGGCCAAGAGATAAGCTTCTGACCACATCTATTCAATTACTTTGACACTTCCATTTCCATCTCTAGAACATTGTTTGACCTTAATCCTTGTCCTAAATTAGCAACAGGAATTAGGCTGCAGCTTCCCAAGAGTTAAATTTGCAAGGTAAATTACTTTTGGGCTCTTGTTCTGAACTATTTACCCCAAGTCTTCTACAATCATATTTTCTCCAACCTATCTAATATCGCTTCATGGAATTCAAAAGTGGGAAGGTTTTGAACAGTTGTTCAGGATGTTGGTGAGACCATAGTTTGAGTTTTGTTTAAAAAAAAATGTCCATATACAAAAGATATACTTATAGAAGCTGTGCAGAGAAAATTTGATTCCTGCAGACTAAACTCATTGTAGTAGAGAGCAATGAGACTACAATTGTGTTTGACTCTAACCAAACAAGATTCTATGAAAACATTTCATCTTATCGAGGTGTCTAGAAGTTTGGGCAGAGTTTTAGAATAAGTAGTAAAAGAGGAGAATCAAACAGTGGAACCAGATAGGGGAGGAGTTAGCTAGTTTTGGGTAAATTGAGGAACATGAAGCATTGTTCCTCAAGTTTTTTAGCCTTACCCTGACAACAGATGAGGCTGTGAACAACTATTTCAGAATAGAATTAGCTACAAGAGGCTCAAGTTAAGACCACAACCATTGCACAGGTGTTCAGCAAAGTGGTCACCCAATCTGCATTTGGTCTCACTAGTGTAGAGGAGGCCACACCAAATGCAGTACAGAAGTTTAGGTTGGATGATGTGCATACAAAACTGTCTCACCTAGAAGGTTTGCTTTTTTGCCCAGTATGGAGAATTAAATTCAGTTAAAAAAGAAAATGTACTGGAGGATCTCAGTGGCTGAAGCAGCATCGAGGGAAAAAGAATTGTTTGTAGTGCTGGACACAGCCAAGAAAGACTCAGCCACCACATTGAAAGTCGTTAATGACTGTTTTTATTCAAATTCAGCGCGCGCCCCTTTAAAGGCAGCATGAGCTCAGTTATCTCGTACATTGTGACATCATAATTGCTGCCCCAGGCACGCGCTGGGCAGGAGACTTGAGGCAGGGAGAAACCCTGACAGCGCCATCTTCCCATGGCTGCCCCACCACATGGCGTTACACAGAGGGCCGGTTCGCCATGAGAGTGCGCCGCCACACATTAACATTTCATCCAGATTGATCATGGATAGGATATCCAATACAAGTAGGAGAGGGCAGGAGGCGGAAGAAATTGGTGAACCAGGGAGAGGTAAAGGATGGCAGACAGATGTGAGGGGTGGGGAAGATGAAAAGAGAGAGTTTAAGGTGTTCCCTTTGAAGAGTATAGACTGCCATTTCAAATGCAATCTACCAATCTGCTGATGACCCATGGTTGTCGACAGGATCACAATACAGTGAGGAGTGAGATGGATCACCAAGTTGAGTGGTGTCACTCCAACAACCTTGCACTCAATGTGAGCAAAACTAAGGAATTGATTGTGGACTTGAGGAAGGGGAAACCAGGAAAACACAAACCAGTCCTCATCAGTACTCGGTGCAAAAACACACACATAGAATTGTTAAATCTGCAGTAAGTATATACCTATATAAAAATAAATAGATAGATTTTGCTAATTGTAGAGTCTTGGAGAGTTTCTCTGAAGAGTTCATCAGTTGTTCAGCAGTCTCACAGCCCGTGAGATGAAGCTGTTTCTCAGCCTGGTGGTGCTGGCTCTGATATTCCTGTATCTCTTTCCCAATGGGAGTTGCTGAAAGATGCTGTGTTCAGGGTGGTAGAGGCCCTCAATTATTTTGCGAGCTCTTTTCAAACTACAATCTCGGTTGATTAAGTCGACTGGGGTGGGGGCAGGAAAGGAGACTCCAGTAATTCTCTCTGCCGCTCTTATGGTCCTGTGGATTGACTGCCGATCCATTGCTTTACAGCAACTGTACCATATCATGATGCAGTCAGCCAGGATTCTCTCGACATAACTCTTGTATAAAGTTGAAATGAATGTGGCTGGTCATCTTGCCTGCCTCAGTCTTCTCAGGGAGAGCAGATGCTGCTGCGACTTCCTGAAAAATGAGACGTTGTGTGTTCAGGATAGGAACTTGGTGCTCTCAATTCTTTCCACTTCTGAGCTATTCATGTGTAGTGAAGGGTGGTCGTCTCTGGTCCTCCTGAAGTCCACTATCATCTCCTTTAACTTGTCCATCTTGAGACCCAGGTTGTTATTCTCGCACCATTTCACGAGATTTTCCACCTCTTCTCTGTAGGGAAACATTGATATTGCTGATGAGGCCAGCTACTGTTGTGCCATCTGCAAATTTGATGACATTGTTGAAGCTGGACCTGGCATTGCTGCCGTAGGTTAGGAGCAGGCTAAGCACAGCCCTGAGGTGCATCATTCCTCAACTTGATGGTGCTTGATGTTCAGGACAGACTGTGGTCTTTCTGTTTGGAAGCCCAGAATCCAATTATAGAGAGGGGTATTGAGTCCCAGCAAGAATAACTGTCCAGGGAATGATTTATTTAAACACCAAACTGAAGTTAATGAACAGTAGCTTGGTATATGAGTCATCATTCTCCAGGTGGGTCAGGGTGGAGTGGAGGTACAAGGCTATTGCATCATCAGTGGTACGGTTCCATCTGTATGCAAATTGAAATGGGTCCAGTGTCTCTGAGAGGTGCTCTTTGATGCATTACATCACCAGATGCTCAAATTATTTCATAATGGTGGAGGTCAGCGCCACTGGACAGTTGTCATTGAGGCCTGTTACTGCCATGCTTTTTGGTATCAGGATGATGGTGGCAGTCTTGAAACCCTGGTGATGATGGACTGCTGCAGCGACATGTTGAAGGTGTCTGTAAGGACCTCTGTCAGTTGGTCTGTGCAGACCTTCAGTACCCAATGAGGTATGTTGTCTGGTCCTATTGCCTTGTGTGGGTTCATCTTGGACAGTGTTCTCCTTACCTCCCTATGCAGCTCTGCAGGGGGCTTGTACATCTGGAAGACATGGAGCTTTATTCTGTGTCAGCCTGTTCTTCTGTTGAACCAGGCAGCGAAGATATTCAGTCTGTCCAGAAGAGAGGCATCATTGTCTTTGACTTCCAAGGTTGTCTTGTAATCTGTTATAGTTTTAATCAATTCCTAGTTGTCAACATCTCTGAAGATCTATCCTGGTGAAATCACGTCAAGGCAATCATGAAGATGGTGCTCCAGTGGCTATATTTCGTTAGGAGATTTGGTATGTCACCAAAGATTCTTGCAAATTTCTACAGGTATACACCTGAGAGCATTCTGACTGGTTACATCACTGACTGGTGTGGAGGTGACAATGCACAGGACAAGAAAAAGCTACAGATGGTTGTAAACTCAGCCAGCACCATCAGTCTTCACTCCATTAAGGACCTCGAAGAGGGGATGTCTCAACAAATTAGCTACTGTAATCAAGGACCCTCACCCTCCATGTCATGCCCTTTTCTCACTGGTACCATCAGAAAGGAGGTACAGGAGCCTCAAGACACAAACCCAACATTACAATAACAACTTCCCCTCTGCAATCAGATTTCTGAACAGACAATGAACCTATAGACACTACCTCTGTAATGGAAGATTTAAACTCTGTTTTTTACTTTTGCAGCCTTTGCTTCTGCAAGGCTGAGAACCTGCTTGTTTTTTTTCACCATGGGGCCCAGGATGCAGTTGAATAGGAAGACATAATCTAATTTACACCATGAGGCCCAGGATGCATATGAATTAGTAGACACACCTAAATTCCACCATGGGGCCCAGGATGCAGTTGTCTTTTGTTGGTCGCAGATTGTCAGGAGACCTTGAAGATAATTAAATCATTTGTTCAAAGAGATAAGATCTGAGTAATATAAGCCATGGTCCCACAGCTGAAGTTAGAGACTCTCCAAGAGGTGGCAACATCTCTCAGCCAGAAGAAGAACTTCAAGAGTCCAGCTAACGTCCAGGTCGAGGGAGGTGGAGAAGCTGCTACCGACAACCTACTACAAGTGTGCAGTTGTTGCCTTGTTTCAGCAGTTGGGACCAGTCCAGGTGTTGATAAGTATAATTGGGAAGGGGTTGCATATTGTAGTGTGAATTTAGATTTAGTAATAAAGACTTGTATAAACTGAACTGCTCTCGGTGTGTGTGTATCTATTTTCTTTCGGTAGCTCAAACACTGTGACCAATCTAAAATGAACAAAATGAGAGGTACAAGTTTACCCAAGACAACCTCATCTTTTTTTTCTCTTTTTGCACTAATTATTTTTGTATATTGAATTTATGGAACTGAAATTTACAGCAATTTTTGCACTTGTGATGTAAAAATTTTGCAGTCGAGTATCCCGCATTTGGGGACATCGCAGGGGTCAGCACTCCCAAAGTACAATGGGATAGCCTCATCCTGGGAAATCAGCCATCATGACCACCGATTCTCCCCTGCCAGGTAAGTATACTGCTGCAGCAAAACAACAAATTTTGTGATGTGTTCATGACAAACTCGATTCTGACAAACGTTTTATGCAGGGGATGAGAGGTATGGGAACAAAGTGGAATGATATTGAGAATCAGTCATGTGGTTTAAATAAAATCAAAGAAATACAAATGTTGGAAATCTGAAAAACAAAGTGCTGGAAATTTTCCATACATCAGGAAATAACTACAGAAAGAGAAATAGATAAAAAACAAACTAGAGGAGCGACTAAACAAATTAGTTTTAGTTGCAGAGAGGATGGAGGAATGGATAACCAGGGATGTTGCAGTGATAATAATTGATGATGACATTTGAGATAGAGAACATGTCAAAGCTGTTGGAAATGTCCAGACAGCAATGTTAATGGAAGAGAAAAATAGACAATATTATAGATTACCTCATCCAAAATAACCTGATTCAATTCACTGAGAAAGAAAAATCTTAAGTTGTTGAACTCTAGATTCCAGAGGATACAGATGGTGAGGTGCTGATCCTCAAACTTACATTGAGCATAATTACAACAGCACTTGGGTGGTTACAGTGGGGAAACAACTGGAATCTCAAAGTGACTGAACACAAACTGAACTGCTCCATGATACACTCCAATGTGGAGAAAGCTACAAGGTGAATTCCAAATGCAGCACACTGGATTGAAAGTTCAAATGAATTACTTCTTCCTCAGGAAGGAATGATGTTGAGAAAGAAAAGTGAATGGGCAGATATTGCATCTACTACATACAGGTTGCATGGGTAAAGTGTCATGAGTAGAATGTTTGGTGAGGATGGAGGAGTGAGTGTTTAAGTCTCGAAGTGAAGTCACTTTGGAATGTGGTAAGTAAAGGGAAAGGAAAGATGCACCTTCTTGAGGATATCTTCAGATTGTGGATACAAATGGAGCTGAAAGTGAGGACCTGCAGAACTCTTTCTTTGCTCTGTTTGGAAAGATGTGGGGGGGGCGGGGGGGGTTGGAAAACAGAAGTACGAAATAAGGTCAAGGGTTTATCATCTATGGCAAAGAGGAAGCCTCGATTCAGGATGAAGGAAGATGCCTCATGTGCTTGTGCTTGGACTCATCAGAGGGGATATGATAGAAAAATTTGGAGGATTAAGTGCTTACAGAAAGTAGGAATGGAGAGAAAAGCCAAAATAATCCTCAGGCTTGTAATGGATATTTGTCATTAATCTATCCCAAGATAGAACGGAGAAAGATCCAAAAATATATCACAAGATGACGAGAGCAGGATGGAAATTGGCACATGACCATAGAATGGTGTTGTTGGTTACCCTCAATACCAGTGTACCAGAAAGAGTTGACAGAATAGACCCAACTTTGACTGAAATAAACAAAATTCCACATATTCCACAAAAAGATAGAGCTTGAACAGCACCTTTGACCTGGAAAAGTAAGTGGAATTAAAAGAGAAATTGTTTTTATTTCAAGGAGGAACAGGCTTAGAGGGCTAATTGGTCAACTTATGCTCTTGTTCTTAAGCTGCTTGCATTCTTTCCTTCCACAATCATCTATATCATTTTATAACTTTTTTCCCCTTCATTGAAGGAGAGTGCTGCTGTACTGAAGCTGTTTAAACGAGAAATATTAACTATTTTTCTCTGTGCAGACACCATCTGATCAGATACAAATTTTGTGCACTTTCGGTTCTATTCAGATTTTCTGCAATTTATTTTGTTTTTGCTTTCCAATGCAACAACATAATTGCAGTATTGCATTTAATTCTGAATCGTACATTTTAAGGATGTGAAGATACAAGAGTGGCCACAGGGGATAATGACAGGGAAAGACCCTCAGCAACAAGATTAGCTCAGATAAACTGGGATGCTTTCCTTGGAAGAATGAAGCACAACAGGAGATTAAACAGAGGTGCATTTGATTATGTCTGCCCTGGATATAATACATTTAGAATTAGTAATTTGAAGATTCCAGGCAACAAAATCAAAGCGACAGGCAAAAATAAGACCAAAACAAGGCAAGCAGAACTATTATTCTGCCTTATCCCAATGACCTGCACCCAGTCCTTAAGTTCCAACAACATTTTGTAAATCTTCTCTGCACTCTTTCAATTTTATTTACATCTTTCCCATAGTTAGGTGAACAGAACAATACTCAAAATTTGGCCTCAGAAATGTTTCAAATAACTTCACTTAATATCACAACCTCCATACCCAATACTTTGATTTATGAAGGACAAAGTGCCAAACACTTTCTTTATGACCCTATCTACCTCTGATGTTACTTTCAGGGACTTATATATCTGTGTTCTCAGATCTCCTTGTTCTACTGCACCGCTCAGTGCCCTACCATTTACAATGAAACTTCAAGTCCTCCCAAAGTGCAACATCTCACATTTGTCCACATTAAATTCCATCTGCCTTTTCTTTCCCAGCTAGTCCACATTCGCTGCCATCTTTGAAACCCTTTCTCACGGTCCATGACACCTCACATCTTTGTATCACCTGCTGTCTTGGTGATCTAATTTACCAAAGTATCATCTTCCCCCACCCCTGCCGAAATGAGAATGTATTTGCCAAAATGATTGAAATGAAAAAAAACTACACACACTCCATCTCTTCCCCACACCTTCTTTCTCAGTTCCCTCTTCCCAAAACCCCTTCGTTCAGTCTACCTCACCCCCTAACATCTGTCAGGACCCTGCATCTCAGCTTGCTCCCTCCAGATCATTTTCCTCTCGACCCCTTCTCTCTCTCCCTCCTGCTTTATTCGTCCCTTCTTTTTCCCTCGCCAACATTCAGTTTTCCTTCCCCACCCCATCACACCAATTGCCACAACTTGACAAATTATCAGTTGCTCTCTCAGCATGGGCTACTCAACTGCTGTTCTTGACGCTACCCCCTTCTTCCAAACCAACCACCCAGAACATGCTGCAATACCCTCAGCCCCTCTCCCCATCACTTCAGCATTTTTTCCTCTTCTACCCTCCCACCTGTATCCACCAATTACCTCTTACCTGTTAGTCTGTGCTCCTCCCCTTTTTTATTGATGCCTGCCTGGTTTTTGCTTATTCCTGAAGGGCCACAGTCTGAAAAGTTGGTTACCCTTTACATCCCAAGGATGCTGCATGACCTGCTGAGTTTCTCCAGCCCTTGTGTACTGCATTCAACTCCAGCATTTGCACTTTCTTGTTCTATTCCCAAGACATGTTGCCTGACTGAGTCCACACTCTCCCTGAATTAACTGGCTCATGCAGGTGATCCAAGTATCCCATTCACCTGGTATTATCCAAGTGTAACTTCTGGCACTGACCAACAAGCCCTTCACCTTTCAGTTGGAAACATTGCAGCCACCCTGAATCAACGATTTACGTTATATAGCTTCTCATTTATGCACAGATGCAGGGTAATGTAGAAGTCAATTGTGATTCTCTGCTCCTCCACAACTTGAGCAGCCAAACCAGGGTAATGAATTCACAAGTTCAAGTCTCATCATCTGACTGTACATATAAAACCCGACGAACTGGAAGATTTCCAGACCACGATGCAGAAGCATACACAGTACATAATAACCACATCAAAACAGAGATATTTTTAAAAAATATATATATTTCCTCAGTTACAGGATACTGATCATAAATCCCACAGCTGGCAGGAAGAAGCTATTTCCCAGCATGGCAATCCTGATTTTGATGTTCCTTTACCTCTTTATTGATGGTAATGGGCCCAAAATACTGTGTGCTGGATGGAGGGGGTCTTCTATATCTCGCTGAGCACTCTTTAAGTAATGTTTCCTCTTGCTTTTTTGATAATTCTCTGTATTGACCTGGTCCGATGCTTTGCAGCTACCATACCATGCAAAGATGCAGTCAGATAGGACACACTCAATTGTGTCTCTGTAAAAAGTAGTCAAGACAAGGGCTGGTAGGCTTCCCCTCATCAACCCCCTTAGGAAACACCTTCCTGACTAATGAGGTGTTCACATGGGGATACATAAAATGTGGCTCTTGGTTGGACAAAGTGTAACTGAATATTTGGCAAGTGCAAAGTTACAATTTGGGATCAATAACCCCTTTGATCCTTAAAAATACAGTTATTCCGTCATAATGATCTCAAAATTCAATCTCCATTGAGATTTTACAGAAATATAAAATTCACACCACTTCTGCTTTTCAAATTTGATTAATACCTTGATATCTATAAAATACTTTTAAAGTATTATTGATTTGCTGTGCTATTTTGGCTCCTATGCTTGATGGTGCAGGACAAATGACGTACAATAGCAACTGACTTTGGGAGGGGCAACATTCATGCCACGGATCATTAGATTGTTTCAGCAGTTTGCAGTGAGGCATAGTGAAGTAGTATGTTGAATGCAGGGATTCAAAGCTGCTAGACTGTGGGATGGAAGTCAGTAGTTGGTGAATAGTGATAAATTGTTATCTGTTACTTTAATGAGATATTAGATTATCAAACAATTGAGCACAACATTCAGAGAATGGGAAGTCATCAAAAGCAAGACACTTTGTCTATTCCCATTAAAAATCAGTTTAACTAACAACAATTAAAAGGTGACCAAGCATTTCTGAAATAGATCAAAAAAATTCTATGGCTATCAAAAACTGCCATGCAAAATAGCCTTAAAAAGCAAAGTAATTCAGTACCTGATGAGTTACATTCAGTTCCACTCAATCTTACATTTGGAGACAATTCATCAAAGGTTCCTTTTCTCTGGCCTTCTTCATCACCAGACTCTTCAGATTCCACTCGCCGGTCAACTATCAAAACACAACATGATTACTATATCTACTTAGAAGTGATCTTGCACCCAATTGTCAGCCTACTGAGCTTCATCCTCTATCTCATCCAATTTCCACAACCTCACCAAATTCTCAATCATTCAGTAACCTTCCATCACTCCTCAATTCTATAATCCCTCCCAGCATCCTCCCTCAATCTTTTAATCCCTGCAGGCTCATACTACCCTCACCTCTACCCCATCGCCCTGAGTCTGCAACCACCACCCCACCCCTTTCAACCATGGCACAACCTCCAACTTCCACTCTTCCTTGATCCAACCACCACTTTCTATAACATTCTACTCCTCCACCAGCTTTACAATATCCCCATCCTCCATCAATCCCATCTCCTCACTCAACTTCCACAGCTCTCCCGAGCAACCTACCCCAAATCCACATTCGCCACTTCCACCCAATGCTCAGTGGAGCACATGCTCTCAAATCCACTCACAAGCAACCACCAGACACCCTTTCACTCCTTGCCTTACTCACATTTGCTCTCACTGGCACCCCCCTGATCCTACCAGCTCTCCCTACCAACTCCTTCTACCTACTATCCCTGGTCTCCACCGCCACGCTAGCACCTTATCTACCCACAACTTTCCCTGCAGACCATCCACTACCTCCAGCCAAACCAAAAGACACACTCATTCCGACTTACCCAACGTAACCACCGTTGATCTCTCCCACCCTCTCCAAACCCCAACCAATACCAAACCCCCCCCCCCAGTCTTCCTTACGCCTTTATCCCTCTCCTTCGCATATCTGTTCGACCCACCCGAATACACGCAAACTGTTCCAAGCAGGATTCATACTCCTTCCCTCTCATCCGCCACCCCCTCCTTTCTCTGGTTTACCCTCCCCCGTTCGTTCATTCTCTTCCCACTCACTCTCCATGGCCTGCTGCTCGCCTCCGTTCTCCGCCATTCTTTACTCCGCCCCAAAACAGCGGAAGTAGCACTTCGATTGCGATCCACTCGTCCAATAGCAATAGAGATCGGGTTCCACTTGTCCAATAGAAACAAAGTGAAGGCGGGTTCAATGCACATCCTTAGAGTGGGCTCTGCGCATGTGCACGAAGCTAATAGGTTCTCTGCTGCGATGTGTCGTAACGGATTCCTTTCCTTCAGGATCGGGACTTCAAAATCATCTCATTCAGAATTCATACCGCGATTTAAATGTATTTCGCCTTATTGTTCAGAAAGGATCAGGGAATGGATGAAATGTAAAAGTGGAGGCCATTCTTACAGTTTCAACCAATTCGGCCCCCCCACCCTCCAAAAATGACCAGCTTGGCCTCTGCCACTTTGCAGCACCCAACTTGTGGCCACTGTAATTCACTGTTCTTCACGTACGCAGGGATGATTTAAATGTAAGGGAGGCTTCTGCCTCCACCAGGGAATTCCCAACTGAACAGAAGCTTCTGGGGAATACTCACCAGGAGCGTCTGTTAACAGAGGGAGAGACTTAAGGATTCAGGTCAAGTGAGGAAACGAGAGAATAAAGTATACATCTTTGATCGGACCACAACCAAGGTTGCTCTGGTGACTCAATTGTTTAATTACGGTGAAGGGCGTCAGACCTCCAAAAGTTTTTTTTTAAATTAGACATAGAGTACGGTAACAGGCCATTTCGGCCCACGGGTCTGTGCTGCCCAATTTACACCCGATCAACCTACACGCCTGGTACATTTTTGAACAGTGAGAGGAATCCAGAGTCGCTGGAGAAAAACCCACACAGACATGCGGAGAACATAAAAACTCCTTTCAGACAGCGTGGGATTCAAACCCCTGTCCGGTCCCGATTGCTGGCACTGTAAAGGCATTGCGCTTACTGCTATGCCAACTGTGCCCCCCTTTTGTCTGTACCAAAGACACGACAGCTTTTTTTTGCCCTAATGGCCTGCTAATATTATTTATTTATTTTCCTGTCCTTTATATATACTATTTTTGAAGTGTCTTCTGTGATACTTGGATGTTTGGATCATTGAGATCTCTTCTGGGGAAGGTGGGATCTGTATAAATTGTATGGCTTACACCTGAATTCAAGGGGAAGAAATATCCTTGTGGACAGGTTTGCTAGTGTGGTTCAGGTGGGCTTAAACTGGGCTTATTCAGAAAATCAGAAGGCATGGGATCCAGGTAAACTTGGCCATGTGAATTCAGAATTGGCTTGCCTGTAGAAAGTAAACGGTTGTGGTGGAGGGAGTACATTTGGATTGGAGGGCTGTGACTAATGGTGACTCACAAGGATCGATTCTGGGACCTCTGCTTTTTGTGATTTTTATTAATAACTTGGATGAGAGGATAGAAGGGTGGGTTGACAAGTTTACAGACGACATAAAGATTGGTGGTGTTGCAGATAGTGTAGAGGAGTGTAAAAGATTGCAGAGAAACATTGATAGGATGCAGAGCTTGGCTGAGAAGTGGCAGATGGTATTCAATCTGAGGGTTACATGTTGAAAGGACAAACTCCAAGGTAGAGTACAAAGTTAATGGCAGGATTCTTGGTCGTGTGGAAGAGCAGAGGGATCTTGGTGGGGAGAGGTCCATGTCCACATTTCCCTGAAAGGTGCCTCACAGGTAGACGGGGTAAATTAAGCAAGCTCATGAGGTGTTACCTTTCATAAATTAAGGGATTGAGTTTAAAACCTGTGAGGAAATGATGCAGCTCCACAAAAATCTGGTTATACTCTGGAGTACTGTTCGCCTCATTATAGGAAAGACATGCAAGCATTGGAAAGGGTGCAGAGGAGATTTACCGGGATGATACCTGGTTTAGTGAGTATGCATTATGAGCAGAGATTAAAGGAGCTAGGGCTTTACTCTTTGGAGAGGAGATAAGAGAAGACAATAACAAAGGTATACAAGATATTAAGAGGAATAGACAGAGAGGACAGCCTGCACCTCCTTCCCAGGGCACCACTGTTCAATAAAAGACGGCATGGCCTTCAGGTCATGAGTGAAAAGTTCAAGGGAGAATGAGACTTTCAGTGCATATGTACATTGTACAAAGTATGTGGCAATAAACATGATCATTTACATAGATTGAAAGATTTTTTTCAGTATTTTTATTGGATTTTACTGAAATAATACATAAATAGAAGCCATTAATCCAAGGTAATATATGACAAAGAATATACAGAGAAAACCCATTATATAAGGAAAATAAAACTATTATATATAAACTCAATATCATAACAGTCAGAGATAAAAAGTAATAAATACTTAAACAATTATAACATTTGTCTAATTGAAAAAGATATTAAAAAAAAGTAAATATGATACTAATCTGTTCTACACATTCTATCCCCTTACCCTTCTGAAGATATCTGGTAAGGACATATCATTTCACTATTGTTAAAAAAAAACCACAAACTCATAAAACAAGATCAAAGTGATCTTATAAATGATGAAAATAAATAATAAAATGACCTCATAAACTTAGAAAATATAAATCATTTACAATAGAACATCTGATTTTTTCCAAAGTTAGGCATGCCATCATATCAGATAGCCATTGAGTGTAAGTAGGAGGGACAGCATCTTTCCATCTCATCAGTATTGAATGTCTAGCAATAAGGGAGGCAAAAGAGACCACATGGGATTGCAACATAGTTAAATTTAAATCAATTATCTTAGCTGATCCAAAAAGGGCAATTATAGGATTAGGTATCAGATTCACATTGAGAATTAAAGATAAGGTACAAAAGATATCTTCCTAAAAAAATAGAAAAAAAGGAACAAGATCAAACCATATGTAACATAGTACCTTCTTCAGTCTTACATCTGTCACATTTCAAGGAAATATTTGAGTAAGATGTAGCCAATTGAACTTTAGAAAAGTGAGCTTGATGTGCTATCTTAAACTGTAAAAGCTAAATCAGGCACACAAAGATGAATTTACCAATTTTAAGATAGAATCCCATGTAGTATTCAACAATGTAAGTAGAATATATTGCTCCCATAATTTATAGATTGGAAGATCTCCAAGTTAATTGATGTTTCACTTGAAAGGGCTGTTTGGATCCCTAGAAGAGAGAATGTAAGTGGTAAATCTATATGGAGAGCTCTTTCAACCCACGTCTACCAAGGCCTTTCGCATGGCCATGCTCCCAAACACTCCATTACTTTTGCTGCAGGTTTTCACCTTGCTCTCTTAATTTTATAAACTGCTTTCAGGTCTCCCCTCAGCCTCCGACATCCAGAGAATACAACCGAAATTTGTCCAACGTCTCCCCTCCTCTCATACCCTCTAATCTCCACCGCATCCAGTAAATCTTTTCAGTACCCTTCCTAAAGCCTCTACATCTACCCTGTTATAGGATGACCAGAATACTCCAAGTACCCACAGTTTTATATAGCTGCAACATGACTTCCTTACTCGAAACTCAATGGCTTACTCAATGCAGGCAAGCAAGCACGTTGGAGAGTTGATAAAATCACCACGAAATATGGCCCTCAAGTTTCTGTGTTTGTATTGGAACTCCAACATTAGTGATGCTTACACTGAAAAATGCTGGTATTTTGCCAAATCTTTGGTAATCCCCATCTAGTTTCAGCTTGTTAAGTTTTCTTTAGATTTTAATTAATTTACTATCACAAATTTGGCATTGTTCAATTAAAAGTTATGCCATTGCTTCCCACCTCATCAAGCACCTCCTGCTGCATATGTGATAGATCAAAGAGGGCATGCAGTACCTTAGCTCAATTTGATGGGTGCTCACAGAAGCTCAAATTGTGGAAGGAACAACCTTTCAAATTATTTACCAACCTGCTGTGTCAAGCATACTTGGCATGCAGTGTCTGCAGGTCCCACATTGTCCTCATCCTCCACCTCAAAACCAACAAAGCTGAAATCAAATTCAAGTTTATTGTCATCTGATTGTACATATACAACCCAACGAAACAGAGCATCTCTGGACCATAGTTCACACACACACACACACACACACACACACACACACACACACACACACACACACACACACACACACACACACACACACACACACACACACACACACACAGAGTACATCCTGCACACAAATGACATATACAAATCTCGATCCAAAGTAAATATATACAAAGCAAAGTAAGTCATTCTCAATCCAGGAAGCACTGAAATATAGCCTGGAAGCATGTCTCCTCACAAAAGAGTAAAGCAGATCTGGATCTCGCTCTCAAAAGGCAATTAAGGCAAGAATCAAATGAAGATGTTCAAAGTGCCTTGTGGTCTGAGAGTATCAAAGGATATGGACAAGACAGGATAAACAGACAATATTGAGAAATTGTTGTACATAAGTACAATGTACCAACATTCTTACTTGCTGCAACCAAACAGGTACCCAAGATACAGCAACTACAATACCATACGTTAAATCACTAAGGCAGAAAAGAGATAATAAATATCAAACAACAGATAAATAAATATTTGGAGTTGCACTTTGTACAGTAGAAGTGTTGTTTCAGTGGTGTAGGCAAATCTTTTGGTGGTCCTGGACTTGCTTATGGTTATGGTTGGCATAGCAGTTAGCGCAATGTCTTTTACAGTGCCAGGAATTGGGATTCCAACCCTGTGATGTCTGTAAGGAGTAGGTACATTCTCCTCACATCTGCGTGGGTTTTCTCTGTGGGCTCTGGTTTTCTCCCACCATTTGCAACATACCAGGGGTGTTGGTTAATTGGGTGTAAATTGGGTGGCACGGACTTGTGGGCTGAAATGGCGTGTTACTGTGCAGTATGTCCAAATTTAAATTAATATAAAACCAGTCCTCATCAACAGCAGTGGAAAGGGTGAAGAACTTGAAATTCCTGAGAATCACCATCTCCGAAGATCCATCCTGTATCCTTCATGTTAATGCAATCATGAAGAAGACTTGCAAGTGGCTGTACTTTGTTAGAAGTTTGCAAGATTTGGTATGTCACCAAAGAAAGACATAAACAATCAATGCAAAAATAGAAAAAAAAAATTCAGTAATAAATAATGTGCAAAGTAAGAATTCTTAATCTCTAATTTAATCTGTTGTTTAGGAATCTGATAGCAATGAGGAAGTATACAGGAGTGAGAGAGATCAGCTGGTTAAGTGGTGTCACTACAACAACCTGACAAAGCAGCATTCTTCAGTCCTTGGTACAAAAACATGCAAACACATACCAATACAATCGATACATGTGCAGTACATTAAATACATATACAAAAAAATAAATAAATATTGTTAAATAAATAGTAAAGTTTCAGAGAGTTTGTCTGAGCAGCTCATCAGTCGTTCAGCAGTCTTACTGCCCATGGGAAGAAGCTGTTTCTTGGCCTGGTGCTTCTGGCTCTGATACTCCTGTATTTCCTTCTGAGTGGGAGCAGCTGAAAGATGCTGTGTGCAGGGTGGGAGAGGTCCTCATTGATTTTGCAAGCCCTCTTCAAACTATGATTTCAGTTGATTAAGTCATTGAGGGTGGGGGGGGGGAGGTGGGCAGGAAGGGAGACCCCAGTGATCCTCTCTGCTGCTTTTATGGTCCTGTGGATTGACCCCCGATCCAATACCATAGAAAGTTGACAGGAATGTGCTGGTCGTCTTGCCTGCCCCAGTCTTCTCAGGAAATGCAGTTGCTGTTGCGCCTTCCTGACAAATGAGATGTTGTGTGTCCAGGGTCGGTCACTACTTAAGTGGACTCCAAGGAACTTGGTGCTCTCTACTTTTTCCACTAGTGAGCTATTCATGTGTTGTGAAGGGTGATCGTCTCAGGTCCTCCAGAAGTCCACAATCATCTCCTTTGACTTGTTCATGTTGAGACTCAGGTTGTTATTCTTGCACCATATCACAAGAATTTCTACCTCTTCTCTGTAGGGTGGCTCATTATTCTTGCTGATGAAGCCAGCTACTGTTGCATCATCTGCAAATTTGATGACTTTGTTGAAGCTGGATCTGGCATTGCTGTTATGGATTAGAAGTGGACTGAGCATAGCCCTGAGGTGCACCAATCCTCAACATGCTGGTGCTTGATGTTCAGGACAGACTGTGATCTTTCTATTAGGAAGTTTAGAATCCAGTTACAGAGAGGGAGATTGAGTCCCAGCAGGGATAGCTTCTCCAGCAGTCTCCAGGGAATGATTGCATTAAATGCAGAGCTGAAATCAATGAAAAGTAGCTTGGTGTGTGAGTCATAATTCTCCAGGTGGGACAGGATGGAGTGGAGGGACAAGGCTATGGTATCATCAGTGGTATGGTTCCATCTGTAAGCAAATTGAAATGGGTCCAGTGTCTCTGGGAGATGCTGTTTGATGCATTCCATCACCAAATGCTCAAAGCATTTCATAATGGTGGAGGTTAACACCACTGGACAGTTGTCATTGAGGCTTGTTACTGCCGCCTTCTTTGGTACCAGGATTATGGTGGCCGTTAAAACCTGTGGTGACGATGGACTGCTGCAGCGACATGTTGAAGATGTCTGAAAGGACTTCTGTCAGTTGGTTTTGTGCAGTCTTTCAATACCGACCAGGTATGTTGTCTGGTTCTGCTGCCTTGTGTGGGTTCATCTTGGATAGGGTTCTCCTCTCCTCGCTATGCAGCTCTGCAGGGGACTTGTACATCTGGAGGACACAGAGCTTTCTTCTTGTCAAGCCAGATGGCGAAGATGTTCAGGGTGTCCAGAAGCGAGCCATCGTGTTCTTTGACTTGCAAGGTTGTCTTGTGATCTGTTGTAGTTTTAATCAGTTCTTGGTTGTCAGCATTTCTGAAGATCTATTCTAGGGTAATCACGTCAAGGCAACCATGAAGACGGTACTCTTTTGGCTATATTTTGTTAGGAATTTGAGGTGATTTGTTATGTTACCACAGATTCTTGCAAATTTCTACAGGTGTACCGTGGAGAGCGTTCTGACTGGTTGCATCACTGTCTGTTATGGAGGTGGCGAGGCACAGGACAGGAAGAGAGTTGTGGACTCAGCCATCGCCATCGTGAGCATCAGCCTTCCCTCCATCTGGGATGTCTACAAGAGGTGTTGTCTCAAGAAAGCAGCCGCTATCCTCAAGGACCCTCACCACCCAGGCCAAAAAAAAGCTTCTTCCCTACTGCCATCAGGTTTCTGAATGGATGCAACCTCTTTTAAAAATCTTATTTTGCATTTATTTATATTGTAATTTATAACAATTTTTGCACCTGCAGCAAAACATCAAACTTCGTGACACATGTTCATGACAATAAATTCTGATTCTGGATGGGATGTTGGTGTCCATGATTGGCTTGTCTTGCTTTGGCACTTACTGTTCCTTGGCTATAGCATCATCAGTGGTGCGTTCCATCTGTAGGCAAATTGAAATGGGCCCAGTGTTTCTGGGAGGTGCTGTTTGATGCATTCCATCACCAGATGCTCAAGCATTTCATAAAGGTGGAGGTCGAGACATGTAAACCAGACCATGACAATAACAAGTCAGTATACTTTCCACAGTGCACCTTGCAGACGTTTGATAGAAGACATGCCCATCTCAGACCTCTTAGAAGGTAGAGGTGCGAAATATTTATCCTGTGGTAATATTTGCAGGACAAGCTCGAGGGCAATTCGAGAAATTCAAATGATTGCAATAATTCACCATCTTACCAGTTAAAAACGAAGAAGGAGGCTTAAAATAAGCAGTGATTGTAGTAAAAACACACAATAAATGTTGGGGGGGTGGGGGGGTGGAATAAGCATATCATGCCCTCTGACCCCGCCCCCTTCGTGCCCATGGTTACCAGACCGCGCGTTCACCTCGAAGCAAACGGTCCAGCCAGAGGCTCCGCCTTCAAAGGCTGTTGATTGGTCGACACTGGCGCTTCCCTCAGACTCTGGGTCCGATTGGCGATCCAGGGTGCCACTCGTGGCGTGGAGCCAATGGTTTGAGGGGAAATTTGGCGGCCAAGCGCGGGATTGAATGTGAGTATGGCGGCTGGGAGAGTGGCGGAGAATAACGGCAGCGGAGACGGGTCGGGGGCTCCGGCTAAGTGAAGGGTGCTCGCTTTATTCAGGAGCTGAGCTGTAAGTTGCCGTCCTCATTCTCATTGAGGTGCCCATTGAGCTCTATTGCAACATTTTGTGCATCCCCCTCTCAGACCATTAAACCTATCTGGGTGCCGGCCTAAGCGTTCGCCTCAATCCGACTTGACGACGGGGACTAACATTCGTCTGGAGCAGTGGTTTTCAACTTTACTTTCTCCTCTCATACCACTGTAAGTAATCCCAGAGCACCTAGAGCATAGGGAATATATACAGCGGTACGTGAGGGGGAAAGGAACAGCTTGAAAACCTCCCTTTTAATCTTACCCAATTGACTCTTTAATGTGTTCTATTTGAATATTGGCTGGATGTTCCTTTTCTGCTACTTCTAAAACTTTTCACAAAACGTATCTGCTGCTCTCTAACTTACGAGAACAGCATGTGTGAGCCTGCAGCTGACGTGGACTTTTTACCCCCTCCATAAATCTTCGTCCGCGAAGCCAAGCCAAAGAAAGAACCCAGTGGTTTTCACACTTTTTCTTTCCACTCACGTACCTTATGCCGTAGATGCTCTGTGATTATTGAGGGATTGCTTAAGGTGGGATTTGGGTGGGAAGGGAAGGTTGAGAACCCCTGTTTCAGTCGTACCTAATGGACTCGTTATGTGCACGGTTTCATAACTCCAAAGGAAATGGACCAATGACAAATTTTCTCAAGCAAAATATCTCAGTAACAGTTGGGTCTAGAGCATTGGTTCTCAGCCTTCCCTTCCCACGTACATACCACTTTGAGTAATCCCTATGGTATAGGGATTACTTAAAATGGAATGTGAGGGTAAGGAAAAAGTTTGAAAACCACTGGCCAAATCATGATCAATGGTTATGTGGTGTTGACATTTGGAGAAGGTTAAATGTGCAATTTCTGATTTGAATTAATTTCTGATTTGAGTTATTTTTACAATATTTAATTTGTTATGAAGGTAGAACTGTTGATTAATGAGGTAATTAATCACTCAGGAATTTTTTTTGGTTAAACAGCTTCTTTCTTGGTAGTGGATTTACATTTTCCTTTTTAATAACAAAATATCAATACATTATAATCTGTTTGATTGAAATGTGGGATACCTTGGATGAAATTATATGATTTAAGTATAATGTATTTTCTTGACTTTTAACATATCTATTTGTGCTCTGCATTTTTGGATGTGAAATTTCAATGTTAATAGAAATACTGAAAAAGAAAATCACTGGTCAAAAGTATCCCCTTCTCCAGTTCCTCGAGTTGGTTGCCTGCTGTCAAATTGGCTAAATGTCCAATCCCAACCAGATCCAGTCCTGTTACACCCACTTTGGGATTGAGGATGATTTACAATGAGTTCTGAGATGGTAAATGAAGCCACATGGAATCTGCAGTTGTCAGGAGGTGCTTCACAGTAGAGATAAATGGCAATTTGTGGCCTCTGTATACTCTCGTTGCTGGGGTCTTGTCATCTTGCATTCTTAATTTTGAGTGGCCATAGGCCAGAGATTTTCAGGAATTTTCCAATGAGGCTTTGAGGACTCCTTTGCATTTCCATCCAAGTCTCAAAAGAACATATGACTGTTAAAATCTCTGCTGGATAGAAAATCAAACATCTTGTCCAGATGAGGTCTTGTGCCTCAAATACCTATCACCTTTTAAAACATAACCTTCTGTTTCTCTTTTTTGTAATGGTACTCTGCCGATGTAAAATTTGCTTTTTCATGCTTGTCTTTCCCAAGATGTGGGAAGTGGTGCATTTTGTCCAAGTTCCCCTGTGGATGCTGAAAGTTGGTCTTAAATGTGTACAAACACAAATGCTGTCCACAGCTCAGTTATTGAGGTTGGGATGCTTATGCAATTGAGGTGTAGTGATTTGAACAGTTTCTCTTTTGTCCTGTAGATCCATTCTAATAGAAAGCTGATTGGAGGTGAAATACAACATTGTGGTGAGAAAGATGAAGGAAATTGTCAGGTGTTGATAAAACCTTGCTGGACACAATTTGATAATGAGATTGAATCTGTTGTGGACCCATTGACTGAGGTCATGACTGGCATGTCATTTGATTGCAGGTATAACATTTCTGTGGGCAGCAAGATTTGAGAGAGATGTTCCATTTTCCCTGAATTGACAGTACTGGAACCTTTCATGGGTGGGCAAACAGGGTTATGCTGAATTGGTTAGCCATTGACCAAGTGCAGCCTGATTCTTGGATAAGCTTGGCTTTGGTCATCTGAGCAAAGCTAATTGCTGAATGGGAAAGATTATGAGGAAAAGGAAGAGGAATGAGCCTGCAAGGGAAGGGAAGAGATCAGGAAGAGGCCCTCTTGCTTTACAGCCCTGTTGCCTGAAGCATTGCCCTAGGCTTGCAATAGAAAAACTAGTGTAGCAGTTAGTGTATCTCTTACAGAGCCAGCAACGTGTGTTTGAGTCCTGCGATGTCTGTAAATTTGCATCTTCTCCCCAAATTCAATAGAGAGTTCAATACTGTGTCTCTTAATAGAAAACGAGGCAGGAAATGTGACAGAATTTTAGTGATCATAATGCCAATAATTTCAAGATAATTATTGATAAGAATTTATTTGGTCCTAGGGTGAGATATGTATTATTTCCATATATGATTTTTAAAAAGTGTAAAAGGAAAGCAGTGGTCCCGTGGCTCTCTGCTCAAAGTTTATGGGCTCCTTTCCCTATGAAGCAGTCAAGTTTAGTGTTTTTTTTCCCATCTCTTGATTTCAGTCTGTGGCCCACTTAAATGTGCTGTGGTCCCTGTTGAGAATGGCTGTGCTAGATACTGCTGACTGAAATTAGTTATTTTCTTGTATCTGGAGTAGATTAGATAAGATTTGTCAAACAAATAAAAGATGGAAAGACTCTGTGGGTCAGGCAGCATCTGTGGATGGAAATAGTGCCAAAATAACAACCTCTCACAATGTCGATAAGTTGAAGGAGATAGTCATTGACTCAACACCAGGGTCTACTTTAATAGTGGAAAGAATGCACTATCAAAACTATTACAGAAGAAGCTATAAAAAGCAGTGAATGCAGCTCAGAAAGTAAGGCAAATGTGGTGAAACATTTATGTGTATATGTGACTGTCAACATGTAGCTGGCACATCCCCCCCACTGGTGACTCGCTTCCCTGTAACTCCTCCCCTTGTGACCCTGGAATAAAGGTCAACTTCTCTGTCTTCAGCCGAGAACTTGAAATCGGGCCAGCGATAAGTCTAAAGTGTAATAAAGCTGATATATCATTCCTCGCTCTGTGGCTTTGGAGTCATTGATAGAGGATATCAGCAAACTCTCTTCTCTTCCATGAACCATCTACATTTCCCTCCTGTAGCCTAGGAAAGGTAGCCAACCATCACACCATCTCCTCCTTCCTCCCATAAGGGAGAAGTTTTAGAGTATGAAACCATGCTCAAACAGGCTTAAAGACAGATTTTTCCTGCAATCATTGGGCTCCTGATTAAACTGTGTACTCTAGCAGCTTTTGTGTTGCTCTGTAAATTGTGCTGTTTTTGCAGATGCATGTTTTTGCAGATGTCTGTAACATGATCAATAAGCTTTAATTTTAAACAATGCAGCAGGTTGGGGAGGGTCCATTTCTTTCCATGGATGCTGCCTGGCCCACTGAGTCCCTCCAGAGATAAAGGATTTCTTGCCTTGGATAGACACAATGTTTTACTTGCTGGCTGATCTTGAGTTGTGCTATGGAATAGCTATTGCTGCCTCTGATAATGACTAGCCATTCTTTTAATGACAGGTATTGCCCATAACCTTCAAATTATTTGCAAATTCTTAATATTAATTTGAATTGCTTTTAGACCCATTAGATGTTCAGTTAATGAGAATTATTTATTTCATATGTTGAGGGAAGTGCTAAGTTTGTGCTGAGTTGGATAGGCTTAGGGCATTGATATGGGCACTGTCATGAAAATCTTTGGAGCTACCAACAAAGGAGTCATGAGATTTGTTATATTGCAATCTTCTCCAGAATTGTCTGTACGTGGATTTAAGAACTTAATTGTACTGGTTTAACAGAAAACGTCAGTGTAATATGATAAGGCACTATTTGTTGTGGCATTTTATCCCAAAGTGATTTGTTTTTACACACGTGAGAGAGTGAGGAAGGAAACAATGGAGGAATATACAAAACAAATCTTCAAGTATATTGATTGAGGCTCCATATGTTTGTAACTCTCCATTGCCTGAGTCTTGCCTGTAGTATTCCACCTTTCTGTACATTTGGGAACATTTTTTTTGAGATAGAAATTCATCTTGACAGTGAGCTGAGAAAAAAATCACATCAAATTTGTAGAGACTTTATGCAAACCCTTAAAAGAATACGCATATACGTGACATCACCATCAGCAGCCAGCTCTACTTAGGCCTCAGTCAGGACACGACTGTGACAAATTCTCCTTTGTCAACTATGAGATTGTAGTAAAAGCCCCCACCACCCAGTAGATGGAGTGAATTATTAATTATAAAGAATGGTGAAGAGTTTATCAACAGCAAGACCAATTTAAATTCTTTTGGCATGAAGAGAGTGAAGGCTATTTCCACTTATCTCAGTGGTGCATAAAATAATGGATTAAATTTATCCTTGAGATGAACTTTACAAAATATGTACAGTAAAACCCCTCTTATTGGGCACTTGTGGGGATTGGTAGATGCTGAATAAGTGTATTTTTATTGTGTGATTCGAAAATGAAGTGCTAGGGAGCGCTTATTTTAAACTCCTGTATATATATATATATATATATATATATATATGTATTTATTTTCAGCAATTTTTTGCCAGTTGCTTGAGGCTGCTGGTTGCTTTAATTCCAATTAACAGGAATTTTACTGTATTTTGCAGTTGTTGCAATAACAATGATTTTTTTTATATGGCAAGTAGAAGATGATTGCTTATTAATGTAATTACTGTGCTCTTTATACACATTGGCTTTTATTGGTGGGAAATAAAAAAATTGGACTGCTTATCTCCATTTAGAATCTACAATTTTATTAACGTATTATGATATGCTATGAGTGTCATATATGGAATAATGTATAGTTTCATTCTTACTGCAGTCACACAGGTATGTTTTTTTAAAAAAAAATAAAACTTCATAGAAATTCTCAATTTTGCTATTAGGAATTGCTTCTTTGTATTTTTTTCTTTGTATATTTTTTTTCCAAATTCTTTCTTCATGATATTTTGTTGGTGGACTGAGATTGGCTATTGGTTGTCTGGCTCTGTGAACTGAGGAGCTTTAATTGCTCTCCCCAGAAATGGACTGATCTGAGCATTTCACACATTTTATGATGTTTGTTTGGGTATATCTGCAGTATTTTGATTTGTGTGTGCTGACTTTCCTCTATGGACCAGGCAAACGATTGCATAGCTTTTGCGAAAAGTGCTAAAGATGGAGTCAAGGCTGATGGGCTTCTTGAATGGCAGATGCAGAGCAATGTCTCCATCTGATAGTTTGGGAAATGGCAAGAGTTCAAGGGCAGCTCTATTTGGACTTAAGATGAAACTGAACGATTCATTTGACCTCAGCAAGACATTTCCACGAATGGCAAAACCTGTCCTCCAGAAGATAGCTCCAGGGAACTACTGGAACTTGGAGTCTTTTACAGGTAGGTTTTGCATGAATATCTTTTTGATTAGAAGCACACAGCTTTATCTCCTATTTCAATTAATTAAAAAAAAATTAAATCCTGTAATTGTATCAATAAACATACAGTAGGAAAAATCTGTACAATATTTTAATATGGTAATATACTGGGTTGTTTCAGTGATAATCTGGGAAGATCTGTGTTATGTTCTTGATGTGCATCCTGACCTTCAGGATATACCTTAATGCTTGGACTGCCAGGAGGCTAATATGGGAGATCCTTTCACTCATGTCCTCGAAGGACATGACAAAAGTTCCCTGTTGGCCAATAGTGGTTCTAGGTTGTACAGATTGACAAACTAATGTCTTGTTGGCTGAGGAAAAAGTTGTACCTTTTGGCTAAAAAATCCATTACATTTAATGGGAACTGGGGAGAAAAGTGAAGAGAAAAATTACTGATTTTTTTTTGCATTATCTTGTCTGTTGTTCCAACAGGTGACTCTTTGAACTCCTACAGTTATTCTTCTGTGGCCTCTCAAAATTTTCTCTTGCAAGATCTTAGTGGTTCCTTCTCTGATGCATCAAGCAACATTTGGAATCTTTTAGTAGGTGACAACAATTCAACTCTCCCCACTGCAGTTCGGAACCCTCACAAAGCCATCCTTACAATAGATGGCCCGACTACAGAGGTATTAGATTAATTCTTGATTGTTCAGCCTTTGCTGTATGATTATTTTGATATACTGATGACTTATTTTCTTGCAATAACATTTTCAAATTATAAATAATCCAAGTTGTGAACTTGCAGCTAACCCATCTTAATGAGTCTTAAATTGGATTTGCAACATATAGCTATTTTTGATATACTTAATATTCACACATCCAACAGATTTCATTGTTGAGTAGATTAAGCTTGATATGTTTGTTGGAAAATGGAACATCAATGACAATTTCTTGAAACACTAAAAGTTTAAATGCTATTTAACATTGCTTTAATTATTTACATATTCCCCATAAACACTCACTACATTTGTCCTGTTTTTAAAATATGTATTAGAAAAGTTATTTTCTATAACTTTTATTGACCTTGCAGAATAATTCTGAGGATAAAAGCAGACTATCTGATTATCCATTCCTCGCGATGCTATGATATTCCTGGGAAGATATTGATAATTTTACTTTTTAAGTACAGTATAATAGAACTTATAACTTTAATGCTGTTTGTTATTCTTTATACTATAACAGATATTGGTAGCAAATGATATGGCTTGTAAGCTGCTTTGTTATAGTAGCAAGGAGCTGATTGGCCAGAAGTTATCTTTACTTGTATCAAATTCCAACAATCTTCTGGAAGAGGCATTGTATGAAGAACATCCAGAAGTTAATGGACAAGTTGTGACTGTCTCCGGAAAAGTGGTATGATAAATGTTCTTTAGATATGTCCACTTACAACATTGGCCCAATTCCATACTTTAAATTTATATCACTGTTCATAATGTTGTTACAAACTATTTTAGAAGAATGGTTGTTTAATCAGAACTTTGGATCACCAAGGGCTGCATTTTGTGAACAGGAGAATGAATTTGTGTTGTGTCTTTACATCCAGCATAAGCAAAGCCCTGGCTTTGGAATGCAACAAAATGATGAGGCCCAAACATGCTGTTGGATTTTTTTGAAACTGAGCAATAAACTTGATGAGTCTTTCAAATAATGAGCTTTGTCACTGAATGTTGAGATAACAGGAATGAATTCTTTATTGCATTGAACAGGTCCTGAATTTTAATTGCACTGAAACAGTTTATATTAAAAAAAAATCTTGTTCAGGCTAATTTGGGAGGGTTGGAGATTTGTTATGGGGAAGAAAAATGTCAATTTGAGCATGTTGAGATCTTATTAACTGTGGTTTGGAATGGAATTGACAAACTTATTGCTTGTTAATGTGAGGAGAATCTGTAACAGGGAGATTTAAAAAAAAAAAAAGATCAACCAATAAATTACACCAAGTTAGAATCAGTGAGAGTTGTTCTTTTCTCATTATGACTTGTATTCATAATTGCAGATTGATGTTATTGGCAAGGGTGGAGTGGAGATACCAGTGTCAGTCTGGATGAAGCGCATGACTGGTGAAGAGAGGCAATGTTGTGTTGTGGTGATGGAACCTGTGGAGAGACTTGCTGCCTCTGTCACATTTTCAGATACTGTAAGTTTCCTTTTTGTAACAGGACATAGAATGCTTCTGGATAGTTTATTAATAGTTTGTATTGATAGTCTACTATTAATGCAGTAAAATACCCTGAGATAAATTTTCAAAAGCATTATTTTTCCGATTTCACTTGGCTTTCTAAGTATAGCAGATACACTTGAAATCAATGGTTAATTAGAAGAACACCCCATATTGAGTAGCTTTCAACCCAAAGATGTGAGTGCTGACTTTTCTAATTTCAGGTAACCTGATCACCCTGTTTTCCTTTTCCTCTCCCACTGATCTATACAGGTTGTTTCTCCCTTCATTTACCTTCTCAATTTCTCCCCCCCCACACCCAACAAAGCTCCATTTTCCAATTGTTTCATCTTATCTGGTTCCACCTATCACCTCCCAGCTCCTGTTCCAGACCATCTCCAAACTTCTATTTACTGGCCATCTTTCTTCTTTGTACAGCGTGTCGAAATAACCAAAGACTTGTTGATCCAAACCAAGGTTTTTATTAACTAAAAGACTGGAGCATATCACAAGTAGGTTGACCAGTCCAGAATGACCTGGTCTGGCTAGGAGCAATCCTTTAAGACCTGCCAGTAGGTGTTGCTACACTCTCAGCCAATCACAGTCATCCTACACTACCATTTGTATATATACACATTGGTGATAGAATCTGTACTATCACATCCTTCTAGACCCACATCCTTTATTCAGTCCTTATGCAGGGTCTTGACCTAGAATATTGACAAACCCTTTTTGCCTCCACTGATGCTGCTGAGTTTTTTTCAGCAGTTTCTTTGTTTTCTCCAAATTCCTGCATCTGTAATTTCCTTTCTGGATAGATTTTATAGTATGTAATTAAATTAGAGGCAGAGAGAAATGCTGGAGGAACTCAAGTCGGTCTCGCAGCATGTGTAGGAGATAAAGATATTAATGACATTTTGAGTCTGAGCCCTCCTTCAAGGTATAGTGAAACCCATGGTATCCAGCGCCTTTGGGGATTGGTAGATGCTAGATAAGTGTATTTTCTGGTTGCTTGAGATGTATGCTAATAAAGCCTAAATAATATACCTGCATTAAGAATAAAATGTTTAATTTAAAAAAAAACAAAAATGCTAAACTCTACTTCCACTGAACAAACTTGCATGAATATTTAAACCTTAAAGTATTTTATTTTCAGTCATATTCTTTGAAAACATTTAATTGTCGTGGCATCTGCAGGTTTCTTCCCCTCCACTGAGCCACCTGAAAAATGAATAATAACATTATACACAATTAACCCCCTCCCACCCCCCAAATTTACAGATAAAGCCGAGGCAACTCTTTCTAAGCAGGGATAAGGAGACACTTTAAGAGAGTCACCCCAATGGCAAGCGGCATCATCCAGCTCTTCATTCTGGGCAACACCGTTACTTTTCCGCACAACTTCAAACAGCTGCTACAAGCAAAACACAACCAAGGCACCCCACTGGTTGAATATTTACTCCCATCTTCACCAAAGATTTGTGTTACTTAGAGAATGTTTACAATTTTAAACTTGTGTATTTTTACCTATTATTTTATTCATATTTATTTCAATTTCTAAAATTTTTTTTTTTTTTTTTGCTGTTTGCTTGATACTACTGGTAGCTTGAATTTCACACACCAGGACTTTTTACTGTGTAAGTAAAAAGCATGCAGGCATCTGAATTAAAGACTGGGAGGGGGAAGAGTACAGACCAACAGACAAAATGTGTTAAATGGATGTGATGAGGAAAAATAAGAATTGATTTTGATTCTGTGAAATGAGGCTGGGACAGACAACTGGAGGAAAGGAGACAGGGATAAAAGTGGTGGATTTTATTTGAAACCGGAAAAGTCGATGTTGATGCCTTCTGGTTGGAGAGTGCCCAGACTGAAGATGAGGTTTTGTTCTTCCAATTTGTGGGTCTCAGTCTGGCAATGCATGAACCCATGGACAGACATATCAGCAAAGAAATGGGTTTGGGAATTGAAATAGGTAACCATTGGGAGATCCACACTATTAAGGCAGATAGACTCGAGGGCCTCAACAAAGTCATCTCCCAGTCTACGCCCAACCCCTTTGATGAAGAGGAGACCACAACAGAAGAACCAGATGCAGTAGATCACCCCTGCAGATTCACAAGTGAAGTGTTCCTTCACTTGGAAGGACTGTTTGGGTCCTGAATGGTGGTGAGGGAGGAAGTGTGAGCGCAAGTGGAACAACTCCTGCGGTTGCAGGGATAGCTACCAAGGGTATGTTTTATAGAGAGGGAGTGGACGAGAGAGTCACTGAGGGAACAGTCCCCAAGGAGAGGGAAGTGTGTGTCTGGTGGTGGGATCATGTAGGAGATAACAGAAATTGCAGAGGAGGGAGGATATGTTGGACTTTAGGCTGGTGGGGTGGTAGGTGAGGACAAGGGGAATCCTGTCCTTGTTGCGCATGGGGGCAGAGGGAGCCATGACACCTGTGTGGGTAATGGTTGATATGTGGGTGAGAACCACTTTGTTTGAAAGAGGAGAATATCTCTGATCTGGCATGGAAGATCTTGTCCTGGGAGCAAATGCGACGAACATGGAGGAATTGAGAGAAAAGAATGGAATCCTTTCATGGGATAGGGTATGAAGTGATGTAGTTGAGGTAGCTGTCAGAGTTGGTGAATGTTTTGAAGATGTCTGTTTAGAGTTTGTCTCCCAAGATGGAGTTAGAGAGATCGAGAAAAAGGAGAATGTTGCTAGAGATGGACCAAGTGAATTTGAGGTCCGGGAGGAAGTTGGCAGCAAGATGGATAAAGTCGATGAGCCCATTGTGAGTGTATGAGGCAGCCTCTCCCAGTCTTTAATTCAAATGCTAGCTTGCTTTTTGCTTGAACCTTGAAGTGCTCAGACCCAAAACATCTTTACCCCTTCTGGACATCTCCTATGAATTCTGCAAGACCAGCTGAGATTCTCCAGCATTTTGTTGCAGTCAGAGCATCTGCATGTTTCACAGTTAAATGAGAGACATGAGTACTGACTATGCCAGTTGGAGATTTCAATTACCCCAATATTAATGGGGATTGTTTCAGTGTGAAAGGCATAGAGGGGATGAAATTTATATTTAAAAAAAAAAAAAAAAATCAATCCTAGAGAGACTTTAAATCAGTAAATAGATAGTTCCTGTGGAATATAGCCAGACAGTGGGAGAGATTTTGGGGATAGTGTCCATATCTGCTCTATAGTTTCATGGTAGGTATGAAAAGAATGATCTAAGATGAGGCCCTGCATTTGGGAGGGTGAATGCAGATATCAATATTTCAAGCTGAGAAATAGCAAAAATAAACAAAAAAAATTATACCCCTCCCACCCCATCAGCCAGCTCTCTTAGGGAGAGCTTAAAAAAAGTAAAGACATAATATATCAAAGTTCATCTAAATGCAAATATTCCAAATACGGTAACCACTTATTAACAAAAAAAGAATAATTATCATGCAAATTGTAAGTAATTTTTTCCATAACAATACAAGCTTTCAATTCATTATGCCATCGCATTATATTAATCACTGTGTTATCTTTCCATGTACTTGCTACACATTTACAAACTGCAGACGGTACTAAATGTACAAATTCAATCTGAAATTTATCCAGCCCTAATCCCTTTAAAGCAGTGGTTCCCAACCTTTTACTTTCCACTCACATACCACTTTAAGTCTTCCCTATTCCATAAGTGTTCTGTGATTAGTAAGGGATTGCTTAAGGTGGTAGTGGGTGGAAAGAAAAAGTTTGAAAAGCACTGTTTTAATCATTCCAAATTGATTTGTTATGTGCACTGTTTTAGAACTCCAAAGGAAATGGGCCAATGACAATTTTTCTCAAGCAAAATATTTCAGTAATAATTGGGTCAATGCATTTTTCAAGGTGATTTTCAATCTTCCCTTCCTACTCACCACCTTAAGCAATCACTTACTAATCACAGAACACTTATGGCATAGGGAATACTTAAAGTGGTATGTGAGTGGGAAGTAAAAGGTTGGGAACCACTGCTTTAAAGGAAACATGTAACCCATTAAAAAAAATAGATGGATCTAATGGTAACTTAACATTATAAATTTTCCAAAATTAACCTAATTTCTTCCCAAAATGGTTGTACATGAACACAAGACCAAACAGCATGTTAAAAAAAAAAAAGTACCAGTGCATACACCACATCTAAATCAAGAATCTGGGTTACTGAAATCATATTTTTTCAATTTCTCTGGAGTTAAGTATAACTAATGTTTAAAAAAAAAAAAAAATTATAATTAACCATTCCATACCGTACATTTGTCAATTTAGTTGCACTGTTGTAGCATGTATCTGCCCAATAATCTTCAGGAAAAAAAAAGCTAAATAATTTTCCCACTTAAGCTTAGACTTCTCCCATTCCGGTTTATCCATATTGTCTTGTAACACTTGATACATAATAGAAATATATCCTTTTTTTGGTATAGAAGAAATCAAAGATTCAAATTCTGTCAATACAGGTAAAGTCATCTCTCTACCATACATATCTTTCAGCAGAGCTCGAAGTTGATAATAAACAAAGAATTTTCAGCAATATCAAAACGTTCCCTCAATTGATTAAAAGAAAGAAACTGTCCTTCTACAAAACAATCCTGCAATGTCTTTATACCCTTAAAATCCCAACTCTTTAAATTCTTATTAAATATTGAAAAATGAATAAGCTGATTATTATATAATGGGGTTAAAATTGACAATTTACCTTTTGATCTGAAAATCTTGTTTCTTTTAGTCCACACCTTTAATAAATGCTTTAATATCGGCATATTATATTCCCGCAACAAATTTATATTCCATCGATATATAAATTGATGCACCTCAATTTCAGAAATGGAAGCCATCTCAACTTTCGCCCAACTTGGGGGTTGGTCCAAATCCATCAATCTACTAATAAATTTCAACTGGCCTGCTTCATAATAATTTTGAAAATGAGGTAATTGAAGCCCACCTAACGCATACTTCCAAATAAGTTTATGTAATGCTACCCGCGATAATTTACCTTTCCATAAAAATTCTCTCATGGCTTTATTTAAATCCTGAAAAAATCCCTTTAAAAGGTGTTGACGGAAATAAATATTGAATTCAAGGGAAAATATTCATCTTAATACAATTAACTCGACCAATTAAAGTTAGCGGGAGATTTTTCCATTTAATTAAATCTGCTTTAATCTTTTTTAGTAAAGGAACATAATTTAACTTGTATAAAGATTGATGATCAGCGTTGACAATTATTCTTAAATATTTAATTTTATCAGACCATTTCAATTTTATAATATCTTTATTTTCTGAATAATCTCCTTCTCCAACTGGCAAAATTTCACTCTCTTATCCCAATTAACCTTGTATCCAGATAATGTTCCATATTGCAATAATCATTCCTGCAGATGCGACAATGATCGTTCCGGGTCTGTCAAATATATCAAAACGTCACCTGCAAATAAATTAATCTTATATTCGATATCCATAACTCTCATCCCTCTTATCTGTTCATTCTGTCTTATTATTTGAGCTAATGGTTCAATAGCCAATGTAAACAAGGCTGGTGACAATGGACACCCTTGTCGAGTCGAACGCGTCAATTTGAATGGTAATGAAACTTGACCATTTGTCACCACCCTGGTAATCAGGTTTGTATATAAAGTTTTAACCCAACCAATTAAAAAAAAAAGGGCCAAATTTAAGCTTCTCCAACACCTTAAATAAAAATTCCCATTCAACCTTATCAAAGGCTTTTTCCGCATCAAGCGCAACCACCATTGACCACCATGGTTGGACTGCTGTCAATATGCATTGACCAAAGTAATCAATCGAAGAATATTATCTGATGCATTTTATATTCTTAATAAAACCTGTTTGGTCAATATGTATCAATTTAGGTAAATACTTAGCAAATCGATTTGCTAACACTTTTGCTATAATTTTATAGTCTACGTTCAGTAGAGAAATAGGTCTATATGAAGACACGCAATGGAATTACAGTAATTAAAGCACTGGAGCAAGATTCCGGTAACTCGTGCTCTTCAGTTACTTGTTGTAATACATCCTCAAACACAGAGGATAAATCTTCATAAAAAATTTTTGTAAAATTCCACAGAAAATACGTCGAACCCCAGTGACTTTCCATTTGGCATCTCCTGTATAGCTTCCTTAATCTCAAATTCTGTAAATGGAGCTTCCAATTCCACAACATTTTCCTCCTTTAATGCTGGTAATGTTAATTTAGATAAGATTCAATAACACCACTATCCTGTTTTCACCTCAGAAGTATATAATTTTTGATAAAATGAATAAAACTGGTCATTAATTTCCTGAGGTTTATAGGTAACTATTGATTTCTTTTTAACAGCATTAATAATCCGTGAAACCTGTTCTGTCTTTAACTGCCATGCAAGTACCTGATGTGCTCTCTCATCCAACTTGTAATAACGCTGCTTAGATCAATTAATTAAACCCTCAAATTGTTAAGTTTGCAATGTGTTGTAACGTAGTTTCAAATTAGTCAAAGCTACTTTCTTATCCTCTTGTCACATCTTTCTGAAATTCCTTCTCCAATTCAGCAATTTGCTTCTCCAATTCTAAACTCTCTGCCATATACTGTTTCTTAACTTCAGTAGTTTTACTAATAATCTGCCCTCTTAAATAAGCTTTTGTGCATCCCATAAGACAAAACGACTATCTACAGAATTATCACAGTCAAGAACAAAGTGATCTGTTTTTTAATTAAGATAACAAACTTGTTTTTTCAACAAGATTATATTAAATCTCCATCTATAAGATGAATGTACCACTTCTGAACTTGCACAAGAAAAAAAAAGAATGGTCCGATATAACCCTATTTTTACATTTCGCCTGTAATACTCTTCCTTGTAAATGTGCTGATACTAAAAAAAATTATTCTAGAAAATGAATCATGTTGAGACGAATAAAAGGAAAAATCCTTCTCCGTAGGATTGACCCTTCTCCAAATATCCACCAAATTTAAATCTTTCATCAAGGCCCCAATTTGTATCGCCATCTTTGATTTCTTTATACTTTTTGAAGATCTATCTAATAAAGGATCCAAAACACAATTGAAATCTCCCCCAACTAAAATATTTTAATTAGTCTGATTTAACAATAAAAAAACCACCAGAAATAAAATGCTCATCATCTACGTTAGGTGCATAAACATTAAGCAAAGTCCAAGATTCAGCAAAAATTTTACAATTCACCCTTAAAACCCTCCCAGCATTTCCTTCCATAGATTGTAATTCAAAAGACAAATTCTTATGAATTAAAATCACTACACCTCTTGCCTTGGAATTAAATGAAGAAAAAAAACACACGCCCAACCCAATTTCTCTTCATTTTGAGATGTTCTTTTTCAGTCAAATGTCTTTCTTGCAAAAAAGCAATATCAATTTTCATTTTCTTAATATAAGCCAAAACTCATTTTTGTTTAATTTGGTTATTTAACCCCTGAACATTAAAAGATGCAAATTTCAGATTTGACATCCCTACGAATTAACAATATAATCACTCACTACAAATCACTCCCCTTGTATCTTAAATTCACTATCCCTCCTCTAAATATTAAAAAAAATTTAAAAAAATTCTGAAACTAAAGTTTTTATTAACCAAAAAAACTACCCAAAGGTAGTAACGCCCTAAAATAACTGGCTGTGGTGAACCCCACGAGTGGCAGATGACTATCAAAGATTTCAGTGCCATCAAACCCCCCCCCGACCCTGCCAGAAATACATTATTCACATCAATATAATCAATATATTCAACCCATTGACTCCAGTCCCAATGATTGTTCCGGGTCTTCAATGTCAATAAGACTTTTGAGTTAACACTTCTTTCCATTCTTCCCATTTTTTCCATTTCCATTTGTCTTCCTTTTAGGCTACAGTGGTGAAAATCGACCATTTCCTCACATCTCTGGTAGTGAATTAGCAAAGATTAATACATCATGGTCATTTTCAAAAAATTGAGATTGAAAATTACCATAAAAGATTTTTAACACTACTGGATAACGAAAAGCAAATTTGTAACACTTCTTTAGCCGAATTGAATTCCGGACGTCGCCTAATAATCTCCTGACTCAGATTTGTGTATTTAAAAAAAAAACCCACGAAAACAAACCTCTGTTATTTTGAATCATCATTGGAGATTGACTTTGTCGAGCCTTCTGCGCCGCCGACCGTAGTTTCATTTCTCTATCCTGAGATTTCAAACAGCGAAGTAAAACCGCTCTTGGCGGCTGTCCCGTAAGCGGTTTCTTCCGCAGCACTCTATGTGCCCGATCCAACGCTAGGCCTTCCGAAAAAACTCCTTGCCCAACATCTTGGGAATCCATTTCTTAAAAAATTTTATTGGATCAGAACCTTCAATATCTTCACATTATTTCTCTGACTTTGATTTTCCAGTTAATTAATTTTTTAAAATAATTCCTTTTTCTGAATTCCCCAATCCACAAAAGAATCTTCCACTTTCTCCATTTTTTCCTTATTATGTTCAACCTGATTTTTACATTCAAAAAAGCAGTTTCAATTTTAAAAAATTTTTCTTGCACTGTATCCACTGATTTGATACATTTATTAACATCACTCTTAACTGCAGTCATATCTTCAGACATAGCATTCATTTTAGTTGTCACTTACAAAAATCCTTGAGTCATTTGTTTAAACATATTATTCATTTGATAAGCAATCCCTTCCAAAACAGCGCACATAGACTCCATTCCAGATTCCAGTGCCTCTTTTTGAGGCCTACCTTCTCTAGTTTCCACTTCCAGTTGCTCCTGCGTGCTGCCCAGTAAAGGTAAGTCTTCTTCCTCTTCAGATGTCGATGGTCCCTTCCCGGTGCGGCTGCGGGTCTGAACACCCGACCACGGCTCCCTCCACAGCCCACACCCGATCCAGCAACTCCCGAACCCTAGAGGCGCCGCGCATACCAGTTAAGGCCAGGGACTGCGCAAGTGCGGCTTCCAACGCCATTCTGCGCATCCCCGGCCTACCTGATGGCAGCATGGGCTCCTTTCCCAGCCGAGTCACCCACGCACCCGTGATGCGGTTCAGAACCAATCGTTGAGTTGGCTCATCGTTGAGCCAGCACCATCTTGCGATGGCAGGATTGGCGCGGCATCATACTCAGCCGGGCAGGGGTCCTTTGTGCTTTAGGAACTCCTGAAATCGACTCCGTGGCTTCAGTTAAGTAGGTAGCCCTCAATTCTTCAGCAATTTTAAAAGGAAGTTTCTTTTGCAATTGAGTTTGTTTTTTTTTACATTCTTTGGCTTGGCTTCGCGGATGAAGATTTATGGAGGGGGTAAAAGTCCACGTCAGCTGCAGGCTCGTTTGTGGCTGACCAGTCCGATGCGGGACAGGCAGACACGGTTGCAGCGGCTGCAGGGGAAAATTGGTTGGTTGGGGTTGGGAGTTGGGTTTTTCCTCCTTTGCCTTTTGTCAGTGAGGTGGGCTCTGCGGTCTTCTTCAAAGGAGGTTGCTGCCCGCCAAATTGTGAGGCGCCAAGATGCACGGTTTGAGGCGATATCAGCCCACTGGCGGTGGTCAATGTGGCAGGGACCAAGAGATTTCTTTAGGCAGTCCTTGTACCTTTTCTTTGGTGCACCTCTGTCACGGTGGCCAGTGGAGAGCTCGCCATATAACACGATCTTGGGAAGGCGATGGTCCTCCATTCTGGAGACGTGACCCACCCAGCGCAGCTGGATCTTCAGCAGCGTGGACTCGATGCTGTCGACCTCTGCCATCTCGAGTACTTCGACGTTAGGGATGAAAGCGCTCCAATGGATGTTGAGGATGGAGCGGAGACAACGCTGGTGGAAGCGTTCTAGGAGCTGTTGGTGATGCTGGTAGAGGACCCATGATTCGGAGCCGAACAGGAGTGTGGGTATGACAATGGCTCTGTATACGCTTATCTTTGTGAGGTTTTTCAGTTGGTTGTTTTTCCAGACTCTTTTGTGTAGTCTTCCAAAGGCGCTATTTGCCTTGGCGAGTCTGTTGTCTATCTCATTGTCGATCCTTGCATCTGATGAAATGGTGCAGCCGAGATAGGTAAACTGGTTGACCGTTTTGAGTTTTGTGTGCCCGATGGAGATGTGGGGGGGCTGGTAGTCAAGGTGGGGAGCTGGCTGATGGAGGACCTCAGTTTTCTTCAGGCTGACTTCCAGGCCAAACATTTTGGCAGTTTCCGCAAAGCAGGACGTCAAGCGCTGAAGAGCTGGCTCTGAATGGGCAACTAAAGCGGCATCGTCTGCAAAGAGTAGTTCACGGACAAGTTTCTCTTGTGTCTTGGTGTGAGCTTGCAGGCGCCTCAGATTGAAGAGACTGCCATCCGTGCGGTTCCGAATGTAAACAGTGTCTTCATTGTTGGGGTCTTTCATGGCTTGGTTCAGCATCATGCTGAAGAAGATTGAAAAGAGGGTTGGTGCGAGAACACAGCCTTGCTTCACGCCATTGTTAATGGAGAAGGGTTCAGAGAGCTCATTGCTGTATCTGACCCGACCTTGTTGGTTTTTGTGCAGTTGGATAATCATGTTGAGGAACTTTGGGGGACATCCGATGCGCTCTAGTATTTGCCAAAGCCCTTTCCTGCTCACGGTGTCGAAGGCTTTGGTGAGGTCAACAAAGGTGATGTAGAGTCCTTTGTTTTGTTCTCTGCACTTTTCTTGGAGCTGTCTGAGGGCAAAGACCATGTCAGTAGTTCCTCTGTTTGCGCGAAAGCCGCACTGTGATTCTGGGAGAATATTCTCGGCAACACTAGGTATTATTCTATTTAGTAGAATCCTAGCGAAGATTTTGCCTGCAATGGAGAGCAGCGTGATGCCCCTGTAGTTTGAGCAGTCTGATTTCTCACCTTTGTTTTTGTATAGGGTGATAATGGTGGCATCACGAAGATCCTGAGACAGTTTTCCTTGGTCCCAACAAAGCTTGAAAAACTCATGCAGTTTGGCATGCAGAGTTTTGCCGCCAGCCTTCCAGACCTCTGGGGGGGATTCCATCCATACCTGCTGCTTTGCCACTTTTCAGTTGTTCGATTGCCTTATATGTCTCATCCAGGGTGGGAACCTCATCCAGCTCTAGCCTTAGGGGCTGTTGAGGGAGCTGGAGCAGGGCGGAATCTTGGACTGAGCGGTTGGCACTGAAAAGAGATTGGAAGTGTTCTGACCATCGGTTGAGAATGGAGATCTTGTCGCTGAGGAGGACTTTGCCGTCTGAGCTGCGCAGCGGGCTTTGGACTTGGGGTGAGGGGCCGTACACAGCCTTTAGAGCCTCGTAGAAACCCCTGAAGTCGCCAATTTCCGCGCTGAGCTGAGCCATTGTAACCCACTAATGTTCCAAAAAATAAAAAATACAATCTTTAATCACTTTTATAAATTTTAAAAACGGGTACTTAAAAAAACTAGCTAAGGGTGAGATCGCACATCTGTCCTCTACGCCATCTTGCCACACCCCCCTGAGGTTGGTGTACATTGAAGAATTTCATTCAAAAGTCAAATGAGGAGAGTTTAGAGCAAATGTCGTCCAACAAAGGTGAAACCTGGGTGTCCAGGGATATTGAAGACTCAATAAAGGAATGAAAAGAAGCATTGAAAGGGAGAGAGAACTCAAAACAAAGTCATTGAGGAGCATTAACACTATAGGGGTGGGGGCATAAAGAAAATAGATGGACGTGGGGGGGATTAAAAAATTGCACGAGCAGACACAATTAAGACAAATCCCAAGGCATGAGGGAGTTTGTGTCTTATGCAAGCACCTTTGGAGGACTAAAACGGGCACTTGGTCAAGGACAATGAGCCTGGCAGAGTGGTGCAAAAGAAAAGAAAAGGAAAAGGAGAAATGCAGTAGTTATTGGGGACTCCATGGTCAGGGGTACAGACAGGAGGTTCTGTGAGCCAGAAAAGTAGACCCGCATGGTGTGCTGCCTCCCTGGTGCAAGGGTACGAGATAATCACAAATCGGGTCCAAAATATTCTGAGAGGAGAGGGAGAGCAGCCTGATGTCTTGGTACATGTGGGTACAAACGACATTGACAAGAAAAGGGAGGAAGTAATGAAAAGGGATTACAGTGAGCTGGGACGAAAGCTGAAAGACAGGAACGCTAGGGTGGTGATCTCGGGATTACTACCTGTTCCAAATGCAAGTGATGAAAAGAATGTAAGGATAAGGAAAATGAACATGTGGCTGAGGTGCTGGTGTACAAGGCAAGGATTTGGCTTTTTGGATCTCTTTTGGGGAAGGCATGATCTTTACAAGAGGGACGGGTTGCACCTAAATCCAAAAGGTGTCAACATTTTGGCAAGAATGTTTGGTACAGCAGTGGGGCAAGGTTTAAACTAATTTGGCAGGGGTATGGGAACCAGAGTGATAGGGAAAAGGGTAGGGAAGATAAAGTAATGGCCAGGAAAAGTAAAATAGGAAAAGTAATGTTGGGAGGAGAAAGTAAAAAATCAGATGGTGCAGTGAGTTTTCAGGTTAATGATAGTGTTAAGAAAATTACAAAGAAAAATAGTGGGCAGAAAATCAAAAGAAAAGGTTACAGAAGTCACTAGATATTAAAAGGACAAAGAGCATAAGGGCACTTTATCTGAATGCCCGCAGTATTAGAAATAAGGTTAGTGAACTTGAGGCGCAAATCGGTACCCATGCCTATGATTTGGTAGCCATCATGGAAACATGGCTACAAGGTGACCCTAAATGGGAATTAAACTTTCAAGGGTATCAGGTGGTGCAAAGAGATAGACAGGATGGTAAGGGAGGTGGAGTTGTACTCTTAATCAAAGATGAGCTCCAGGCAGTAGTGAGGAATGATATAAGATCTTAAGAGCATAATGTTGAGTCCATTTGGGTAGAGATAAAGAATAACAAAGGGAAAAAATTATTGGTGGGTGTTATCTATCGCCCACCATATAACAATCGTTTAGTGGCACAGGAAATAAATAGAGAGGTAAGTGAGGCATGTAATAATGATACGGCAGTCGTCATGGGGGACTTTAACTTCCACGTAGATTGGGAAAATCAAATTGGTCATGGGAGTCTGGAAGAGGACTTCATAGAATGCATCCGCGATAGCTTTCTTGAGCAGCATGTTAAGGAACCCACAACAGAAAATGCTCTCCTGGATCTAGTGTTGTGCAATGAGATAGGTAGAGTAAATGATGTAATAGTCAGAGACCATCTGGGAAATAGCGATCATAGTATGATTGAATTTCTCATTCAGATGGAAGGGGAAATAGTTAGATCTAAAACTAATATATTATGCTTAAACAGGGGTGATTACCATAGGATGAGGGACGAATTGGGCAGAGTGGACTGGGAGCACAGGCTAATTGATGAAACAGTTGAGGAACAGTGGAAGATTTTCAAAGAAATATTTTGTAATGCTCAACAAAAATATATTCCAGTCAGGAAAAAGGGCAGCAAGGGAGGGAAAAATCAACCGTGGTTAACAAAGGAAATAAAAGAGAGTATAAAATTGAAGGCGCAGGTATACAAAGCTGCAAAGAGCAGTGGGAAACTGGAAGATTGGGAAAACTTTAAGAGACAACAAGGGATTTCAAAGCGGGTAATAAGAAATGGGAAAAAGGATTATGAAAGTAATTTGGCACAAAATATAAAAACAGAAAGCAAAGAATTTTATAAATATACAAAACGGAAGAGGGTGGCCAGAGTTAACATAGGACTCTTGGAGGAAAAATGAGGAGATGGCCGAGGCATTAAACAAATATTTTGTGTCAGTCTTCACGGTGGAAGACATGTCCAGCTGCCCAAGTGCAGAGTTAAGGATGCGAATGTTGGGGAGGGCCTTGATAAAATAGTTGTTACAAAGGAAATAGTGTTGGAGAAACTAATGGGACTAAAGCCAGACAAATCACCTGGTCCTGATGATATGCATCCAAGGGTTCTGAAGGAATTGGCAGAAGTTATAGTTGATGCATATACCAAAATTCCTTGGATTCTGGGCAGGTCCCAGCAGACTGGAAGACAGCAAATGTCATGCCACTTTTTAAGAAGGGATGTAGGCAGAAGACTGGAAATTATCGGCCAATTAGCTTGACGTCTGTGGTTAGAAAAATGTTTGAAGCCGTCATTAAAAATGAAATAGTGAAAGGTTTGGAACGTAAGGGTTCAATCAGGCAGATGCAGCATGGTTTTAGAAAGGGAATATCTTGTTTGACAAACTTGTTAGGATTCTTTGAGGATATAATGGGTGCGGTGGATAGAGGGGAACAGGTTGATGTTATATATTTGGATTTCCAGAAAGCGTTTGATAAGGTGCTGCACAAGAGACTTGTCAGTAAGTTACAGGAAAGTGGAGTCTGGGGAAGTATATTGGCCTGGATTGAAAATTGGTTGTCTGACAGGAGGCAGAGAGTCGGGGTAAATGGGAGTTTTTCAGGTTGGCAGAGAGTGGTAAGTGGGGTGCCTCAGGGGTCAGTGTTAGGCCCACAACTGTTCATCATTTACATTGATGACTTGGAGGAGGGGACAAAATGTGGTGTTGCCAAGTTTGCGGATGACACCAAATTGAGTGGAAGAGCAAATTGTAATGAGGATGTGGAGAGTCTGCAGAGGGATATAGTTAAGCTGGATGAGTGGGCAAAGGTCTGGCAGATGGAGTACAATGTTAGTAAGTGTGAGGTTATCCACTTTGGCAAGAAAAATAAAAGAGCTGAATATTATTTAAAGGGTAAAAAACTACAGCATGCTGTTGTGCAGAGGGACTTGGGAGTGCTTGTGCATGAATCGCAAAAAGTTAGGTTGCAGGTGCAGCAGGTTATTAAGAAAGCAAATGGAATGTTGGCCTTCATCGCTAGAGGAATTGGATTCAGGAGTAGGGAGGTAATGTTGCAACTGTATAAGGTACTGGTGAGACCGCACCTGGAGTACTCTGTCCAGTTCTGGTCTCCATATTTGAGGAAGGATATACTGGCTTTGGAGATGGTCCAGAGGAGGTTTACTAGATTGATCCCTGGGATGAAGGGGTTGACTTATGATGAAAGATTAAATCGTCTAGGATTGTATTCGCTCGAGTTCAGAAGAATGAGAGGAAATCTTATAGAAACATATAGGATTATGAAGGGTATGGATAGGATAGATGTAGGAAGGTTTTTTGAGCTGGCCGGAGAAACTAAAACGAGAGGACACAGTCTCAAGATTTGGGGGAGTAGATTTAGGACAGAGATGAGGAAAAATAGTTTTTCCCAGAGAGTAGTGAATGTTTGGAATTCTCTAACCAGGGAAGTGGTTGAGGCTGCCTCATTAAACATATTTAAAATTTGGTTAGATAAATTTTTACACGATAGAGGAATTGGGGGATATGGGGAGAAGGCAGGTAGGTGGAGTTAGGTCATAAATTAGATCAGCCATGATCGTATTGAATGGTGGAGCAGGCTCGATGGGCCATTTTTGGCCTACTCCTGTTCCTACTTCCTATGTTCCTAAAACAGTAGGGCATGTGTAATGAATGGCTGGTCCTTTGGGTACTGAGGAACCTTGGTGTTCATCCATAAGGATCCTTGAAGTTGAAGTGCAGATAAGTGGTAAGGCACATGCGATACTTGCCTCCATTTTCCAGGCTATGGAATATATGAATGGGAAGTTTCTGGTATGACCTTCTCCAGTCTGCAGCCCTTTGAGATATCTATGATTGTCCATTTCTGACTTTTTACATGCTTGATTTTAATGTTACGAAATCTCCAACCTTTGAGAACATTATTGATTTTAAAAAGATGATTCAGGAGATCAGTTTAAGAAAATGAAAATGGAAAGCTTTAGGAATGAAATGCCAAGGCCCATGACCATAACAATTACAGGTGTAACTGCCATTGGTGGAGTGACTAAAGAATTGGAGAGCACAGATGTTTGTGATAATGACATGGTAAATGTTTCTCTCCGAGCCAGCAATCTTATTGATTCAATTTTTCTTCCTAATCCCTTGTATCCTTGCAGCTTGCTCTCACTAGCCCATCAATTAAATTTTTAATTTGGACAGATAGCTCGCTAACAGGCCAATTTGGGCCTATGAGTCCATGCTGCCCAATTTACACCCCATTTGAAGGGTAGGAGGAAACCAGAGCCCCCGGAGAAAACCCATTGTAGACAAGGGGAGAATGTACAAACTCCTTCCAGGCAGTGTGGATTTTAACCCAGGTCCAGTTTCGATCACTGGTGGTGTAAAGACGTTGTGCTAACTATTCTGCCAAGTGCACTGCCCTTAATGATTCTTTTTATCATTAACCTACCATTTATAGCAATCTTGGCTTGTGTTGGGTCTGTTTTTTCCCTTGTGCTTTTGGAATGTGAGGAGAAGCTGGAGCACTCAGTGGAAACCAATGCACTGGGTGTAGAGAATGTACAAATAGTATTTGAGGTTCGGATCAAGCCTTGTCTGGAACTTTGAAGCAGCAATGTGTACTGATGCCTTGATGCCTTGATGTCTTGGGGTTTGCAGGCTGGAGGAGGATCCTGATGGGAAAAATTAGTTGTGGGTTCACTGGAAAATGTATCACTACATAATCTTTCAAAAAGAAAGCAGATTAAGAGTGTTGGAGTATGAATAGGAAAAGCACCCAGTAGTTCATATCTAACAGTCCATTGCAAGTTTCATTGCATATTTCTCATTTACTGTTTGGCAAGATATTCAAAACAGTGGCTGCACAAAATAATTGAGAAAATGTAGGAGAAGCATCAAGCATCAGCTTGAAATGTTAAACCATTTTTCTTTTCTGATTCACTTAATATTTCCACATTCGCTGCCTTTTATTTCCAGCATCTGTAATACAGTAAAATCCCTATTATCTGGCACCAACAATGATTGCAGATGCTGGAAATGAGAATTTTCTGGTTGACTGAGATTCATTCATCTAATGCCTAATTAATCCACCTGAATTAAGAATATACCATTTAAAATACAAAAGTCGGTGCAAAAATATAAAGTAATTTAGGGGAAAAAAATCAGTATTATAGTTTATAATTATGTAATTTACTTTAATCAAGTAATTCCCGTAAACATACAAAATTTAAATTCGAACCCTGGTCGCTGTCGCTAACTGTGCCACCATTATAATTAACCCCTTCCCCAAGTTTACAGATAAAGCCTTACTAATATATTTAATATCAATAAAAATGAAGACTCTTACTCCACAGGATAGGGAGACACTTTCGGAGAGTCATCTGAGTGGCAAGCTGCATCGGCTGGCTCTTCACCTGATGCTCCAGTCAGGTCCTTGGTGTCACCCATCTCACCTTCATGCAAATGTCCCAGTCAGGCCACGGCACACTTTCCTCACACTGACAACCTGACTCACCTCCATGCAAATATACCAGTCAGGCCCTCTGTGCACCTTCTTTGCGGTAACAACGCAATTCACTTCCACACGTGTGTTGCGGTCAGGCCCTCAACGCATCATCCTCGTGCTGTCAATGTCCTGAGAATGTGATTGGGGTTTATACATTTTAGTTTCTTCTTTGCATTTTTTTTCCATTAATTTTGTAAACTACTAGTGTTGTAATTATTTATCTGTAATTTGTAATAATTTGGTTATTTTTTCAGCCATTTGTCCACATCCTATTCAATAAAATAGATTATGTACTATTCTGATATCTTGTTGGTTTGGCATCTGATTCACCAAGCACCCATTTCCATATTCTGCAGGGACTCCGGTTCCTGTGCACCCTTGAAACTTGCAGGGTTCACTACAAAATTTATCATGGTTCTGTGTAACTACCAAAAAAAAACAAGTTAAAGGGGTATCTGTGGTATTCAGATAAGTGCAAAATGTGTAGGCCTGGCACACTAAAATTCTCAGTGTGTTGGATTATTGGTGTTTTACTATGTTGTTGTTTATGAATGCTCATATGCAACATATTGTATTTATTTTGGGATTATTTAATAGTAAAATTTTTGTTCCTTTCTTTAGGGCAAAATTTTATCATGTGATATGCCATTTGCTTACCTCCATGGTTATACAGCAGAAGAGGAGATTGTTGGCTTTTCAATAACTGATGTAATTCCTTCAATAAAGATACCCTCGGCTTGTAAAAAGATACCAAAGGTTTGAAACTATTCCATATAACCATTTATGGGGCGGAAACAGGCCATGTTGGCCTTTCGAGTCCGCACCAGTTCACCGATTTTGTGTGCCCTCTTCAGGCATTGGTCCCGGTAGATCTTCATTCAATAACGATGGGCGAATTCAATGCAGGTGGAATCAGATAATTGCAAAACTATGAGCAAACAGATTGGCTGTCTGTGTACCAAAAATAGTAAAACTTGATGAAACTGGATTTATTAAGAAAAGACAAATTGATTTAGGGTTTCTGCCAAGGCACAATCTGAGGGATCAGTTTCCACTTGGAATGGAACATCCTCGTTAATGGACGAGAGTGCAGCTTTGGCAATATCAGCTTTAATTCTCTTGAAAGCTCATGTGGTGAAATATGTTTGTTCAGACTGAAGTATAATGTAAGAAATCCTTCTGCAATGTAATTATAATGGTGTGCTATTCTCCTACATTTTTTGCCTTGAATGTGATATTTTGAAGCTCTGGGTGTAGAAAGATTTGCCCCGACTGCTCAAGTAACTGGTAATTTCCCATCTGACATTTTCTTTTCCAACTGTATAACTATCAAAAAACTATTTATTTTTTCTGTTCATTCACTTATTTTGATCGTCTATTTCCCTTCTGCTTCTTTGGATCATAATCTGCCATCTAAGACTTTTTGAACAAAAAAAAATATTTTGGCCTGCAATTTTTCAAGAATGGTTATCTTTAGATTTTATTTTTGTGGTTACTTTAAAAAATATTGAAGATGTAAGCATTTTTGAAGGCAAGTTCAAGAGATGCTGCAGAAGGTGGTTTTAGGCTGGACTATCACTGAAGATTCATTTAAAGAGACTTTCAGGGCAATTCTGATGCATTTAAAGAAAAATTGTAAAGGTGTAAGTTAATATCTGTGAATTTCAGAGGGTCAAATCTTGAGTTTCTCTCCTAACTTGAGGGCCACAGATTAAACAACCTTTGGGAGAAAATATGATGGCATCTCTGATAATGGACCTCAAATAAATATTTAATTTCTGTCTAAGATTTTAAATTCTACAGTGGAACCCTGATTTAATGCAAACCCAGATATAACGTGATCAGTCAGTGGAGCCCCTTTTTCCTCTTTCCAGAATTAAAATTGTTTTCAGATCAAAATGGAACGCACCATTAAAAGACAAAAATCTTTTTCAGTGAAAGATGAGCTCCGAGCACTTGATGCGATCAAGAATAAAAATCAAGCCCAGGTTGCATGCGGCACTTCGTGGCTGAAAATCTCAGGATGATAAGTTATGCACGTTGCTTTGGAAAGCTGAGGAAGAAGACAGCCAAAGATGTCGGCCTCGATGACACCCTGTACAAGTGGTTTGTTCAAGTGCACTCAGAAGGCCTTCCAATTTCAGGGCCTATTCTCAAAGCTCAAGCTGAAAAGTTTGACCAACTGATCAATGGAGAAATGTCACAGTTCAAAGCTATCAATGGATGGCTAGACTGGTTTAAATGGGATTTCTCAAGTGTTAGTGTCTGGAGAAATTCACTCAGCTGTCAGTACCACTGCCAGCGAATATCCAGCAGAACTAATAATTCTCTTAGAAGGTGGCTATGTTGAACCACATGTGTACAACTGTGACGAAACAGGCCTCTGCTACAAGATGACCCCAGACTGTACACTGTCTAGTAAAGATGACGCCCATTGACGTGAGGGGTGCAAACAATGCCAATCTTGGGTGAAATTGTTGTTTTGTGTTAATAAGACTGGAAAACAAGTTAAAACCACTCATGATTGGCAAATTTTGCTCACCCCTGCTGTTTCCATCCATGTCAGTGTGAAGCCGTTAATGTTCGAGTACACGCACAGCAGCAATGCTTGGATGAGCAGTGTCATCTTTGAGGATTCGTTTTACATAATTTTTGTTCCTGCTGTCTGCACTCATTTCTGTAAGCAAAAATTTGAACCTAAAGCTCTTCTTTTGCTTGACAACTGTCCTGCCCACCAGCCAGCTGCCAATCTATTTAGCTGTGAAAGAAAGATTCAAGTTTCTTGCCTCCCAAAGAACACTACAGCTCAGATCCTGGCCCTAGATCAGGAGATCATCTCAGTGTTCAAGCAGAATTACAGGTGTGGGTTAATTCGTAGAATTGAAAACTAATCAACAACACTGAGACTATCTGAAAAGCATGAACATTAAAGAAATTTGCCACTTGGGAGAGGAAGGGCTGGATAGCAGTCAGCTCCTTGTGTGTGGGGAAAAATGCTGGGAGAAGGATCAGGGTCTAGCCTTTTTCATCATGAAAATCCACCTAGGAAGATGAAAACCATAAACAAGAATTCTGCAACTTCACAGATGAAGAAGTGGGTGAGGTGCAGAGGCTGTTCCGATCCACAGGAGGATGCCAATGAGGAGTTTCACCTCTACCCCCGAAAGTGTCTGAACCCTTTGAGTACCTTGAGGCTAGCCTACACTGGCTGGAGATCCATGATGAGGATCACAAAATTCCTCAAGCTCAGAAGCATTTTGGATTTCACTTGCCACCAGTGACGTGCTGCCTTCAGGCATCAAACACTCTTGCTTTTTTAAGAACTAAAATGATGATTGTAAGAAATAAAAAAGATTATTGCAATACAGGTATTCTACATGCATTCTTTATTTTTATGAAAACACTTTTTTGTGACCCCAATTTAGCACGAGCCCACTTTTTTTTGCAATTTTTTTTTAACCTGAGCCATCACATAATAACGGGGTTCCACTGTATTAGCAATTTAATTAAACCACGGGAAATGCATGTGGGGTTCTGATGAGTATAACTACCACTGTGATTAAGTAGATGTCAGGAAATCATCTAGTAAAGTGTTATTCTATTTAATTTTTTTTAGATGAATATTATGGTTAGGTATAAATAGGCCTGATGAAGTTTTAAAGTTTCTACTGTTGTATTTGCATAGACAGACAATTTTAAAATCTCTTGTCGTTTTAAATCTTACAATTATAAATCAGATTGAACTATTGAACTGTGGTGGGGGGTGGGGGAATGTCCAAAGATATCTAAAGGTGACAGCATTGGCAGGTAGATTGGTGAAGAAGGACTGTACAATGTTTGTCATTATTTGCTAGGGAATAGAGGATAAGAACAGAAAGGTCTTGGTGCAACTTTATAAAGCAGTGGTTAGACTACAACCAGAATATTGTGGGGAGTTTTGATGGCCACAATGTAAGAAAACAGTTATACTAGAGAAAGTGCAGAAGAGATTCATCAGGATGTTGCCTGGGATGAATGTTTCAGTAACAAGTAGACGAGATTGACTGGGTTTTGTTTTCCCAGGAACGTATGAAGCTAAGAGCAAATCTGATAAAGTTATGTAAAATTTATGACCAACATGCGTAGGATAGAGTAGGAAAAATCTGTGTGGGCACCTGAATCACCAGGGCACAGAAAGCTAAAGTGCTGGTAAATCAGATCTGTATATTCAGTGCTCTATGACATTATAAATAGTAGCAAAAAGCTATAAAATCTAGTGAACTGTGTCTTGCTACCTATAATTATGGGAGAGATGAGATTGCATCTGGAGTACTCTGCACAGTTTTGATGTCCTTATTTAAGTAGTGATGGATATGCTTGCCATGAGGTGATGGACAAATCCATGAGTTTATTCTCACCAACCAAGTTTGAGAGCATGGGCCTAAAATCTCCTGTTTGGATGACGAGAATGATCATACCTGTATTAAGATTCTGAAGGGTACTGACAGGACAAATGCTGGGAGACTGTTTTTCCAAATGAGGATACAGGGATGATTGGCCACAAGATTCAGATGGGGAACTTTGTGGTCAACTCTGATTGTTATTAACATTATTTGTTTGTGAGGTCATCAATTTAGACACCAGAAGGAATGTTCTGTTACAATTGAATAAAATCTTATTGGTACTTACAAAGGAACAGTAATGGAAATTTCACCAGACAGTGGTAAATTCAAAATAATAACAATAAATAACATAACATTTCTTACTTGTCTCTAAACTTAACTCTATCTTAAACCCCACTATGCTCAAATGTAGTTGTATGTTTTAAAATTCAAACCATTACAGTTTAAGCTTGATTCTGGAAAAAGTCAATTTTAAAGTCCAGTTTCAAATATCTTGTTGAACTTGAGGATCTTTTAAAATCCTAGATCAGAAGTAATTATGAAGCATTTTTAAACATTATACCTTAAGATCTCTTTAAACCCGCATCTCTTGATGAGTTGTCTTTCAGAGAGATATTTCTTCTTACGAGTGATTTTTACAAACTCTGTCTTGTCTAAAAGTTAAGGATCCTGATTATGAAGTTTGAAATCAGTGGAAAACAAAAGTGACCATTCCTTTGGACATGAGACTGACCCTCTTCTTAAAAGAGCCATTGGAGTGGCTATTTTCTTTTAAAATACCACTGGGTGTTCCTTCTGTTAATAATAAGAACACCAATCTTTTTCAAAGGATTTTGAAACTTCTCTTGACAGAGAAAGCAATCCTGCATTCACAGGACGTATGGTTTCTTCCAACTGGTTTCAAAATGTCTCTCTCTCTTCATTTGAATTTCTCTGAAAACATGCAACTCAACATCACAACTATTTCGATTTCATTTCTGCCAAAACACAGTTTATGATAGATGACCTCTTTCTATCCACAAACTTTTTTTTGCTGCTTAATTTTTAATTTTTTCACACTGTGAACCATATCAACCAAAATATGTATAAACGTTTCTCATTAAATATACACAGTGACATTTTCCCCCTTCCCTCCCCCTCCAAAACCAATAAATATTAAACATATACAATACAATAAAACCATAAAACAATGTCTTCACACAAACAAGAAAATGTGTCATCTACTTTTACACACTAAATCTAATAGTTTTGTCTTATTTTAGGGGATGGAGGTCTGAGGCAAGCTCTCTCTGTTATGTTTCATGTATGGTTCCCAAATTTGTTCAAACAATGTAACTTTGTTTTTTTTAATTGTATGTTATTTTTTCCAGTGGAATACATTATTCATTTCCATGTACCATTGCTGTATTCTCAGGCTCTCTTCCATTTTCCAAGTTGACATTATACATTTTTTTGCTACTGCTAAGGCTCTCATAATGAATCTTTTTTGTGCTTTATCCAATCCTTTACTTATGTTACTTAAAAGAAAGATCTCTGGATTTTTTGGTATGTTGTTTTTTTGTGATTTTATTTAATATCAGGTTTAGTTCTTCCCAAAATTTGCACATGCCCAAATTGTACATCCCACTTTTGTACATGCCCAAATTGCACGTATTGTTGTTCCCATTTCATTTTTCCAGCTAAAACACCGATCTGATATTGTTGGATCCCATTCTTTTTATTTTTGAGGAGTGATATATAACCTGTGTAACCAATTATACTGTATCATGCGTAACCTTGTCCAACTGCACGAAAACCAACAAGGTCGGGTCAGATACAGCAATGAGCTCTCCGAACCCTTCTCCATTGACAATGGCGTGAAGCAAGGCTGCGTCCTTGCACCAACCCTCTTTACTATCTTCTTCAGCATGATGGTGAAACAAGCCATGAAAGACCTCAACAATGAAGACGCTGTTTACATCCGGTACCGCACAGATGGCAGTCTCTTCAATCTGAGGCGCCTGCAAGCTCACACCGAGACACAAGAGCAACTTGTCCGTGAACTACTCTTTGCAGACGATGCCGCTTTAGTTGCCCATTCAGAGCCAGCTCTCCAGAACATGACGTCCTGTTTTGCGGAAACTGCCAAATGTTTTGCCAGGAAGTCAGCCTGAAGAAAGCTGAGGTCCTCCATCAGCCAGCTCCCCACCATGACCACCAGCCCCCCCACATCTTCATTGGGCACACAGAATTCAAAACGGTCAACCAGTTTACCTTCCTTGGCTGCACCATTTCATCTGATGCAAGGATCGACAAAGAGATAGACAACAGACTCGCCAAGGCAAATAGCGCCTTTGGAAGACTACACAAAAGAGTCTGGAAAAACAACCACCTGAAGAAACACACAAAGATCAGCGTGTACAGAGCCGTTATCATACCCATACTCCTGTTCGGCTCCGAATCATGGGTCCTCTACCGGCATTACCTACGGCTCCTAGAACGTTTCCACCAGCGTTGTCTCCACTCCATCCTCAACATTCATTGGAATGACTTCATCACCAACATCGAAGTACTCGAGATGGCAGAGTCCGCAAGCATCGAATCCATGCTGCTGAAGGCCCAACTGCGCTGGGTGGGTCACGTCTCCAGAATGGAGGACCGTTGTCTTCCCAAGATCATGTTATAAGGCAAGCTCTCCACTGGCCACCGAGACAGGTTCACCAAAGAAGAGGTACAAGAACTGCTTAAAGAAATCTCTTGGTGCCTGCCACATTGACCACTGCCAGTGGGCTGATATCGCCTCCAACTGTGCATCTTGGTGCCTCACAGTTTGGCAGGCAGCAACCTCCTTTGAAGAAGACAGCAGAGCCCACCTTACTGACAAAAGACAAAGGAAGAAAAACCCAACACCCAACCCCAATCAACCAATTTTCCCTTGCAACCGCTGCAACCGTGCCTGCCTGTCCCGCATCGGACTTGTCAGTCACCAATGAGCCTGCAGCAGACGTGTACGTACCCCTCCATAAATCTTCGTCCGCGAAGCCAAGCCAAAGAAAAAATATATAGTTCCGGAACATAACTTTTCCCATGTTTCATTCTTTATCTTTATATTTAAATCCTTTTCCCACTTTTTGGGTTTATAGCTTATTTCATCATTTTCCTTACCTTGCAGCTTAATGTACATATTTGTTATAAATCTTTTAATTATCATTGTATCTGTAATCATATATTCAAAGCTGCTTCCTTCTGGTAATCTCAATCTGTTTCCCAATTTATTCTTTAAATAAGCTTTCAGTTGTACCTTGAGTTATTCCATATTTGTCCTTCAACTGTTCAAATGTTAATAAATTATTTCCCAAAAAATAATTTTCTGTTCTCTTGATTCCTTTTCTCTCCTATTCTCTAAAGGAAAGTTGTAAAAGGGATTAGTGAATTTTGCGTCAATAACAATTTTGGTATTTGGTAATTAATTTTTTCTTTTCTACGTGAATCTTCTTCCATATATTAAATAAATGATGCAATACTAGTGAGCTGTTGTATTGCACCAGCTTTTCATCCCACTTATAAAGTATATGTTCCGGTACCTTCTCTCCAATTTTATCTAGTTCTATCTTGGTCCAGTCTGGTTTTTCTCTCGTCTGGTTAAAAATCTGATAAATACCTTAATTGTGTGACTCTGTAATAATTTCTGAAGTTTGGTAACTGTGAATGACCATGGTTATACCTCTGTTAATTTATCTAGCGCTACCCTCAGTTTTCCCCCTTTCCACAAGAATTTCCTTATTATTCTCTTGAATTCAACAAAGAATCTCTCTGGAAAGAATTACGCTAACGTTGATAGAGAGGGTGAACTGCATTAAAATGAATGTGTTCCCAAGGATACAATACTTATTTCAAATGTTACCAATTCCCTTAACAATGTTCGAAGTCTTCCTGTAATTTCTTTATTAATGGCTGATAATTTAGTTTGTACTAGTGTTTAAACTGATACCTGGGTATCAGATTGCTTGTGTTTGCCATTTAAATGTTGATTCTTTTTTAAGTTCTGTATAATCCACATTAGTCATTGGCATCACTTCACTTTTATTTGCGTTGATCTTGAACCCCGATATTTCTCCATATTCCTTCAATTTCTTTTGTTCTTTTATTGATATCTCTGTTTCTGTTAGGTATACTATGATGTCATCTGCAAATAAACTGATTTTATACTCCTTCTCCTTTATTTTTATCCCTTTTATTTTATTTTCTTATCAGCTCTGCCAATGGTTCTATTGTTCAGGCAAACAATGGATAATAAGGGGGATAATGGGCATCCTGCCTAGTTGATCTACTTAATTTGAATTGGTTTGATACATATCCATTTACTACTACCTTTGCCAACAGTCCATTATATAAAGCTTTAATCCAGTTAATGTTTTTCTGGCAGATTGAACTTCTGTAATACTCTAAATAAGTAGTTCCACTCTACTCTGTCAAAGGCTTTTACTGCGTCTAAGGCAACAGCCACTGTTTATTTTTTATTTCCTTGAGCTGCATGAATTTAATAAGTTTACAGACATTGTCCACTGTTCGTCCTTTCTTGACAAATCCAGTTTGATCTTGTTTTACTATTTTTGGTACACAGTTGGCCAATCTGTTTGCTAATAATTTTACTATCTTATAATCTGAGTTAAGTAGAGATATTGGTCTATATGATGCTGGTATTAATGGATCCTTCCCTGTCTTTGGCATTACTGTAATTATTGCTGTCTTACATGAGTCTGGTAAGTTTTGTTTCTTCGACCTGATTCATTACTTCCAGGAGAAGAGGAATTAATAACTCTTTTAAATGTTTTATAAAATTCTATTGGAAATCCATCCTCTCCTGGTGTTTTATTGTTTGGCAGCTTTTTAAAAAATATCCTGTACTTCCTCTATTTCAAATGGTTTTATTAGTTTGTTTTGATCCTCGTCTTGCAATTCAGCAGTTCAATTTTAGCTAAAAACTCTTCTATTTTATCATCTTTCCCCTCATTCTCAGTTTGGTATAATTGTTCATAAAATTCCTTCGTTTTCATTAATCTCTGTTGGGTTGTATGTGATTTATTTGTCTTTTTTCCTTGATGCCAGCACAGTTCTTTTAGCTTGTTCTGTTTTAAGTTGCCAGCCAATATTTTGTTTTTTCTCCCAATTTGTAATACTTTTGCTTTGTTTTCATTGTTCTTCTCCACCTTGTACGTTAGTAATGTTTCATATTTTATTTTTGGTCCACCAATTCTTTCTTTTTCTTCATATTGTTCCTTTTCTGTACTTGCTATCTCCCTTTCCAGCTGCTGTATTTCCCGATTGTGTTCTTTTTTCATCTTAGTTACATAACTTATTATCTGTCCTCTAATGAAGGCTTTCATTGCATCCCATGGTATAAATTTATCTTTAACCGATTCTGTGTTTATTTGAAAATATGTTTTAATTTGGTGTTCAAAAAACTCTCTAAATTCCTGCCTTTTAAGTTGCATGGGGTTCAGCCTCCATCTGTATGTTCTTCGTGGGATGTCTTCCAGTTTTATTGCTAATAGCAGGGGTGAATGATCTGAAATTAGTCTAGTTTTATACTCAGTTTTCCTGACTCTCCCTTGAATATGAGCTGACAACAAAAATGTATCAATCCTTGAGTATGTTTTATGCCTACTCAAGTAATATGAATATTCCTTTTGGGTGCTGTCTTCTCCTTGTATCCATAAGTTTCATTTCCTGCATTGATTTAAGTATAAATTTGGCTACTTTATTCTTTTTGCTTGTCTTTTGTACAGTTTTATCCATCAATGGATCTAAATTATGTTAAAATCTCCTCCTGTAAATATATTTCCTTGTGTATCTGTAATCTTCAAAAAAATATATTGCATAAACTTTTGATCCTCATCATTAGATTCATATATATTGAGCAAATTCCAAAATTCTGAGTATCTGACAGTTTATCATTACATACCTCCCTGATGGATCTGTTATTTCCTCCTATATCTTGATTGGTAGATTTTTGTTAACTAATATGGCTACACCTCTAGCTTTTGAATTACATGATGCTGCTGCTACGTGTCCTACCCAGTCTCTCTTCAATCTGTTATGTTCCACTTCAGTTAGATGCGTTTCCTGCACAAATGCTATATCTTTTTCTTTTTTCAGTAAATTTAGCAGCCTCTTCCTTTTAATTTGGTTATGTATTCCATTAATGTTTATAATCATATAGTTCATCATGGCCATCTTATATTTTGTTTACACCTCTTTTCCACCTCCTCGCCACCTCCATCTTTTTTCCCCATTTTTGTCTTTTAAATTTCCCTTTTTAAATTCAATGTATGACAACACATTTAAAACATAAAATACTCCAACAATCCCCACACCCAATAACACCTTAGTCAACCAAATGATACTTGAGGTTTTGAAACAGCTGGCAGCATAATGCTAATGTACACAAAAATGCTTTTTAAAAACCACACATGGTACTTGAGTTTCAATTAAGAATGCTTGTTCCATTTGAAATAGAGGAAGTACAGGATATATTAAAAAAGCTGCTAAACAATAAAACACCAGGAGAGGATGGATTTCCAATAGAATTTTATAAAACTTTTAGAGTTATTAATTCCTCCTCTTCTGGAAGTAATGAACCAGGTAAAAGAAACACAAAACTTGCCAGATTCATGTAAGACAGCAATAATTACAGTAATACCAAAGAGAGGGAAGGATCCATTAACACCAGCATCATATAGACCAATATCTCTACTTAACTCAGATTATAAGATAATAGCAAAATTATAAGTAAACAGATTGGCCGATTGTGTACCTAAAATAGTAAAACAAGATCAAACTGGATTTATTAAGAAAAGACTAACAGCGGACAATGTCTATAAACTTATTAATCTAATCCACGCAGTTCAAGGAAATAAGAAACCAACAGTGGCTGTTGCTCTAAACGCAGAAAAAGTCTTTGACGGAGTAGAGTGGAACTACTTATTTAAAGTATTACAGAAGTTCAATCTACCAGAAAAACATATACATTGGATTAAAGCATTGTATAATAGACTGTTGGTGAAGGTAGCAATAAATGGATATGTATTCAGTCACTTTAAATTAAGTAGGTCAACTAGACAGGGATGTCCACTATCCAACTCATTGTTCGCCTTGGCAATAGAACCTTTGGCAGTGCTGATAAGAATAGAAAATAAAATTAAAGGGATAAAAATAAAGGAGGAGTATAAAATCAGCTTATTTGCAGGTGACGTCATAGTATACCTAACAGAACCAGAGGTATCAGTTAAAGAATTACATAAGAAATTGAAGGAATATGGAGAAATATCAGGGTCAATGCAAATAAGTGAAGTGATGCCAATGAGTAACGTAGACTATATAGAATTTTAAAAAAGAATCACCATTTAAATGACAAACACAAGCAATCCAATACCTAGGGATCAGGTTGGATAATAACTTAAGCCACTTATACAAACTAAATTATCAGCCACTAATAAAGAAATTGCAGGAAAACTTAGAATGTTGGAAAGAATTACCGCTAACATTGATAGGGAGGGTAAACTGCATTAAAATGAACGTGTTCCCAAGGATACAATACTTATTTCAAACGTTACCAATTCCTTTAACAGAAAAATTCTTTAATGAACTAAAGAGAATAATAAGGAAATTCTTGTGGAAAGGGAGGAAACTAAGGTAGTGTTAGATAAATTAGCATAGAGGTATAATCAAGGTGGTTTGCAGTTACCAAATTTTAGAAATTATTGTAGAGCTGCACAATTAAGGTATTTATCAAATTTTTACCAGACAAGGGAAAAACCAGCCTGTACTAAGATAAAATAGGGGAGAAGGTACCGGAACATATACTTTATAAGTTGAATGAAAAGCTGGTGCAATATCAAAACTCAACAGTAATGCATCATTTACTTAATATATGGAAGAAGATCCACTTAAAAAGGAAAAAAAAACGAATGATCAAATACCAAAATTATTATTGATGCAAAATCCGCTAACCCCTTTCCTTTAGAGAATGGGAGAGAAAAGGAATCAAAAGAATAGAAAATTGTTTTTTGGGAAATAATAACATTTGAACAGTTGAAGGACAAATATGGAATAACTCATGGTACAATGTTTGCATATCATCAATTGAAAGCTTATTTAAAGGATAAATTGGGAAACAGTTTGAGATTACCTGATGGAAGCAGCTTTGAATATGGGATTACAGACACAGTGATAATTAAAAGATTTATAACCGACATGTACATGAAGCTGCAAGATAAGGAAAATGAAATAAACTATAAACCTAAGCAAAAGTGGGAAAAGGATCTAAACATAAAGATAAAAAATGAAGTGTTGGAAAAGTTATGTTCTGGAACTCTTTCTTTGGCTTGGCTTCGCGGACGAAGATTTATGGAGGGGGTAAAAAGTCCACGTCAGCTGCAGGCTCGTTTGTGGCTGACAAGTCCGATGCGGGACAGGCAGACACGATTGCAGCGGTTGCAAGGGAAAATTGGTTGGTTGGGGTTGGGTGTTGGGTTTTTCCTCCTTTGTCTTTTGTCAGTGAGGTGGGCTCTGCGGTCTTCTTCAAAGGAGGTTGCTGCCCGCCAAACTGTGAGGCGCCAAGATGCACGGTTTGAGGCGTTATCAGCCCACTGGCGGTGGTCAATGTGGCAGGCACCAAGAGATTTCTTTAGGCAGTCCTTGTACCTTTTCTTTGGTGCACCTCTGTCACGGTGGCCAGTGGAGAGCTCGCCATATAATACGATCTTGGGAAGGCGATGGTCCTCCATTCTGGAGACGTGACCCATCCAGCGCAGCTGGATCTTCAGCAGCGTGGACTCGATGCTGTCGACCTCTGCCATCTCGAGTACTTCGACGTTAGGGGTGTAAGCGCTCCAATGGATGTTGAGGATGGAGCGGAGACAACGCTGGTGGAAGCGCTCTAGGAGCCGTAGGAATACAATAAACACAAGATTATGCATGATACAGTATAATTGGTTACACAAGGTATATATTACTCCTCAAAAATTAAAAATAATGGGTTTCAACATTATCGGATAGATGTTTTCGCTGAAAGAAGGAAATGGGAACAACTTGAGATGCAACTTGGGCACGTACGAAAATGAATACATTTTTGGAAGAACTAAATCAGATACTAAATAAAATTACAAAAAATAACATACCAAAAAATCCAGAGATATTTCTTTTAAGTAACATAAGAAGTAGAGAATTAGGCCTCAAATTGGATAAAGTGCAAAAAAAAAATTCATTATGATAGCCTTAGCAATAGCAAAAAAAAATGTATAATGTCAACTTGAAAAATGGAAGAGAGCCTGAGTATATAGCAATGGTACAGAGAAATGAATAAATACATTCCATTGGAAAAAATAACATGTAATTTAAAAAATAAAGTCACAATGTTTGAACAGATTTGGGAACCATACATGGAAAATATCAGAGAGCTTGCCTACGACCTCCATCCCCTAAAATGAGAATGAAAATGATAAGAAGACAAAACGACTAGATTCAGTGTGTAATAAATAGATGATGCATTTTTCTTGTTTATTTTCCTTTGTGTGAAGATATTGTTTTATGGTTTTATTGTATTGTATATGTTGAATATTTATGGGTTTTGGAGGGGGGTGGGTAGACAGGTGGGAGGGAAGGTTGGGGGAAGGGGAGAAAAGACCACTGTGTAAATTTAATGAGAAACATTTGTACATATTTTGGTTGATATGGTTCATAGTGTGAAAATTTTTTAAAAAATATTTAAAAAATGCTTGTTCAGCTTTATAGCTCTTTTTCCAGACACTGCAACACTGAAAATGAACTCTGAGTCTCTGTAAATGTATCCACCCCACAATTCCCTCAATTGGAATTTATTCAACTCCTTAACTTACTTTACTAAGAAATATATATTTTATAACTAAAGATTTTAATTTTAAAGATCAACACAAATCGGTTACAGTTCATAATTTTTTTTTCAAATTTTTTTTTCAAACTGCTGCCAATGACAAATTTATTGGTTTAAGAAGTGAACATTAATTCTGAAACCTTTTTGCGATCTGTTCCTCAATATTTGTGTGTATTCTGATCAAATATCAGGCTGGACCATGCGACCCCAGTTTGTTATTTAATCCAGGTCGAAGCTATTTGCTTACTGTTACCACATATCCTCTTGCTGATCATTAGCACTGGTATGTACAGTACATATTGTGTCATTTTTATTTCTTCTGTTCTACAATGTATCTCAATTTGGGGATTAAAAAATTGATGGAGGCTGGCACTGGTTGGATTCCAGTTGCATATACCTGAGCAGATCTCAGTGAAGAGCTCGTGAGACTAAGCTGAAAAATATGAAGGATAATTGATGTTGGACCTAATCTTGAGGAAAATAATGTAAAATTGAAGTTAGTGATAGAACATAAAAATATGGCAGAAGCCCAAGATGGTGGCATCTAGATTCGGCAACAACCTTGGGTTTGCAGACACTGGGGGAACAGAGGACTGATGCAGGACATCAGAAAATAGGGAGACATTCTCCATTTGAAAAGGAGAAGCAGAGGAGGTGATCCAAGAGATGTGTCCACAGTGGTGGACCAGTGAGGGGCTTTGCTGCTGAAGAACTTACAGGCAGAGTGCTGTTGATGACTCGAGGCGAGGAATCCACGTTAGCTGTGGGCCGCCTGATGACTACAGTGAAAGGACTCGCACCAGGTTGTGGACTGCTGGTCACTGGCTCAAAATTGACTGAAGGGGTACCAGATATCGGAATTGGGATGCAAGAGAGTGCTGAGGGCTTCCTGATTGTGTCCGAGGTTCAGATCTGAAGCTCGGATTGCCAATGATTTGGACTGGAGTCTGTGTAGCTGCAGAGGCTGCGGGAGCACTGGAGGCAAATCCTCAGACACTTGGTGACTCTGGTGGGGGGGAGAGGGGTTCTCTTTCTCTGATCATTTTCTGCTGATGCAGACTAAAGCAAATTTCATGTAATATTACACCTGTTTTATTACATGACAGTGAAGGAATCGTGACTGAGCTTGGTATACTGCGTTCACTTCTGTGCAGTGTGCTTCAGAAAGCCTTTATTAGCCACAGTGAAGATGCAACAGATTTACCAGGTTGGTGTATTTTAAAAAAGATCAAACACTGAATGCAGCTATAGATCTCTGAATGTGGAAGATTTAGGTGTGATTTCCTAGAGGTACTGGAAAGAGAATACAGAGCAAGGAAGTATAAGCTTAAAATGAAAGCTAATCAGTGAAGGGATAGTGTCCAAAAAACTTGGGGCAATTGAATCTGGAATTCCTTTCCGTAAAAACCTGATAGTGATGGATCATTTGACAATTTTGGGATTGAAAGCGTTTTAAGGATTAGAAATAGAAATAGAATAACCTATAGATTTAACATGATCTAATTGAACAGGAAAACGGATTGATTCCTTGTTGTCTGTTGTGCTGAACTTATGGAAAATACAAAATGCATGGAGGGGTTGGGGGGGGAGGGGGGAAATGAGAAGCTGAGTGATAAAGAGATGTTTTTTTGACTGTGAAGTGTTATTGTTTTTAAATGTTCAAATTCCTGACCAATGTGATTGTTAAGTTTTTCCAAATATTCATTGGTATGCTTCTACTGAAATAACCTGGTTTTCAGGTAATTTTGTAGAATTCTTAAGGATCAATCTGAAAAAAATATATTTTTTTTTGATTAACTTGAGATTCGAAAAAGGCAATTATGCTGATACACCAAGTTTCTCGTAGAGGTAACAATGTTATCATTGTGGGAAGAAATGAATGGAAAAAATGTGCAAGTTATGGTTTGGTTGCAGAATTGGTCTCCTTGTTTAGGCTGGAGTAGGTGGTTGAACAATATTTGGGCGGTTGTGAAAAGCAATTGGTAATGTGATCCTGAGGGTAGGTGTGTCACTGTGTAAATTCATGATGTCACTCTAAATTTCAATGTTTGTTCAATTAAGATTAGGTGAGTTATTTTTCCTTTTGAGGATAGGTTTTTGGAATTCTCTCAAAGGGTGACGAATGCAATGATTTTTTTGGAACATTTTTAAGGCATAAGTAGATTATTGTTAAGTTGGGCTGAAAGCTTGCAATATTTCTGTTTGGAATCATTTGGAAATAGTTGGGCAAGAAAATTAATGATGAAAACAATGAAATGTGGAACTTTTAAATGATTTTAATAAAACATGAGTGACTGAAGTCATAAAGCATAAACTAATGATAAAAATATTGTACAGTATATTTAATCATTATTAATACAATTCTCAAGTTCAAGAGAAATATGACGGTGTTCAGTGCAGTCATATTTGTGTATTTTCTCATTATCTTTTCCTTTTCTCATTTTCAAAGGAAACGTTACAGTTTTCCTTCAGGGAAAGACTGATTTAAATATAATAGAACAATAAATTATTTTTAGCAAAGAATTGAGATGATGTGTCTAATGGTGTTTTGGAAAGAGCTGGAATTTAACCACATCATAGAAATGCTTATTTGAAATGCATGACTTGGTCACTCCCTTGAATGTTTGGTTGAGATAAAAATGTGAAGGTTAAATGAAAATGAACCAGGATTTTGTTTTATACCCAAGTATTTCATTCAAAGGTGGTAAAACTCACATTCAGCAATACTTTTTGTCATGAAAGATATTTGTTAAAATATAAGATTTAGGAAAAATTTATAATATTCGATAAAGTGCTTATGATGAAAAGTAGCATGACTTAGAGGCATTGGTGCTTCAGAACCGGATGAATCGTTGGGTGATTTGTTCATTTTCTGGTACATCTTTCAGAATTTGAAAATTCAGCAAGCAGTTGGCAGAGCAAAAGATGGGAGTACTTTCCCTCTCAGTATTAAACTCAGCCTTAAAGACCCGAATGATGACAACACCAGGATTCAGAATTTTGTTCAAAATGCAGGTAGCGTATAAAAAGGTTTTGGTGCATATCATGTTACTTTCTATGGCTTATTGGGAGGAAACAAAATAGCTAGACTGAAATGGCTGATGGTGAGCAAAGCTGTCACTTTGCTTGAGGTGTTGCCGTTCATTGCTATAAAGTGGCAGTGCATTTCAAGGATGAAGTTTGAAGCTGCACTGTATACTATGTCAAAACACAAGAGCAGATACGGGTTCTGAAACAAAATCATAAACCTGCCTGGAGCACACAGCAGGCCACAGAATCCATGAAGCAAAGCGAGATGACTCGCTGTTTAAGAGTCTAAAAATATTGCCATATTTAAGCAGCAGAAGAATGAACAACTAAATAATTTCTTCTAGTCAATGTTCTCGTTTGTACTTAAAGTGTATTTTGTCTGAATTTTATTTCTGATAGTTGCTTAATGTTTGTAGCCCTTAGACCCCACAATATTGTAACTTCTTGCAAGTAAGATCAGAGAACCAGAGACAACTCTGATGTCCTCCTTTGGAATGGCCATTCTATAAATAAGGTCCTTTTTTTTTACTTCAGTGGTGTAGGATAAAAAATATTCTGTCTTCTTTGCATCCATTAAAATAAATGCAGCTTAGAGCCAACTCGTAACTAAATTTTATGGCTCACTTGCTCCCTTCACATTGCTTTCATCCCTGATCTAACCTTGATGATCCTTTCTACTCCTATCACCTCTCTTAATCTATTCATTTATCTGCTTTGATTTTAAATTGGAGCAAAATTGACCCACATGTAACAAATGTGATATTATTATAGGAATCTTCATTAAATTGTTTAAATGTGGGCAGACAAGTATTGAGCCTGTATAGATTCAAGGTAGCTGAAAGGGAGGAAAGCCTTTGCAGTTAATGCCAGGAAAATGCTACAATGTATTGGCAAACAAATTTTAAAAATGAAACCTGGAAAATGCATAGGCCACATTGATTATTTTGTCTTACACTTATTCTCAAAATTTCTATAAAATAAAAAAATTAATAAGTCTCAAAAGATTTTTTTAAAAAGTGATGCTTGACAATTTTGATTGGATCAATGTAATTTGGTTAAAGAACTGTAAAGTTTTAAACTGAGGAATTTTAGTGGAGATTTTCAGAATAATAGGATTTGGTTTGTCTGGACAGGTTACTTTGATTTGATAGTAGTTTATGATGGCCTGTAGATTAATACAAGTCATGTAAATGCAGAAATTCAAACAGGTTCTTGGAACTACCTGGGAGGTCAAGCAACATCTGTGGAGTGAGAAACAGTTTACATTTATTTTAGGATACTGCCTGACCACTTGAGAATTTCCAGTTATCTTTGGTTTTGTTTGATTTGATGTAAGCACAGAAATAAGATGGAAATCACAAGAGCACTTTCTCCTATGTTTATTGTCTTAAGGAACAGATTGTTTATGTAGTGAATGTGGATTTTCTTTAGGTTGTCAAAATGAGTTGAAGAATTCCTGCCTGTGGCTGATAATACCTTTGAGTGATTCACATGAACATATGAATTAGCAATAGGCCACTCTGGCCCCTCAAGCCTGCTCTTCTATTTAATTAAATTGTATTTGATCTGATTGTCATCTCAACTCACCATTTATGCCTACCTGTTGATAACCTTTCATCCCATTGCGCATCTCACTTTGCCTTAAAAATATTCTCCATTTTTGGGAAGAATAGAAAGCATTTGACCCTCCCAAGAGACAAAATTATATTTCATCTGTCTTTAATGGGAGATCCTTTAACTTTAAAAGTTGGCATAATTCCTTAAATATGTCCTTGTGGGTGCATCATTCAATCACAATGTTCTTCCTCCAACTTACTTGATCAATAGGCTTTAATTATAATAGAAGAGATTAACAAAAGCATGATATAATTAGAAATAACATGAAAAGAACAGTTGAGACCCAAGACTTTACAGTGAAGGTTCTAGAATGATGATATGAAACAGTCTTGGTACTGTCTTATCTTCGGGTACCTTCATTTTTCATTTATTCATGATGGGCTTTTTGTCCTTGCATTCCATTCTCTCCATTGTTTAGTAAAGAGTAGAATTGATCTTCTGTGATGCTGAGAATACAAAGAGACTACACATCCCACTGTAATTTGTGGGGTGAAACAAAAAAGTTTGCAGATGCTGTAATTGGGGTAGATAAATGCTGGAGAAACTCAGCTGGCCCTTTACCATCCACAGGATGCAAAGATGTATAACAAACATTGGCCCAAAAGTTTTTCCAAAACTTTTGTGTGTTGACTGCTGTAATATGTAACAGTTCTTTCATTATCTTAGCCAATAAGTCCTCTTCCTCTGCTTTCTCCATATTTGTGGAGTAATCCCCTCAGAATGTTACCAGTTTTTTGGGGAATTCATTCCATTCCAAATTAATTTCTGTCTAAAAAGTAAATATTCTGCTTCATTTTTCTCTTGTGGCGATGCCACCTTGTTAATGGCATTTTGTCCATTTGTTTTGCAGTGATGTCATTATTTTTACGTGATTCCTCTTTTTGTTTTTCAAATTGATCCAATCCGCCTATTTAAACTTTCTATTGGCTAAGATTAAATGAGTTTTAGCATGGAGTTAAGCTCTGTGGGTCATATTTTCTAAAGGAACTGAGAAGAAATATATTGTTCCTCAGAAGTTCTCTTCATTTCCTTCAGAATCACACCCATCCATAAAATGTAAGCAGAATTATCCCATTTGGGAGATTTTGGTAACAGGAAACAGTTTCTTTCGATGACTAGTTAATGCTAAATAGGCTGAGCTTTCTACCACTAATTTATTAAATCCTCAAATACTTTTTAATCATTCATAATTTTATGGTGCAGGTGTAGTTTGTTTTTACGACCTGTGTTTTGACTTTATTTCAGAAGAATCCCAGGATGGTATGAATCGAGCAATCATAGATATGAAGATGGTTTTCTCAGGAGTTCTGTGGGTTTTCACTACCATCAGTGGATTGATCACTCTTCTGCCTAATGGAGCTATTCACAGTTTGAATAATAACTTTGCTCTCATGTTGTTTGGCTATGAGAAAACACAGTTATTGGGCAAGGTAAGGTCCACAAATGTTTAGTAAGGGGATGGGTAATCTTGTGCTTACCAGAGGATCTACTCTAATATTCTTCAAACAATCCAGCAACAACTTCATGTAGACACTTCAAAGAAGTATGAGTGTCCCCCAAGTCACATTGTAGAAAATCATCAACATAAATTAATGTTGTCATTTAAGGAGAGCAAAAGCAGCATCTTTTAAGAAACATCAGGAGAGGTAAGGAAGAAATACCAGTCTTTGTGGCCTTGAACTGAAAGCATAGTCATGAATAATGGAGAGATTAAAAGATTAGTAATGTTGGCAATTACAGGGTTGGAAGTGATTTAGGAGGGAAAGACTGAAGGATTTGAAAACTGAGTTAGTGAACATGTGATTGATACTTAAGAACTTGAATTATGAGTAGGCCATTTCTGAGCCATTTAATTAGCTGATCTAGCTAAATGTAGTAACCATGCCTGTGATAATCTTTCATCCCTTGCTCATCTTTCTTTGTCTTAAAAATATTCAGACTTTATTTCCACTATATTTCAAGAATGAAAATTCCCAGGACATTTGAGCCTCCAGTAGATAAAATTATACCTCAATTGTCTTAAATGGGTGACCCCTCCTGATCCTTGATTGTAAATTCTCCCATCAGAGGAGAATCTCTCTATCAATCCTGTCAAGACTTGTCATGATCTTAACTGTTTCAAATGAGATCTCTTTCATCTAACTTCTAACAGATAAAAGTTTAGAATGTCCTGTCTTCCCTTGTGATGCAACCAGTCCATTGCTGGTGCAAGTTGAGTAAACTTTCCCTTAAATACTTCCAATATAGTAACATCCCTACTTATATATTGATTCTACTACTGTGCACAGTACTTTAGGTACATATGCTTTCATCAAAGCCCTATTAAACTAATTAAGAGCTTTGTTAATTTTGTATTCAGTGATAATAGCACCTAACAGCCTGAATATGCCCGAGATTGTTTGATCTCGGGATCTGAGCAGGATCAGGACTCGTCAATACTTGGAGGAGAGACCGCCTAGGAACATCAGGTGCTGTAGGTTTCTGTGAGGGGTGCTCGACTTTCTGTCTGCTTTGCGGTAGATGAGTTAGAATTATGGGCATGTTCCATTCCATATGTAGGATTGCATGACAATAATGGAACCTTTACCTTTACCATTCTGTTGGCCTTGGTAATTACTGCACTTTGCTCTTTGTGAGACAGCAGTACTATCTGCAGCATGATGTCATAGCTTCTACCTCTCAGCTTCATTAACCAAGATTCAGTTCTCCCTCTGGTGCTCTCTGCATGGATTTTGCATATAATTAGATTTACATGTTCATTGTTATTGTAAATCATCTCTAGAGCAAATGAGTAGTGGAAGAATCCAGGTGGAGCTGATGGTTATGTGGAAGAGAATAGGATACTAGGAAATAAGAGGCAGAATGTGATGGGTATTATCCTGAGAGTTGGCATAGACTTGAGTTCAAAAGTTTCCTGTGTCAGATGAAAATGAGAAATATAATATATTAAACACTGGGATTTCCAGAATTCTATTCAACTATTGTCAAGACAAAATGGACCATGTCACCTTTTTCCAAATACAGGTATACTCCGCTTTATGAAACTCGTGTTCCTATGAAACCTTTCGTCAGCTGAAATGGTGTAAAACGAAGACCCATTCACTACTATTGAAGGATATTTTCATAAAAGCAAAAATCTATTTAAATTCTTTTGTAAAAATTAATGTAGATTTTTTCATAAAACCAAATTTTCATAAAGCGAATATTTGTGAAATGGGATATACCTGTACAATAAAACTCCTGGTATCTGGTTCCTATAGGGATTGATAAATGTCGGAAAAATAAATTTTCTGGTTGCTTGTGATTATGTGTTGCGGGATTGGCAAAATAACGGTGAGGCATGTCAGTTTTAAACTTCTGTATTTTTTTAGCTATTTTCTGCAATTTTTTGCTTGAGACTACCGGTTGCTTTTACTGTACTCCATTTGCTAGTTCATTGCTTATCCACAAACCTGTCTATATCCTTTTGTTGTCGTCTTGTGCCCCTTCACAACTTCCTCATCTATCTCAAATAAAGCAACCCTTTGTTGCCTTTGTCCAAGAATTTATATAAATTAAACAAGAAAGTCTGTAGATGCTGTGATTTTAGTTTCCATAAAAATGTGAGAGAAACTCAGCAATTCATGCAGCATTCTTGATGTAAAAATAAAGATACATAACCTACGTTTTGGGACTGACCCTTTCATCATGGTATGAGCAAAAAGTAAGCAGGTCCCTGAATAAAATGATGGGGGAATCAATGACCCATTTGTAGCATTATTAGGAGAGGAAATACAAAAAAATTAATTCTGCATTGTGTCTTTTATTGCATAAATGAACTAATAAACAGGGAGTGCATAAATCTGGACAGAAATGGGAGTTGGATCTGAATATTATAATTGATGAGCAAAGATGGTTAGATCTTTGTCAAGATAGCATGATAAACACTTATTGAACTAATCTATATTTTACATTATGATTTTTTACATCAGCTATATCTAACACTATAGAAACTCTATAGAATGAAATCAGATATATCAGATCAATGCTTTAGATGCGGTGAAGAAATAGGTCCTTTTTGTACATTCAACTTGGTCATGTCCTTTCTGGGTGGATTTACGAAACTTTTTGGAATAAGTTACAGGTATACTATTTCCATTAAACCCAGATTAATTTCTATTGGGAAACATAGAAGGAACAAGACCCAAACTAAAATTGTCAATATATCAAATGAATTTTGTTAAAATAGCATTGACAGTAGTGAGGGAATGTATTGCAGTGACTTGGAAATTGGACTTGTAAAAGATGGAATGCAGAAATCCAAAGCTAAATCTCATTATAGAAAATTACATATAAATTGAGAAATTAATACCAAATATTTTTGCAAATTTGGAGCCTGTATACACAAATTTTGGGTATAAATATAGAGAAATGTTTTTCCAGCCTCTTGAATCCTGTGTTAACTTTTTTCATTAAAATGAAAATGTTCATATAAAATCTGTTGAATTCCAATGTGCTGGGAGAGTGATACTCCAGGCAATCCAAGATGCTATGCTATTTCTTTCTCTTCTCCTTTTTATACTATATAATTTTTCATATGCATATATTAAGAGGCTGAGGGGTTGGGAGAGGGAGGGAAAGGGAGAGGTTATAACCATCACATAATGAATGAATATCTCTTCAGTTTGAATACTTTTATTGTATAATTATTAATTGCATGTTTGGAAACATTTTAATACAATAATTAAAAAAAAAATGATGGGGATCAAATGATCCTCCTTTTTGCTCCTACAAATCCTCCATTTATATAAATTGTAGTCCCACTAAGGATCTCCATGGCATATCTCTTATTACATCTTGGTCAAACAGAGACTGTTTTATCATTTGTTTTCTATTTACTTCAATCTACAGCATCAATGATAAATAATTTCTTTACTTATAAGATATGACTGTTACTACCATTTAGTGTGTTTTGGGTGCTCTAATTTGGGAGAAGCTTGAGGGAAGTCAGCCAGGAAGTAACAAGAATGGATGAACAAATGTTGGAAATATCCACACCATCATCAAGACTGGCTACATTGCCTGAAGATGTCAGTCTTGTATAATAAGGTTACAAACAATTCAATTTCAGAGAATTGCCAAACTAAATTGGTGACAAGTAAACTACCTGATATTGCACCTCATTACAACTTGTTATTGCAACTCATCAAAATATTATTGTCCATAGCTTAGGGTGCTTAACATTAATAATTCTTTTTAATTTACCATATTTTTTCTGATTTGCTCAAAGTGGTGGAAACTTTGTTTGAAATATTTGATCTTCACCAGAATGAAACCGGCAGCTTGGTTTTCACTGAAAAAAATCAAGAAATTGCTTTGTAGTTTGATTTATTTTAAATCCAGCAAATATATCTGTATTTTCCTGCAGTGAAATTTTCTGCTTTTTAGTATTAGTTACAAATAGTAGACAGCTTCTCCGAAAATCTTTCACTTCTCAACAATAATATTAACCCCAAATATACTATTTTAATTAAATAAATATTAAATCATATTTTAGCAAAATCATTATTTGAATTGCATGGTTTTGATATGGAAGCTTCTTTTTTAGAACATCACATTTTTAATTCCTGGTTTCTATGACTACATGGACCCAATAGATGATGGATTTCTACCATTACCTCCTCTGGAAGATGAAGCTGATGAAGTTGAAGTGTGTCGTAATGGTGAGGCAAGTAAAGGAGGGTGCCATAGTTACACAGTTCTATCTGACAACATGCCAGGTATGTTGAATATTGTAGTATTTGCTCTTTGCCTCTCTCGTTCAATGCTAATTATTGCCCTGTTCCTACTTTGCTGTTGTAATTAGTGCAGTAGTTGCATTGCTAACTAAATATAGAAGATGACGCCAGCAACTATAAATTATTTATTTAAAATTTGAGAACATTATATTACAATGAAATTGATTTAAAACACTGGGACTTTTGAAGAATTCCATGTAAACCGTTAAGTGTCTGCCACAAATGGTTGTTTTGGCTCAAAGCAAGCAACTGTCAGGAAACCTGCTGCCTTGCTAGATTAAAGGTATTAATTTGACTGAGTGATGTTAATTCTATATTGTTTAAAATAATGGATATTATTTTATGCAGAATGTCAACATTTTGGATGTTTATAAGTTGTTAGTGAAGGCTTTAAAACAAATCGTACTGAGTATTTATGTTATCAGTTGCTTTTGCCAGAATCTTCCATATATTAGTGACAATCTAATTTTTAGTTCTATACTAATATTAGAAAGATCTGCAACGTGAATCATCTTGGCTTTAATAATGAATTGTGTAAAGGAAATTCTATTTTTATTATTTGTCAAAAGGCAGTTCACAATTCCAACAATTTTTGTAAAGAGCTTTGCTTTGCAGTTGATCAGTGGCATATTCTGCAGAAGGCACTGCAAAATATGGTTGACTATCAAAATTTTGGACTGGGCTATTGTGTTTTAAAGAATTTTCAAATTTGGTAGGTGGTTTGTCTGTGCAGTAGAAAGGATACAGCAAAATTTATTCTTGGGAATACATCAGTTACTAAATATTTGCTCCAGTCATATTTTAAACAGCCAAAGTATCATTTCCTGATTGAATTTCATTTCATTCATCTTAATTTTTAAGAGTGTGTCTGTGGTCATCTGTAAATTTGCTGGTTTCTTGCCAGGTTACTCTATGGTCAAATACAAGGTAAATTGCAATGCCATAATAATCTGACAATGTTTGCTCTGTGTATCAAAATGCCAAGCAGCAATACAGATTTCTTCTGCTATCTGAAAGAAGAGCATTCCTATGAAACCTTTCGTAAGCCGAAATGGTGTACGACGAAAAAGTAATTACCATGAATTTACATGGGGAAAATTTTTTGAGTGTTCACAGACCCAAAAAATAACCTACCAAATCATATCAAATAACACAATCTAAAATAACACAAACCTATAGTAAAAGCAGCAATGGTATCATAAATAATGTATGTACAGTGTAGATTCACTTGCCAGAATCAGGAAGACAGTAAACACACTGGTGATGATGGTATGTTGGGCTGAGTCATTGGAGGTTGGAGTGGTAGGAGGTACAGGAGACTGGGGTGCAGGAGACATAGGAAGAGAGTCATCTACTGTATTAACATCTCATCGTCGTCTGAATCCGTCAGGGCTGGCTGGACACTAATGCCAATACCTTCTGTGTCTGCCTGCCTTGATGTCAAAGGTCAAAAATCATTGTCTGCTGTAGCTGATGTGAAAGGCTTGAAATAGGACAGTATGCTTGACTGCTCATGCCTTTTTCTATCTTGCAGTTCTTTGTTGGCACTCAAAACTTCCTGCAAACTTGATATAAACCTTTGTGCTCTTTCAAAAATAAAGTCATACTTTTCTGAAATCATTGCAACACTGTCAATCATAGTGAAAATCTCACGTAAATTCTTCACGTTCAGTTCCTAGATTACTTCACTTTGCTGCAAAGAAACGTTGAATGTGATTTTTTTTTTTGTAAAAAGCAAAAATCCTTTTCGGATTTCTTTCAGTTAGCGAAAACAGGTACAAATGTCAGTCTTTCATAAAAGCAAAGTGATGTAAAGTGAACTTTCAGAAAGTGGGGGATATCTATTTGCAATTGTTCACAGGAGCTGAAATGCACTAAGGCAAAGATTTGGCTCTAAGAAGGTGTGGCTATTCTGCTTTCAGTTAATAACTGGCATGGCATTAAGTAGACATGATGGAAAGTGCTGAGTTGGGAATACAGTACATTTGAAACTTGCCATATTTTGTGATGCAAAATACTGCTGGATTTTGAAGTATTTCAAAGTGCTTTGACTGGTCTGCGCTGAAACTTGCTTTGATTAAATTTCAGCAACAGTAGTTGTAAACTTGAGAACGCAAAGAATAAGAATCTGGAATCAATATTTCGAGGTACCAACGAAGAACAATGCAGTAGTTGATCTCCCATTAGGGAACAAGATAGGTCAGGTGACAGATGTATGTGTAGGTGAGCATTTTGGATCCAGTGATCATAATGTCATTAGCTTCAAGTTAATTATGGAAAAGGATGAGCGATCCTCATGTTGGGATTCTAAATTGGAAGAAAGCAAATTTTGTGGAAATGAGAAAGGATCGAGAAAGAGTGGATTGGGATATGCTATTTTCTGGCAAGCATGTGTTCAGTAAGTGGAAGGCCTTCAAAGGTGAAATTTTGAGAGTGCAGAGTTTGCATGTTCCTATCAGGATTAAAGACAATGTTAAAAGGCAACAAGAACCTTGGTTTTCATGGGATATTGGCGATCTGGTTAAGAAGAAGAGAGAGGTGTATAGCAAGTATAGGCAAAAAGGAGCAAATGAGAATACGAGGAGACTATAGAAATTGTAAGAAAATACTTAAGAAGGAAATCAGGAAGGCAAAAAGAAGAGGTTGCTTTGGCAGATAATGTGAAGGTAAACCCGAAAAGGGTTTCTACAAATGTATTAAGAGTAAAAGGAATAAGGGACAAAATTGGTCGTCTAGAAAATCAGAGTGGTTGTCTGTGTGGAGTCTCACAGGTGGGGGAGATCTTAAACAGTTTTTTTTTTTGCATCAGTATTTACTCAGGAAACTGAGAGTGTATAAGGAAGGAAGGGAAACCAGCAGTAGTGGCATGGAACATGTAGAGATTAAAGAGGAGGAGATGCTTGCTGCTTTACAGCAAATAAAGGTAGATTAAACCCCCCCCACCGGGCCTGACATGATATTCCCTCTGACCTTGAAGGAGACTAAGATAGAAATTGCGGAGCCCTGGCAGAAATATCACATGGGTGAGGTGCTGGAGGATTGTAGGGTAGCTCATGTTGTCCCTTTTTTTAAAAAAAAAAGCTTAAAAAAATAAGACAGGTAATTATAGGCTTGTGAGCTTGTCATCATTGGATTTATTGGAAGGAGTTCTGAGAGATAGGATATGTAGTATTTGGACAGTCATGGGCTGATTAAGGACTGTCAGTATGGTTTTGTGTGTGATAGGTCATGTTTAATGAATCTTGAAGATATTTTTGAGGAGGTTATCAAGAAGGTAGATGAAGAAAAGGCTCACATGGGAGGTTAGTTCAGAAAGTTATGACACTAGGTATCCATGGAGAGGTTGAAAAGTGGATTTGTAATTAGCTGTGTGGGAGAAAAGAGTGGTAGTGGATGATTGCTTCTCAGACTGGAGGCCTGTGACTAGTGGTGTGCCTCAGGGATCTGTTGGGAACATTGTTGTTTGTTGTCTATATCAATGATCTAAATGATAATGTGGTAAATTGGATCAGCAAGTTTGCTGATGACACAAAGATAGAAGGCGATGTGGACAGCGAGGAAGGTTTTTGAAGCTTGCAGAGGGATCTGGACCAAATGGGCAATGGGGCAAAAAATGGCAGATGGAGTATAAGTGTGAGGTGTTGCATTTTTGAAGGGGAAGCCACGGTAGGACATACACACTAAATGGTCGGGCACTGAGGTGTGTGGAGGAGCAAAGAGACCTGGGAATACAGAAATATTGTTCCCTGAAGGTGGCGTCACAGGTAGACAGGGTTGTTTTTTTTAAAATAGCTTTTGGCATCTTGCTCTTTATAAATCAAAATATTGAGTATAGTAGTTGTGATTTTATGTTGAAGTTATTTAAGACATTGGTGAAGCCAAATTTGGAATATTGTGTGCATTTCTGGTCTCCAAATTACAGGAAGGATATCAACAAGGTTGAGGGGGCAGAGAAGATTTACTAAGATGTTGCAGGGAAAGATTAAACAGGTTAGGACTTATTTAAGAAAAATGAGGGGAGATTTGATCGAGGTTTATGAGATTATGAGAGATATAGACAGTCGATGTGAGTAAGCTTTTTCCACTTAGATTTGGGAGATAAGTGCAAGAGGTCATAGTTTTAAGCTCAAAGGGGAAAGGTTTAGGGGTAAGTTCTCACTCAGAGTGGTGGGAGTGTTGAATGAGCAGCCATCTGGTGTGGTGAATGCAGGTTTGATCTTAAGAATAAATTTAGATACCTGGGATGAGAGAGGTCTGGAGGGTTATGGAATGGGAGCAGGTCAGTGGGACTAGTGTAATGGTGATCGGCACAGACTAGAAGGCCCAAATGTCCTTCTTTCTGTGCTGTAGCATTCTATGTCGTAAGAATCATTCTCTGATGATAAAACTTGCTTCTTACAAACTGATGTTTCTTTTTTTTTCTTTTTGTGATGTGTTTGGAATGGTTATATTTATATGGAGAAGACCAGGATGATTCAGGTGACAAAAACCCACTTTACAGTGACATCAAGATGTCTAATAAGCTCTCAGCAGTATCTGGTCCTGTGAAAAAAGGTACAATGCACTGAATAAGATTGGTGTGGGGAGGAATGGGAGTTAAATTAGATGTGCCACATCACTTTTCAGATAGAAGTTTTGTAATGACATGAGCTTTTTTGTTTTAAACATGCACAGCACAATATAATAGTGGGAGGAAACCGAAGCTCCTGGGGAAATCCCACGGAGACATGGGGAGAACATTCAAACTCCTGAACCCAGATTGCTGGCACTGTCACAGTATTACTCTAACTGCTACACTAACCGTGTGGAATTGGAATTTAATGCAATCGAAAAAATATTAAAACTTTGGTGCAACTTATTGGTCCCATCTTTCCTCCAAAAATATATATTCATCAGCCATGACTCTTTTGTGCATCGATTTCAGAGTTGGTGCCCACTCCTCAACAAAACATAGGATAACCCTTTCGTGCAGTTTTGAGGAAATGCCAAACGGTTGTCTTTTGGGTTAGATGTTATACTGAGGTCTTGTCAGGAATCCAAGTACAACTAAGCATTGCAGGCATAATTTTTAAACTTATGAGCAATGAACTTCTCCCTAAAGTTCTTTCCTAATATTTATCTCTGAAACAACACGACTCATCGCATATAAAGTGGATAAAGCCATCATGCTTTCAATTGATCCTTAGTACTGTACATGAAAATTAGCTGATGCATTTCTACCTTTCAACTGTCGCAGAGTTCTTTGCACACAGAGCATGAAGGGATTCTCAAGTTCTCTTTTTAAATTGACCCAAAAAAATTAATTGTTATGTAGCCAAATTATTGTGTGTAAACTTTATATTCTGTGAGAATACATACTGGATACTCAGTCATTCCTTATTCATGCCTTGTTGGAAGAGGTCTCTGCCTGTTTATATCTTGCTTTAGAAAATAAGTTACTGTATGGTGAAATGTGCTATTCCAGCAATTGTCATTTGATAAGTATTGCCCAATTGAATTTAAACAATGTACATTAGCTCCTGTTTTACCTTCTAATCTTTCTCACAAATTGTCATGTTGACAGAATGAAATTTTGTTGGAAACTTTAAACCATTTGTTAGACACATTTCTATACCATTGCATAAGATTGACAATTAAAGAAGTTTGAGAGATGAGAAATAGTGTTTTAACATTTAAATTGGTACTGTTTTTTTCCATTCAATTTATTTAAGTGCAGAGCAATATTTAATTGCTCAGTCTCGTAATTCCCTGATGAGAATTGTTAGAAAAATTACATCATATAATGGGTAGTGTAAATGATGAACTATTTTGCACTGGTCAACTAAGAAAATATGAACTATGAATCAATGTATTGTAATTTTAAAGGTTTTATAATACACAAGAAATATATTGAAGATGTATCAGTAAATAAATAATTAATACCTGTGGTGCATTTATTTGAGGAACTATCATTTCATGTGCTGTTAACTTAGAATTGTAGTGTTAGTGTTTACAATGTATGGTTTTTAATTTAGATTCCTATCTGTTGGTTGCTGGAAATAGAGCTTTTGTACTTCAGGAAAAAAACTCTGGAATAGATCCAGGTATCCCAATATTTACTGGAACCAATTTGAGGCTTAACAGTGATGGAAGCCTGCCCTCCACCACGTCTTCTCCGAAAGTCACCTCAACTCCTTTCAGCAGGTAAAATGATCCGATGTATGACCACAAACTCACTACATAACTAGGATTGTAAAACTAAAGCTTGCTGGAGTTTGTTTAATGTTGTCATCTATACAGGGTTAAATGTTTGTTATAAGCTGCTTTAAAAATTTGATCAGATTCATTTAGAGAAATTTTGGTTATTTTAATATTTCGTAGCTTGACAGAGTGGAAGTGAGATTTAGGAAATTACTTCACAATGTACTCTAATTAAAATAAAGAGCTGTCAGTGCTAAATTTAACAATCACAAGAACTCTCTCTGCTGTTGAAAAATACCTGCAAATTCCTGTACTTTCAAAAAAAGTGTGGCCAAGAATTACAACTGATGAATTTATTGTCAAGAAAAAAAATCTGACAAAAGATAATGACATCTTTTGAAATTATGAAATCTGATTCTTGCTCCAGGCACAAAATTAATGAGATTCAAGTAAATAGAAAGGAATATACTGAATAGGCTGTCAGTATATGTAGTTAATTGTCATCTTATTTTAAAGAGTTGAAAAGAATTAAAATGAAAGGATAGAAAAGTAAATTTCTTGGACTAGCTTTTGTTTGTGTGTAGGTTATAAATTTACAAGGGTTCTGCAAGGTTATTTTGATTCAAAGATTAATTTCAGAGCTTTTTTTGTTTGTGATTTATTGTGAAACCAAATGGAATCTGGTCTTGGAAAAGAATGCACTTTCTCAAGTTTATATTTTCAATTTATTTAAGGGCACTTTCCACAACACTGATATATTTTCACGCTACCCTTGCATTTGGATGACTAACAAGACTTGAGTGCGACTAGTTTAAGTTGTGCGTATGTGCATTTACCAGTTAGTGTGCAGATGTTGTATTATGCGGTTGTTAATGAGACTAAAGCGTCATCAAATGTTTCTTCTTTGCTGGACTTGAGTTTATACTCTCTGGTCCTAGGTGGCGATTTTAATTGTTGGTTAGATCCTGTTTTAGATTGTACATTTGTTAACTCTGCCACATTAAGTAAGTCTGCTTCATTAATTCATTTTTTTTAAGCAGATTATGGTATTTCTGATGTTTGCTGTACTTATTCATCTGACTATCAGTATTTTTTTTACATGTTCATCATACTTTTTCTTGGATTGATTATTTTTTTATTAATAATTAATCCCAGTAACTTGTTCTTGTGATTACCATAGTATTGTAATATTGGATCAGGCCCCTGTTATATTATCAATGATTTTCAATAATTTTTCTCAAGCAAAAAGACATTGGCATTTCAATTCAGCTTTACTATCAAATAGTGACTTTGTGAAATTTATGAATGAGCAGATAACTTTTTTGACACTGTCTCATTGGAAGCTTCCAGTTTGGTTGTATGGGATATCTTGAAAGCCTTTCTTAGAGGACAAATTATTTCTTACACTGTTAATTTTAAAAAAAAAAGGAAGACCAATAAAGAAAGATTAGAATTAATTAAATTAAACAAATAGATGAACAATATGCTCAACTTAAAAATCTGAAATTATATTAAAAGTGAATTGAACTTAAAGCTAAATTTGATCTTCTTTCAACATATTAAATGTCAACTTCTGGAGACCAAGAATCAATTTTATGTTCATGGTGATGTTATGAACCCAGAGGACCCATAAACCCAGCAGCAATAGATTTTCACCAAGACAATGGTGAACAAAATTTGATTTTAATTATCTTTAAACATGAAAACAGATTCAGACTTTAACTTATCCCTATTGTCTTAACTAACCTAACTTAACCCCCTTCTAATTCTAAGCACACATATATGTAATGCGTGTGTAAGTTCAGAAAAGTTCTTTGGTTCACAGTTCAATCTCACTTCTCATTCCTCCAAGTTCACAGGTTGCAGGCAATTCTTATACTGTGCACAGAATTTAACATTTATAAAGTTCACCAGGCTTTGGTGCTTGAAAGGTAAATGGTTACCACTCAGGAAGGTTCTTGTTGGTTTTCAGAGAGAGATTTGTTATTCCAGGGCATCCACAACTGATTCCTTTTTAATCAGCCACTCCAGTGTCTTGCTGACAAAACTTGCCCCTCCAGAGTTCTCCAGATGATAACCTCTTTCTTCAGGTCACCATAGATTGTCCTTTTGTTTTTCTTTTTTTTTGTTTATTTATTTAATATTTCACTGTGAACTACTACAATAATAATTTATACATTCATCATTAAAATGTACATAGTGAAATTTTTCCCCTTTTTTCTACCACCCTCCCCACCCCATAATATAAAGTAAAAGGAAAAAAGAAAAATAAACAATAAAAGAATACATAGGAAAGAGGTTGTCATCTTAAATTTTATATTTAAGTATTTTTATATTTGTCATTTATTATTTCTCTTATTCCAAGTGAAACATTAGACAGCCAGTCCTCTTCTTGCATGAAACGCAAGGGCTTTGACCAGGCCTTCTTCCAAAATGGGGCATTCTACGAGCTTGCGAACTTGTCCTGTTCCAGCTGCTGTCTCTCTCTCTCTCTCTCTCTCTCTCTCTCTCTCTCTCTCTCTCTCTCTCTCTCTCTCTCTCTCTCTCGATCTCTCTCTCTCTGCTTGTTTGACTCTCTTTGCTTGCAAAACTGCATGACCCTCTTAGAACAGCAAACTCTCTTCCAAACAGCAGCTCCAACATGCTCTTTCATCTGTTCCCTTTTGTAAACAACAATCCATTAGTGAAGTCTCTTGAGCACTCTTCAAAACTCTTGCAAAAGCTCTGAGGCTCTGATATGTCTAGCATTAGGCAGAGCTCCAGTATTTCAAATAAGATCTGTTTTAAAGTGTTTGTCTGTAACCTACTCAAACAAAAATTTCACACTTTATCTCCTAAAAACATATCTATATACTCTGTCATAGTGATAAATCTGGCAAGATTTTAGCCAACCAATTAAGTGGATTGGAGCTAAGCGATATATTACAAAGATTTGTAAGGATAATGGTAACATTACTGCAGATCATTCGGAAATAAATGATACATTTAGAAAGTTTTATTCTCTCTACTCAACATAATAGTTTGATGAATTTCCTAGATCGGTGATATATTCTCATGATCTCCTTGGAGAATCAAATTAGATTAGATGAGCCAATATTGCAGAAGGAAATAGTTGTTGTTGATTTCTCATTACAATCTGGAAAGTCTCCAGGACCTGATTAGGTTTCTCGTGGAGTTCTTCAAATAATTTGCCCTTGCCTCCCTTGGGTATGGTGTTATCTGACTCATTCAAGCAGGGTAAAATTCGAGGATCCTTTAATGAAGCCTTATAGCGAAGAAAGATAAAGATACAACCGAATGCTCCAACTAAAGACCAATTTTTTTATTGAATGTTAATGTTGAAATTCTAGCTAAGGGTTTGGCCAATGGGATGGAGAATATTTTACCATTAATTATTTCTGAAGATCAGACAGGTTTTATTAAAAATTAGTATTAATATTTTAATATGTTGCTTATTGAATATTTTTATTTGCCTTCTAATAAGGCTCCTGAATGTGTTCTTTCACTAAATGATTGGGTAGAATGGTTGTATTTCTTCAAGATCTGAAAATTTTAAAATTTTAGTCCTGGTTTCATTACATGGATTATATTGCATTCATGCCCTACTACTTCAATTCTTACCAACTTACAACAGTTACAACCTTTTAACCTTCAATGACATATTCGTCAAGAGTGCCCTTGAAGTCCACTACTTTTTGATTTGGCTATTGAGCTCCTAGCGATTGCATTTCATGAGTATAAGGATCTTTCAGAGATATGGAGCAAGGGAATTGAACATAAAGTTTCTCTTCATACAGATGAACCTTTTCAGTTTTCAGGTTATAGATTCAATTTGTGTAAAAGTTAACTTTTTCCCTTGAACACACCATCATTACTGTATGCTAGTTCTCCTTTTAAGATTGTTAGAAATCAATTCACTACAATTACTCGAATAATAAACATCTTTTTAAAGAAAATTTCCTTACTTTGTTAGTTTTTTACAAAATGGTTGTTAATATTAATTCCATTAAAATGAATATTTTACCCAAATTTTTATCTTTTTCAATCAATACCAATTTTTATCCCTAAATTTTTTTTGATTCGAATATATTATTTTGTATATGGAAGGGTAAACACTCATTTAAATAAAGTATATCTGCAAAAATCTAAAAGAAATTGAGGCATGGTGCTACCTAATTTCAGCTTTTATTATTGGGCAGTCAATATATGTTGCCTTGCATTTTGGTTACATTTTTATAATTGTGATGACCACCCATTATTGGTAGCAGTGAAATTGAATTTTCTAAAAATATTTCCAATTTAGCACTTCTTGGATCTTCCACTTCTTTCAACTAAGTTAATTGATAATCCTATTGTTAAGCATTCTGTAAGAATATGGGTACAATTTAGAAAACATTTGGGATTTTACAATTTGTGGTGAAACCATTGTTAATACTGTTTGGCCCCCCTTGCTGATTATACCTGTGGCTCCTCTCCCTTGATTCCCCTAATAAAGGCAGAAACACCATAACCCCTCCCCCAGAACAAGCTCCGGTCTCGGTCCAGCAACATGAGATGTGCCTTCTGTTTATGGTAATAAAAGTCTATCAGCCAGGTAACTTCAAGTCCTTGGAGTTACTGATAGTGCATCAATTTTATTACCATAATTTTTTTTTTAGAATGGATAAGTTGCTGAGATCAGAGGCTGGAAATGGACGTGTTTCTGCAGACCTCCACAGCGATCATTCAATCCAATGCAGACAAGCTGCACTTATTATTCTTGTGGGTCAGGCACTGCGTTTACCCAATGATCAGAGTCTGCAATACATTCACCAAAGCAATGGACATTCTGAAAGGCCAATACCTGGTCATGTGTAAGCAGCAACCCAGGGAGTTGATCGATGATTACCTTTGGGTCCTGCCAAACCTTGAACAGGCCTGCAGCTACAAGGCTGTATCAGTACATGAGTTGCCTATGTAGCAGGCATCAGATTGGATTACATTTGTCAGTGTCTGCTAGAACAGGGTGAGCTGAAGCTGTAGAAAGCCATTAAACTAGCTAAAACTCTGGAAATAGCCCTTTGCAATGTGGACTCTTTCTCAGCCATTAACGGGGCCGCCACATGGGGAACACAGACTCCACCATCTTGGGACATGGGATCGTAGGCTGCCTCGCGTCCTGGCCTGAATACGGCTGCCGCTGCCAGCAAGCACCTGAAGTGTTACCTCTGCATCCAACAAAGCACCCCTAGAAACACTGCCTGGTGAAGGACGTGGTCTGTTTCAGCTACGAGAGGAAGGGACACTATGTGAAGGTATGCAAATCCAAGCAATCTTCTAACCCAAGCAGCATTGACTGAAGGCAGAGAGGGACACCACCATCTTGTCTGTGGGGGTTGCTGTCTTGGATGATGTCACTTCTGACAAACAACTGCAGCACCGCATGGGGGCCGCTGTGTTGGACCACGGCATCTTACCAGACAAGAAGTCACGACAGCGGATCAGACAGCGATGCTCCTCTCACTTCAGTCACCCAACCAAAGCAGCCTCATCAGCTTGCCAAGTTAATGATAGACATTTAGGTAAATGGGCGCAAGATGAGGTGTCTTTTAGATAGCTGGAGGATGGAGAGCTTCATCCACCCTGACACGGAGCAGTGTTTCTCCCTCACAATGAGGCCAGTGAGTTACTGAGTCTCCATTGGCCTCTCCATGGTAGAGAGCCACGGCAGCTGCGTAGTGACACTGACTGTGCATGGCCCAGAGTACAAAAATGTAAAACTCCTTGTGATTGTCACAGCTCTGTCCACCCATACTACTGGGGTTGGACTTTCAGAGCCACCTTAAGAGCATCACTCTGGAATACGATGGGCTCCATATCCCCCTGGCTTCACGGTCTACAACCGACAATTTTTAAACTGCCTGCCCTCTCCTCTGATTGTGGGGTCTCCACCTACCGGATTTCTCTCATTTCTAACCCTAACCCAATCTCACACCCGACTGTAAGCCCATCACCACCAAGAGCAGGTGACACAGTGCTGGGGACATGGCCTTTATTAAATCAGAGGTGAGACGGCTCCTGGCCAAGGGGATCATCGAACCGAGTACCAGCTCAGGTAGTGGTGGTTAAGAGTGGGGACAAACACCAAATATTTATCGACTACAGTCAGATCATTAACAGGTTTATACAACTGGACGCATAACCCCTCCCTCGCTTATCTGACATGGTAAACCAAATTGCCAAATATTGGGTATTTTCCACCATTGACCTAAAGTTGGCATACCATCAGCTCCCTATCCACTTGGAAGACTGCCGGTATACCACGTTCGAGGTGGATAGCTGCTTCTACCACTTTATGAGAGTCCCCTTCTTCTAGAGGGAGATAGACCAAACATTGGATGAGCACAGGCTGCTGGCCATGATTTTCAGGACCATGATGCCAACCTCTGAAAATTCCTCTAGACAGCCAAAGTATTAACCTCACCTACAACAAAAATAAATGTGTATTCCGATAATCACACCTGGCTAAACTCAGCTGCAATTTGGAGAATGGAGTTATTGCCCCCGATCCTGACCACATGTCACCTTGAAAGTTTTTCCCCTGTTATGCTCAGTGGGTCCCCAACTATGTGGATAAAGCCCATCCCCTCGTAAAAAGCCACCTCCTTTTCCCTTGTCAGCAGAGGCCCATGAGGCCTTCAGCTACATCAAAGATGATATTGCCAAGGCTATGATGCACGCTGTGGATGAATCCACCCTGTTCCAGGTGGAGAGGGATGTGTCTGACTTTTCCCTGGGTGCCACACTTAACCAGGCAGGCAGATCTGCAGCAATTTTCTCCTGCACCCTCCAGAGCCCAGAGATCCAGCACTCCTCCATCAAGAAGGAGGAGGAGTTGGTGCACTGGAGGCACCAACTTGCCAGCAAATTATTCACCCTGTTGACTCACCAACGTGCAGTCGCTTTCATGTTCAGTATAAGCAGCGGGGTAAAATCAAGAATGACAAGATTCTGAGGTGGAGAATCAAACTCTCCACCTACAACTATGATATCTTGTACTGGTCCAGAAAGCTCAAGGAGCCTTTGGATGCCCTATCTCGAGGGACTTGAGCCAGTGCATAGGTAGACCATTTACAAGCCTCCCACAATGACCTCATCAGGTTCTTCCATTTCATCAAAGCCTGTGACCTCCCCTATTTGGTTGAGGACATCAGGACAATGATCAGAAACTGCCAAGTCTGTGCAGCGTGCATACTTCTCGCCAGACAGGTCACACTTGATTAAGGCCACCTGCCCCCTTGAGTGCCTGAGCATGGATTTCAAGGAGCCCCTGCCCTCTTTGAACCACAACATGTACTCGCATTTCTATTTTTCCATTCCCTGTCTGGACATGACTGCTGCCACTGTCATTAAAGCCTTGCGGAAACTCTTCACCCTGTTTGGATACTCCTGCTATATTCATAGGCACTGGGGGTCCTCCTTCATGAGTGATGAGCTGTGCCAATATCTGCTGGCCAGAGATATCACCACAAGCTGGATCACTGTCTTGAAGGCCATCCTCCTAGTCCTGAGGTCAAAAGGCCTGCCTATCTCCCACTGGCAAAAGCTCTTCCCCGAAGCGCTCCATGCAGTCAGATCCCTCCTGTGCACCGCCACCAATGCCACCCCACGTGAAAGGTTATTTCCCTTCCTCAGGAAATCTGCATCCGGGACTGTCATCCTGGTTGATGTCCCCAGGGCCAGTCCTGCACCAGAAGCATGTGAGAAACCATAATTCCAACACACTGGTTGAGAGGGACCACTTCCTCCACACCAACCCCCAATACACCTATGTGACGTACCTAGATGGGCACAAGGACACTGTCTGGGATCTGGCACGCATTGGAATCTGGCCGACATCCCCCACCCCACCCCACAGCATACCACATCACCCTATTCCAGCCCTTGCCCCAACTGTCTCAGTTCAGTTGCTAGACACCCCACTCATGGTCACAAAGGCAGACAAGACCCACAGGACAGATTGAACGTGATGGACATGGAACCCACTTCACCCCACTGGACTTCTTTTAAAAGAGGGGGTAAATGTGGTGGAACCACTGTTAATAATGTTTGTAGGAGTGTGGCTGGCCCGCCCCTTGCTGATTGTACCTGTAGCTCCTCCCCCTTGATTCCTCTAATAAAGGCAGAACCGCCATATTCCCTCCCTCAGAACAAGCTCTGGTCTCTGGTCAGCAACATGAGACATGCCTTCTGTTTATGATAATAAAAGCCTATCAGTCAGGAAACTTCTAGTCTTTTGAGTTATTGATAGTGCATCACAATTTTTCTCTAAGTCTTATTTTATCTAATTTTTTTCAACTTTTTTTACATGACTTTGTCTTTCAGGAATGGCAGAGAGCAAGTATTCAATGTTTTACAGATCTTTTTTATTGACAACAGCTTTGTATTATTCGAACAACTCTCTGAAAAGTTTAATTTGCCCAAAACTCATTTCTTCAGATATTCGCAAATTAGGCATTTTCTTCAATCTCAGATTTCTGATTTCTCTGGAATTCCTGATGTGAACTTTGCAGCTTTCTCATAAAGATTTAATATCTATTATTTGTTAAGTTACTATGTTATTTAAAATTAAGAATTCCTGGGAACGGGAATTAAACCTTTCAATATCAGATGAAGTTTGGGGTTTAATTTTTAAGTTGGTCGATAACAATTTGCTCGTCATTGTTTACTACAATTTAAAGTTGTACATAGGGTGCACATATCCCAAGCTATATTATCACATTTTTATCCAGACATAAATTCTTGCTGTGATAGATGTAAGAGAGGAGAGGCTTCTTTAATTCGTATGTTCTAGACTTGTCCTTGACTGAAAAAATACTGGAGAGATGTCTTCTCTACCTTATCTTTAATTCTTATTATAAATTTGGAACCATATCCTTTGGTTGCTCTTTTTGGAACAACAGGAAGGCACTCCATTAAATATTGAACTCTATCCTTTGCTTTTCTTTTGGCTTAGTTGGAGAGATGCTGTCCCGCCCACTCATGCTCAGTGGCTGAGAGACATTATGTCGTATTTAAACTTGGAAAAGATTCGTTATTCAATTAATAATTCGGATAAGATTTCAAATGCTGTGAGGGCCATTTATGAGTCATTTTCTTCGACTTTAATATGATATAATAATGCTTGATCTTTATTTCTTTTCATTTTAAGTATTAACAATGCTTAATATATAACATTGATAAAGTAGGGATGGGGCTTGGATTTTTCTTTTATTGGGATTAATATGTTTATGAATTGTGGATATATATTATGATTTCTGTATCATTTTTAATGATGTAATCTTTTATTTCCACTTAACACTCCACAATTGTTTTTTGTACTTATGTTTTTTCTGCTTTCTAATCAAAATTAATGAAAATATTTTAAAAAATAAGTTTCATCCCATGTGGAGGGCTTGGATTCATTCCCAATGCACAGAAGTTAAAGGAAAATGTTTAACCCTCTCCACACAACCCAATTTCTGGTCAAAATGGGTGAATTACTTTGTGTGGTATTTTGCTCTTGTCATTTTAAAATGATAACATTTCAATCTTAAGATAACTTTATTGTTCAACATGATTCACCTATTTCGATAACATTTTGTCATTTCAGGCCAGGGAATGATGACACAAATGAAATGAAGATCCAAGTGAAGCAACTTCAGCATGTGAAAGAGAACAGTAATCCCTTGCTGATTTTGGAAAGTGCGACCAACAAAATTTTTTTATCACCATCCATTACTGAGGCTGGTTCTAAACAAACAAATGAATGTTCATCTTCGTTTGAAGAAGTAAATCCTGAGGAACCCAAGAAGCTTTTGGTTGCAAAGGACTCATCTGTGGCACTCAGCTCTGCTAGTGTGTGTGGATATTGTCCAGTCTCTGAGGCATCAGCAGTATTCTGTCATTGCTGTGAAGGTGTGGGCACAATACCAAGTTCATCAATTCTGAACCCATTTTTGCTCCTTTCCAGTCACCAAACCAGTTTGTCAGGAGAAAAAATGGGCTGTTCAAAACAAGAAAGCAAACTTCTTGAACATCATGGCAATATCTGTGATTCCCTGGGGACTCCTACCCTAGATGAAAAGTTGCCTGGTAATAGGATCTGCACTTGCAAAATTCATCTGAAACCTGAGGAAGATAAAATTGCACATCATAATTGTCTTGATGGTAGATGTCATGAAGTACATGTGGCTGATGAAGAAGCTTTGAAGCAACAAGTCTTTGATGCACTTCAGCTGTCATCTGAAAACCACAAAGAGCAAACCACTGTCTACAAAGAAAGTCATGACGTGATTTCTTCAGGCAAGTTAAATCCTCCAGTAAATCTATCTGCAAGGAAACTAGTGAGGTGTGGCCCAAATATTGAAAACCAACCAGAGGCTGATGTAAATCAAATATTGTATGGTCTTAAAGACCTGGACCTCAGCAGTGACTCTGAACTTGCTTCTATCGATCATTCAGGCACTTCTTGCACAACCTCAGAACTTCTCAGGACTCCATCACCTTGCATGGTTAATTTGAACCTCGAATCAGAACCTGGGAAAAGTAAAATGGCTCCTCTGAAAGAATTTAGTTCACCTACTTGTTTCCAAAGTAAAAACCTATCTCGTCAATGCACAGGACCATCATCTGTTTATTCAAATGTGACCACTGCTCTGCCTGATGGATCAATTTACAGCCAAGATGACCTGTGTAGTAGTGAAATAAGTGCCACTGAACACTCATTGAAGCACAGTTCTTTTCTGGAAATTGTGGGAAATAAGGGTAAACTGAAGGGCCATGCAACATCAACACCAAAATCCCAAAGATACTTGAACAGAAAGATTTCTTTAAAGGCCGATTATGAAATTGGTGAGGGAAACTATACTGGAAATTGCTATCACAGGGATGGTTCCAGACTATGTAAGTAATTTTAACATTAAAGATGTAATGTTCCTGTAATGAATATTAAAATCCTTGTATACATTATTACTATCATTGTTGGGTCCTATTGTGTCATTTGAGGAATAGGTCATATTGAACACTGCATAATAGGGTCACAGTACAAGCTTGCTATAAATCAGAGTATAAAATTCTTGTTGCGAGAAAGCCTAACGTATGTTTGTTTTTTAAAATAAAATCCACTTGTACTAAATACTGCATATATGTGCATAAAAGTGTTTATCTAGTTTGTTTCCATTTCTTGCATCCAACTGATTACTTTTTTAAAAAAAAATCACTTGATAAATTGTAACTAAACATATTCAGTTAAAGACTGTGATTCTGGGAATATGAATGATCATTAACTAGGTTCTAAAACTAACAAAGAGAAGCTGGAGGGACTCAATACATAAACTCCAGCATTTTTGCATATTGCCCTCAACCACAGCATTTGCAGTTACTTGTTTAGCTGGAGGGACTCAGTGGTTCAGGCAGCATCCATGGATTAAAAATGTTAGTTCTAGTTTCTGGTTGGGACCTTTTTTAAAAAAAAAAAAAAAAAAAATAAAATAATGAAATCGGAACATGAGGTACCAAGCAGGGGAAAAGGGTGGAATGAAAATTGGGAGGGGCTAAAAAGTGATCGGGTATTGGACAAGATGGAGAAGCATGTAGAGGGAGACTTTGGGAAAGGGGTAAGATCATAAAGAAATGTAAGATTGCAAGTTGATGAAGAAATGGAAACCAGAACAAGATGGAAGTGGGGGATATCTGAATTTTGGAAAAATCATTTTGTCCTGTTCAGTTTAAGGCTGTCCAGGAGGAATATGTGTTCATCAAATTTTATGTTTGGCCTTGGCCTTGCTATAGATCATGCCGAGAGAGACTTGTGTAGAGATTGGTTAGTGGAATTAAAAGGGTTAGCATCAGTTCCAGCTTGGACCCACAGAGAGCAGATGGTTAATGAAACAGCTGGGTAATCTATGCTTGTTCTAATTGATATATAGGAAGCCACATCAAAGGCTGTAGTTTAGGTTGGACAATGTTTGTGGGACCTGAATTGAGGTGTGAGAAGGGGTGAAAATGTAGAGCAAATTTTCCCTGAGCTATTCCTGCCCCTTTGCTTAAACAATGCCCTGTAGTTTATGATATCTCTGCTAAGGAGAAATGTTTCTCACTATCCTTTGTATCTATACCCTCAGAATTTTATCAATCAAGTATCTACTCATCCTTAACTGCTCCAAAGAATCCAGTCTTGCCTTGGAGCTGAATCACCCCAGGCAATATTATGGTGATTTTTCTCTGCAACCTTTCTAGTGCAATCACATCTTCCATTAGTCTGACAGACAGGACCTGTGACCTTGTTAAAATTTTAATAGTTGTACCATAACCTCCCTAGATGACTTTTCAATATCTTGGCTAATTTCAGACTCCAATTAATCATCTTAGATTAGTTATTCTTCCTCATAATTTTCAGGTTTGAATTCCATTTTTTTGCTCACCATACCAATGTTGTTTTATATCTGAAGGCTGGTCTCCTTACTATCACAAACACCAATTCTTGTATCTTCCATTCTGAATTTCTATGCTAAGACCTGAAAAACTTCTACAGATCCAAATTAGTAGTTGAATAGAAAGAATAAAGTAAATCTGAAGTAGCAGATCTAGAGTTCAGAATAATGTGAAAATTGAGACAAATTTCTTTACACGGCCAATAATCAATTGAAATCGATGGTTGTGTACATTGAATTTATTTAAGAAAATATATGAATGCTATAATGGAGTTCTCAGGAAGAATGAAATCAGTTGTAACCTTTTTTCAAATGTTATTGTTTATTACTTGAAGAGTATCAAGATGTCGGAACTTGTCACGTCCACCAAGTTGATGCTGGTTAATCTGAAAAGAATAGCTTGTTCTGATTATATTAATGTCCAACAAATAAATTCATGAGTTTCATGCTGGAACCTGCATTTGACTCTTTCCCTGGTTGCTATTTTGGAAATGTATATTTATCATTGAAAGAAATAATATGGAATAAGATGATCTTGTGTGAACAAGAACCTGACATTTATATGCAAACTGCACCTTCTTGTCCCAGGTATTACATTTCAGGTCAAATGTCTAAATTTGCAAGATGGAGGAAAATTGTATTGTGTGTGGGTTGTATGGGATCAAACTCCGAGTCGGAGAGAGGCTGCACTGAAGAATCTTTTGATGTCTACTTTGAACAGCACTTCCCTATCTGCAGAGCACTCTATCAGCCTGGGAGAGGTCAGTCATGTAAATAAAACTGATTAATTTTTGTTTTACATGATGTATTTTAGCCGGTGGACATTAAGACTGCTGTAGGGAAAGGAGCTTATGGAGGTATTAAGAATGGTACTGGATGTGTGGGTGTTGTCAGGTTCATACAGAGCATATAAATTGAATGTGTAGAATATTGTAATATACAGGTATGTGATATTTTTACAAAATCAGGTGTTGCCTCATAATCAAATAATTATTTCCCAATGTTTCTAGCACTGATCTGTCTGTAGCTAACAATACCTTGTGGTTTGGATTTTCCAAAGTACAGATTGACTAGTGTTCCCATGAGTAGTTCTTATCTTTCTATTTCCTTCCTTGGCAAATGTGAATTTTCCAATGCTGATATTTAACATATTTAAATTTGCAAGCCTAGTATTAAATCTACATACCTTCAAGTGTAAGGATTAAATTGGAAAGAATTAATTAATTAAATGGTTTCTGTTGGCAGGAGCCAAGTGGATTCGACTTAAAATCATAGCCAGGCCATTTAAGAGATGTTAGAAAATGCTCACTGCGCAAGAAATTAAAACTTGCACAAAAAATAGTAGTTGTCATCCAATAAAAATTTATATTTGATGTTAGCACATATTTGACGACCATGGTGATAACATGGTCTTGAGGTGCAGAATAACCATGATCTGTCATCAGTTTGAGGGATTGAATGCCCTCCTGTTTCCATATTCAACAGATAGAATTTTTAAAAAAATCTTGTGGTCTTGATGCAAAACAAAAATAATCCAATATATTGGAAATAAAAACAGATAACAGACAATGCTGCATCTCCTTCAAAGTTAGATATGTCTCATGAAAAAGCATTGAAAAAAAATTACCGTCTCAATGTTTCAGCAGGACTGATTTACTGCATCCGTGCTCTCTTTGTGCCCTTCTCTACATCAGAGAAACTGGGTGCAGATTGCGAGATGTCTTCGCTGAGCACTTCCGTGCCATTCGCACCAGTGACAGGGACATCCTTGTAGCCAACCATTTGATTTCTTTGTCATACTCCCACACTCGTATGTCTATCCTTATGTACTGTCCCACCAACACGACCTGCAAATTGGAGAAGCAACACTTGATTTTCCATCTGGGCTCTCTGCAGCCAGATAGCATTAACATCAACTTTTCCGGTTTCTGCTAACCTGTTCTCTTCCCCTCTCTCCTCCCTTCCCTTTTCCAGTTCTCCCTCCCTTCACCTAGCCATCCCTCCTCCCCTTGATTGCTACTGTCTCCTCCCTCCCTTCTCCACCTATCACTTTCTGCCTTTGTGACAACCTCTCCCCCACTTAATCTTTTGTTCGGATGCCTGCCAATATTTTTCCTTACTTTGATGGGGTCAAGCCCAAAGCAGTGGTTATGTATACCTTTGCTGTATAAAGGACACTGCTTGACCTGGTGCGTTTCTCAAGCATTGTGTTTTTACTTCAAACACTGTTTCCAGATTTTCATGTTTTACTCCTGTCTCAATCCCTTTGCTTCAAGGTGCCACCTGCAGTCTCCTCATGCTCATATATATGAGATCCATGCTTGGATGGGGCTATCTTGCTGGCCTGATGCATCACACAAACCAGGGTCTGTAATAGTTGAAGATAATTAAACAGTTATTAAATGAATTTAACATTCAAAGATGCATTGAAAAAAATAAAGTTGTCTGATGTAATTTATCAGAATTAACAGACTCACAAAACATTTTTACTCTAATGCAGTCATTTTATTACCTTTTTTTTCGTCTTAATCCATTTGCATGTTTCTTGAACAAGATGGCCCTAAAACTAGGATTCATTAGCCTCACTCACACAATAGCCTGTTTCTCTATACTTACAACCAATGGATAATTTCACATTTCTTAGTCTGCCATTTTATCCTAATCCCTTTGCCATCTATTTGTGCCCTCACAAATTTTTTTTTCCTGTTATTCTGTTGTCAAACTTTTATGCAATGCATTCCTTCCATCCCTTTATCCAGCATATTAATATAAATTATAAATTGCTTCTGGTATACTGTTTGATACAACTCGTCAAACACCATTTCCCTTTTTTAAATGATGAATGTTGAATCCATCCAGCTGCATTAGTTGCTGGTTATCCTTGCAGCCATTTGTTTTGATTAAGGGAATAGCACTTTTAATTCTCCAGACCTTCGGCACCATCCCAGTATCTGCAGATGTTTGGAAAATTATCCTCAATTTTCATCTTTGTTTCCCTCAGCAACCTTGGATGCATCCATCTAGACCAGGTCATTTGTTCACAAGGTGCAGCTGATGCTTCTGATCCCTGCAGTTTATCTATTTTTGGATTGCCTAATTAAGTATTTAAATTAATTATTGACCAGTATGTCAATGTAGCTCTTCCACCCTTCAGGGTAGTTCCATGCAATACTTGGTGCCTACCAGAGAGAGTAAACTGGCTCTGACCTCCCATCCATTGAAGTCATCCATTGCTGCCTCAAGAAGGCAACCAACATTGTAAAGGATCTCTAACATCCCGATCACAACTTTTTCCTCACTGTTACCTTTGAGAAGAAGCCTGAAGTCCAGAAACTCTAGGCTCAAAAATAGCTTTTTTTTCTCCAATCATAGCTATAAACCAATTATCACAAAAAGACCTGTCTGCACTATTGAAATGCCACTTTTTTCTTGCTCTGTGTAATTGTGACTATTTATTAACTGTCTTTTAATTCACAAAAGTGCTGAAGATCCTCAGCAAATCAGACTGATCATAGGAAGGACACTGTGACCTGCTGACATTCTCCTGCACTTTAGTGTATTAAATTACAATCATGTCATCTGCAGACTTTCTTATTTAACTATTAAACTTTTTATGTTTACTTTTCTCTTTCAGCACAGTAATTTATTGTATATTGGAGTTTGACTGCAGCGTGAGAATTTTGGGATTGTACTTCTGTGTATGACAGTACTGTATGCTTATTATCATCGATAAATGTAGCAGTTTTAATCTCATTCATGAAATTGCACCTTTACAGTGTCGCTATCTCTTAGTACTGTTGTGGAGTGCTCATCTACAGTTAGTGTTTAAGGTGGAATTTAAACACATTACTTTAAGGAAAGAGGAGGATGCTACCAAATAAGTAATTGTTAAACCTCGTGTCTTTATTGTTGCAGACTAAGTTAGCAGGTACTGAAATAGGGGACTGTACAATATTTGAGATCTGCTGAGCTGGAATTTGGATCTTTGGAACTAAAAACCATATCCTAATTGTGGGAGCTAATTAACTTTTTAAGATTCTTATTGTTTTGCTACAAGATTTGTGTGAAATGTTTGTCATTCTTTTCAGGTTATAATGGAATCTGCCAGATCACATGGTTTGAAGTATTCCGAAGACCTTGAGACTGTGAAAGCTTTTGAAGGAGAATATTCTGAATATTATACCACAGTCAGCCCACTAGGAAAAGGAGCTTTTGGCTTTGTGTGGACAGCATATCAAAAGCTTAGTAAAAAAGAGGTATAAACAGTTTTGGCATTAAACAGGGAAGTCTGCAGATGCTGTGATTGTAGTTTTATACATAGAAGTGCTATAAAACCACAGCAGGTCACTCAATGTTCATAGAAAGCAAAGATATATAACTAACCTTTTAGGCCTGGGCCCTTTTTCAACATATGATTAAAAAGCAGGCAGGCACCTGAATAAAATTGTGGGGGGGAGGAGGGAAGAAGGAGCACAGATCAACAGGCAAGGGGTTGATGTGAGTGGGAGAACAGAAAAATGATGGTGGAAGAGGACCATTCTCTGAATGGAGTGGGAAGTGGATGAGGAGCTGGAGGAAAGAAGACAAAAGGGTAAGGAAAGAGAGAGAATTCGAGGAGGGGCCGAATGGAAACTGTCGAAGTCGATCTTCATGCCACCTGGAAACTGGGCCTCCAGCAGTTCTTCCAAGTGAATCTACAGTGTATATCTACTGCATCCAGTTCTCCCATTGTCGGTTCCTCTGCATTGGAGAGTCTACATGCAGACTGCCAGATCGTTGCTTTGAGCACTTTTGTTCTGACCGGGACCATTCAGTGGCCAACATTTCATTTCCACACCCTACTGCCACATCGATATGCCTGTCCATGGCCTCGTGTACTGCCAAAGCAAGGGCACCTGCAAATTAGTCTGGGTACTCTCTAATCAGATGGCATTAACATTGACTTCTCTTTCCCCACACCCCCCCCCCCCCCACCCATTCGCTTTTCATTCAGATAGCTACCCACATTACTCTTTGGCTTTTTTTTCTTCTGCCCTCTCACCCTTATCCACCCATAACCTTTTGTAATATTCAGGATATCCACTAACTTTTGCCTGTTATTAAGGCAAACAAAGAGTTGCCATGAAAGTGCCTGGCACCCTGTCTTGGGTAAACTTATACCTCTCATTTTGTTCGTTTTAGATTGGTCACAGTGTTTGAGCTACCAAAAGAAAATAGACACCCACACCGAGAGCAGTTCAGTTTATACTAATGTTTATTACAAATTCAAAAGCTGATTTCAAACTACAATATGCAAGCCCTTCCCAACTATACTTATCAACGCCTGGACTAGCCCCAACTGCCGAAGCGAGGCAACGACTGCATACTTGTAGTAGGTTGTCAGGGCGCCGGTAGCAGCTTCTCCACCTCCCCCGACCGGGACGTTGGCTGGACTCTAGAAGTTCTTCTTCTTGCTGAGAGATGTTGCCACCTCTCGGAGAGTCTCAAACTTCAGCAGTGGGACCATGGCTTATATTACCCAAAAACTGCTTACCCAAGCACCTATTCCTAGCACAGCAAGAAAGATGAGCAAGCAAGCTAGCATGCTAGGCTTCTATTGAATTACGTAATTTTAAGCTTATCACTTTGAATACAATGGTTTATTTTGCATCAAGGCTAGACCTCTGACAGTCTGTGACCAAAACAAGCAGGAAGATTAAATGTTCTTGGTACACAGAAGTCCTTTCGTCAGATAACTGCATCTCTGGCCCCTCGGTGGAATTTAGCTTATGTCTGCTGATTCTAAAAAAACAAGCAGGTTCTCAGCCTTGCAGAAGCTAAGGCTGCAAAATTAAAAAAACACGGTTAGAATCTTCCATTACACACCCTTAATAATAGAAAGAGAAGTGAAAGAGAGTCCCTTTCGAAACTGAGTGTCCATAGATTTACCTCCAGAGCTTCCTCAGCCTCTGCACCCTCACAGACTCCAGTTCAATCCATTGACAACCTGAGCTCCAGATCCAAAACATCCAATACCATCAGGAAGTGCTCAATACCCGAGGGCCTCCGAGAGCCCTTCATGCCCTCAGTACTCTCTTAAATCCGGATTCTAATACCTGGTTCCCATGAACCAGTCTTCCACAGCCCTTAGCTTGTATGGGTCTTTCAGCTGCTGAGCCATGGTCACCTTCCTCTCTGTTAATCTCCCACTCCACTGCAATGGGTGAAAATTTTTTAAAAATCCAATGTATTCTAGAGAAAAAAAAAACTTAGTTTTTATTTTAAAAAAAAAGAGTAGATTAACAAAAACAGCTTATCCTGAGGGTTGCATGTATTTTGTAGTTTTTGGTTTCTACCGTAAATCAAAAAACAAAAGTAAAACTATATTTCATCTGGAAGAGTAAATACATCTAATCACATTAGAAACATTTAAATATGAAAATAAGACAAAAGGTTGCCATATATCTTCAAATTTCACTGATGAATCAAATACATATTTAATTTTTTTCTAGGCTTAGACATTGAAACACTGTTGGAGGTTTAGAGTCTTTCCATTTGAATAGGTTGACTCTTCTAGCCAACAATGTAGAGAAGGCCACAACCTGTTAACAGGTACAGAAAAACTCCCAATGTCTGGGTCAATACCCTTGAAAAGAGCAGTTATTGAATTGGGCTCTACCTGGAATTTAGCTGAAAAGATATCAAAAAATGATTTCCAATAGTTTTCTAAGGATGAACAAGACCAAAACATATGTGTCAATGTGGCAATTTCAGATTTGCATCTGTCACAAATAAGGTTAATATTAGAAAAAATGAGCCATTTTATCTTTGGACATGTAAACGTGATACGCCACCTTGAATTGGATTAATGAATGTTGGGCACATGTAGAAGAGGTATTTACCAGTTTAAAAATCTTGCCTCATAGATACTCAGATAAGGGGTCTTACAAGTTCCAGTTCTCAAGCCATAATTCCAATTAATCCTTCCTGAGAGGGATTCAATTGAAAAATGTTATCAACTAAATCTGGTGGATATACAATTCAGTAATATGGTTTATAAGAAATAATGAATCTGTAAATACCTTTTTTAAAAAAAGAAAAGGTATTTGGTAAGTCATATTTACTTGTAAGCTGCTCAAAAGACATTAAACAACCTTAAATAAATTTGTAAAATAAACAGTACCTTTGATTTTCCTTATCGAGAAAGATTGATCAATTATTGATGGCCAAAAAAAGGTAACTATGAGAGATAGCATTAGATAAGATAAGTTTATTTTTAATTTAAAAAAATATACCTAAATTGGAATCAGATTCACAATATATGCTTGAGTATTGGATTAGATATATTCCTATTGTTCTTGGAAAAGCTAAATGGAAAAGAGGTGCCCAATAAAGAGGCCATGAATACTGCTGGATCGATTTCAATTCTAAATCTGTCTATAATGGACAATCCAATTTATTAGAATAAAAAATCCAAAAGTTAAATGGTGACTATTAGCAGCCCAATAATAAAATCTAGAATTAGGTAAGGCCATTCCTCCATCATTTTTCAATTTTTGTAAATGAAATTTATTAATTCTAGGGTATTTGAAAATTTTCTTTTCTAATGGATGAAAATGTATTTAGATACTTGGTAAGGACAAGATCAAATTTGAATTCCCAACACTTTGGTTGCCCTTTACTTCCTTATGGATGCTGCATGACCTGCTGAGTTTCTCCAATATATTTGTGTATGGCTCTTGTCCCCAGCATCTGCAGATTTTCTTGTTTAACTACATTTATTCAGAGGGTTGTTGTTACAATCCTCAATTGCGTCGCTTAAGTGAGCAGACATCTTTTCTGGAGACGTCACTATAAACTTGAAATGGAGCCCAGTTTAATGCTTTTAACGCTGTCAAATATTGCCCCCCCTTGTACCTTTCGAGGTGTTTAGCATTCTGTGTCTTTTCATCAGGCATTTCTGAACCATGTCATTATTGGATTTTTTTATGGTTTCTCATCTCTTGTGATGAAATATGTCACCAAGCCTTGAAAGAAAATCATTTCAAACAAGAACTTCATTTGAGACCCTGTGACCAGTATGTGAACCTTTAAAATCCAAACCAGATCTTGCAATTAATGAATCAAATCTTTTCTTACCCTCAACTGTGGTAACCAAGCTTGAACAATATCCTGCCCTTGATACATTGGAGAGATCTTGTCTCAAAGATATTTCCATCTCTGAAATTACAATATAGAACCATTTGAACCTTTAACCCTAATTTATAAATGTTGCTCAGGCCACGTGGAAAGATGTGGCCAAGGATTCAAGTAATTTGAACAAGACACTTAAAATTCAGTTGGATACCAGCAATGACTGCTGATATATTTACAAATGCTTATCCATCTAATGACTGTGTGGTAAAGGTGTGTTTCTTTTTGTATCTTCAGGTTGTAGTGAAATTTATTCAGAAGCATAAAATTGTTGAAGACTGCTGGATTGATGATGTGGACTTGGGCAGAGTAAGTCAGGAGATTGCAATCCTTGCTCGACTTAACCATCCCAACATAATCAAGGTCAGTTGTGTTTTTGTTTTAAATGGTTTTCCCCTCTTACACGTCTTTGTTTTGATTTGGGTAGGTGGGGGTCTGGTGTCCATATTGACTTTAAATATGCAAACCTATTGGTATAATCCCAACAAGTGAAAGTGGGTCCCTTTTGGTGAGGGATGCTAATAATGTTGCCATTGAGTTTGCATCCTCCTTCACGACAACAAAAGATAACTTCTTTGAGTTCCCGTGTGACATCTTTTGTTGCAAATGTTATGTGTATGTATTACTTGGGGAATGATCAGATGTTCATCCATTATTCTGAGTGCCGTGTTGATATTTACAATTGTAAGCTTAGCTTTCTTGCATTACTTGAATGTGAATCACAGTGTGCAAGATGGTTAACTTTTGTACTGAGGATTCTTAAAGTAGGGCAAAAACATGCCCATACTCTGTGGAACTGATGGTTCTTTTATCTTTGTATTCCTTATCTTGTTTCCTTCTCGAATTATTATAAAGGATGCAAATTTACCTTTGCAGGTACTTGATGTGTTTGAGAACCCGAATTTCTTCCAACTTGTGATGGAGAAACATGGAACTGGTCTGGACCTCTTTGAATTCATTGACCAGCAGCCAGACTTGGATGAACCCTTAGCCAGCTTCATATTCAGACAGGTAATGAGAAGAAAAAAGTGAATTGATGACCAGAGTTATCTTTTCCAGGTTTTTGTCCTGTGGAATATACAGGCAATTGTTCAATCATTCAGACACAGGATGGATTTGGGAAGGGAAAGCCATGTTTGTTAAATTTACTGGGCTTCAGATTTATTGTTGGAGTGCATACATGAGATCAGATACAATCCTAAAATTCCCTTTTCCTGCATACATGACTGAATTACCACTAATTGGTAGTGCAAAAAATAAACTGTACACAGCATAAGCATGTAAACAGATAATAAATGTAAACAAACTGATTGCAATAGAGTGAGAAGAAAAAGAAAATCAATAAAGTGCACAAGTAAGAGTCCTTTAATGAGTTTATCGTTGAGTCTGATGGGGGAGGGGTAGCAGCTGTTCCTGAACCTGGCGGTGCAAGTCTTGTGGTATTCATAGCTCTTTCCTGATGGCAGCAGTAAAAACATAGCATGTGCAAGGTGGTGTGAATACTTAGTAATTACTGCTGCCCTCCAATGGCAATATGTTGAGTACAATATTTGTACTCAATAGTGGGAGGGTTTTTCCTGGGCTGTGACCACTACATTTCGGAGGACTTTACACTCAGGGGTATGGGTGTCCTCATACTTTTAGGATATAATGAGTGCAGTGAATAGAAGTGGATATTGAAAACTTGGGTTTTCTTGGGGATATTTTGTAGCTGCTGCACACTGCAGCTGGTTTGTTATAGTTTATTACAGTGTTTGGAGTGCCAATTATGTAGTCTGTTTTGTCTTTCATGGTGTGAGTTTCTCAGGAGTTGTTGATGCTGCAATCATTCAGGAAGTAGAGACTATTCAATTATAGATGGTGGAGGGACCTTGGGGTGTCCAGCCGTTATTTCCTCACTCCAGAATACCCAGCCTCTGACCTGTTCTTGTATCCATGTTGAAGTTTTTTGGCAATGATTGTGTTGTTTAATATCCTTGATGATACTCTTTATTAGATGGTCATTGCCTGGTATTTCTATAGTGTGATTTTTATTTGACACCTATTAACTTGTACCTGAATATTAGTGGAGTTTTGCTACAGGATGGGAATGGGAGGTTTACTTAGGAATTGTGAATGGAATTTAATATGGACAGTTATCTGTGATTATTCCCTTTCTGACTATTATGTTAGAAGACAGGTCTTGATGGAGCGGCTGAGCATGGTTGGGCTTGAGGACTCATGCAGTGACATACTCAATGGCATAGATTCAAAACAGGACAACCATGCAGTATTGTGGGTGTCAACAGTGGCAGAATTGTTTAACTTTCTGTTCTGTCCTCTCATAATCTGACATATCTCTGACTCTACCATTATCATTAGTTTTAGGGGATTACCAAAGTTAAATAAGAATAGAACAGAATGCCAGTTGCAACACTATCTAAACATGCCATACTGGTAAACTGTATGATATGGAACTTTATGCAATTAAATAATACAGAAATAACTGATCTCATCACATTTGGGTCAGAACAGTAATATGCAATCCTGCCCCTTTTGGTGACTATTAGCAGTGGAAGTTTTGTCAACAATGTAAAAAAAAAAATGACACCATAGACATTTTCATCCTTGGTGATGGCAGTTTCTAGCACGTGAGTGTAAGAAATGAAGCTCAACTATTTGCATCTGCAGTCCAAAGTTCCATTTAGATGACCTTCCTTGGCACAGTCTTGGATTCTTACCAGCAGAGCAACTACTCTGAAGCTAATCTGATACTCTCTGTGGTATCAAAAAAATAGTAAACTTTATGCTCAGAAATCTCCAAAACCGTCTCAGGGTTGAAAATTTGAGTTCCCAAGAATGCTGTTGAATAACAGCCAAAGGTAGAGTACAAAATTGCTGATGTCCCACTTTTTGTAGATATTCTCAGTCAGTGAAATAATATTTAGAGAGTTGCCTATGCATATTTGCTCCATTTGGGTCTTGCTGAGAAGATTTGACAAGAAATCATTGCATCATTGGTCAAAACATGGACAAAAGTGATGATTTCAAAAGTCAGGGCAAGAGGGACTGCATTTGGCTTTTGACAGATATGGAATCAAGGACCCAGAGTGAAAACTGGAAGTCTCTCTACTGGCTGAGTTATTCTCAGCACAAAGAAACCCTTGGCTCTCGTTGGATGCCAGTCACCTCAATTTCAGTCAATAGCTGGTGAAGTTCTTCCGTCTATTATCTTAAAATGGGTGACCTTCACACAGGAGAAATATGGCATTGATTGCAGCATTCATTTGAATTTGAAGCCATTTTCATTCAACACGTACAAGTTTGGTTGATAAAGGACATTGAATATTTCCACTTTAGTGCCAAGCCATCTCAAATTATAAGAAGAGCACGAACCACTTTTGTTGTGCCATTGTTGAAGCCAGCTTTTTCAAGTTGAGCTGGGGGTGAGGGTATTATCAATTCATCAGAAGTAGAAGTATTGTGGCTTTTCAACTACTGGTAAGCTAAGTATTCTGTGGCTCATGAATAATTCGAGCAACAGGCATCTGTGTGCCCTGCCATCTTTGGATTCTTCCACATCCTGATTTAGCAATATTTTGTCATTCCTATCCATGAAAATTGTTGCTGTTCAAGATGGTAGCTTCCCACCACTTTCTGAAAGTAATTGAAGGAGGGATAATGTAGGTTCTCCATATCAATGATGAGGAATTCAAACAAAATGGGTGAGGTGCTTCCACTGCTAATAGTCACCAAAAGGGGCAGGATTGCATATTACTGTTCTGACCCAAATGTGATGAGATCAGTTATTTCTGTATTATTTAATTGCATAAAGTTCCATATTATACAGTTTACCAGTATGGCATGTTTAGATAGTGTTGCAACTGGCATTCTGTTCTATTCTTATTTAACTTTGGTAATCCCCTAAAACTAATGATAATGGTAGAGTCAGAGATATGTCAGATTATGAGAGGACAGAACAGAAAGCTAAACAATTCTGCCACTGTTGACACCCACAGAGATATTTCTAAAGATGAGCTATATAAAAAATGACAATAAAACAATTTCAATTCAAAGAGGAAATTTCAAAGGTGGGAAGGCAATGAATTGGTTTCTGGGAACAAATACCTTTTCAGCAAAGGGGTGGCCATTGTCAAGGTGATGAAACAACAGCTGAGAGTTCAAGATGAATACAAGGTCACAGCAGGAAATTGTGAAGGAGTAAAGTTGAGGATTTGGTCTGTTTTTTTTTCCCTGTGAATGAAAGATGAATTTAGTGGAATTGTTGAGTGGAGGAGAAGAGTTGGTGTGCATTTGTAAGTAGCTAAAGTTGAAGATATTGACATTCTATGATGAAGTCTTTCCAAGATTAGCCCTGACAATGAAGTACCTGATAATGTTCTCTGTATGATTTGTGTCTAGTTTTTAATCTGGGTTCCTCAGTGCAGGTGTATATTCTCTTCCATATTTTGATCCTTTGCTCAGTTTTGCCTTTTCTGAGCTGATGTGTGTACAATCCTGTGTGTTGTAGATTGTGGCCGCTGTGGATTACCTGCACAGTAAGTCCATTCTGCATCGGGATATCAAGGATGAGAATGTGATTATCGATGAGGATTTCACTGTTAAGCTGATTGATTTTGGCTCAGCTGTGAATTTGGAGCCTGGGAAAGTTTTCCGTACATTTTATGGGACAATTGAATACTGTTCTCCAGAGGTGCTTATGGGAAATCCGTGAGTATTAAAGTATGAAGGTTTTTTAAACTCTGTTTTATCCATAGTTCCCACCTTGCCTACAAAGGTGCCCTTGTGATTTAAAAAAAAAAGACATGGTCTGTGCAATCCTCTGCTGTAGACATTAATCTCTCTCTCTCTATTGTATCCATGGAAACAATTTTTTAAATAAAGATTACCTCTATGGAAGCCTCACTTCATTCCTTTGTAACTTCATGGATTTCTACTACTCTCAGTGATAAATAAATGTACTGTATGTATTTTGGGGTGAAGGGCAAACTATGTATTACTTTTGTCTTTTACATGATGAAAATGCATTTCATTTCATGTCCAGGCAAAACAAAAGCTCCTGGGTTGGGTTTGTTCCCCAGTGAAAGGATGATGAATTGTTGAGTGGAAGAGATAAGTTGGTGTAGTTTGTCGGTAAAAATGCAAACACCTTTGCTGAGTTTCTTTTTAATGCAGTCAAGGCCATGCATTTCATGATCACTTTGTCCCAGCCATGTCGGCCATTTTGTTTTCCACCTGTGTATCAAACAAAGATTCATGGAGTTGTGACTATCTCAATGGAAGGATCTAGAAATTGTCCTTTGAAGGCTTACAGACTGAGTCTTTCCTGCTTAGAAGAATGAGAGATTATCTCATATAGACTTGGATACATACAGGGAGGGTTTTTTTTTTTCTGACTTTGTCTAAAATCAATCACTGTCTTAAAATAACATGTTGGCCATTCAGGACTGAAATAAGAAAAACAGTATTTATGAATCAAAGGCGGGTTTTTGAATATTGGGAAATGGAGGCATATCGGGTTAATACAGGAAGGTGAAGGTGCTTCTGAGGTGAGAGATTATCCTGATTTTTGAATGGCTCACTCTTGCTTCCATTGCTTATATTTTTGCTCATGCTATAAATGCAAGATGGGGGCAATAAACACAAGGTACATAAAATTTACCAACAAAGTTGTACATCTATTGACTTGTGTAATGTATTTAATTATGAACACAGATTCTTATTAAGTACAAATAAAGCATACTTTGAAGAAATCCATAAAATAGCAGGTGCAGGAGAGAACAGAATTTGTAGTTCCTTACACATTGTGCCCTGTAAATGATGTCTTCGTTTTGTGGGATTCTTGTAGTGAGTGGGCTGGTGTAAAACATTGCTGTGAGTTATGCTGCCTTGTCCAGTCATTTAGAGATTTGTATGGGATCGATTGAAACAGTTGCATTTTTCTTCCTGGTAAATTGATCTGTGTTCTTTTTCCTCTATATCCAGTTATTTTGGATCTGAGTTGGAGATGTGGTCCCTGGGAGTGACCTTGTATACACTAGTCTTTGCAGAGAATCCATTCAGTGATGTGGAAGAAACTGTTGCAGCTGTGCTAAAACCACCTTTTCAAGCCTCCAATGGTAAAATATTATTCAATCATGTACATTTTAAATAATGTACCACATGCACACTCATTCATTATCCAGAACGAAGAAACTGAAAAGTTGATCTGGTTGCTGTTCCTGAGATTAAATTAGGCAGTATACATGTTGGAATAATAATGCCATGACATTTACAGTGAGAGAATGGAGTGGCTCTTGCTTCCTGATCTGCCTTTCCACCATTTTATTTTAGATTTCTGTCAATTTTGCTTTCATTTTTAATGATAATTTTCTCATGCCTGAAAACATTGCTATTTGCTAATTTCAACAATCAATTTTTCATGATGTCAATTTAAATCATCCTTGTTTATGCAATCAGGAACCTGGATCTGACTGTAACTTGTTCTCTCTTCCCTCACTGTGTATTTAATGTCCTTTCTCTCACTATTTTTCTAACTGCTCAGAACCACAGCCTTGAAATCTGGATTCCTTGCCTGCAGTTTCTCTTGTATGTGATAATGGTCTTGAGAATAACACTTTCACCTTGTCACATTGGTCAACTGCATCCGAATTATTATTCATCATTGATCTTTCCATTGAAATTTCTGTCTCAGTTCTCTCTTCCACAAGCTACACTTTTTCTCCCATTCATTAGATGATCTACAAACATTCCTCATTTCTTGACAGTTTATTGGCTGCACATCTTATCCTTGGAGAACATGCTCAGTCACCATAAAACCACATACTGTACCTCTGACCCACTTGTAAGCAATATCAGGTAGTATAGAACAACCGGGCCCATTTCAGAAACTTTTTTCGGAGAACTAGTCATTTTAAAAAAAACCAGCTCAGTAGCAACAGCAAATCACTTGTAACAGTGTTTAAACGACAACAAACAACAAGGGAAGGCTTTTAAGCATTAAAATAATGCTGAATTCTCACCCAAACAAATGCTGCCCCCCGCCGATCACTGACATTTACCCACCAAGGTCCTGCTCCTGCCTGAAGGTCCCGACGTCCCCAGTCAGCTTGGCTCCGAAAAACTTTCAGATAAATGAGGATCTTGGAGAATCAGATTTCAGATAATAGGAGTTGTACTGTAAATATACAGTATAAAGGGGAATGTTTTTAGCAATTCATCAATAAATATGTAATGAATGGAGACAAGTGTGAATGTATTTTTAATTATTGATGTTAACATCCATTTCTTCAGCCAGCTCAGCTTCTGCATTCATTTTTTGTAGACTTTATGAACTTGGTATCATCTATGCTGCAGCCTGACCCTTGTCTCCGCCTGCCTTTAGAAGAATTAATGAAGAACCCATGGGTGACGCAGCCAGTCAATCTGGCTCTCTACACCTGGGAGGAAGTGTACTCTGCAAAAGAAAGTGAGTTTAAGACTTGAGATTTTAAATTCAGTCATGAACTGCACAAACCCAAAAATCTACTTTTTAAAAAATATTTTATAAGTTTTAACCATCAAATAAAATTTACAAATCTTTAAAATAGTCTAATCCATTATACATGTGGTATATCCCATTCCCCCAGGCTCCAAGGAAGAAAGAAAAAGGATAAAAGATGTAAGAAAAAAGACCTGAGATTGTCAAGAGTCCTTTTCCAGAAATCATATTTACCATCAAATAAAGGTCACCAAGGCTTGAGGTCACCAGAGAAATTATTAAACTTCCAACACTCTGCAAATACATGCGCCATATTTTCCAAAATATATGGTGTCTATTCCTTAAGCTGTATGTAATTTTCTCAAGATGTAGACAACTACAAATTTCTGCATTCCATCTCTCCATTCCTAAGTCTGTATCTGATTTCCAAGTAAAATTTTTTTTTAGGTTAGGTTATGGAATTTAAATTCCAAGATGAGATCCGAGAGAGCTCTTTATTCATTTTTATTTCATCTTTCCAAAATAGTTATCTGGCATGAGCTCAGAACTGGGGTCTCCATTGCACATCGTGACAAACTAATGCACATATAGATAATCTCTTGAGCAATATTATTCTTGTAAACCATTTGATTAATGTAGTAAATTGTTTAATCTGTTTGATGAGAAAGGATGGACCAATTTCTACTTGGCTTAAGTACTTAAATTTAAGTTTTGAACATAGATGCCTGCTTTTTGTGGATTTTGTGCAAACATTTTCTTAACAATTTTTGATAAGTTGCCCCATATTGGTTTACTTTAATTTTTGATATTCAATCTTTGGAGGAAAAATGGTGTTGAGGAATGGTGATGTGCAGGATCAGACACACTTGGGTCTACATATGCACAAATCTTTTCAGTAGTTTAATAAAGAATACAGGATCCTGGCTTCATTAGTAGAGGTAAAGGCAAGAAGGCTATGTTGAGTTGTAATCCAACTGTGGTTTACAAAAGAACTGAAGAACTACTCTATCTAAAGAAAATGAATATGAAGTTGCCAGAAAGTATTGGATTGAAGCTATTACCTTATACAGGGTCCAGGCTTGAAACTTCAGTGACCCTTCAATTCTTATGGATACTGTGTGACCTCCTGAGTTTCTCCAGCACGTTTGTGTCTTGCATGGATTGAAGCAGTTTAGAATTTTGCAAAATTGTCAGTTTGATTAAAGATCAGAGTAAACTTGCAAGGAACATAAAAGCGGATCAAAAATTTTTGACAAATAAGTCAAAAACATTAAGACATCTACATTTCATCTCAGAGTTGATTGGCAGGGTCTCGGATAGATTGGAGGTGTGGTCCCGTGTAAGGCACACTATGATTGAAGGCAAAATGACTTGTTTTCTGTCAAACTTTAGATGAATAACATTGAGAGACCTTTAAAATCAATTGAAATAATGAAAAATTGACAATTTTATGTTAATTAAAAACATGAAGCTGTTTATAAATTGTTTTCCAAGTAGGTCTCTCATGGGTACTAGGCAGGGCGGGGAATCCCAAGGCTATGTCAGAAAATCCAGAGTGGCACCAGTTATTCCACTTCCTTCGATGTTCAACAGAGCATGTGCTGAGGTCCGAGTAATTTCCACAGCCGAGAGCTAATGGTTCTAATCAAAACTGCCAACCTTCATCCCAGCCTTGTGGAAAAGTGCAGGACCTTGTTACTTTCACAAAGCAAGTAGTATCCCTTACCTTGGAAAGCACAGTGAAGTGATGGAACTCCTTGAGTTCAGTTTTCATGCTTGGTTTGAGTATCCATTTGGACAATCTGACGTGAAGGTGATAAACTCTGTCTTAATCAATTCATTCATTCTACTTGCATATAGGGCCTGCTGTGGTTGGAGAGGACCACAGATTATTTATTCCCTCTTTGAAATTTGCTGGCACTGAGAATGAAGGGAGTACGGACAGGCTTTGCACTGCAGACCTGCAAGCTGAACATTCACATTCTGATCTGAACGAGAAGGATGAGAACACAGCTGCTGAAACACTGCCATTTTCAACCAAGCTCCAGTCTGACCTCGTGGGATACCTGTGCAGCCAGGATTGAAACCAACAACCCTGGATGCAAACTAAGATCTGGGGTAGATCCCTTTGCACTTAAGTTTTAACATTGTGTTTTTGAGTTGTGCATCTTGTAAAGTGTGTATTGTGCTGTAGAGAACAGTAGGATCTCCAATACTTTTGTGAGTGGAGTAACTGGTGGGATGTCAATTTCCTATACTCCTGTGGCAAATATAATTTTCAATGATAAAATCCCAAAGTTGCCCAAAGCTATCCATGAACTGAAACTGAGTAACATGAATGTGGTGGCTAGCCAAATTTAGTTAAATCCCATTTCTATTCATGCACTTTGTTCCACAATTGTGAACTTTCTGTAGCCTTAAGTCCTGAGACAATTATAGGACAACCACCATGGATGCTGTTGTTACATTCAGCACAGGCCAGGTGGTGCAAATCCACATTAAATTCTGGGGGTTATTTTTCAAAATACAACAGATAATTAAGATGGAAAGATTCTTAGAACCTTAGAAATGTACAACCACCTGGCTGAATTATGAACACGGCTAGGATTCTGCTGTTTGCATATAGCACATTGTCATAGACTGCAACTTAAATTATTTGATTGTTATTTTAAAAGACTAGTTAAAGTCAAGAGATATTGTACTATTGTTATTTACGTTAGGATTTAATGCCATCCCTGCCAACCAATATCCCCTTATTCAATTGCCATCCTACCTCCTCTCTATTTTAAAGTTCCCTCTGTTGGATTGTTTCCTTGCTCTTATTTGACAGAGCGTACCCAGGCAGAAAATGTAGAATCTTTATTGTTACACAAAATTCATTATCATACTTGGTTTTTCAGATGAATCGTATTCTTGATAATTACACTTTGTGTTGCAGACCATTCTTGCTGTTCCTTGTATTGCAGGTAATGAAGTAATGAATATGCCAAACTGGTGAGAACAAATGTACACCACCTTTCTGATTTATTTTTTAAAAAAAATTATTTTATTATAATGAAAAAAATTCCCCCTCAGGTTTCCTTTTCCCCTTCAAAGCTTTTTCTTTTAGTATTTCATTTCACTTTGTGAAAATACATTTGTCATAAACACCCAAAAATTCTTTAAAGTAAATTTATAAAAGTAATCCAGGAGTTGGAGCAGATAGTGCAACAAGCTGAAGTGATGTGAGTTTGAACCTTCATCATCCTTGTAAAAAAAAACAACCAAGGACTGGTTTTAGTTCACCTGATCATTTGAACCTTAAAATAGACCAACTACGTATACACCTCGTCTCTCTCCATTTGGAACTGCTGATTAATTCTGGTTTGCAACAATTACTTTGGAAATGCTCTTAAATGAAACTTATTGAGGGGAGAAAGAAAAAAATATAAATGGTGTATTAAAATGCCCTAAATAATTAATCCAGATTTCTCTCAAGTTACCTCTGCATTAAGATACCACACACTTCTGTCCCCACTGGTCACGTTCCTTAAATGCTTTCTATAATTGAGCTACTAAATCAAATACCATCTTGATTAGTCTGTGAATAACCATTTTCCTGCCCTTGCCAAATACTCTGCTGGTACTAATGTGGCATAAACTCTAATGTTCTATTTCTTTGAAATTTCTGGAATATTGTTTAAACGGTATCTTTGTTTTGAAATTGCATATTTTTGTATTTATTTTTATTCAAAATAATATGCAATAACATCTACCTTTCCCCAATTTATTTCAGCGGCATCAATTTGCTTCAACCAGATTTCAGTGTTAGTAACAAAACATGACTGATGATGACTCCTACTTCAGCCAATTGGTGCAGTAGAGATTGAGAGTGTGTGCTGATATCACAACTAATCTCAAGATAGTTCACATTACTACAGGCTCTTGGATAAATCTTGGCAAGAAAATGGGGAAGATTTCTATATCTATTTGTACATTAAAGATTAAGACGTTGTGAAGTTGAGGTAATCTGTTACTATGGGTGGAGGAAATGAGAATAAACGGTCATTTTCTTGTTGGGAGCCACCAGAATCTTTGCTGGGACTGCTATGTACTATTAACCAGATTGATTCCTGGGATGGCAGAACTGATGTATGAAGAAAGACTGGATTCAGCAGAATGAGGGGTTCTCATGGAGACATAAAATTCTGACAGGATTAAATGGGTTAGATGTAAGTAGATTGTTCCTGATGTTGGAAGTCCAGAACAAGGGGGCACAGTCTAAAGACAAAAGCCCATTTGGGACTGAGATTAATAGAATTTTTTTCACTGAATTGTGACTTGTAGAACTTTCTGCCACAGAAGATTGTTGAGGCTAGTTCATCAAATATGTTTAAAAGGGAGTTAAATCTGTTTCTTTTGGCTTAATGGATCAAGTGGCATGAAGAGGAATAGGATGATGGTCATCTGATTGTACAGTATTAAGTAGTGGTGCAGGATGATTGGTATACTCCTGCACTCATCTGCTGTGATCTATATCAACGATTCAGACGAGAGAATATTGCCAGACATACAGATATGAAGTTATGGGAGGGAAAGCATGTTTTGAGGGAGCAAGTCTGCACACATTGCCAGGAGTAAATTGTAAAATGAGATAATCCACAAAATAGATCCTTCAACATTATAGGAAACTATGGCAAAAATTGTTGGGACCCTGGAAGACATATTTGCATCATTTTTAGCCACAGGTGAAGTAATAGAAAACTGGAAGGTGACGTATTCTGCCTTGATTAAAGAAAGGCTGTAAGGATTAGCCAAGGAACTACAGGCCATTGAGCTGCGTTTGGAAAATCAAGTACTGGTTGGGGATAGTCAATATGGCTTTGTACATGAGAAACGGTCTCATAAAATTGAATTCTTTCAGAGGTACCCAATGGATTGATAAGGATAGGGTGGTGGATTTTGTCTATTTGGACTTCAAAAAGGCCTTTAGCAAGGTCCCGCATGGCAGGCTAGTCCAGAAAGTTGAATCACATGGGATCCAGGGTGACCTAGCCAAATGGGTACAGAATTGGCTTGGCAAGAATCTGAGGGTGGTAGTGGAGGGTTCTATCTCAGATTGAAAGACTGTGATCAGTGCTGAACTGCAGGGATCAGTGCAGGATGCAAATATTTGCCATCTACATTAATAATGATAATGTAATTAGCAGTTTGCAAATGACACCAAAATTGATGATGTAGTGATGGTCATCTCAGGTTACAAGATCCAGGTAAGCAAGCCAAGGAAGGACAAATGGAAATTTATTCTGGACAAGAGTGAGGTGTTGCACTTTGGTTGGTTAAACCAAGGGAAGACTTGCATAATGGCAGGGCCCTGGAGAGTTGTACAAAAGAGAGAGACTTATGGGTACCTCATTCTATATAAAAGTGTAGACATAGGAATACAGTGGTGTAGGTGTTTAGTACACTTGCCTTTATTGGCTGGGACACTGAGGACAAGAACTAGGACATCATGTTACAACTGTTCAAGATGTCGATGAGAATATACTTAGATTATTGACCACAGTTCAGGTTGCCTAGTTAAAGGAAGAATGTCATTAAATTGGAATGGATGCTGAAAAGATTCACAAGGATGTAACTAAGACAGCTTGAATTAAAAGGATAGGAGGCTGAGAGGTTTATAAAAAATTAAGGTAGATACAGTGAGTGTAGCTAAGATGAGAGCCCAGTCTTTTTCCCAACTTTCTCACAAGGGGTAGTGGGTATATGGAATGAGGTGCCAAAAGAATTGGGTTCAATTTTAACACTAAAATTTTATTTAGAGAGGTACATGTTAAGAACTAGGTACCACTTGGTAAATGGGATTAGTTTAGGAGGTAACATAGTCAGCATGGATGAGTTGGGGTGAAGGGCCTGTTTCTCTGGTATGAACCTGACGAGCAACCCTCTCATTTGAAATGTTTCTGCAGATGTCTCCAATCCAGAATTTTAGTGCATAAACTTCCACTGATGCATCACTCCTCCCAGAAGCAACCCTGTTGGTTTTTCATTCTTAATTCAAAAATGGGGAAATAAATTATTCTGAACTATTAAGAGAACCTTGATGATTGGCAAGATTCAGAAATTTACTGAAACTTAGTCTGTCACTTTTTTTCTGGAAGGATTTATTTTGAAACAGTGATGGAAAAACAAAGAAGTCTTTGGATAAAAGAGCTCAACCCTGTGATACATCGTATTCCTATGTATTTCAATGACCTATTATTCTTGGTGGTTATTTTGCCATTTTAAATTCTTGTATTTACAACTTTTGAATACAAGATTGAACATGATGGTCCAAGTGTGTTTTCATAAATTAATCTTTTTTTAATACTCCACCACAGAAATCTATTTTGAGACCTTCACTATTTTTCTGGAAACAGTTCTTCATCACTGTCAGACAATTCCTCAGATGTACCTTCATCTTCATCCTCGCGCTTCAGGAGCTTCTTAAAAGTATCAAACTCCTCCTGAGAAGACATGGCCACTTGAGCTAGGAAGTAGTCTTCATTAGCGGTGATTATGTCCTTTGGTTTGGGGTTTATGATCTGAGTCTGACCCTTCTTATCTGGCGTCTGATATCGCCCGAGCCGTTCTAAGAAGATGAGACGCTGTTTCAGTTCCTCCAACGATACCCGGAATATTCCAGACTTTACTATCACCGCTTGTTTTATTCCCATTCGGAAATATGCAAACTGTGAAATAAGATGAAAATAAAAGTTAATAAAAGACCTCCAGATTAGTTAGTAACCAGCAATCATGGAAATTTGACATTTTTAAGATGGGAAGAGCAATGTTACTTATTCCTATTGACTATTCATGGAAAATCTCCAATTTGCTCCCACCTAATCATTTGATGAGAGACAGACACACAAGAGGAGGCCAATGGCTGGTTCGGCTAACATCAGTCATTAGAGAGATACAATAAGCTGTAAGGAATCAAGATTTTTGTAACACTGAGGTAGAGTCAACACACTTATGAAAGGAAACTTTTATTTGACAAAACAGTTCTTTGAGAAAGTAAAGAGCATGGTTAAGGCTTGTAAAATAATAAAGTCAGCAGGAAATATACAGACACTCCAGATCCTAGCTCCAACCACACACCCACCCATGTTCCTGAACTCTGATATTCTGGTCCCCAGCCTTGACACACACCCAGCCCAGCACACTCTGGACCTGTGGCTCGTGTCCTTGATGAGTGAGCCAGATAGTGGACTATTGGGATTTCCAAATAATCAGATCCTGCATTATTGGAGCTTCACTGTAATGACAAGTTGTTTTTAATTGCATGACCACAAATCCTTCATGTGCTTGCAAACTTGTTTAAAAATATTCTGTTTTGTATCTTTTGATGACAATGAATTTGTGCTCATTGGTAACACCCTTAACAACCAGAACTAGTTCTATAACACTTAAAATTTTAACTTTGCTTCTCAGATCTCTTAACTTTCTCCTCAAGAACCTCATCCTTGTAAATAAAGTTTCATAGGTTGTTACAAATTTTGCATTACAATGGCTATTCTTTGCCTTAAGAATGCTAATTAAGAGGAGTCACGTGATGGAGTAGTGGCCGGTTGGGGAACTCCAGCCCTCTCCGGAAAAGTTTTAAAAAAACACAGAAAACACAAAGGCACAAACACAAAAATTAAAATAAAGTGAAAGGAAAGGTGGGAAGAAAATGGCAGCGAAGAAAGAAAAGTCAAAAGCAACGGGAAGAAGAAAAGACATCGGAAGAAGGTGAAGGCCTTACCTGTCCGAGGAGGCCTGCTGTGGAGAGAGAAACCCGCTCCCTCAGGTCAGTCGAAGTCCCGAGCTCGGGACTACAAAAATGGCTCTCAGAGCCAAGCAAAAGTGCGCAACCGTGCATGCGTGATGCGCAAGACAAAAAAAACACTGATGGGAGGGGGGACCAGCTGAGGAGTCGATCTCCACAGCTGAGAATGACAGCCACAGCACAGCAGCAAGAAGAGAACATAGAAAACAACGAGAACAAGAAAGAAGAGTAAAAAGAAATCAAGGAAACAGATGACCAACCCGGAGGAGGTGGAAGAAGAGGAAGAGGTGGAAGAAGAAGAGAGGGAAATGGAAGAAGAGGAGAAAGGCAAGACAATGGATTTTTTTTTTAAAGAATATATGGAATCAGTAAAAGAATGGCAATCACAAGAATTTAGTGAAATAAAAAGAATTAAAAGTACAGAAGAAAAAATGAATAGATTAGAGATGGTCATGTCAGACATAGGAAAAAGAGTGGACAAGGTAGAAGAACGAGAAACAGCCGTAGAAATGGAAGTAGAGGACTTAAAAGAGAAATTAGAAGCATCTGATAAAAAAGTTAGAGACACAAGAGCTGTTAGCTCAGAAGATAGATATAATGGAAAATTATAATAGAAAAAATAATATAAAGATAGTGGGCCTTAAGGAAGATGAAGAAGGCAAGAATATGAGAGAATTTATAAAAGATTGGATCCCCAGGGTCCTAGGAAGACCAGAATTACAGGAAGAAATGGAAATAGAAAGGGCACATAGAACATTAGCCCCTAAACCACAGCCACAACAAAAACCAAGATCCATTTTAATAAAATTCCTAAGATATACAATGAGAGGAAATATATTGGAGAAAGCAATGAAGAAAATAAGAGAAGACAAAAAGCCACTGGAATACAAAGGTCAAAAAAAATTTTTCTTTCCAGACATAAGTTTTGAACTCCTAACGAAGAGAAAGGAGTTTAATACAGCAAAAGTGATCCTATGGAAAAAAGGATATAAATTTATGCTAAAGTACCCAGTGGTACTTAAAATAGTTATTCCAGGGCCGGAGGAAGCATGAAAATTTGCAGAACAACTACAAGACAGACAGAGATGAAGACATGTAACGAGAGCAAAAATGACTACGAACTATATGTATGTGTGTATATGGGTGTATATATACACAAAGATAAGCGTATACAGAGCCGTTGTCATACCCACACTCCTGTTCGGCTCTGAATCATGGGTCCTCTACCGGCATTACCTACGGCTCCTAGAACGCTTCCACCAGCGTTGTCTCCGCTCCATCCTCAACATCCATTGGAGCGCTTTCATCCCTAACGTCGAAGTACTCGAGATGGCAGAGGTCGACAGCATCGAGTCCACGCTGCTGAAGATCCAGCTGCGCTGGGTGGGTCACGTCTCCAGAATGGAGGACCATCGCCTTCCCAAGATCGTGTTATATGGCGAGCTCTCCACTGGCCACCGTGACAGAGGTGCACCAAAGAAAAGAAATCTCTTGGTGCCTGCCACATTGACCACCGCCAGTGGGCTGATATTGCCTCAAACCGTGCATCTTGGCGCCTCACAGTTTGGCGGGCAGCAACCTCCTTTGAAGAAGACCGTAGAGCCCACCTCACTGACAAATGGCAAAGGAGGAAACACCCAACACCCAACCCCAACCAACCATTTTTCCCCTCCAGCCGCTGCAACCGTGTCTGCCTGTCCCGCATCGGACTTGTCAGCCACAAACGAGCCTGCAGCTGACGTGGACTTTTACCCCCTCCATAAATCTTCGTCCGCGAAGCCAAGCCAAAGAAAAAGAAAAAAGATATATATATATATGTGTGTGTGTATGTATATATGTGTGTACATGAGTGTATGCGAGTATAGATAAGAATTAATAAGTGAAAGAAAGGGAAGAGAGGAAGTAAGGAGGGAATTAAGAGTGGCCTTTGTTATATATGAAAATTGGAATCTTTTCTGGGGGGGCTGGGTGGGGAGGAGTTACGGTCACTGCAAAATCAGTTGACGCTTGCGAGTGAATTCGCAAATCCAAATGGAGAGGAGAGATGTGGTTGCCTGACAAGGGATAAAGGGCAACTCAGGAAGGGGAGAGGATAGTGGGGTTAAAGAAATTTTAGATAGGAGAATAAGGGAAATGTTTGATGTTTTAGAAATGTTGTCTTATAAAGTGTTCCACACAAGAAAGCTGAAATGGATAAGAAGGAAAGGTGATGATGAGGAAACGGAAAGGAAAGATAAACAAAGTATGAAATGGCTATGTTGAACTATATGACTTTAAATATTAACGGAATACAAAACCAAATCAAAAGGAAGAAACTGCTAAATTTACTGAAAAAAGAAAAAATTGATATAGCATTCGTGCAAGAAACACACTTAACTGAAATGGAGCACAAGAAATTAAAGAGAGATTGGATAGGACATGTAACAGCAGCGCCATATAATTCAAAAGCTAGAGGAGTAGCTATATTAATCAGTAAAAATGTACCAATTAAAATAGAAGAGGAAATAATAGATCCAGCAGGGAGATATGCAATGATAAAATGTCAGATATATTCGGAGTTTTGGAATTTACTCAATGTATATTCACCTAATGAAGAAGATCAAAAATTTATGCAAGATATTTTTTTGCAGATAGCAGACACGAAAGGGAACATACTAATAGGAGGGGATTTCAACCTTAATTTGGATTCAAACATGGATAAAACTGGGATAAAAATTAACAGAAGGAACAAAGTACCCAAATTTATAATTAAATCGATGCAAGAAATGCACCTTTTGGATATATGGAGGAAACAACACCCAAAGGAAAAGGAATATTCATATTATTCGGGTAGACATAAAACATACTCAAGAATAGACCTATTCCTGTTATCAGCTCGCATGCAAGACAGAGTAAGAAAAAACAGAATATAAAGCTAGAATATTATCGGACCACTCACCCCTGATATTGACAATAGAGTTAGAGGACATCCCTCCAAGAATGTATAGATGGAGATTAAACTTCATGCTACTTAAAAGGCAGGATTTTAGAGAATTAATTGAAAGACAAATTAAAATGTACTTTGAAATAAATACGGAATCAGTGAAAGATAAGTTTATACTATGGGATGCAATGAAAGCGTTCGTCAGAGGGCAAATAAGTTATGTAACCAAGATGAAGAAGGACTACAATCAGGAAACAGAGCAGTTGGAAAGGGAAATAGCAAATATAGAAAAAGAATTAGCAATGAAGGAAGACACAACTAAAAGAAGAGAATTGGCAGATAAAATATGAAACACTACAAACATATAAGGTGGAGAAGAACATAATGAAGACAAAACAGAAAAATTATGAACGAGGAGAAAAAACGCACAAAATTCTAGCATGGCAGCTTAAGACAGAACAAACTAAGAGAATGGTATTGGCATCAAGGAAAAAAGACAAACAAATCACATATAATCCAACAGAGATTAATGAAAACTTCAGAGAATTCTACGAACAATTATACCAAACTGAAATTGAAGGGAAAGAAGACAAAATAGATGAATTTTTAACTAAAATTGAACTCCGAAATTACAAATAGAGGAACAAAATAAATTAACAGAACCATTTGAAATAGTAGAAATACAAGAGATAATTTAAAAAACTACCGAATAATAAAACACCAGGAGAGGATGGATTCCCAATAGAATTCTATAAAACATTTAAAGATTTATTAATTCCTCCCCTCCTGGAAGTAATCATCCAGATTGATAAAACACAAAGCTTACCAGATTCATGCAAAACAGCAATAATTACAGTAATACCAAAGACAGGGAAAGATCCACTCGCACCAGCGTCATATAGACCAATATCTTTACTTAACACAGATTATAATAGCTAAACTATTAGCAAACAGATTAGCTGACTATGTACCAAAAATAGTAAATCTAGACCTAACTGGATTTATTAAAAAAAAATGAACAATATACAATATTTGTAAATTTATTAACTTAATTCATGCAGTAGAAGGAAATAAAGCTCCAACAGTAGCGGTGGCTTTAGACGCAGAGATGGCCTTTGACAGAGTAAAATGGAATTATTTATTCAAATTACTACAAAAATTCAGTTTACCAGAGAAATATATTAATTAGATTAAAGCATTATATAAGGGGCCATTGGCGAAAGTGACAGTAAATGGATATATATCAAAACAATTTAAATTAAGCAGATCAACAAGGCAGGGATGCCCACAATTGCCCTTATTGTTCGTGTTAGCCATAAAACCACTAGCAGAACCGATAAAACAGAAAATAAAAGGGATAAAAATAAAAGACAAGGAATATAAAATCAGTTTATTTGCAGATGATGTTATAGTATACTTAACAGAACCAGAAATATCAATAAAAGAATTACATAAGAAATTGAAGGAATATGGAGAACTGTCGGGATACAAGATTAATGCAAATAAAAGTGAAGCAATGCCAATGAATAATGCGGATTTCTCAAAATTTAGGAAAGAATCACCATACAGATGGCAAATGCAAGCAATACGATACCTAGGTATACAAATAAATAAAAACCTCGCCCATCTATATAAACTCAATTATTATCCACCAATGAAAAAATTACAGGACGACTTAGAGCATTGGAAAGATTTACCACTAACACTAATAGGAAGGATAAACTGTATTAAAATGAACATTTTCCCAGGAATACAATACCTATTTCGGGTATTGCCAATACACTTGACGGAGAAATTCTTCAAGGAGTTAAAGAAAATAATAAGGAAATTTTTATGGAAAGGGGGAAACCGAAGATAGCACTAGATAAATTAACAGAATGGTATAAACAAGGACGCTTACAACTGCCAAACTTTAAAAATTATTATCTTCCTTCTTTGGCTTGGCTTCGCGGACGAAGATTTATGGAGGGGGTACAAAGTCCACGTCAGCTGCAGGCTCGTTTGTGGCTGACCAGTCCGATGCGGGACAGGCAGACACGATTGCAGCGGTTGCAAGGGAAAATTGGTTGGTTGGGGTTGGGTGTTGGGTTTTTCCTCCTTTGCCTTTTGTCAGTGAGGTGGGCTCTGCGGTCTTCTTCAAAGGAGGCTGCTGCCCGCCAAACTGTGAGGCGCCAAGATGCACGGTTTGAGGCGTTATCAGCCCACTGGCGGTGGTCAATGTGGCAGGCACCAAGAGATTTCTTTAGGCAGTCCTTGTACCTTTTCTTTGGTGCACCTCTGTCACGGTGGCCAGTGGAGAGCTCGCCATATAATACGATCTTGGGAAGGCGATGGTCTTCCATTCTGGAGACGTGACCCATCCAGCGCAGCTGGATCTTCAGCAGCGTGGACTCGATGCTGTCGACCTCTGCCATCTCGAGTACCTCGACGTTAGGGGTGTGAGCGCTCCATTATAGAGCTGCATAATTAAGATACCTATCAGATTTTTATCAAACAAGGGAAAAGCCAGATTGGACTAGATTAGAACTAGATAAAATAGGGGAGAAGATACCCGAACATATATTATATAAATGGGATGAAAAATTGGTACAACGTAGGAATTCTCCAGTATTACATCATCTGCGCAATATTTGGAAGAAGATTCATGTAGAAAGGAATAAAACAAATTACCAACTACCAAAACTAATACTGACGCAAAATCAGCTAATCCCTTTTACAATAGATAACCTTTCCTTTAGAGAATGGGAGAAAAAAGGGATCAAAAGAATAGAAAATTGTTTTTCAGGAAATAAATTATTATCCTTTGAACAAATAAAAGATAAATATATAACTCACGATACAGTGTTGGCATATTACCAACTGAAACCCTACTTGAAGGACAAATTGGGAAGCAGTCTGAGGTTACCAGAGGGAAGTAATTTTGAATATGTGATTAAACTACAAGAAAAGGAGAACGAGGAAACAAATAGTAAAACTAAACAAAAATGGGAACAAGATCTAAACATAAAGATAAAGAAGGAAACATGGGAGAAGTTATGCTCAGGGTTATGCTCAGGAACTATGAGAAATACAATAAATATGAGGTTACGTATGATACAATATAACTGGATACACAGGCTATATATTACATATCAAAAGTTATATAAATGGGACCCAATAGTATCTGACATGTTTTCGCTGTCAAAAGGAAATAGGAACAACAATTCATGCAATCTGGACATGTGAGAAAGTGAAAAAATTTTGGGAAGATCTAAACCAGATATTAAATAAAATCACAAAAAGCAATATACCAAAAAACCCAGAGATCTTCCTCCTAAGTAACATAAAAAACAAAGAATTTGGACTTGATTTGGATGGTGCACAAAAAAGATTTGTTAGGATAGCCCTAGCTGTAGCAAAAAAATGTATTATGTCAGCCTGGAAATTAGAAGATAACTTGAGAATACACCAATGGTATATAGAAATGAATAAATGTATTCCATTAGAAAAAATAACATAATTTAAGAAATAATATTACAATATTTGAACAAATATGGGAGCCATACATGAAACACAATAGAGAAAACCTACCGGGGACATCTACCACCTAAAATGACAGAAGGAGAAGGGAATGAAAAGACTTGATTCAGTGGAAATTCTTGTTTGTTTTTATTGAGTGACAACATTGTTTGAGGGGTTTAATGTATCTTAGATTCTGAACTTTAAATGAATGAGAGGGGAGGTAGGGAGGGTGGGATGGGAAGAGGGAGGGGGGGAAGAAAACGACACTGTATATATTTGAAAATGAAAATGTATGTATGTTGATCAATGTGGTTTATAGTGTGAAAAATAAAAAATTTAAAAAAAACCATGATATTGGCTGGGAAAAAAAAAGAATGCTAATTAAACAATTTTATATATATTCACTAGCCTGTAACCAAATTACGGTTGGTGGAATCCATAAGAAAAGATATTTTGATTCAGCAGGTTCAGCTGGAAATTTAACATTGGCACCAGAAATATCCTGTACATCACATCAGGGCTCAAGGCTGAAAATGTCAGTTATGTATTTTTAAATCTTTGCTACATAAAGGACATGTTTGACCTGCTGAGTTTCTCCAGCTTTGTGTTTTTACTTCAACCACGGTGTCTGCAGAGTTTCATGTTTTACTTTTTACATCAGTATGCTGATCTTTATTGCTTCGTGACTGACATTTCTTCACTGCTAACATAGTCTGCTGAACAGGGTGGGTGTCAACTTCAGCTAAGGCATTGAATTTAAGATTGAAATTCTTTCAAAATTCTGCAGAATTTTACATTATTTTCTAAGCCAAAACCTGGACAATGTCTTGGCTGAGGAATATTTTCCTACAACTGTAAAACTGGAACAGATTTGGTCTATCAGTAAATAAATCTATTTTCAATGCTGCAAATGATCATGAACCTTTTTAGCATCTTCCTTTATTTCCCCCCAAACTTCCCTAAAAGATTTCAATTAAAAGGAATCGTGTCGTCTGCTGACTGATGGGAAATAGAGCAGCTCAGTAAAAAAGAACAGAGCAGTGAGACAAATTAATTACCATATATCTTTGGACATTTAAAAAAAAAGGCAGTAATTAGGTGTTAGACATATAAACATCTTTGATATTCTATTTCAAACAGTATAATGTTTACAAAATAAAAATAAGTCTCAATGAATAAATGGGTGCAACTATCAACATGGTTCTTTAAAGACATCATTCAAGTAGTCCCTTGTGAAAGTATAAACACAATCTGAAATCTAGAAGAATGATCCACAAAAATATTTTTTTATAATGGTTAATGGTCTAAATTGTGGGGGGAAAATATTGGTTCTCCAAGGATGTGCTCATTACTGTACCTGGAATTTGTATTCCAGTTCTTCAAACTTTTCAAAGAGAACATTGGGTGAAGTTTGGAGAATTTCCGTAACCTGTTGTGCTGTGAAAATACACTTGTCTTTGAAAAAGCGCACGGTGTTGTTCACCTGCTTTGCAGAGAGATTCAGAATCTGTGGACAATGCACAAAGACGCGTTGTAGTTTACCTGCAAAATAAGGGCACACAATGAAAATCCAGCTTAGGAACCACAGATGGCATTCAGATATGTTAACCCAGAATTCCCTGCTGCTTTCTGATAATGTGCTCCACACCTATGTTTCTGAGAGTCAAAGATTTGCAACATGGAAACAGGCCATTCAGCCCACCTAGTGCATGCCAGCTAAGTTGTCTACCTAAGCTTGTCCCATTTGCTTGTGCTTTGCCTCTTGTCCTACATCTTTGCTATCCATGTACCTGTCAAAATGTCTTGAATGGTGATTTTGTCCCCACCTCTACCACTTCCTCCAGCAGCTCATTCCATATGCCCACTAGAAGAAGGTCCCCCATGAATCTTTCCACTCTCACTTTAAATCTAACTTTTGAAAGTTCCTCAATCTTGGAAAAAGCCTATTTATCTTCACCCCTCATGATTTTCTAAACCTCCATAGTGCCATCCCTTAGCCTCCTATGCTCCTGGGAGAAAAGTCCCAGCCTATCCATCCTTTCCTTGTGATCCAATCCAACCAGTCCTGGCAACATTCATGTGAATCTATACCTATTGCAGTTTTACGATCTCCTTACTTGAAGTGGGTGACAGGAACGATTCACAAAGCTCGTCCCACCAACATCTTGTACAGTTGTTACATGACATCCTGTGCTCAATACCTTGAATTATTAAGTCAAGTGTGCCACCCTGTTTACCTGTGTCACCAATGTCACAGAACTATGTACCTGTGCACCCAAGACTTTCTGTTCTGCAATATGCCCCGGGGCTAAAGGTAACACAAAAGTCTGCAGACACTGGTTGAAGTAAAAATACAAACTCAGCTGCTTGAACAATTACCTTTACATAGCAAAGATAAAGATGCATAAATGATGTTTTGGGCTTGAGCCCTCATGAAGGAATGGAAAAATGTTGGCAGGTGTCTGAAAAATGGCCCTACCATTTCGACTACAAGTCTTGTCCTGGTTTAACCTTCTGAAATGCATCACCTCACGTTTTTCAGAGTTAAATTCCTTTCCTTGGCCCACTTTCCCATTCATCTCAATCCTGTTGCAATCTTAGGTACCCTATCTCCATTGTTCTCTATACCACCAATATTAGTGTCATCTGCAAACTTATTAACTGTGCTGACCACTTTGTCAACCAAGTTGTTAATGTGAAACAGTGGACCCAATCAATCCCTGTGGCACACCAATGGTTGCAGACCTCCAATCTGAGAAGATAACTCTGCTACCATCAGGCCTATAATGTACCCAGTTAGCTAGTTCACCTTAGATCTCCTGCAATCTGACCTTGAGGACTGACTGACCAGGTGGGACTTTGTCAAAGGCCTCGCTAAAGTCCATTGCTCTACTCGCATCGATGTTCTTGGTCACCTTTTTAAAAAAAAACTCAATTGTGTGGGAGCCTGCAACTTTAAATCAATTTTTTTTTCTCCTTATAACACTCTGATCTGGAGGGTATTTCCAGCTTTATTTATTTCATCATTCTGTACTTCACAGTTCCAGCAGTGTCTTTCTTGTAACTTCCCCTTCCACCAGAGATCCTATTTAATTAGTCCAACAACAACATGGTTTCTGTGAATCTCTCACCTATTGGAGATATTCGTTTTGTCCTAAACACCGTGACCCTTCTCTGCCATCTTTCTAATTTCATAAAACATGAACTCTGTTACCTCTCCAAAGATGTTCCCCAATCTTTTGAGTGTTTACAGCATTTCTATGTTTACTTCAGATTTTCAGCCAGTGCAATTGTTTTTGTTCTTTGGAATGACGATTATTAGGTTTCAATTGGCTGCATGCAGGACAAGGCATTCTGTTATCACCAAAGTCATTTTCATGGTACCCCATGTAGAAGTCAAATTTACCATATTTTTGCTCCTGCTTCTTATGTTTGGTACATCCCACAAGTTCTGTGATCTTCTACCCCTTAGACTGATTTTCAGACCTCCTGAACTAATTAACTTGCACAAACCTCCTTGTTTGCAATTATAGAGGGTATACCTGCAAATAAAAAATCTGCAGATGTTGGAAATATGCAAGAAAACAGAAAAAGCAGGAGACACACAACTGGTCAGGCAGCATCTGTGGTGTCGTAAACAGAAATAGTATTCAAGTCCAAGCCTCAACTTAATTTAAGCTCCTCTATTGTAATCACTCACTTTAATTATTTTTCACTGAACACTCCCCCCCCCCCCACCCCCACAAGGAAACACTTCCCTGACATTCTATAATGATCCAGGACACTCAGTATCTTCCAAAGTCTGCCCACTCCTGTTAACAGAGGCCATTGGGGTTGGATTAATTCTCAGTTGCAACTATCCCTGTTAATTCAGAATTGGTAGCTTTTAACTTGCTGTGCTTTTACTTGTATTTTCTGTCCTCCAATCATTACGTTCTGTATGGACCGACCATTTCTAATGTGTAAGCATTGATCATGTTCAGAAGAAGGTTACAATTCTCTTAATACTCTTTTCAGTTGAGTATTTTGCTGCACAGAATTGAGGCAACACTTAACTCTCGCGGACTCTAAGGATCCCAAGATAAATATTACACATAAACAAATTGCTAAGTGTAGAGATAAAGAGAAAGCAAAACAAATAGCAAACAAAACAAGAATGCATAGTTTGTTAAACTTGAATTAAGTACCTATCCTGGTAACAGCACTTCTAGCATAGAATATAAAGGTATATTCTTCTTCTAAAGATATTAGAGAATATAACCTGAAGAAGTACTAAACAAACTAGGAAAGAGACGTGGAAAATCTGTTAGAGATGTTAAAGATTGCTAAACAATTTTTTATTTAAATATTTCTACTGGGAAAGAGACAAGATCTTGATTATCATTGTGGTAAATACATTTTGGACACCCTCTAGTACCTCCAGATCCTTTCTATGGGAGTCTAGAACTGTTTGTGTCCTACCCAGCCAAATGTTTAATCATCGCACATCAGTCACTAATAAATCCAAGAGTAAATTCAGGATAAGTTTTAAACAGAGAGCAAATGAAATTCAAGATGATGAAGGGCATTTGAAATGATGAGGGAGAACAATGAGATGCACGGAACAGTGTGTGAGATGACTAGAGATTAAACCCAGCCTGTAGTTTGTTTCTGTGCACTAAATACCACAGTGACAACAACTTCCACCTTTAATGTTGCAATATAGTGCAAAACTCTTTATAAATAAAATTAGTACTGAGAGTCACATTGGCCTTAATTGTCAACATTCAGCCATTTGTATAGAATGAATTTCCAGACATAAACTGAGAGCCCCAAACTTGTGGTGCAATTTCTCCATCCCATCTTTCGCTGAACTCTTCCCAGGGCCTTGCTGGGTTACACTAGACCAGCATCATGCTGGGAAAATAGGCTCTGGGGCAAAGGATGAGAGATGCTGCCTATTCCAGGCAAAGTGGAGGTGGCTTATTTTTATTTTAAAACTTGAATGAAACTAAAGGTAAAAGAGGAAAATTGTTTGCCTCAATATTACTAAGCATTAAGGATAAATACAAACACCAACTCCTGCTGGAGACAGGAAAACCACATCCCAATCCCACTAACTTCTGGAAGGTCAGCTATAGGTACTTGTACAACAGGTCCAGATCCAGTCCACTGCATTAAAATCTACACGATGAACAGGCACCGACCATTACTGAGGATTACCTTCACCCAGTCCATGCTTCCGCAGGTTGTCAACGCGTGACTGCAGTTGGTGTTGTTTTGCTCCAAGCAGTTCAGGGCACCTCTCCAAGACCTTCATAATGCTGCTTGTGTTTAGCCCAAGGCTCTGAAGGACAGAGAGCACAGGGAGGACCTCCATTGGAACCTGTGCAGCCATCCTGGGATTCAAGTTGAGCAGTTGCTGCACTTCAATCTCAGTGAATCCCAGATTCCGAAGGGATTCAACCGTATTCTCTGAACCAGAGGCAAGTGAATCCAATTTTCCAAAATGCTTTCCTGCAGGATTGTCATTGCCCGCTGCATCCTGGGAAAGTGAAAAGTGGGATTTGGTCTTTGGGATCCAATAGGACAAGGGTGATGTTTTCCCAGGATGACTGATGATCCCGGCTGAAAAGAACCCAGAAGAGATGCACTTGATAGATCCTGTGTGTGCAGCATGGTGTTGCTCTTGCGTGGAGAGTTGCCAGTACCCAACAGCTAGCCGGATCTTGTGGAGAGGGCCACAAACACACATAGCCTGAAAAATGGCAAAAATAGTTCAGGAACTGAAGTCTCACCTGGACTCAATGGATTTTAACAACATCAGGATTTTTAATGACACTGTGTAAAAGAATCCTCCATCTTCACAGAAATGGCCTTCTTCAGAAAATATTCCTTCCCCTCTACTGCCATTATTTCATCTGTCACTTCCATCTCCTCTATTTCCTACACATCTGTCCTGGCTCCTCCCCACCCCCCCCCCCCCCCCCCACTTCAGACGCCACAAGAACAGGGTTCCCTTCATCATTACCACCCCCCAGCCTCCGCGTCCAATGTATTATTTAATCACAGTTTCAACCGCCAACCACAAGATAGCACCACTAGACACATCTTCCTCTCTGCTCACCTGTAAGCAGCCTGTAAGGATTCCTCCAACGACTCCCTCGCCCACTCACCCCTTTCTGCCAATTGCCCTCTGGTATCTGTCCCTGTGATTTACACCTCCCTCACTACTATCCGTGCCCCCAAATTGTCCTTCCACATGATGCAACACTTCACCTTTATTTCATCTATGCCCCTTATAAACCTCTGAGGGGGAGAAAAGTCCAGCCTATCAATTGTCCCCACCTCCACCACTTCCTGTCAGCTGGTTCCATATACCCATCACTCTCTGTGTGAATCAAATGTAAGATTTCCATATTTGATGATGGCATACAATTAAATGGAAATGCAAGCAAAAGCAGAATGTAAAGAGGCTTCAGGGGAGGATGAGTAAGCTGAACGTGCAACAACATGTGGGACACAATGTGGGAAAATGTAAACCCATCCAGCAGTAACAAAAAAAATGCATATTGTTTTAAATGGTGACAGATGGGAAGTGTTGAGATTCAAAGGAATTTGGGTGCCTTTGTATTTGTACAGAGCGCTAAGCAAGTGAATTTGGACTGTTATGCTGTGGTACAAAAATGAATTTTGTGACTTGTTCATGTCAATAAATTTGTATTCTGATTCTGAGTTAGGACTGCAACAGGCAATCTTGACCTTTGTTGCAAGAAGATTCGATTTCCAAAGGTTGCAGTTGTGTTGTGACAGTGTGACTGCAGCTAGAGAAATGTCTAATGTTTTGATCCTTTGATTTAAAAACAAATCCTTGCTAATAGAAGGAATGCAGTGAAAATTCATTACACTGGTTCCTGGAACATGAAGAGCTCCGTTCACTAAAGGAGAAACTTGCAAAATTCCAACAGAAAACACAAGAGACTTTAAGATAAAAGATAAAGAAAATAAAAGAAATGTGGCGGCGCACTCTTTCACGGCGAACCAGCCCCGCGTGTAACATCACGTGGCGGGGCAGCCTTGGGAAGATGGCGGCGTCAGGGGTTTTTCCTGACTCAAACTTCCCTCTCAGCGTGTGCCTCGGGCAGCGATTATGATGTCTTACAAACCCTGAAATTTCATTTCAAAAAATACGATTGGCAGAGTATGAGTTAAAGGTATCAGGTTATAAGTGAATTGATATCAATGATTGAGACTGATTATACTAAAATTAAGAAAATGACAAAATTTAAATGGCAGAAGGAGGCAGTTAAATATTTAGGAATTAATATTGATAAGAACTTGAATAATTTATTTAAATTAAATTATATGCCTTTATTTATGAAAACTTAATAAGGTGGAAGGATTTACCTATTTCTTTAATAGGAATGATAAATTATGTGAAGATGAATATTTTTTCTAGAATACAATACCTACTCCAATCATTACCAATTTTTGTGCCAACAATGTTTTTTCAACATTTAAATAAAAAAATAAGAAAATTTATATGGCGAGACTAAATGCCTAGGATGGCATTGAAAAAATTAACATGGAAATATGATGAATATAATGAAGCTCAACTTAGATTCTTGTCCTCCTGTTATCAAACTGGTGAAAAGACAGTGTGGGTACAAATCGAAATGAGTAAAATAGGGGAAAATAGATACACCAGTTTTGAAAATATATGCTTAAAGTATGCAATGGAATCCATGTAGAAAGAGGAATGAAAAATTATCAATAGCAAAAATGTTATTAAAGCAAAATCCTTTAATTCCCTTTAGTTAATAATTCATTTTTTGATATTTGGTATAATTGTGGAATAAAAAGGATAAAGGATTGTTTTTTGGGTTCTGTTTTTTTTTGACTTCTGACCAATTGAAAGATCAGTTTAAGATACTAAATAATACTATTTTTTCTTATTATCAACTTAAATCATATTTAAAAAGAAAGTTAGGATTGAATTTTAGACTAGCTGAACAAAGACAATTTGAATATTTAATAACAGACATTTATCAAAAGATTTATTACTAATATCTATATAAAATTGCAAGAGACTATGCAGAAAAGGGATATATTTAAATCTAACTTGAGATGGGAAAGAGATTTAAATATACAAATCCAAGAAGGGTCAAAATTATGTTATGAAAGTGTAACTAACACAATTAATGTCAGATATCAAAAGTTACAATTTAATTTTTTACATCAGTTGTATTAAACTCCACATAAACTACATGGACGATTCAAATTGCTCTGAGCAATGCTTTAGATTAATGAGCAGTATGGCAATGTGCAAAAGTAGAAAATATTTGGGGAGATGTGAATATTTTACTAGGACAAATTATGAAGATACAAGTTCCGAAAGATCCAAAAATATTTTTGTTAGGTGATCAGAAATACAAGATCCAAATGGGCAAGAGAACGACTGATTCCACCTGCAATGAATTCGTCCATCGTTATTGAATGAAGATCTACCGGGACCAATGCCTGAAGAGGGAGCACAAAATCAGTGAACCGGTGCAGACTCGAAAGGCCAACATGGCCTGTTTCCGCTCCGTAAATGGTTATATGGTTATATTCATGATTTGAAGTTAGATATTTATCAGAGGAAGTTTTTAAGTTTAGCAACAGCAGTAGCAAAGAAATGTATGGCTGTAACATGGAAACTAGTAATAATGTGGGATTGAATAGATGGCAAATGGAATTACAAAACTGTATATCATTAGAGAAAATAATGTATAATTTCTAAAATCAACCAGAAAATTTTTACAAGATTTGGAAACTTTATATGGATTTCATTGGTAAAAGTTCATTACAGTGTCTGCTGCTCCCTCTCCAACTCACCCTAGTTAATTTAAGGTTTAAGATTATATTTGTAAATTTGAAATTTAATGATATATGAAAAATTGAGGTTGGCTTTTTTCCCTACTTTTTTGGGAAGGGAGGGGGTGGGTAGGAGGAGAGAAATGTATTCTTTTTGTATCATTTTATTATTCTCTATGATTATGGATAAGTATATTGTATTTGTCATTGATGCAAATGAAAAATAAAATTTTCAAAGAAAAGGAAACATAAGGGACTGCAGATGCTGTAATCTGGAGCAAAAGGTAATAACAAGCAGCTGGAACTCTGTGGCTCATGCAGGATCTGTTGAGGCAAAAAGCTGGTTGACGGTTTGGGTTGTGATCATGTACCAGGACTTGAGTGAAGAGGGTACACAAAGCCCTGGAACACCTGGACAGTGCAGATTGGTAAGAACATCTCTACAACTTCCATCAGCAATGGAGCACCACAGACTTGGTCCCCTGTTCAACTCACTTTACATCTATGACTGTGTGGTTCGGTACAACAGCACCATTAACAAATTTGCTGCTGATACTATGGGAGAGGGCTATATAAAAAGGGGCAATGAGCCAGCATACAGGAGGAAAATTGAAAACTTGGCTGAATGGTGTACCAACAATAACCATGCTCAATATCACCAAAATCAAGGAGCTGACTGTAGACTTTATGAAGGGAAACTAGAGGTGTACGATGCAGTGATCATAGTGGGAGAGGGTGAGCAAATTTAAGTTTTTGGGCATCACTATCTCTGAGGATCTTTCCTGGACCCAACACAATAATGGCATTGTGAAAAAAGCACATCAGGGCCTCTGCTTCCTCAGGGGTTTGTGGAGGTTTGGTATGACACCAGAAACCCTGGCAAATTTCTACCGAAGTGGTGGAAAATGTAGACGGGCTGCATCACAGTTTCTTAAGGGGTCACCAATACCCCTGAGACATCACAAGCAAAACCCTCTCCACTATTGAGTATACCGACAGAGAACTTTGCCATCAGAGAGCAGCAGCAATCATCAAGGATGTACACCACCCAGTGCATACACTGTTCTCGCTGCTGCCATCAGGAAAAAGGTGTTGGTGCCACAAGACTCACACCAGCAGGTTCAGGAACAGCTGCTCCCCCTCCACCATCAGACTCCTCAACAACAAACTCGATCAGGGACTCCTGTAGACTCTTACGTTGCACATTATTTATTACTGAATATTTCTTTTCTGTATTGCACAGTTTGTTTACATTTCCCTCTTTTGTACAGGCATCCTTTTTCTTGAGTCCAGTTTAGTTACCGTTAGGTAGAATCTCTGCCTGGCGCACAGAAAAAAGAAACTCATGTAATGTTAAGCATGTACTCTGACAATAAATTAGAATTTCGAAGATAGCTGATATAAAGGGAGGGTGGACTGAGGAAGTTTGAAGGCTGAGGGGTAAGTGAGAGGAGGGTGAGGGTGGAGACAGAGACCGGATAAGTGGCAGAGGCTGGAATGTGGAGCAAGAGGCTGGAATGTGGAGCAAGAGGCTGGAATCTGGAGCAAGAGGCTGGAATCTGGAGCAAGAGGCTGGAATGTGGAGCAAGAGGCTGGAATCTGGAGCAAGAGGCTGGAATCTGGAGCAAGAGGCTGGAATCTGGAGCAAGAGGCTGGAATCTGGAGCAAGAAGCTGGAATCTGGAGCAAGAGGCTGGAATCTGGAGCAAGAGGCTGGAATCTGGAGCAAGAGGCTGGAATCTGGAGCAAGAGGCAAACTGCTAGTGGAACCGAGGGTCAGGCAGAGGGTGGTCGAGATCTTGCCCCAGACGCGCCAATGTTTCGGGTCTGAGCCAGAAGCAGGAAAGTCTCACAATCCCGACCAACGAAGGGTTGGATGTGAAGAGGGGCGAGGTGAGCTTTTAATGTGAAAGGCCAAACTCCGTGGTTGAAGGGAAAACTCAGCAGGTCGAACAGCACCGGCGCCTCGGGCCCGACCCCCTGCATCCCCATCCCTGCTGCTCTTCCAGCACGGCCAAGGCAGTGAGACGCCGCCTTTCCCCGGAGGGTGTGCACGGCCCGCACTGCGCAGAACACGAGGGGCTGAACGGCCTCCCTTCTTACCTGCTGTGCCACTACGTTCAGCCGCCGGCTCATGGCTGCTCCAGCGAGGGCCTCTGAATTGCAGCCCTGCAGCACCCGGTTCCGCGGACGAATGGCCCGCCCGCCTCGCCCCGCCCCTTTCTCATTGTGTTCTCTTCGAAACTTGCATCTTGTCCTGGCCACGCTTGTGCTTGAGAAAAGGAGTGAACGCAGAAGGAGGGTGGAAATCCTTCCTCCTCCCTAATCACCTGCGGGGTTGGAGCAACTAATTTAGACATTCAGCACCGTTTCAGCCCATTCATCGACTCCCCCGAACTGTCGGAGGAAACCAGTCCCTGGGGAAACCCCACGCAGACACAGGGAGAACGAAAAACTCCTGACACATTCCAACCCTTAGTTCCGATCGCTGGCGCCGTCGAGGCGTTGCTCTAATCGCTCCGCCGACCATACTGCCCTGACCAGAGAAATAGGATCATCTCCAGACCTTCCCCAGATGGTAGTTCTATGGCTGCTGGCGTTTAGTAATGTCTATTCCAGTATGAATGGGAAGGCAGGATTATTTCATCCAGTGGTGCCCAACAGCTCAAACCCTTTGCAGGCGACTTGGTTTAGGTTTTGAAGATCAGACGATTCTTTCTCTCAAAAGGAAGGAGGGGGTGAAGTTGGAAGGAAGTTGTAATGGTTACATGAAGAGAGCCTCTGCTTCCTCAGGACACCTTCTCACCACCCCCCCCCCCCCCCACATCAGGGAAACTTTAAGGTTTAAAAACACTTCCTCTGACGCTGTTAGGCTCCTAAATGAGCCAGACAACTGTTCTTGCACAGAATCCAGAGTGAGCTGGCCAACTGGATACAAAATTGGTTTGATGGTAGGAGACAGAAGGCAAGAATAGAGTTTGTTATTCATGGTCAATACTTGGAGGGGAGACCACCAAGGAACACCAGGTGCTGTTGGTTTCTGTGAGGGGCAGTGGACAAAGTGGCTACTTTCTGTCTGCCTTACAGTAGGCAAAAGTTAGAGAATTTCATGTATGTTACATTCTAAATGTACTATTATGTGACAATAATGGAACCTTTCTCTCTATTAGAAGCCTGTGACAAGTGGAGTGCCACAGGGATCAATGCTTGATTCACTGTTTGTAATCTATATCAACAACTTGAAATGACAATGTAGTTAGCATGGATAGTAAGTTTGCAGATGACACCACCAATGGTGGTATAATGGACAGTGAAGAGACGAGTAAAAACACTTGGAGAAACCAAGCAGGCCAAACAGCAGCAATGGGATAAAAAGCACTGTCCATGTTTCAGATCAGAACCCTGCAGGGTTGGTTTCTTGCTCTCAATTCTACCATCTGCATTCTCATGTGTCTCTAGCCTGAGAGAGATAGAAAACAAAAATGGGGAGGGAGAAAAAACACACACAGGGTTACCAATCTCACATGGCAAGGTCGATCACTGAAGAAAGCAACCATCATGTTATCAGAGCTTGACCAAAACTCTATAGAGAACAGCAATGACTACTTTTAATAGGGAACTATAATTTTAGTTTCAGGTGGTGTCTTCTCAAAGGAAAAATCATTGCTGAGATAAAATCTCAGAGGTGGAAAAACACCAACCATAATTACAACTTCTTTAAAAAAAATAGACTAAGCTATGTTGCTTTTGTTGGAATCTAGGGGTTAAAACATTATGAAATAAATGATTAATCAATAAGTTTATTTGTACTGCATGAGTCAGGGAAAGAGGAATGTGGCTAAGTGGCTGTCACAGCATGGAGCAAAGTTGGCTGAACAAAATTGGCTGCTCCCAAGATACAGGGAGAGGATATGCATAAAACGATTTAGGAGGAATGCTCAACTGAAGGAGGTGGGAAGTAGCACAGGAGACACAGGCCAGATCAGAACAAAGAATGGCCGGCAAGAATCAAAGGGAATGGAAAACCAGTCTAGGAGGAAGATTAAGGCACGAGGAGGTGTTAAAGAGAACAGCAGAAATTGGCCAGACAGGGACCGTATGGTGATTAGAAATATCTGGGGATGAATTAATTTCAGATCTAAACAACAGGATAGTCTGGCCTGGAGGATTAACATGGGAAGGCTACACCCCAGAAATCTGCAAAACAGGAGATGACTTGTGATAACCCTTATGCAAAAAGATCTAGCAGGGAAAACAACTTTTGTTCTGTGTGATAAGATGGACCTATATAAACTGTGCCAACTGGACAATAGGGGTCAGTCTCGGGGAGTAGCTCACTGGCAGGTGACCTATGAACTAACAGACTGACCCAGAGCTCTGTTAAGTTTTATTCTTGTGCTGTGCTGTGCTGTGTGGTGTAATAAACTGACTGTTGAACCGAATACCTTCTCCTATCACTTCATTCAACGAACGCGCTGGACTCAGCTCACACATAGACTAAATTAAGAGTAAATAAATTAAAGCCAGAGTCCAACACTTTCTAGAGTAGTAAAATTATTTCAAGGCTTGCTGAGATCTTGTTTTGGGCTCAAAATTATTAAAAGCATGAAGAGGCATTTGATTCAGAGATTAGGACTGCAGAGGAGTCTGAAGGCTGATCTAATTGAGATTCTTAAAATTAATCTTATATAATGAACAAACTAAACAGGGATTCCAAGAGAAACCATCTCTGGTGGAATGGTTGAAATGGTCAACTCTCTCACAAGACATAGCTGAAACAAATAGAGGTGGATTCAAAGATAGTTAAATTACATAAAAATCAAACGTTTTTCAGATTAGATGGAGAGAAGAGCCTCACGTCAATATATTAGTCTCAGTATGGCCCCTCTGTGCTCAATGCAACCCAGTTTAAAAGATTTTATTTCTCAATTAAAACACTTTGGTGAACAATTTTCGCATGATGCATAGTTTGAATCAAAATATTTTCCACTGTGTGCAAAGAGCACAAGGTTTTACTTTATTATCCATCCTCCTAATCATCAGTCAACACACATACAAGAAATGAATAGCAATCAATCCATATGTGAAGTCAGATTCCATCTAAAGAGATTCCACATATTACTGGGCCACCAGTGTAGCTCCATCTACGGTTGTAGAAAAACAAAGAGCCATCGGTATAACTAGAAAACCAAAGATCATTGTTCACATGAACGCAAAATTACTTTTTATTCAAAAGTTTCAATAAACAAATGAATTAGTCCTTGTATTGATGCAGAATATGGGAGTGTCACACCAAGAGAATAGCCCTTTTCTGTGAGATTTTTCCATGAGATGATGCAATTAAACCTGCCAGTCATCAAGGTTCAAAACAAAAGTATACAGAAGTAAAAGATATAAAATACATTTTTGGTAGATTAAGCACCAAGACATAAATGGGCTAGACAGAATTAACACATACTGGACAGGACTTTGCCTTATTCTCCTGTCTGATGCACATTTGCAAGAAAATCATTTGATTTACAACATGTAAAACGATTACAAGTTTTTTTTATGCAAAGTGAAAACCTGAGATACAAACCAAATGAGGGTAATTCTAATTAGATTATGATATTTCTTTAACAAAACCAGGCCATTGAGAACCAACCACCACACCCAGGCCTCCCCTTCAAAGATCCAAATTATAATTTTGTTTACAACAGTAGATTCCATTTTAAAGTCATTATATTTTGACAAAGATAGCATACAGGCAAATGGGTTCAGTTCAGGTCGACAACATGGTTGGTGTGAATGAGTTGGGCCGAAGGGCTGTGGCTGTGCTTTAGATCATATAGAATTGTTAAAACTGGAAGAGAAACTCATTCAGCCCCACACGTTCATCTTCGATGGTCTTTGGGATTAGAGGAGCATTAAGACAGGGCACAAAAATGGACAAGCGCGAGTTGAAAAATATTTGAGTTGAAAAGTGTTGCTAAATGAAATAACAGTGATGAGAATTACGTTCCTTATTTATACCCATAAATACTGAATGAAATGGTTGTTACAAGAATGGGGGATGCAGCTCAAGAGGGAAGATGGGTCTCAATTGCCCATAGGTTTAGTGTGGATGCCACCGCATCCACTGCAGATATTCACTGCAATTTGTGTCCCAGACAGAAAGCTGAGCAAAGAGATGAAGGTTGGTGTTTATGCAGCTGTGTTGATAAAAGAAATGGGAGGATGCAGCAGCAACCAAGTTACTTCAGGGAAGACAGGGATAGAGTGACGCCAGTTCGAAGTCGCAGTGCTGGGTAGAGAGGTTCAGTGAATGTTCCACGGAAAGTGTACAACAAGGTTATTTTATTGCCCGACACACTGTAAAAGGAGACAACTCCACCTTCAAAATCCACAAACACTCCCACCGTTGAAGGTTTCCCTGCAAACTCTGCAATTCTCTTCCCATTGTGAAGACTTGAAAGGACATAGGGGCCAGAATGGATGCACCAGGACTTTTTGTTAAAACCCAGCAGACATTCATCTCCCTCCCCCTTTCTGTCAATGCTCGTGTAGCAAACCCCAATGCTCCAGGCCCCACCACCCTCCCTAACCTCTACCTCCCAGTAGGATCGGCCACAGCTCACACACTCAGTGGCAAGGATCTGAGGCCATCGATCAAACCTCTGGGTACTTCTCTGGAATGGCTGTATCTGGCTCGATGCAGACACTGTTCTGTTGTTGTCTGTCAGGACAAGATAAGGATTGGCCGTGTCTGAATCCAGGGTCGGCGTCTGCCCATCTGTGAATGGAAAGAGATCTCAGCGTCATGGACAATTTCTTTCTTCATATTCAGCGCTGGAACCACCTTCCAAGAATTTTTAAACAACTGTTGAGAGTGTCATTAATTGCAAAGTCAGAAAAATGTGGGTTCAAGTTCCATTGCAGAGGCTTAACCGCAAAACGCATGCATGCACACATAGAATTTTTAAAAAAAATTGTATTTATATAGCTCCTGTCGTGACTTTCCAGAGGGCAGTTAAGAATCAGCTACATTGGAGTCTGGAGTCATGTATTGGGCAGAGCAGGTAAGAATGACCTATTTCAAATTCCACAATGGGATTTGAACTTGGGTTTCCAGATTATTAGTCTAGTACAGGGGTGGCCAAACTTGCTTAATGTAGGAGCCACAAACGATAAAGCTCAGATGCTTGAGAGCTGCAGGACATGAACAAAATTCACACATACGTTTTTATTGTTACATACACATTTTGTTAAAAAAAATTTAAATCAATTTTAAGAAATGCAATAATATTTATTCATGCATGCAGTTTTTAAACTGTTAATTTGTATTAGTTTTAGTATCACAAAGACACAAATATGTAAAAAAAAGTAAACCAAAAAAAATTAGAGGTATTTTAATCAGATTTGCACCTTACAAAATTAGTTGGGCGGGCGAGAGACCGGCAGATCGAGTCAGCCGGGCGAGGGGGAGGGGGGGTCGAAATTTCTAGAATATTTGAATTTTCCACGAGCCACATATTAAAGATCAAAGAGCCGCATATGGCTCGCGAGCCGCAGTTTGGCCACCCCTGGTCTAGTAAAAAATTATTGCTCCACCATGGTACCTCATTACATGAAGCACATTTGGGCCAGCACAGAGGCTCCAGTGATCTGGGTTCAATCCTGGGTGGAGTTTTGATGTGCTCCCCATGAACCTGTGGGATTACCCCCAACTGGATGCTCTGGTTTCCTCCCACTTCCACTTTGGTAGGTTTAATGGCCACTATAAATTCTTCCTAGTGTGTAAGTGAACACTAGAGTTGGGTTGGTTTTGGTGGGGGGGGGGGGGGGCGTGGGTGGTTGAGATTAGGATTGAGGAGAATAGAATGAGAATAAAATGGGATTACTGGTTCTTCCTAGGCCATGGGTGACAGGCAAAATGGATTTGCCAGCTTCCGCCAAGTGTGAAGGGGGAATTTCTGTCCCAACTTTTCCAACTCCTACGCCCCCCACCCAGGCAGCAACAGTTCAGGATCGGGCTGAGCCAAGAGCACTGAGCAGATCACTTGCTAAGTCAATGAGGCGGGTTGGTGGTCACTCTTCCTCACACATTGCTCACTCTTCCATCACAACTGTTTCTGCGATCCTAACCCACTGTGGAGGAAATTTCAAACTTTTCAAGATTTTTACTGACATAACTTCAAAGTCTTTTCTTAACAAATGGTTAATTGGTGTTCCATCCCTCATTTAACCGCAGTTTCTCAGCTGATTGTGTTGTAGCTCGAGATGATGTGACACCAGCTTATTGTACCAGCTTAAGTCTTTGTTACAAAAACCCGATGTTCTTCTCTTGCTAGATGTGGTAAGTTGTAACAGCCTTTGAGTTGATTTATGCCTGAAATGTTGAAAAGCCCCTTTGTTCTTACTTGCAAATGTTTTTCTTATTCTGATTATAAATGTGTGTGTCTTTTTTACCTAAGGCAGAGAATCAGACCTACACTTTTAGGAGATCGAGCTCTCTGCGTGGTATCATGTTTGAATAAATGCTTTCTTCAGCAGCTGTCCTCTGTGTCCGAGATTTTTTCTGCAACACCCACATAATGTTAACTTACGACTAGCAAACAGTTCGGGTTTTGAACAGTTCTCAGGAACAGAACCCGGTTGTAATCTGCAGACTTCCTGCAGCAAGAGTGGGTGCTTGACAGTTGGCATGGACTTAATGGGCCAAAGGGCCTGTTTCTGTGCTTTATATGTCATCATATAAAAATAATGAATCAGCAACAAAATATTGCAGACTTTGTGTATCATCTACAAATTATTTTTGGTCAAAAACATATTGTTGCTGTTGAAGATGCAAAACTGAATGGAACTTGTTGATAGAGATGTTTGATTAAAACTCATAACAAAAGGAAGCAAGACTGTGGGTAAATACAGAACTTGATAAAATAGGAGAAACTGATCCACAACAGTTTATTTATAAATGGAATATAAGACTGTTAAAGAAACATCCATGATGAAATATTTAATTGAACTTTGGAATAAAATTGATAAAGAGACTGGAGGAAGAGGTTTCATGTCTGGAAGAACACTTTTATTTCATTTTCTATGGATTTTTTAAAAATTTGGCAAAATTGTGGTATTACGAAAATTAAAGAATGTTTTGAATCCAAGAAACTTTTAGTAGAATGAAGTAAAAATGTAAGATATTGGAAAATACAAAATTTTGTCATTATTAAGTTGAGTTTTTTTGTAAAATTTTTGGCTAAGATTTAGCATTACCAGTGGAGACAGAAGTAAAATTATTATTAAGTAATAGGGATGTAAAGAAATTCATTTTAGAGATATACAAATTATTACAAAAGAAGGCTCGAAAAGGAGTTCATAAACGGGAGATAGATGGATTCAGATATGTAGAGAGAGTATGAAAAGTACAATAAATGCGAGATACTATTTAGTTCAATATAATTTTATTTATCAGTTGTATTTAACACCAAAGTTACATAATATAAATAATATTTATCCAGATTTAGGTTTTAGATGAGGACAAGAAGTTGGTGCTTTTTTGGTTTCGACATGGCAGTGTTCCACAATTAAACCTTTTTGGCTTGATTTGGGTAATTTATTAGAACGAATAACTGGAGTAAAATTTCCACAGGATCCAATGTTATTTTACTGGGAGATGTTAGAGGAATTAAACCTAAATTAAAATTGAATATGTAGCAAGTAAATTTTTTCAAATTGCTTTGGCAATAGCAAGAAAATGTACTGCTATAACTTGGAAGTCAGATTTTAATTTGAAAATGGACAGATGACAAGCAGAAGTTCGGAGTTGTATACCATTTGAGAAAATTACTTACAATTTAAGAGATAAATATCATACTTCTGTGAATTATGGAGCCCATATTTACAAACTGCTGGTATTAACATTTAAATGAATCTCGAACATTCCCTTTCTCCTTTTGGTTTCTAAAAGTTTAAAAGTATTGGAAAGTGAAGTGCTCCTGTTGTGGTTTTCTTATCCTTTTTTCTCCTTTTTTTTAAAGTTTGTAGGAAGTTGGAGGGATTTAGAGTAGGGTTTTCTTTCTTAATTTTAAATATATATAAAATACCACATAGTTAGATTAAGTTTGAAATATTGTGATATGTTTGTTCAGTGGTTTTATACCTAAATAAAATTTTTACAAAAGGAAGCAAGATTAACTGGAAGATATCCTACTGCAATGTGCAGTAGGATATCCTACTGCAATAAAAGATTTTTGTAGCTTACTTACAGAGTTGGACCATTGTCTCTCTGTCCTTCACCTCCTCAGTTCCTTCATCTGTACATTTTAGTGGGTCTTTTGTCTGCGTCTCATCTGAATTGTAAGGTGGGGGTACAAACGGCAATGAGAAATCCTTGAACCTGAAAATAAAACATTACAATAATGAAATGGAATGTGTATATAACGATAAAACAAGGTGAATGTGGCTAGAGCATTACTGTAGAAAGATTTAATAAAAAGTTGTCTCAATGTCAGAGCACGCACAAAAATTTCCACAATAATGCATCAAATCTAAAATTTGGGTGTTAAAATTTGAGGAGCCTCTTGTGCATGTTCAAACCATTCTCGAGAACTGGTACTTACAACTGGCAGGAATGGCAAACAGCAGAGGACATATGCACAAAGTTAGGGGAGGCAAGCTTAAAGGAGAACTTCAGGAGTAAGTTTTAAAAAAATATATATATAAACACAGAGATTGGGGGTACCTGGGATACCTTGCCTGGGATGATAGTCGAGGCAGAAATATTAGGGGCATTTAAGAGAGTCTTTGACAGGCACATGGATGGAAGAAAAAAAGTTATAGGGTAGGGTGGGTTTAGTATTTTTGTTTTTAAAGGGATATATGGGTTGGCCAACATTGAGGGCTGAAGGGCTGGTACGGTACTGCAGTTTTCTTTGTTCAACTGATTCATGTCACAGCTCTCCAGAAGGATCTTCAAAAAGCCAGAAAACCCAATTCTCACACTGATATGTCACAAGTCATTCTGCAGTCCAGCAGCTAGTAATTCACATATCAGAAGAACCAAAAAGAGAACATGGCCAGAAACAGCACAACCAGCACAACCCTGGCCAACTACCTCATTACACTGCTAGGACATTGTTAGAAATGATGCACAGGAAACTTTGTGGCAATAAACAGGTATTGTGATGTTTACAATTTGCCAATTCTATGTTAATTGCAGCAGCCAAGATTGGTGACGAAATCCAAACAAATTTAGGTTCCAGAATCAGAATTTATTGTAATGAACAAGTCATGAAATTTGATGTTTTGCAGCATCGTCAAAGAGCAAACATTCATCTTGTGGTGCACTGTTCGCTAGAATCAGACACACACAAGGTAAAGACGGTACAACAGGCTTTAATCCACAAAGACTTCCACAGAACCAGGCTGGCTATAGCTGCAGTAACTCTGAGTGAGCTTCGGGAGGCTGGCGCAGGCTTATATCCCGGAGGGTGATGCTTGATCCCTTCAGGCCAACTGATTGACAGCCGACCAGGTGTTGTCCTGTCCCCTTACACTCCTGCAGGTACAGAGGTTGCCCCCTGCAGTAGGCTGGCAGTACACTCCTGCAGGTACAGGTGTTGCCCCCTGCAGTAAGCCAGTGGTGTACCACCACATTCACCCCCTTCTTTAAAATTGTCCCGGGGGGGGGGGGGGGGGCGAAGAGTGCAGTAACAAGGAATTGCACCCCCTATACATATACAATATTTACAGTTTGTGACAGTCCGGCAGCCGTCGGGGTCTCTGTGACCGTCCTAGGACTGGCTCCTGGTCACTGGTCGGAGAAGTGGGGGGGCTGGCACCAGGGATCTCTGTGACTGGTATGGTGCGCATGGAGGGGTGGCCAGGGTCGACATACGAGCGTCGTATTGGATGGGTGGAGGGGGGGGGGGGCAGGTTCATTTCCCAGGGCTGAAGCTGGCCCCTGGTGGTCAAGAAGGTCCTGCGTGTCTCATAGTTGGATGTATGCTCGGTCAGCGTCGTCCTGGACTGGAGGACGGTGTGGTGTGGTGGTGCTCCTGCTGGAGCCAGGTCCCTGGTTGAGACGGTGTCCTCCCTGCCACTGTCGAACCTAATGTAGGTGTAGTTGTGGCTTGCACGAAGGAGGATGACCTGCTCGACTAGGGCTTCGGCCTCGAGTGTCTGTACGTGCTTATACAGGAGCACTGGTCCCGGAGATGTGAGCCATGCTGGGAGGGACATTCCAGTTGCCGACTTCCTGGGGAATGAGGACAGACGTTCATGAAGGGTCTCGTTGGGAGGAGGAGTCACGTGATGGAGTAGTGCCCGGACGGTGAACTCCAGCCCTCTCCAGAAAAGTCTGGAAAAACAAGAGAAAACACAAAGGCACAGAAATAAAAGTTACAGAAAAGTGAGTATAAAGGTGGAAAGAAGATGGCGACAAAAAAAGAAAAGTCGAAAGCAACGGTAAGAAGAGAGGAAGAGAAGACAAAGGAGGAAAAAGGTGAAGGCCTTACCTGTCCGAAGAGGCCCGCTGCGGAGAGAGAAACCCGCTCCCTCAGGTCGGTAAATAATGGACTACAAAAATGGCTCGCAGAGCCGAGCAAAAGTGCGCAACCGCGCATGCGCGATGCGAATGAAAAAAAACACACCGACGGGAGGGGGGACCAGCTGGGGAGTCGATCTCCACAGCCGGCAACGACAGCTGCAGAACACCTGCAGCAAGAAGAGACCACAGAAGACAATAGAAACAAGAAAGAAGAGGAGGAAAGGGCAGCAAAGAAACAACAGATGGCCAACCCAGAGGAAGAAGAAGAGGAAGAGTATGGGGAAATAGAAGAAGAAAAGATAGGCAAGGTCAAGGATATACTTGCTCTTATTAAAGGATACATGGAGTCATTTAAAGAATGGCAAACACAGGAATTTAAGGATTTAAGAAAAAGAATAAACAACACAGAGGAGAAAATAATTAAAATGGAGATGACCTTAACAGAAATGGGAAAAAAAATGGACAAGATGGAAGAGCGGGCAGTAGCAGCAGAAATGGAGGTAGAAGACTTAAAAAAGAAATTGGAGAAATCTAATAAAAAAACTAAAGAGACACAAGAACTACTAGCTCAAAAAATAGATACAATGGAAAACCATAACAGAAGAAATAACATAAAGATAGTGGGCCTTAAGGAAGATGAAGAAGGCAAGAATATGAGGGAGTTTATAAAAGAGTGGATCCCTAAGACCCTAGGATGTCCAGAACTACAGCATGAAATGGAAATAGAAAGGGCACATAGAGTATTGGCCTCTAAACCACAACCACAACAAAAACCAAGATCTATTGTAGTAAAATTCCTAAGATATACTACAAGAGAAAAGGTACTGGAGAAGACAATGGAAAAAGTAAGAGAGGGCAACAAACCACTGGAGTATAAAGGGCAAAAAATCTTCATTTATCCAGATATAAGTTTTGAACTCCTAAAGAAGAGAAAAGAGTTCAATACAGCAAAGGCGATTTTATGGAAGAAAGGGTATAAATTTATACTAAAGCATCCAGCGGTATTGAAAATATTTATTCCAGGACAACAAAACAGACTATTCTCGGATCCAGAAGAAGCACGAAAATTTGCAGAACAATTACAAAAATAGACTGAGGGAGGAAGACGGGTAATGAGAGTTAAAATGATCACGACTGATATGTATGTGGGTAAAGACAAAAATAGACTGAGGGATGAAGACGGGTAATGAGAGTAAAAATGATCACGATTGATATGTATGCAGGTAAAGAGGTATAAGAGTGAATAGAGACAATGAGCATACATGAATGTATCTGTACTTAGAGGAAAATATAGATAGTATAGACAAGAATTAATAAGGGAAGGTAATGGAATAGAGAGAATAAGGAGGGAATTAAAAGAGGGACCTTTGTGACATATGAAAAGTGAAATCTTTTCTGGGGGAGGCGGGGTGGGGGGAAATAGCGGTCACTGCAAAATCAGTTGACGCTTGCGAGTGGATTCGCAAATCCAAATGGAGAGGGGAGATGTGGTTGTCCGACAAGGGATAAAGGACAACTCAGGAGGTGAAGGGGAGATTGGGGATAAATAAGATAGAAATAGGAGAATAAGGAAAATGTTAGATGTTGTAGGAATGTTGTCTTATAAAGAGTTGAAAATAAGAAAACAGAAATGGAAAAGGAGGAAAGGTAATGATGGAAAAACGGAAAGAGAAGATAAACAAAATATAAAAGGGCTACGCTGAACTATATGTCTTTAAATATTAATGGAATACATAACCAAATTAAAAGGAAGAAACTACTAAATTTAAATGAATAAATGTATTCCATTAGAAAAAATAACATATAGGTTAAGAAATAATATTGAAATATTCGAACAAGTATGGGAGCCTTACATTAAATACAATAGCAAAAACCTACCGGGGACAAACATTACCTAAGTTGATGGAAGGAGAAGGAAAGAAAAGAATGGACTCAGTAGAATTTCTGGTGTAATTTTGTTGAATGACAACATTGTCTGACTGGCTTAATGCAACCTAGATTGTATACCTAAAATGGATGAGAGGGGGGGGTGGGGGGGTGGTTTGGGAGGAAAGGGGGGGGGGAGAAAAAGTCACTGTATATGTGTGAAAAGAAATAGTGTATATCATGGCTAATGTGATTTATGGTGTGAAAAAAAAAAAAAATTAAAAAAAAAAAAAGGGGGTCTCGTTGGTAGCCGTGCACAGCAGCGACCGAATGGCATGGAGCTCCACGGGCAGGACATCCTGCTAGTACTCAACGGCCCACCCTTTTGACCTGAGAGTCAGGAGGACTGCCTTCCAGATCATCCTGTTTTCGCATTCCAATTGCTCATTGCCTCTCGGGTTATAGTTCGTCGTGCGAATGGTCGTGATTCCCCTCACTGTCAGGTACTGGCGCAGCTTGTCACTCATGAAACTAGACCCCCGGTCATTGTGGATGAAGGCAGGGTAGCCAAACATGGTGAAGATCTGCACCAGGGCCCTGATGACAGTGGCCATGGAGGTGTCCGGGCAAGGGATAGCAAAAGGGAAGCGTGAGTACTCACCCACTTTCGTGAGGAAGTAGACGTTTCAGTTCGTGGAAGGCAGGGGCCCTTTGAAGTCCATGCCAAGACGCTTGAAAGGCCGAGTAGCCTTTACAACATGGGCTTGGGGCAGGTGGAAGATACGGGGTTTACACTCCGCACAGACCTGACAGGCCTCGGTCATGTCCCTGACGGTGTACGGCAGGTTCCGGTACTTAATGAAGTGGTACAACCTGGTGACACCCAGATGGCAGAGGGACTCATGCAATGCCTGCTGCCTGTCGTCATGCTTAGACGCGCAGGTGCGAGAGAGGGCATGGGGGGGGGGGGGGGGGGGGAGTCGTTAAACTTCCCAGGGCGGTACTGGATGTCGTAGCTGTAGGTTGCCAGCTCGACTCTCCAGCACAGGATCTTGTCGTTCTTGATCTTGTGGGTAGTGTTAAACATTAACGCCACGGCCCGCTGGTCCATGAAGAGGGTGAATCTCCTGCCGGCCAGGTAGTGGCGCCAGTGGCAGACCACTTCCACAATCGCCTGGGCCTCCTTTTCAATGGTGGAGTGCCCTAGCTCGGAGCCGTGGAGGGTCCTGGAGAAGAAAGCGACAGGGTGCCCCTCTTGGTTGAGGGTAGTGGCGAGAGCTACCATGGAGGCATCGCTCTCCACCTGGAAGGGGGAGTCCTCATTCACAGCCTGTATTGTGACATCCGCGATGTCTTTCCTGATGCGGATGAAGGCTGTCTGCGCCTCGGGTTGGAGGGGAAAAGTTGTAGCTTGGGCCAGTAAGCGGACCTTGTCCAAGAAGCGAGGGACCCACTGCGAGTAATAAGAGAAAAGGCCCAGTCACCTGCGGAGGGCCTTTAGCGTGGGGGAGAGGTAACTCCATTAATGGGCGCATCTTTTCCGGATCTGGGCCGACGACTCCATGGGCCACGATGTACCCCAGGATGGCGAGGCGGGTGGTGCTAAACACACACTTCTCCTTGTTGTAAGTGAGGTTCAGCTCCCCAGCCGTCTGGAGGCATTTCTACAGGTTAGCATCGTGGTCTTGCTGGTCACAGCCGCAGATAGTGACGTTATCCAGATACGGGAACGTTGCCTTCAGCTTGTGCCGGTCTACCATGAGATCCATCTCCTGCTGGAAAACGGAGACCCCATTCGTTACCCCCAAAGGAACTCACCGGTACAGACGTCCATCTGTCTCAAAGGCGGTGTAGGGCTTGTCCTTCAAGAGTGTGGGGATTTGTTGATACGCTGACTTCAGGTCAATCGTGGAGAAAACCCAGTAGCGGGCTATCTCGTTGACCATGTCGGCGATCCTCAGCAGGGGGTAGGCGTCCAGCTGGGTGTACCAGTTAATGGTCTGGCTGTAATCCACAACCATCCTCGGCTTACTTCCCACTTTGACCACCAGGACTTGGGCTCTCCAAGGACTGTTACTGGGCTCTATGACACCTTCCGCCAGGAGTTGCTGCACCTCCACCTTGATGAAGTCTCTGTCTCCGGTGCAATAGCACCTACTTCTGGCGGCTCTTGGCTTGCAGCCTAGTGCAAGATGTGGGAAGAGCGTCGGTGGGGATATGCACAGTGTGGAGAGGCTGCAGGTTGGCCGGGGCTGGTAGATTGGTGTGCTGTGTAATGTGAGTGGAGGTTGGGGCCCCACGAAGGCAAGGGTGACATTCTGCAGGTGGCACTGGAAATCTAGGCCCAGGAGGACTTGGGGGCAGAGTTTGGGCATGACCAGGAGCCTGAACCCTGTGTAAGTCTCCCCTCCCACAGTTATATAGGCCAAGCAGCGCCCAAGGGTACCAACAGTCTTATTCTTGCCGGTGAGGGTGATCGAGCAGGTGGTGGGGTGGACTTTTAATCTCAGGGAATGGGCCACGCTTGGGTGAATGAAACTCTCAGTGCTGCCACTGTCGAACAGGTACTTTGATACCTGTCCGTTGACTTGCATGTGCATCAGAGTACCCGAGATCGTGAGGGATGTCCCTGGTCAGCGTGGTGGCGGCCAGGACCATCTCAGAGTTGGAGTCTTCGCTCTCTGGTTGTGCGCAGCGATTTATGGCATCCGGAGGCGTGGGGAGGGTTGGTATGACGGCCTGGTCATCGCCCATGTTGACCACGTCGACATCGGTCGTGGGATGTGGTGTGCGGCAGCCACTGGCACCCGGAGGCGTGGGGAGTGTTGGTAGGGCAGCCTAGTCACCGCCCGTGTTGACGTCGTTGGGGGCCTTCGTGTCAGCCACTGCCTGGCCCAAGATGGCAGCGGCACGTGGGGACCCGTTGCATGGCTGGCCTCCTTCCCCAGCCGTGTTCATTGCGCCGGGGGAAGTGATGTAATCGGGTCCAGTGGCAGTGACATCATTATGTCAGCCGGAAGTGACATCACTGTAGTTCTCGGGATGCTGCGCTGGCGAGGGCGGGGGCTGGTCCAGGTGCTCAGGACACACGCTGAGACAGTCGCTGGCGGGGCTGGATGTTGCACCATCGAGGTCGGGGAAGGAGGAAGTCGTAGCAGGGACAATGACGCTGCCCGGTACGCACACATGGAGGGGTCTGTGGGGGAGGTATTAGAGGGCTGCTGAGCTGCTGGCTGGTTTTGAGAGGTACATTTTAGCGAAGTGGCCTTTCTTGCCACATTGGGAACAATACTGGTTCCTAGCCAGGCAGTTTTGGCGCAATTGTCGGTCTGACCCTCACCAGGACCCACAGTACTTACAGGGGTGCTGGGCACCTGCCACAGCGATGTTTTCCTCCCCATCTCATTCTGGGGCTGCAGTGTGAGAGGGCCATGAGGGAGCCTGGGGGAACCTGGAATCGAAGACTTCAATGTTCAGGGCTGCCGCTTCCAGGGTTTGGACCACTTCCATTGTCTTGGTTAGGGCGTAGATATTGTCTTCAAGCAGCTTCTGCCGAGTGGCCCTCAGACAAAGGCATCCCAGATCAGCCTCTCGACCTCCTCTGCACCTACCCCAGGTTCAGCCAGACACGGTCAGGCCAACTTTTGCAGGTGTCCCAGGTAAGACTCAGCCGTCTCCCCAGGTTGCTGGGCTCGGGTGTTGAGGAGGTACCTTGCACAGAACCGCATTCATGGGAGGCTTGTACAAGTTCTCGACAGTGTCCATTGCACTCTTGTAGTACGTGGAGCAGCCTTTGGTTGCCTGGAAGGCGTGGGGACCCAGCTTTGACTGGAGTAGGACCAACCTCTTCCAATCTGAGTCTAGGTTGCCACTTTCGTGTGCCTCGATGATTGCCTCGACCACGTGCTGCCAGATCTCGAAGCGTGTCTGGGCTTCCGGGTGGCATGGGTCAACTTCGAGGCTCCTTGCGCTCAGGAGTTTTTCCATGGCAGCCGTGGGAAAATTTTGTGGATTAAATTGTGGTGTGCTGTTAGCCAGAATCAGACACACACAAAGATAAAGACTGTACAACAGGCTTTAATCCACAAAGACTTCCACAGAGTCAGGCTGGCTGTAGCTGCAGTAACTCTGAGCGAGCTTCGGGAGGCCGGCGCAGGCTTATATCTCAGAGGGTGATTGACACCCGACCAGGTGGGGCTTGATCCCTTCAGGCCGACTGATTGACAGCTGGCCAGGTGTTGTCCTGTCCCCTTACACTCCTGCAGGTACAGAGGTTTCCCCCTGCAGTTGGCTGGCAGTACACTCCTGCAGGTACAGGTGTTGCCCCCTGCAGTAGGCCAGTGATGTACCACCACACATACAACCACTTTTACAATAATAAATTAAAAAAAAAACAAAATAGTACATGAAAAGCAAAGCAGTGTCTTTGGTTCATTGATCATTCAGGAATCTGACGGCAGCGGGGAAGAAGCTGTCCTTGTGCCACTGAGTGCTTGTCTTTAGGCTCCTGTACCTTTTCCCGCAAAGGTAGCAGAGTGAAGAGGGCATGGGCTGGGTGGTGGGGATCTTGGAGGATAGAGCCTGCTTTTTTTTTTTTAAGATACTGCCTCTTCAACTCTCTGGAGTATTTTTTTTTGTCTTGAGAGTGGCACCTCCATACCAGACAATGATGCAACCAGCCAGAATATGTTCCACAGTACAACTGTAGAAGTTTGAGAGTCTTCAGTGACATACTGAATCTTCTCAAGCACCTCAGAAAGAATAGCTGCTGGTGAGCTTTCTTTGTGATTGCATCCACATGGAGGCTCCAGGACAGCTCCTCAAAGATGTTGACACCCAGGAGTTCTTGACCCTCTCCATTACAGAGCCCTCAATTAGGACTGGGTCATGTTCCCCTGACTTCCTTCTGAAGTCCACAATCAGCTCCTTGGTTTTGCTGATGTCGAACGCAAGATTGTTGGCATGACACCACTCATCAGCACCCAAGATATACTTAGCAGGAACAGTAAAATGTAATGACTGATTCATGATTAATACAATTGTGTGACAGAATATTATGAAAATAACTTTTACTTACCGTTTCACAATGGAGTTAAATCCCTGAAATAAGAAATTGAAAACAAATGTAAAATAACATATTGAATGCGAAAGAGACCAAATCATACTGAAAAAGTGGTAATTATAAAAGACAGTAAAAAGGAAGAAAAGTTGTAAAGAATATAATTTTACACCAAAGACAGGGAGCTGGAAGATGTGCTGACAAGAACAAAAGGCCGGTGTGGGCCCAACCACCCATTTCCTTGGAATGGAAATCCACTGAAAGGAAGGTGGCAGAACTACTTAAGGGCAAGGATTTTAAATATAATGAGAAAGGATGAGGGTAGAGAATGAACAGGTGGATTAGAGTTTCTGCAGTAGTTTCCTACAATGGACGCAAGCCACAGCTGTGGCTGCTGCTCTGAACCCAAGAGTGGGAATTTTAGTGGGAGCTGTAGATTGGAGTTTTAATGTTCCCAATACTTAAACAGACTTCATCCACAGGTCGGCAGCTCAAGAGCACAGAAGTGCTGAGGGCCGAGCAGCAGTGATGACGGTCATCAACCTACATGTGGAACGTGAACCACATAGTGACAGAAAGGGAACCTCTGCACATCCATCCAACCACTTCATTTTCTTCCGTTGTTGAGCACGCTACACAATCACAGCAGTATGGAGAGCAGGAAAAGCAGCCTTTGTGAGTATTATATGGAACCACTTCCCCTGTCACGTTCCCTTCCTCTCCCTTCCGTCTCCTTTCCCACAAACATGATAAATTCTTACCTCATCCCTTATCACATCCAATCAACACCTTTTGATGGTTTGGATTCCTCCCGCAGACAGCATTGTCTGAATTCTGAGATTTTTGAGATTTCCTGCACCTGGCTTATTCTGCTTATTCCTTGAAGAAGGGCTCAGGCCCGAAACAATGGCAATATATCTTTGTCTCTTATGTACTCTGAAAAGACCCTTTGAGTTCCTCTGGCATTTCAGTGTGTTTTTACTACAATCACAGCGTCTGCAAACTTTTGTGTTTCAGTCAGTCAATAAGAAGCTGTTAAAATGGATTTGTATTAGAGGTGAAGTAATTCAATTACTTCACAGCACTGCAGAGTTCACTATTCTCACCTGGGCACCGATTAATATCATTCAATCACCTGGAGCACAATGAAGGTCCAGATCACTAATTTCCTTTAACAGAAAGCTTAATTGAGGATAATTATTTAAGCATGCAGATTTGTCCAGGTTGCATTTCATTCATAAATAAAATAACTAACTCACATCTTGTGTTTAATATTCTTGTCCCTGCCTACACCTTTTGCTACCAACTCCAAAACCCTGTCTCTCTCTCCACATCAATGGTGTTTCCCCACACATTCACCCACCCACCTAATTTTCTTTTCCCTTTGATCACCTCTCTCATCATCCCATCCCTCTACCTGGTAATACCTTACCTTCACCTATTATCTACCAGCTTCTATCCTTACCCTCTACAGTACTGTTACATCTGGAATTTTTTCTTTAAATTTAGACATACAGCACAGTAACATTTTGGCCCACAAGTCTGTGCTACCCAATTTACACCCAATTCACCTACAATCCTGATACGTTTTGAATGGTGGGAGGAAACCAGAACCCCCGGGGGAAAACCCAGGGAGAATGTACAAACTCCTTAAAGTCAGCACAGGATTCAAACCCCGGCTCCGATCACTGGTACTATAAGGCGTTGTGTTAACTGCTATACCAACCTTGCCACCCTTTGCTCTCAGTCCAGGTGAAGGATCTTGACCCAAGATGTCAAATTACACCTTTTACCTCCACGGATGCTGCTTGATCTTTTCTTCCAACACTTTTTTGTAGATTCCAGCTATCTCCTGTCTAGACTAATCTAAATGGCTGCTATTTGAGTGCTGAAACTAATGAATTGGCCATCAGTCACCACAATAAAAGGAGAGGTTTATACATGGGGAAATAGGAAGGTAAAATATACTAATAGTAAACTAATAACAAAAGGTAGAAGTTCAGGCTGACAGTGAAACTAATTACTAACTATTCTACACAATTAAAGCATATACAAATGCGAAATCAAGTAATTAAATTGCAAACTGCTGAAGGTACTCATGGGTTGAACAGTATCAGTGGAAGCAAAGGGATGGTTGACGTTTTGGGTTGAGACTCTACCTGATGCAGATTATGGAGGGAAAATAGCCACAATGTGGAAGTGAGAGGGGACGGTGACCATTTTCTCTCTCCATCCTCAATCTTAATACAGCATGTTGAGCAAAACATTGACCATCTATTTGCTACACTGATATTGACCACTGATTTCCTCCAGCAGTTTATTTTTTTCTCCACCATGCAGTCTCTCGGATTTCCAAATAAATGTAATCAGTAATCTTCAATTAAAAAGTGAACATTTCATTGCCATCACTACTTTTCCCCATTACCTCAATAAATAGGATATCTTCATTCTTTGAAAGATTGTTGAGGTATGTCAGAGATTCCTCAAATTCTGTCATCAAATTCTGGAGTGCAAGAATTCTCCCATCAATCTCTGTCATGATACGAATCTGTTCCTTATCCAGCTGTTCATATGCTTGCTTTTCCTCCTCTTCAATTTGCTGCCTGAGAGCCTCATATTTCCTCAGAATATTTACTTTCTTCTTCTTCGTTGCTTCCTTCAGAAAGGAAATTTCAATGATGGCACAATAAAAATTCTGCATTCATAATTCATCACATCACTGGTGTCAGCTACTGTTTTGATAGTAGCTTGCTCACCCCAGTCAGAAGATAGTGGTGGAAACAAACAGTAGGCTGGGTCCACATTGATTAGGGAATAATGCATTCTAATCTTTTGAACAAGACATCGACTCCCCAAGGGGAGATAAAACATCTTTTAGCCATATTTGGAAAAGAAACGCATATGTTCTCCTCAGCAGCTGGCCAATATCTCTCTCACAAACACCAGTGGTTAGCTCATTACTTTTTGTGCGCTATTCCGGAATGCAAATTGTTTATTTTATTTACTGCACGATAAACAGGAAATTTTTGTTAAAGGTAATAGAATGAAGGTGGACTTACTAGCGATCTCAACATCTTCCCTCCCTTCTGGGTGTCAGCCGTCGTTCCCTTTGATTTGGAGAGGCTGGTGGGATGATAGATGAAGACACTTTGTTCCTTGTTGTCATAGGGGCAGAGGAGACTAGGGCAGAGGTGTGGATAATGTGGGTGAGGGCCAAATTGATGGCAGTAGAGAGGAAGACATTTTTTGTAGGAGGAGGACTGAGTTCCTCCAGTAATTTTGTGTTTTTACTGCAATCACAGTGTCTGCAACTTTTATGTTTCATTCCATTAAGTTTATTTTAGGCTTGCTATTTTTTGCATTAGTGGTGAGAACTCTTATACCCAGAATAAAAGGGAATTTAAAAAAAATTTGGAAGTGGATCGTATTATTGAAGATCTGGACAAATGGTCAAATTGAGAACTTTCTGACTGAAGAGGTGACAACACCATATGATGTGAAAATGGAGATTTTCAAATTCCCAGACCAACCAATTTACTCACCAGAGCATCTTCTTTTTCTTTCTGAAGACCTTCCAGTGCTCGCTGCAACGTCTCCGTACTGACCCTGAGCTTCTCTTGATTTTTAAATGCCCAGACCAACCAATTTACTCACCAGAGCATCTTCCTTTTCTTTCTGAAGACCTTCCAGTGCTCGCTGTGACGTCTCCGCACTGAGCCTGAGCTTCTCTTGCTGTTCTTCAAAGCCATTCTAACAGAGTACCACATAAATACGGTCATTGGAAGTTGCTAAACACAACACTAAAGTAAGGAGCAACACACTTTCACACACTTACTCTCATCTCGCTCACTGCCTGGCTGATGCTAATAACGTCATGGCCCTTGTGGTTTCCCAATAGAGCGCAGAAGGTGCAGACACAGAGGGCGTCGTCTTTGCAATAAATCTCCAGCAACCTCTCATGCACGGTGCATTTCCCCGAGGCCATGTCTGGAGTGGGGTCGGTGAGGGGGTGGCTCTGAAGCATCGCGTTCTCGCTATGCAATCCATGGTGCGCGGAACACATGGACACTTGGCACCGAAGGCAGCTTTTCACGGCGGTGCGCTTTTTCTTGGTGCAATAGCTGCAAGGGACAGCGTCCTGGGAGATGTCCAGAGCTCTGTACCTCTCCACTATGTTTGCCAGTTGGAAATTCTTCTCCAAGACAGGCCTGACTGTGGAGCCCGTTCGGCACTGCGGGCAGGTGTAAGTGCCAGAATCAGGCTCCCTCCACAATTCCTCCACACAGGCTCGGCAGAAGCTGTGCCTGCAGCTGAGGATCACGGGCTCGGTGAAGATCTCCAGGCAAATGGTGCAGGTTAACTCTTCCTCCAACGGCTCCTGTTGAAGAGCGGAAGCCATGTTGAGTGACGGACACCGGAAGTTGAGGGCGGAAAGCGCACGGGTGCACAACCCTGTCCACCGCACAAAGTTTCCCCTTGAAAACACAAGAGACTGAAGACGGTGGGATCTGGAGCAAATCCCTCCGCGGGTCAGGCAGCACCTGTGGACCCTTTTCCTCCTTAACTTGTCCTGCCAATAAGGAGCCCAGAGTATCCCCTCTCACGCTGTTTGGTTGGTTTCTTTGGCAATTCGATTTGTAACCAAAGGCTGCCTTCAAACTGGAGGGATGATGGTGAATCAGGATTGATCGCAGCGTTATATAAATCAGCGGCATCCTCGACAGATGAAAATTAAGAGGGGGCGTCAACAGAGATGAGTAATATATGCACAGATAGGCAGGAGACTGAAAATGGTTAAGATCTGCTAAACCAAACAGCGACGGGATCAAACTAGACGACGGGATCGGGTGGGGAGTAAGGACACTGGCAGCCAAACCCGGAGTGAGAGCTGGGTCTGTTTGCCCAGAATGTTGGCTTGGGGAGTGTGGCCATCAATGCTTCTTCTGTATTGGCTAAGGATTTTAAAAAAAAATCAAAGTTATGAAAAATGTCATGTGCCTAGACTTCTGTTCATATAAATATTACTCAAAGCGGAAAAGTCTCTAACTTTAAATTACTACGTGGTACCTACTGCTGTCAAACGCTGTACTCAGAAAAACGTTTCATGGATTATCTGTTATTCCAACCAAGAGGATATCTAATTTAACTGAATATGGAGCCAGGAGAAGTGAGGGTGACAACTGTAATCCCCCCCCCCCCCCCCCACCAATCCTCATAGGGACTTATTTCTGAGTTTCTTGCCGCCACTTTACCCTCCTACCCTCCCTGCCTTGATCTTGCAGCTCTTTAATTCCTGAAATGTACCCATGCTGTACAATACCCAAGCACTAGTCCGGGCCTTTTTCAGCAATCCTTGTACTCGTCATTTATCCAATCCCAGATCTGTTAATTGACCTTAATTCTGTACTTCTTTCCCATTTAATATAATATTTCTTCTATTTATGAAAAATTATATCCATTCTATGAGGAACATGTGAAAAATTCACTCCATTTAACACGCATACTGTCCACAAATTTTGTGTCATAGTACGTAAGCTTGAAGTTCAGTAATGAATTGCAGCTGTAATCATTAGAAATTTATAAAGCAGATATAAAAATACTGTCATAATATAAACAAGGTTAAAATATTTTCTTAAGCACATTCTGACCTCATTAAGTCTTTACTAATTGGAGATCAATTCTATATTAAAATTACACATGAAAATCCAAAGAAAAGTTAAACTGACATATTAACACATCATTCATCCTTTAGTTACTTCTCCAGCCTAAACTATTTAAATTCTTTCCTGGTTAGTTTCCTGTTTTGCATTTTCCACCAGCTAATATCAAACCCTGCTGTTCACTCTTAATTCACACTGAGACCATGATATTCATCTTTATCTTCCCATGTCATCTGTGTGCATTGATTTGAATTTTCATTCTTCACGTGACTCTATAGCCATGTTCCCTCTTATGTTGCTAACCTCCACTGTATGATCATGGTGAGTTTATTGTAATACACATTGTACCTTGTATATATGCACAGAAGTTCTTGTTGCACCCAAAGTTTCTTGTAAAGAAAAGCTATAATAGTAAATGAATTGAATTAAAAAATAATAACCGGGGAGAGCAGAGACACAGCACTGATCCGGTGGATTCAACTGCATGGTCCTAATGTCAGTGGCTTTGTACAGGCATTAACTAGCCTGTTATAGAGGAGCCGACAGTGTTTTTAAACTAAAATCCTGCAACATGGGTTGACACCAGTGTTTGGTAGTGGCCAGCAGGGGTTATGGACTCCAGGGAGCAGCAGAGGGCACTAGAAGCAGAGAGACAGCTCTCGTTGAGGAGGAGAAGCAGAGGAGACAAACCCACAGGGCAGTGATCACTGCAGTGTACCAGCGAGGGGCTCAGTGGCTGAGGGAGCCACACAGGCTGTGGGCGACTTCCATTCGGGGGACCCGCACAGAATGCTGGAGACAGACTGTAGAAACCAGGATAAGCTTCAAGTTTATTTATCATTCAATTGTACCAGGACAACCTGACAAAACAGTGTACCTCAATAAATAGGATATCTTCATTCTTTGAAAGATTGTTGAGGTATGTCAGAGATTCCTCAAATTCTGTCATCAAATTCTGGAGTGCAAGAATTCTCCCATCAATCTCTGTCATGATACGAATCTGTTCCTTATCCAGCTGTTCATACTAACATGGTGCAAACACATACAACAAACTATACATACACAGAACTTGTATACTGTACATGTTTTACATACATATATTAAAATAAATATTATTAATAAATAGTAGAGTCATGGGGAGATGCTTTAGCGTTCAACAATCATTCAGCAGTCTCACAGCCAATGGAGAAAAAGCTGTTCCTCTGCCTGGTGGATCTTGCTCTACACTTCTGTACACCTTTCCTGACAGAAGTAGCTGAAAGATTTTGTGTGCGGAGTGGTAGCGGTCCTCTCTGATTTTGTGAGCTCTCTTTAAACGGTAAATCACATCGATTGGGGAGGAAGAACTCTGCGATCTTCTCTGCTGCTTTTATGATCCTTTGGATTGACCTCAAATCCAATGCTTTACAACAAAACAACCGTACCATACTGTGATGTTACCGGCCAGAACGCTAGATAGATAGAGCTCCCATAGAACAGAGTTGACAGCTATTAATGTGTAGTGGAAGGTGGTCATCTCTGGTCCAAAGTCCACAATCATCTCCTTTGTCTTGCCCACATGGAGATTTAGGTTGTTATACTCACAGCATTACCCGAGATTTTACACCTCATCATTGTTACCAATGAGCCCAACTACTGTTGTATCATCTGCAAACTTGATGACACTTGGACCTGGATCTGGCGATGCAGTCGTGGGTCAGCAGTGTGAACAGGAATGAAGTGCAGCATGGTTCAGCATGATGGTGCTTGGAGATTGACTGTGGTTTTACCATTGGGAAGTCCAGAATCCAGTTACAGAGAAAGGTGTTGAGTCCCAGCAAGGACAGCTTCTCCCCAGCCTCTGGGGTATGATTGTATTAAATGCTAAGCTGAAGCCAATGAACTGCAGTGTGGCATATGAGACATTGTTCTCCAGGTGGGTCAGGATGGAGTGGAGGTCAAGATTATAACATTATCAGTGGAACAGTTCCATCTGTCTGCAAATTGAGGTGGGTCCAGCATTTCTGGGAGGAGCACTCTGATGCGTTTGATCACCAGATGCTTGAAGCATTTTATAATAATGGTGGTCAGTGCCACCGGACAGTTGTCTTTGAGCCTGTTACTGTCACCCTCCTTGGTACTAAGATAATGGTAGATGCCTTAAAATCTGTGGGGACGATAGACTACTCCAGTGATGTTTTGAAGATGTCAATGAGGATCTCAGTCAGTTGGTTTCAGAACACAACTGGGTATGTTGTCTGGTCCTACTGCTTTGATACGATTCCCCTCAACTTAGCTATGTAAGGGGGGCTGTGATTCAGGGAGATGGAGCTTTATTGGCGTCAGCCAGTTTTTCTCAACAAACAATGCACAGATGTTCAGTCTGTCCAGAGGGAGGTGTTGTCATTGTCAGGTATCAGAGCCGGGATTTTGAGAGGGCACGGAGGGCAAGGACTCCTGAAGGGCCTTCGTGTCGGAACTTTGGATTTGGAGCTCAGGTTGCTGATGAATCAAACAGGAATCTGTGCATCTGCAGAGGGTGGAGGAGCACTGGAGGCAAATCCACAGACACTCAGTGACTCATTGCTTCTCTTTCACTGTAAGGGGTGCTGTGTGACACGACTGATGACTCTGTCTGCCTTACAGCAGGCAGAAGGCATTTTTGTGTAATATTACATGTTCTGTACATTACATGACAATAAAGGAATTTTGATCTTGCCTCTGACCAAACAGGTGAAATGATCCAAGTGTGGAATAGTCAACAACAACTGTGAATTTGCAGATACCAAGGGAAATGTGACGGGAGCTTGAGCTGAATTTGTGTCAGGGAGAGGAGAAAATGCAATAGCCAAATGTATTTATTTATAAGATAGCCTCAATGCCACTGAGTAGGATGGTCTGTTGTTTTTTTTTAAGATCTATTCCTGTACCTTTCTTAACATGCTCCCTTTTCCTGCAACCTTGCCTTATTCAAACGGGTCAATTTTTAACATTTCTTCGAATAAAACAATAAATACAATTAATTTTAATGGGGAGCATTCAAGATGGTATGTTGTCTCCCTGGTTCTAGGGTATCTGATATTATGAGCTCCAGTTTTAGTAAAATAGGATTATCACTGTAAGGGACAGTATAGAGAGGAGGAACTGAATGGTCACAGTTAACATTTCACACAGGCACCATCACAACACAAGTCACAACCCAGCTAAAATTCGATACATTGGAAGAACTGAGGGAAGGCTTGTCAAAGTCTGTTCCAGATTCGATACATTTGCAAACACATCGTGATTTTGCAAGGGAGAACCATTCTGATGCTGGAGAGAAAACAGCTTTTTGAAGCAGATTGTAGCCAGCTATTTTATGGAATTCAGAGCAAAGCATCCTCTGTTAATGACTGGACCTTTTCAGAGGAGTGACCATTGCCAGGAGGGTCTTTTGGGAAGCAAAGTGGCTCATATTGATTGTGGCTAACAGTGAAGGTCACTTGGAAACCAGGGTTTTGGAAGCTTCGTGCAGGCTGCCCAATTTGAGTCTTGTCTACAAAAAGGACCAGGAGTGTTACGACCACAGCTCGTGTGGATGAACATTTCTTCAAAGGCAACACAAGGAGAATTTGTGAGTCTGTAGCAGACACAACTCCCGTCTCCCCATCAGTTCAACATTAATTCTGGGCATCAAATTTCAAAGGCTTAAGCTTCAACTCTGAATTGAAAAGACTGAAATTTGAAGTAACTTTCTGGATTTTGACCTGGATTGTAATGGTTTGGAAAAATCACATACTAGTACAACTGCACATACTGGGGATAGATTTAGTGTTAAGGATAATTTAAGAGTTAAAACTATAGTTTAAGGGTAAAAATAAAATTAGTGTTTTAAAATTAAACACTGTCTGGTTCATTGTCTATTGCTGCTTGTTACATGCGGTTCTTTATGAACAATTGCAGAAGATTCTGGAGGAGAAGGTTATTAGAAAAATAATAAGAAGCAGGGTCTTGGTAATCTCTGCTTTACTCTTGGTGCCACGGGTCAGTTTGTAAGGCATATGAGGATTGTCAAATGAATGTGTGGGTGGAGAGACAGTGCAGGAGGGAGGATGCAAATTCACAGGGCAGCTTGACCAGTTCAGGGAAGGTGGGACCTCTACCAAATAGGTTTCCAGTTAGAATGAATAACTCACAGTCATCTATGCTATTCCACCAAGGTGAATTAACAGTATGAACAGGAAGTTAAACAGATTCTGAAGGAATACATGCTAAATTCCGTTGGAAACAGAAAAAAATAATGATAAAGCTTGAACGGCAGAGAAGAAAGATTAGATAATGACAAAAACTAAATAATACATAACTTATCATAAATATTGTTTATAAAGCATAAAAGCAGCTCTTTAAAGCAAAAGCTAGAAGGGATACATGGGGGCATGGAACCCCAACCCTAATGGAAATAAAGCTTAAAAGGAACAGGACTGGAATCTTAAAGTTCTTGTTTGCAGAGTATGACAGATTATGTTATATTTAAATTGTGGGGTTTTTAGTTAGGTCAAAACAGATCTCATTCAAAAGGCCAGTCCTCTGCTCAAGCCAGACAGTCCAGGTTCCGAGTGCCTTTACAAAAACTTTGAAGAATGCCTATAAGGACTTCACAACTAGGTGTTAATTGGACATGCTGTGGAGTAATGGATTATTGTTTTGGAAAGCAACAGATGAACGAACTCAGAAGATTAGGTCCGGTGCCGCAGTCTATCTGAATGTGGTTTGCTGTTCTCGGAAGGTCATGTGGTTTTATAAGCAGAGAGAGGGTCAAACAGGCTTTTCTCTGAGAGAGAGAGAGAGAGAGGGAGAATTTAGTTCTACAGTTCAGCAGCAGCAGCTGGGACTAGAACAGTACAAGCTGGGAAACTTGTGGAAAACCCCATTTTGAAGACAGTTTGTGAGTTCTTAGTTCAGCCTGGTCAAAGCCCTTGTGGTCTATAGAAGAGGAGATCGCTGGATGTATAATGTTTCACTTGAAATAAGGGAAACAAAAAGGTGACCTGAAAGAAAGAGGTTATCATCAGGAAAACCCTGATGGGCCAAGTTCCTTTGGCAAGACACTGATCGGAAGTAAGCAACAAATCTCTTTCTGAAAACTGTCAAGAACCTTCCTGAGTGGTTACCATTTACCTTTCAAGCACCAAAGCCTGGTGAATTTCATAAATGTTAAATTCTGTGCACAGATTAAGAATTGCCTGATACCAGTGAACTTGTAGTAGTGAGAAGTGAGATTGGACTGTGAATCAAAGAACTTTCCTGAACTTATATACACATTACATACACGTGCGCTTAGAATTAGAAGTGGATTAAGTTAGGTTGTTAAGTTAATAGTAATAAGTTAAAGTTTGATCCTGTTTTCATGTTTAAAGATAATTCAAAGTAACTTTTCTTTAAGTAACCATTTGTCTTGGTGAATTTCTATTGCTGCTGGGTTTTGGGGTCCTCTGAGCACGTAACAAGGGTTTTTAGTGAACCATTGAAAGGGAGACTCAGTAGGACAAATGGACAGCCTGAGTTAGAATCAAAATTAATTGTCATGAACATGACAAAACTACAAAATATATGTTACCCTCAGGATAAGCTGCTCAGCTGTTTTTTGTTAGTTGTTTTTTTTTAATTTCAGTAGGTTAGGTGGGTTTTTTTAATATAATACTTTTGATTTTTTTTTCATTTTCACCTATTGCAGTGGATTGAGTTTATGCTGTTTGAAGTTTGATATTAATATATTTTTGCGATACTACGTTTTCAGTTTCGTTCCCTTTTCTTTGTTGTATTTCCTATAAAAACCAATAAAAAATTGAAAAAGAAAAAAGGAAATTATTTTTTTGAGGCAGCATTGCAGGTTCAAAATTGTTATATGTTACATTGAAAAATAAATTAGTGCAAGAGAAAAGTGAGGTGGTGTCGGAGTCATTGTCCATTCAGAAATCTGATAGCAGAGGAGAAGAAGCTGTTTTTGTACCATTGGGTGTTTGTGTTTGGCCTCCTGTACCTCCTTCTTGATGGTAGCAGAGGGCATGGCCTGGGTGGTGAAGGTCCTTTAGAGGCTGCTTTCTTGAGATACCACCTCTTGTCAATGTCCTTAATAGAGCGAAGACTGATGTCCATGATGGCACTGGCCGAGTTAACCATTCTCCAGATTTTTCCTGTCCTGTGCATTGGCACCTCTGTACCATACAGTGATGCAACAAGTCAAAATGCTCTCCATGGTACACTTGCAGAAATTTTGAGTCTTTGGTGAGTCCTCAAACTCCTCATAAACTATAGACAATGGTGAGCTTTCTTAGTGATTGCATCGACATTGAGATCCCAGTACACATCCTCAGGAATGTTGACACCCAGGAATTTGAAATTCTTGACCCTCTCCACTGCTGACCCCTCAATGAGGATTAGTTGTGTTCTCTTGATTTCCTCCTTGGTTTTGCTAACGTTGAGTGCAAGGTTGTGACACCACTCAAATCGCTGATCGAACTCACTCTTGTACACTTCGTCATTGCGATTTGTGATTCTGATGATGACATGGTGTCTAAGAAAATTTATATACAGTATTGGAATTATGCTCAGCCACACAGTCTTGGTTCAGCGAGTAGAGCAGCGGCCTAGGCATGCATCCTTGAGGTACATCTATGTTGATTGTCAATGAGGACTTCTTGTTTCCGATTCATACTGACTGTGGTCTGCTGATGAGGAAGTCAAGGATCCTGTTGCAGAAGAGGATTCAGAGGCCCAGGGTTTTGAGCTTGTTGATCAGTACTAAGGGTATGATGGTGTTGAAAGCCGAGCTGAAGTTGATGAAAAGTAGCCTGATATACGTATTGCTGTTGTTTGGGTGATCCAGGGCTGAGTGGAGAGTCAGTGGGATTACAACTGCTGTGGAGTAATTGTGCTGGTAGGCGATTTGCACATCTTTACTTAGGGGTGAGTTAATTCTGAGCATGACCAATCTCTCAATGCATTTAATCTCTATGCTACTGGTCATTAGGCCCTCTTATGGTGAAAATAAGCGATTTGTAAAGACAGGTTTCCTCTACCTTTAAGGTGCTCTACTTACTTCCATAAAGATCCAAAGCAGGATTGGCTGGTCCAACTTGCTTCACATTTCCTCCGCCAAGGGGGGTAGTGATCAGAGGTGGAGCGAAGTAGCTCCACCTCCTGTGTAAAAGATTGCCACTGAAAGAGGCTCCAAACAGGAAGTTTGGGTGATTGACATCACGCTGACAGCACTGTCACCCCACTGCGCTGACAGAGCGGCCGGTGGAGCTGTCAGGCTGCACTCGATCACTCCGCCATACTCCTCACACCACCCCTTCGACCAGATGGCTGGGACTCTGCAGGTTCCTGGTGGTGGTTTCATTCAACACTGGGTGCATAGGGCTTGTAGATTCTGTGAACTGTGCAGCTGGGTATGGGGCTGTCAGGAAGTGGGGTGGCAGGGCTGCTATGCTGCACATCCTGCCCCCCTTTTGCCATGAGAAGCCAGTACGCTGCTCTGGGCTACATAAAAGAACTGCGCTATCCAACTTTTCCGTCATCTGCATAAAAGGTAAATTTGCCTTTTTAAAAAAAAATCAAGCAGATGATAACACAGCTTTTATGCATAAAACCTCTTATTGAGGCAACTCACTCTTTTGAAGCAGGTGGGAACCTCCATTAAGAGATTGAAAATGTCTGTGAACACTCCAGCTAGTTGGTTGGCACAGATTTTCAGTACCCTGCCAGGTACGCCATCAAGAAGGGTTCACCCTCTTGAAGAATGCTCTAACATTGGCGTCAGGTGCAGATATTAAAGGGTCGCCAGGTTCTGCTGGGGCTCGTATTGGTGCCATACTTCTCAATGAGTCACAAACTTTATCGGATCAGGCTCTGAATCTCCCCTTGCTATTGCTCTGACAACATAACAGGATGTTCTGCACGATTGCAGTCACTTTCTCACAAATATAACTGAATAGAGAACACACCATAGAAATGGGTTCTTCGGCCATCTAGTCTGTGACAAACTAATATAATTTACTTTTTGTATATTAATGTCTCTTTTAATAATTAAGCAAGTATCCTACGGTTGTTGATCTTCACAAAGTACCTGGTTGGCTTCAGCAAGTAAGAATTTCAGTGCATATGTACATTGTACAATGTATATGACAATAAATTATTATTATTAACCATTGGACAGCTTTCACGACGCGACTTCCAACCTTTCAGCGGGATTAACAAGGATATTCTGCATCGTTATTTCCCTCAAGGTTGCGGCGATCCGGCATCTTTGACTGTTACCACCTGACCTCTCACCCCTGCAACAGCCCGCCAACACACTCAGGAAACACGCAAGACTACGACTCCCAGAAGACCACGCGCGGAGACCGAACTGTCACCGGTTGTCAGGGCAACCTGGGTACAAGGTTCACCATTTCTCAATTCTGGCCAATGGAAAGTGAAAGAGCCGGATCGAGAGACCAGCAGCCAATAGAAATGTGTGGTGCATATTGAATCGCCGCGCTCCGTCTAATTATTGTCCAATCGTGGAAGCGAGGGTTCTACCAATCGGCCAATCAGAGAGCAAGTTGCTTCGGACGTCGTCGATGGCCAGAGACACCTCGGGAAGCGATCGCCCTCAGCGAGCAGTGAAGGGGGTGCGAGTAACGGCGTGGCTTCGTTACAGCGGCTGAGCGGCGGCGCAAGAGGTGAGGGCACAGTCGGCACGCCGGGGCCCGGGCCGGATCGATGGGAGAGGTGGACCCTCTGCGGGTCGTCGTGCTGATGAGGGAGGGAGGGAGGGAGGAGGCAGACACACGGGGCTCCGGGCCGTGTTGGTGGGAGAGGGGGAGACGCATCGGATATACGACTTCATTAGCGTGTCTAGAGAGAGAGAGATCAGGCGGCCGGGGTTTGTGAGTGAGGGGTTGTGATGGCTGGGTAAATCAGCTGGGAGCCCAGATCTTTTCCTCATCAGACCGTATTAGTGCAAGAGGAAGATCCAGTGAATGTCTTGGGATTGTTCTGAAAGGCCAGCGGGAAACGTGGACGTGTTCGAGATGGGTTCCTGCCTGCATTACTGAGGACGGGAGATATGTCAGATTGTGGCCTGTTAAATGGACTGGGTAGTTTTATTAGATCTGGGCTTTGTGGCTTGGAATGCAGGCACATCAAGCTTGAGATTGTTAAGTCTGGAGGTGGCCAGACTGCATTGCTGAGAGGTGAGATAGAACAGGCCTCAAGCATCGCTTTTAAGCTAGAAGAAGAGACACGTCAGGTCCTGGGGCTGTGGTAGCGAGACATGAGCCCTGACATTACTGAGCCATGTCGAGCTTTGGGCAATGTTATTGTGGGACTAATCAGGCTCCATATTGAGACCTTATGATATTAATTGGTGTCAAGGCAAATTAGGCCCCAGGTAATGTGAAAGAGAAAGGGTAGAGATGTATCATTCAAGGGATGAGAGGTGTCAAACTGGTCATGAGCTTGGGGGAGACCTTGAAAGATGCTGGATAGCTGTGAGTCAAAAGGCATCAAAGGTAGTGTTAATCAGAGAAGAATGAAAATGCAGCAATGCCTGGAAATGATTGGAGGAGAGAGACGCACTATTTGAAAACCATCTACTGAGATAGGCTTATGAGATACGAGTCCCCTTTCTGTCTGCATGAATCAGTTGATGACACAGATGTGGTCAATGATTCTCTTGCTGATTAGCTAAATGTAAGTATTTAGGGGCTTGAAGTGATATTAGATTGTTGCTTCAAGATCAGTTTTATTCGACTAGAATCTTGATTTTCCTTTTTGAAGTTCCTTAACTGTGTGCATGTGGATTTTCTCATGTTGATTGGTGGAGAAGTATGCCACATACTTTCTTCTTCCCCATGTGTTAGGAACATAGGAAGTAGGAACAGGAGTTGGCCAAAAATGGCCCATCGAGCCTGCTCCGCCATTCAATACGATCATGGCTGATCTAATTTATGACCTAACTCCACCTACCTGCCTTCTCCCCATATCCCCTAATTCCTCTGTCATGTAAAAATTTATCTAACCAAATTTTAAATATGTTTAATGAGGCAGCCTCAACCACTTTCCTGGTTAGAGAATTCCAAACATGCACTACTCTCTGGGAAAAACTATTTTTCCTCATCTCTGTCCTAAATCTACTCCCCCGAATCTTGAGACTGTGTCCTCTCGTTTTAGTTTCCCCGGCCAGCTCAAAAAACCTTCCTACATCTATCCTATCCATACCCTTCATAATCCTATATGTTTCTATAAGATCTCCTCTCATTCTTCTGAACTCGAGCGAATACAATCCTAGACGATTTAATCTTTCATCATAAGTCAACCCCTTCATCCCAGGGATCAACCTAGTAAACCTCCTCTGGACCGTCTCCAAAGCCAGTATATCCTTCCTCAAATATAGAGATCTGAACTGGACACAGTACTCCAGGTGCGGTCTCACCAGTACCTTATACAGTTGCAATATTACCTCCCTACTCCTGAATTCAATTCCTCTAGCGATGAAGGCCAACATTCCATTTGCCTTCTTAATAACCTGCTCAATAATGGGTTTTGGCTCAAAGCATCAAATATTATTTTTCTTCTACTGATGCAATAGCCTGCTAAGATCTTTTAGAAGATTGTGTTTAATCCAAATATGAATTAAGCAACCACTTGTTCACATAACTCTGTTCGATGCGCTACCTGATTTTAGAGTTGCATATAATTTAAATTCTCCATTGCATTCCCACTCAGACCAGCCGGTCTTGCATGATTCCAATGAAACTGTCAATTCAAAAAGTAATATTTGTTCGAGGTTAGTTACAAGAGGTTTTTAATTTATGCCAGTACAGAAAAAAGCTTATCTGCTTGCCATGGTAACTTTGGGGTTTCTGTTGCCACAGATCCTGTCAGATCTGCTGGCTATTGCCAGCATTCTCTTCAATTTCAGATATCCAGTAACTGCAGTGTTCATTATCTCACAGTTCCAGCATTGATTTCTTTCTTTCCTCCTTTATCCTTGTTCTTTTCCTTCCACTTGCATCTCCCCAGAATACATCATCTGAAATTACAAGCCATCACCACTCTCTTAAATGACATCTTAAACTTTCATTGAGTTTAGTTTCTCTTAATCGCCATTCTCTCATTCTAATGAAAGACAATTGATTTAATGCATTTGTTTAATGTCTCTTCCCATGGATGCTGCCTCAACAGCATTTTATTTCAGGTATCCACCATCTGTATTTTAAAATTTTTAAAAAATTCTTCCCTCTGCTTTTTGCCATATAAATCACCTTGTTGTTTTATTCCAGGTTCCAATGAGCACCCAACAGTTTCCACGACCTGGTGTATCTTCGACAAATTTGGGAGGTGGCCAGTCTTCCATTACCAGCATGCAGAACACCAGTGGTCCAGTGGCATCAGGCAGTACCATAACAGGTATCTTAATTTTCCTCAGCAGCCTCTGTGAAGATTAGGTGAATTAGCTTGGATTGTCATGCTGGTACTTTTGGATGTCAGAGTGTCACTGTGTGACTCACATAAATTGAATTGCTTTGAAATGAGTTAAACAGGAATGCTCCACAAGCTGAAAGCAGATGGAGGCTGGTCATTCAGATGGAAAAAAAAAAGATCACAGTGGCTCTCCTCAAAGATGTGCCTTGCTGTACTCCATTTCACCGACTGTACTGTTCCAACTCCATGTTCAAATTTGCCGACGGCATCACAATACGAAGCTGAGTATCAAACGGCAAAGAAATGGGATACAAGAAAGATATTAGAAGTCTAATAGCATTGTGCCAAAATAATGATCTCTCTCTCTCAAAGTTAATGAGATGAAAGAAATGATAAATTACTTTAAGAGAGGGGACAGAGTCCACATCCCTTTCCACATTACTGGCACCAAAGGTGGAAGAGTAGGTAGTCTCAAGTTATTAGGAATAAATATCTCCATTGACCTGACAAGGATAAGCACATTGACATGACAGCCAAGAATACGCACCAATGCCTCTACTTTCTAAGGAAGTTTGGCATGTCCCCTTTATCCCATGACAACATCTACAGGTGCACTATCAAGAGCTGGATGTATTACAGCTACTACTTTGCTTATGATCACAAGAAGTCACAGAATGTAGAGAATGCAGGTCAAAGCATAAGCATAAACTTCCCCCCTCCATAAACTCCATAGACATTTGTTGACTAGGTAAGGCAGCCAATGTACTGAGAGACCCATCATACCCTGGGCACACTCTCTATCATTGGGATGTAGGCTTAAGATTGTGGTAGCACACACCAACAGGCTTAATAACCCTTTCTTTCTTACAGTCCTCAGGCTCCTGAATGAAACATAACAGCAAAATAAAACCCCTGGTATCCGGCACCAATGGGGTTTGGTAGATGCCGGATAAGTGCATTTTCCAGTTGCTTGAGACTTACTCTTACAATGCTTAACTAATACACCAGTGTTAAGACAACAATACTATACTGTACTTACATTAAACAAACTTCACTTGTATGAATATATAAACCTTACAGCATTTTACTTTATTTTCAGTCACATTCTTTGAAAACTTTTAACCTTTGCTGCATCTGCAGGTTTCTCCCCTTCCACGTGCAGCTGCATAAGAGATGAACAATGATATTATAGATAATTAAACCCCTCCCACCAAGTTTATAGATAAAGCCTCTGACTGGGGTGACTTTTATTAAGCAGGGATAAGGAGACACTTTAGGAGAGTCACCCCAATGGTGAGTGTCATCAACCAGCTCTTCATCCTGGGTGACACCATTTTATTCAAGTACAACTTTATTCAAAAAGGTATTACGAGCAAAGCACTGAATATTTGCTCCCATCTTCACCAAAGGTTTATGTGTTACTTTGGAGAACATTTATTTTTTACCATTTTAAACTTGTGTAGTTTTTACCTATTATTTTATTCTTATTTATTGAAAATTTTAAAATTTATTTTCCTTTTTTTGTGCCAGTTGTTTGAGGCTGCTGGTTGTTTGAATTCCAGATATCAGTCATTTTACTATACTCTCATGCTGGCCCTGGTAATCCTATATTCTGTAAATTGTGCTCTTTACACAGCTGTAATGAAAATTTCCTGTCAGTCTGCTCAAAGAAGAACCCTTCTCACTGAACTAGGTATTCGTGAAAAATAATCTATGGTTAAAATGAACTGTGACTGGAATTGTATCAGAGGAGGGTTTGAACTGGGCACCTCAAGAGGTTGTAGGGCTAAAGGATGTTAAGAGAAGTGGGAAGCAGAAAGCCCAAGTAGAGCTTAAAATCAAGAGAGGTGATAAGCAGGTGTCATGGAATGTCGACAGTTAATTGATCAAAATGGGGGGGGTTAAGATAAAATTAGATAATTGTTTTGCATTATTGCATATAATAATGACCATTTTGTTCTTAGCCACCAGTGAGGAGATGAATCGAGATTTAGAGCACTTGCCACGAGAGCATTCTAATCCGATATCTTCAATGCCATTCCGAGATGAGAAGCAGGAGACAGTGGTAGTTCGGCCTTACCCACAGGTGCAGACTCATGCGCAGCCGTTAGCAACAGCCCAGCACCACATGCAGCAGTCTGGAGTGCCCGTAACTATGGGTGCACCTCCCACACACCTCGCGCAGGCCACTCAGCTATCCTTTCCAGAAGGTCTGATGAAGGTATGCAGTCATTTTTTTTAAACATTTAAAGAGTGCTTTAAATTTTCTGGAAACAGAGCTTTGTGACACTGAAAATGAGGTGGAATTTGAGGTTGATCATTGACCATTTTATTGCCTGGTCAGTTAACATCACATGTGTCTTGTTTTGATGTCAGTAACATTCCAACCTGGATACAATTGTAGCATTCTGTATTTGCTTTTTGTCTCTTCATGCTTTGTTATTACTCTGGATAAGTTGCAATCTCCCTTAGTACTGGAGCACCACAGAGCTGCGTTCTTATCCCCCCCAGTCCACTCATTTTACACCTGCGACTGTGGCTTGGTACGACAATAACACCATCTACAAATTTGCCGATTATATGCTGTCTCTAAGGAGTTTGTCCATTCACCCTGTGTCTGCGTGGGTTTTCCTGGGGGCTCCAGTTTCCTCCCACCACTCCAAATGTACCGGGGGTATAGGTTAATTGGGTGTAAATTGGGCAGCATGAACTCGTGGGCTGAAATAGCCTGTTACCATGCTGAATCTATGTATGATACCACAGTAGTGGGTTGTATAAAGAAAGGTGATGAGTCAGCATACAGGAGGGAGATTGAAAATTTGGCTGAATGATGCACCAACAACAACCTTGTTGACAAAACTAAGGAACTGATTGTTGACTTCAGGAAGGGAAAGTCAGAGGTTTACAATCGAGTGATCATTGGGGGATCAGAGGTGGAGAGGGTGAGCATCTTTAGATCCTTGGGAGTCACTATCGCAGAGGTTCTTTCCTGGACCCAACGGAATAATGGCATTGTGAAAAAAGCATGTCAGCCCCTCTGCTTCCTCCGGAGTTTGTGGAGGTTTGTTATGACACCAGAAACCTTAGTAAATTCTACAGAATAGTGGAAAGTGTGCTGACCGGCTGTGTCACAGTCTGGTATGGGGACACCAGCAGCCCTGAGTGAGAAGTCCTCCAAAAGGTAGTGGACACAGCCCAGGACATCACAGACAAAACTCTCCCCACTATTGAGTACATCTACAGAAAACGCTGCTGTCAGAGAGCAGCAGGAATCATCAAGGAACTACATAATCCAGCTTACGCTTTGTTTTCGCTGCTGCCAGGAACAGCTGCTACCCCTCCACCATCAGACTCCTCAATGACAAACTCAATCAGGGACTCATTTAAGGACTCTTAATTGTGCACTTTATTGATTTTTAAAAAAAATCTCTATGGCACAGTTAGTTTACATTCATTATCTGTGTACAGTTTTTTATTTACATGTATATGCTGTGTACAGTTTTTTTTTGCATTACCAATAAGTGGTAATTCTGCCTCACCTGCAGAAAGAAGAATCTCACAGTTGTATGTTATGTCATGTTTGTGCTCTGACAATAAATCTGAAATTGGAATCTAATGTACAAATAATCCATAATTTAATCAAGGGGCCTCCTTGTGTCCATGTGTAGCTGCTGTGGCTCAATCAGAATGTATCTCCACGCTTAGTTATGCAAGCCCTGTTGGAGTTTATTCTAAAAGTTAGCATGCTAAATGCCCTTATTTTTCTGTGGTCAGAAGTGATATTAGGCTAGGTTTGAATCCTTGAAGTTAAATTACTATTTTTTTTGGCCTGTCAGCATTAAAGGCTGGCTCAATTATTTCAAGAATGACTCATCTTCTCAGATATTACTTTTGGTGAATCTAATAATATGGAAACTATTTGTAATGCTCTTCTTTCCAAAGGAATACCTCAAACAAGAATTGGCCATCAAGAAAAATAATTTATTTTTATTGTGGCACATTTAATGTAACCTATAAATGAAAGTTACTATTGCTTTCCAGCAGCCCATCTGAATACATTTATATGATTTATTATCCCTGATGAAAGTTGCTGACTTGTAATGAGCTAATTGGTCTTGTTAAAGGGACCTCCGACATCACCAGGAAATATACTGCTTGACAACATAAGTAAATGAAACCCTTCCCAAAAAGAATCTGACCACATACTTTGACAAAGCTTTGAATTATCATTGTTTCACTGTGAGCGGTGTCATAAGGCATGTGTGAGTTGCTTCCAGCATATAGTCTGCAATTGGAGTTATGCTAGTCATGTATTTTCTGATACTTGAATTGCCAGGAGGCCATGGTGGGAGGGAAGTGACAAGGTTATTTTCTTCACATATGGTAATTTACTCCACTGTCCTCTCCAAAACATGTCTTAAGCAGACCTCGGGGTTGAAATGCACCCACTGTTTGTGGCTGTACCCCATCTACTTGAATGGAGTATACTCACTTGTTTATTTCCATTGTGCTAAGATCCTTCACTTAATACTGTTGATTAGTATTCAGACCAATCTTTGAGAGTGTAACTAAGTCAGAATTCTCAAGGAGCCTGTTCTCAGCAGAAAGTTGTACAAGAGATTTGGCTTAATTGAGAAGAAAATATTTTTTAGTCATCTCAGTAGGTGTTTCTTTCATTTCGCCTACCTAACTATATGCTACAGCAGCTTCCCACTCTCTTTCTCAATTGCTTAACTCTAAGACCATGCCAGAAGTCCTCATCCATTAGAAAACCTGAGAGTCATGCAGCATGTAATTGGACCCCTCGGCTCACCATGTTTATGCTAACTCTTTTCACCCCTATATACATGGATCCCATTTGCCTGCATTAGGTTCCCTAGCTAAGCTTTACCTGTACACAACCTTTTCTAATTACCTCTTAAATGTTGTGACTATAATCCGATTCTATCACATTGTTTGGCAGCATTTTCCAGACAGCGACTATTCCCTCTGAGTTTGCAATAAACCTTCCCATCAGATTCCATTTAAAGCTTATTCCTATCACTTTAAACATTTCTCTCTTACTTCTGATACCCCTATCATAGAATAAAAATTCTTGCTATCAACAATTCCAAAACCTCACCTAAGGTACAATGATTCCCTGGATTAACCTGACTTCTGCAAATGAGTTTTTTTACAAATTCTACCATATATTTTACAAGTATTTTTTCCAAATGATAAAAATATTGTTACGAGCCCAGAAGACCCCAAAACCCAGCAGCAATAGATATTCACCAAGACAAATGGTTATTTAAACAAAAGTTGCTTTTAATTATCTTTAAATATGAAAATGGAATCAAACTTTAACATCTCTATTAACTTAACTAACCTAACTTAACCCCCTTCTAATTCTAAGCGCATGTAAGTTCAGAAAAGTTCTTTGGTTCACAGTCTAATCTCACTTCTCATTCTTCCAAGTTTACTGGTTGCAGGCAATTCTTATACTGTGCACAGAATTTAACATTTATAAAGTTCACCAGGCTTTGGTGCTTGAAAGGTAAATGGTTACTGCTCAGGAAGGTTCTTGTTGGTTTTCAGAGAGAGATTTGTTGTTCCAGGACATCCACAACTGATTCCTTTTTAATCAGCCACTCCAGTGTCTTGCTGACGAAACTTGCCGCCTCAGGGTTCTCCAGATGATAACCTCTTTCTTTCAGGTCACCACAGAGTGGCTTTTTGTTTCTCTTATTTCAAGTGAAACATTAGACAGCCAGTCCTCTCTTGCATAAATCACAAGGGCCTTGACCAGACTGTCTTTGAAATGGGGCTTTCTACAAGCTTGCCAGCTTGTCCTGTTTCAGTCCCAGCTGCTGTTACCGATTGTAAAACTGCAGAACTGATCTGTGTGTGTGTGTGTGTGTGTCTGTCTGTCTGTCTATCTCTCTCTCTCTCTGTGAAAAAGCCTATTTGACTCTCTCTGCTTGCAAAACCACATGATCCTCTTAGAACAACAAGTTCTCTTCCAGACAGTCTGTGGCTCCAACAAGATCTTTCATCTGTTTAATGAGCTTCCAGATGAAGCGGCGGAGGCAGGCTCGATATTAGCATTTAAGGAGAAGTTGGATATATATACGGACGGGAAAGGAATGGGGGGTTAACAGGTTGAGTGTGGGTCAGTGGGGTTAGGTGGGAGAAAGTGTTCAGCATGGACTAGAAGGGCCAATTTGGCCTGTTTCTGTGCTGTAATGGTTATATGGTTGCCTTTTGTAAACAACAATCCATTAGTGAAGTCCCTTGAGCACTTTTCAAAACTCTTGCAAAAGCTGTGGAGCCGATATGTCTGTCATGGGGCAGAGCTCCAGTATTTTAAATAAGATCTATTTTTAAAGTGTTTGTATGTGACCTACTCTAACAAACCTTTCCCAATTTATCTCCCAAAAACATATCTCTATACTCTGTCACAATATTCTGCAGAATTCATTAATGACTGGATACTGTTTATTTTCAGTTCGCTTAATGATGGGTAGTGTTCAAGTGATTAATGAATGAAATAAGAGACATAGAGCAAATGTAAGTAGAGCAATACAATATGGGTCAGAATAGAAAATGGATGTTTCTGACCTGGAGAATCCATTATGCAAACATTTCTCGGAATAACAACCTATACGTAACCTGAGGCCTGCCAGTACCTCTATAATGTTGCTCCTCAATCTTTTTCGCTCCAGAGAAAACAAATGCAGCCTATCCAGTGTTTTCCCATGGCTGAAGTCCACCACTGAGATAATATCCTGACCCTACCCATTCACGTCATTGACTATAAAACCTTCATTGACTATGACAGCAGTTGATTTCTTTGACCTCATTAATCCTTTTTCATCTCCCTGGCGGGTTTCTGCTGGCTTCTTATTCTGACATATATCTTCATCTAGCAGTTTTGCCTGGTTGTGGATAGCGTTGGACATTATAGCTAATTCGGACTTCTTTGGGGACTAAAAATGCACATTTTCGTGCAAGTAGACCTGGTGATGAATTATCCTCTCCCACAGCCCACATAAGCAAACACATGTTCGTGATGCATTGAGGAAATTTGTCTCTTTGTGCTTTTAATGTTTGTATTTGTTTTAAAATAGTGAGTGTTAAACTTGTTTTTGGGGGAATCTGTGAGGCCAATGACTTAAATGCTGAAATATGTCTCTGTCTACGGCAGTGGTTTTCAAACTTTTTCTTTCCACTCAAGTACCACCTTAAGTTATCCCTATGCCATAGATGCTCTGTGATTAGTAAAGGATTACTTAAGGTGGTTTGTAAGTGGGGGGGAAAAAAGGTTGAGAACCACTGTTCTCAATTTATTTTGCTTGAGAAAAGTTGTCATTGGCCCATTTCCTTTGGAGTTATGAAACCGTGCACATAACGAGTCAATTAGGTACGATTAAAACAGTGGTTTTCAAACTTTTTCTTTCCACTCACATCCCACTTAATTCCTTACAGAGCACTTGTGGCATAGGGATTACTTAAGGTGGGATGTGAGTGGAAAGAAAAAGTTTGAAAACTACTGTCTATGGAAACGTGACCACTGGTGAATTCTGATCCTTTTCACCCAGTGTCTAGATGATGCCATCAAGATTTTTTTTTAAATTTGAGAAGATACAGGATTATTATTACACATGTTGAGATCATGCTGGGTTTTCTGAGTCACTACATCATTTGGTAATATCCGTCCCACTTGCGTGTTTTGTGAAAAAAATTTCAAACAGCCTGAAGTTTGGGCAACTTCTCCCAGCTCCACTGTTGCCCTTGTACTTTTTTCTCCATAAAGTCATATTGTTGTTTTGTTTTACCAGGCAACACTGAAATCGCCCCTGCCTAGTCGGCCTATTGCTCCTGCTCCATCATCTACCCTGGGTCACTTGACCATTCCTCCTAAAGTTTCGGGACATGTAACTGTTAGCATGGACACCAGTGTTCCACAGGCCTCTGCAATCCCTGTGGCAACAATCAGTGGGCAGCAGGTAAGAGCATGACTCTCCTCCAATTATTCCAGTCTTAAAGACCAGATTATGGTTGCATTCAAACCAGATAACCATTTAATCTGGCATTATTGTGACTTGGTGTGGATGATCTTCTTTGTAGGGACATCCTAACATCTCTCATCTGATGAGCAATGTGCAAATGTCTATCATACGAAACCCTGTTCCAGCTGCACTCCATATTGGACCGTCCACAGCGCAAACTCATATGTTCCCGTCTCACGTGCCTAGAGGTAATCTTCAACAGCATTTTCCGAATGTAAAATATAATGTTTCCTTTTTAAGCATAAATTCTCTTTTCCCTCCCCCCCCACCCCACCCTTTTCTTTTTATTTTGGGCTATGGGTATTTTTTTTCAGAATGGAATTTCTCTTTCCATAAACTAATGAAACTGAGAACTCTTATTGCACATCTGGATTAGATTCCATGTGTGCAGATTGTACTTAACAGATGGCTGAAACCATTTATTACATCTGGAAAGATATTATAATCTCTGCTACATTATTTTGATGCCTCTAACTCGGGGGTTTGGTGAGGGGATGGAAACCTCACATCATGCTCTTGTACTCAAACTATGTTGAAGTTTTAAGAGCGAGCTGCGAGTGAAATATTAATGTATGCTGAAGCAGGGGTCCCAAAGGAGTCCACCTGGCTAAATCGGAAAATAAATATATAGCTAAACATAATACAGTACATGTATTATTCCATCATTCAGAGATATCCACCTGCATTTTTTCATCAAGAGAATGGCCAGATGTTAGTTTTATAATACTTATTCAGTCCAGTTCAAATAATTAATTGCAAGTGAGATACTTTTCAAGCTTTTGAAAGTTGATGAGGTGAAATGTTATTTTAAATAAACTGATGTCCTCAGGTGCAGCAGTAGCAGCAGCAATATCAAGTTCCAAAGTAACTACGGTTCTGCGCCCTGCTCCAGCACCACTACCGACAGCAGGAAATCCACAGACTGCCGTGCAACATTCTTTGCACTTACCTATACAGGTAACTGCTTAACTCTGAATTGTGAGCATCTGTTATTATCAAATACTTAAACTTCCTAGACTAAAGACCTCACCCTCTTCCACCATCCTCCTCTGCCTGGCAGAACTTGTCCTTACTCTAAATAACTTCTTCAACTCATCCCACTTCCTCCAAATCAAAGGAGTAGTCATGGGTACCCACATGGGTCCCAGCAATGTCTGCCTATTTGTAGGCTTGGTGGAGCAATCCCTGCTGCAAGCCTACACAGGCAAGACCAACTCTTCTTCTGGTATGTAGATGACTTCATCAGGGCTACCTCAGGCACCCGCAATGAGCTTGTCAGCTTCACCAACTTTGCATCTAACTTCCACCCCGATCTCAAACTCAACTGGTCCATCTCTGATAACACTCTCCCATTCCTGGATCTCTGTCTCCATAAGCTTTCCACTGACATATACTTCAAAACCTCATTCTCCCACAGCTACCTGAGCTACACTTCCTCACACCCTGCCCCCTGCAAGGATTCCATCCCTTTCTCTCTGACTCAGTCACATCTGTTCCCAAGATGAGGTCTTCCAGTTCAGAGCTTCTGAAATTCCTGCCTCCTTCCACAAACATGGCTTCCCCTCCACCACTTTCAACTCAGCATCTCCTCCATTTCCCGCTTATCTGCCCGCCCCCAGGCGCAACAGACATAGAATCCCCCTCATCCTCACCTACCACCCCACCAGCCTCCACATCCAAATCATCATCTGCTGGAATTTCTGGCACTTACTACAGGATCCCACCACCAGACACATTTTTCCCTCTCCTTCCCTCTCAGCCTTCCGCAGGGACTGCTCCCTCCTTGATTCCCTCATCCATTCATCCCTCCCCACCCATCGCACCCTTGGCACCTTCCCTGTGCCTGCAGGAGGTGCAACTTGCACCCATATCTCCTCCTTCACCACAGTCCAGGGCCCCAAACAGGCCTTCCACATGAAGCAACACTTCACTTGTACATCCAGAGGGCTTATTTACTGCATCCGGTGCAGTAAATCAGAGAGACCAGTTGCAGACTGGGAGATCTCTTTGCTCAGCATCTCCTCTCTGTTTGCGACCACAGTGGCCAACCACTTCAATTCCGGGTCACACTTCTGCACTCACATGTCTGTTCATGGCCGTGTGTATTGTCCCACTTTGACCACCTGCAGATTGGAAGAACAACACCTTATTTTCCATCTTGGAACCCTCCAGCCACGTGGCATGAATGTTGACTTTATTGCTTTCCATTAAACCTGTTTGGCTTTTCTTTTCCCTCCCCCCTTTTCCTGTGCTTCTAGTTCTTTCACCCACACACCCCTACCATCCACCCCTCCCCCTCATTGCTGCTGTCCCCTCCCTCCTTTCTCCACCTTTCATTTCCTGCCTCGCCACCCCCCCCCCCCCCCCCCAACTCATTTGTTTGGACACTTGCTGGTATTTTCTCATTCTTTGATGAAGGGCTCAAGCCCGGAACGTCAGTTCTGTATCTTTTCCTTTGCTACAAAAAGGACACTAATCGATCTGCTGAGCTTCTCTGGCATTTTGTGTTTTTACTTCAACCACGGTGTCTACAGAATTTTGTGATTTACAAATGCTTAAACTTGATGGATCTATGACAATTGGTGGATGTCTTCCTTATATTCTTGCTGGCTTCAATATTTCACTCTGAATAATCTTTAGCAGAACTACGCTTGTGTTCTCCGGCACCTAATTCTGCATGGTCTATGCCAAGCTTCAAGAGCTGGTGTGATAGCATGAGTGGCATTTTGTGCGACATCCTTTAAAATGTGGACACTCACCTTCGCTACAGTTTGAACAGTTTTGATAATCTGACAGTGCTCCGGTATTTAAATATTAAGATAGAATTTTGTGTTTGCTTTCTTGGCAGTCTCGCCCACCTTCAACCACTTCTGCAGCAATCCCTTCAGCAGTGGTAGCAACAGTGTCTGCAACACGAGCCCAGTCTCCTGTCATTACAACAGCAGCACCTCATGGGACAGATGTAGCACACAGGTAATTTGATGGACAGCAAGTGGAATTCCTTGAGCTTCAATATACAATTTGCTGACAATGTACATAATTAAGCACTTCAGTGGCAAACGTTCCATCAAATGAAGCGAGAACTTGCACGTCATTTGTTCAGCATGTGATGGTGCTTCACTGCCAATGAATTTTGTTTCTGCTCTTCAAAAATTGATGTGGTACAGTGATTCTGCTGGAATGCTATGCTTCGTCTTGTTCACTGTCGTCTTGTTCACTGTCGTCTTGTTCACTGCCGTCTTGCAACTGTGGTTGCTCGAGGCTCTCCCAAACTTTGTCAGCTTGCAATAAAAATAGTCTGGTACACTGCTTGGAGTTTGGGATAGAATGTCAGACTCCTTTCCTATTAGCATTGCCGCAAATAATTCTGTTCCAGAATTTTTGTAGGATTACAGTCTGGCTTGCAACCAATTCTGTCTATAATGCTTAATATTGTCTTGCTTGTGAAGAATTTGCAGAATCTAACAGCAGTTAAACTAAAGCTGCAACTCGTCCCAGTATTCTTATGGTCCTTTGAGAGTTACAACAATGTAATCATCTCTTCCCTTCAGTTGTTCAGAATTGAAGTTGTCTCTGTCAATCTGAGGAGCTAACTTCACACCTGTACAAAGCATGTTGAAATTAATATATCAGACAGGTAACCTTTATTGGAGCATTTTGTTGCAGTTGTTTACATTTGTTATATAATTTTATAGTTGGACATTTAGATTTTTGCTTTTAGGTCCGGGCACTATGCTCTACATTGGCTCCAAGTTACAGCACAGTTTATTAATTTAATTTTGGGTCCAGAGGATTTAACTTATTAAAACATGTTATGGAGCAGACTTGATGAGCTGATTGGCCTATTTCTGCTCCTATATCTTGTATATTGGCCAAGTTGTTATACTGCAACAAGTTAAATACATTTTCCTCCGTTGGGGTAACAGGGGCATGTGGTGGTGAGGAAGGGTGTGAGTCTTAAAGTAGACCTAGGGTGTTCAGGGATGCTGTTACTTCAGAGGGATTAGTAGAATTCAGGAACATACTGCCTAAAACGCCAAAGTTTGTTGAAAAATGATAGATTGTTACGATGCAAAGTGTTGACCAAAGTGAGTAGATAATATTGCAAAACACAAATATTGTGGAGAAGCTCTGCAGTCATACAGCATTCATAGGAAGTAAAGGGTAACCAACATTTTGGCTCTGGGCTATTCGTCAGGTGTTCAGATGCAGTTCAGATCTGATCTAATTAAATGGTGAAATAGGCTCAAGGGGCCCAGTTTCAAATGTAATTCCTTGTTAACTAACATTCGTAATTGTCTAGAATACGGTGCACGAGGATTCCTGTCTATTATTTTCCTTCTCTCCTTTCCTGCAGTAGACCAGCACTGACCATTCAACCTCACCCATCTGCCGCCACAATCAGTATCCAGCGTACTCAGCAGCCCCGAGATACAACAGCTCGCATCACATTGCCTTCCCACCCGGCAGTGGCTGCCCAGAAACCACAGCTCCATCCCATAACACAGGTAAAGAGTTAAAGTGCAACTTTGCTTCAAGTCGCTTTCCTTGTCATTAATGGCCTTGACCTAAGTGATCTCCATCATTTCCATTGAAGTTAATCCACTCTGATACAGTATGTGTTGTATAAAGTCTTCCAGAAATGGTTTCTGTTATAACATGAAGTACCACTTTTGAAATGCAACCAAAACCTGGGTCATCTTGACTTTGATATTTTGGTCTTCATTGGTTTGGTCAATCTTTGACTTTTGTTTTCTTAGTTGGTAAATGAAAACATTGTGAATATTTATCTTTTTTTTGTGAACTAGAGACCTAGGCATCATGACAAAGAATTCTTGCAAACAGCATACATTTGATTTTGAGTGTGTACAATTGTTTGTGCTAAGTTGTACTATTCAAACTTCTTGAAGGATTTCTTCAGTGCTTTTCCAAAGTTGAACTAATTAAATAGCTGTTTGTGACCTATGAATGGTAATAACACGTTAGGTGGATAGGACTACACTATACTTACTTGTAAGACATTTAGGCAACACATCAATCCATGTTGAACTCATAACAGTGGTATAGATATGGTTTCCAATATTGAAAAATGCTTTGGTGTTTGGTAGAGGTCTCCTTCAAACACACCAATTTCAGAGTCAGTAATGAACAGTATCACTGCATTTGCTCTATCTTGTTGCCCTTTTTTTTTGCTAAGCTATACTTTTTGTGGGCAAGCTGGTAATCAAGTGTTCAAGTATCTGAATTCTTGTAATTGTAAGATCTGGTTGAGCTAGTATAGTATCTTTGTTTTATAGTCTGTTTGTTTATACATCTAGAAATTGAATTAAACACTTTTTTTCCATGTGTAATTTGTGCATTGAAAGCACTTTGTGCATGTTGTGGAATGTTGACGCACTCAGGAAAATTGGATCAGCTGATAGCTGTTGCATTTCATCTGAAGTGCCAATGTAATTTCCTCAGAAGAGAAGGTCACGTACAGTTGGTGTAGCGGTCAGTGCAACACCATTACAGCAATCAGGATCAGGGTTCAAATCCCACGCCACCTGTAAGGAGTTTGTACATTCTCCCCGTGTCTGCGTGGGTTTTCCCCGGGGCCTCCGGTTTCCTCCCACCACTCGAAATGTACCCGGGGTGCAGGTTAATTGTGTAGGCACGGACCTGTGGGCCGAAATGTCCTGTTGCCATGCTGTATATCTAAATTTAAAAAAATTTAATGCAGAAAATTCAGAACTATAGAAAGTAAAGGGTTGTTTCTGGGCCTTTGGCTTTATTTTAACTGCTTTACAAGAGCATGTTGGCAGCACAAACAAAGATCACTGGATTTGTACCCTAATGACTGTGTCAATGGGTGAGTCACACTGCTCCAATATGGGGAAGGCCACATTATCCATTTTTTCTCACCCCATCACCCTTGTTTTGAGGGGACATGTCAGTCCAAGTGATCACTGAGAGAGCTCTTTAACAGTGCTGGCCTTCCTTCCAGTACGTGAAATGGTAGCTATAAGCCCAAACATAGGCTAACAACCGTGAACATGTAAGTCAGCTTTTAACAATGACAACCTCTTGAAGCAACAAAGTCCAGAAATGTGAAACATTTAGCCCAAGAAATAGGATAAATTTAATTTGTAGGCTTTAGTAAAACAAGAACTGTGATGCTTGGGTCTGAGCAATGAGGAGCTGGAGGGACGCTGGTCACAAGAAAGTTTCCTGACCTAAAGCATTGATTGACTATTTGTCCCCACAGATGTTGTTCAATTTGCTGAGACACTCAAGCTTGTCATTGTTTTATGCTGAAGGTAACTCTAATCCAGTTGTTGGTCAGGTCATAGTAGCTACCATCGGAACAGTAACTTTGTCAGCTTCCAAAACCAACAAGCAAGTTCTCTTTCCACAGAAAGCAATGTTCAGTACTGGGACACCAGTCGCTGCTGCTACCGTGGCACCAATACTTTCAACAAATTCAATACCTTCAACCACGGGTCAGGGTGAGTACCTGATTTCTGAAAATTACATGTTCAATTTAGACTCCTAGAAAGAAAGGGATTGTCGTCTCTTCAAGTAAATGCACCCTTAATGCAGCAGTGCTACGTACTTCATTTTAAAGGCAGTCATTTTCTCTGGTAATACTGGTCTTCAAAAACATTGAAGAATGAAACAGTTAATATAGTTATTACCCTTTTCAAATCAAATTCAGCATTGTGTCATCTTTACAGTGTTTTAAGCAGAACATCTCTGGATACATCGTTTTATATAAATGAAATATATGGAGTAAGTGGAGTTAATTCTTGTACGAATGCATTGGATAGACAACCCTCTGTCTCGGTTTTGCTGAATTCCTTATTTGAGTTGATGATATATTATAATGTTAATGTTCCATAATTACACTATCGGACCATGACCACTGGAGTGCCTTAGGGAGCAGTGCTAGGACTTTTGGGTTTTGTAATATACATAAAGGATGATTGTGGCGAGGTGAGTGACAATATTTACCAGGGTGAACAATGATGAAGGTTATATGGGTTTACAATGGGACCTAGACCAATGGAGACCTAGGCCAAGGAATGGCAGATACAGTTTAACTCAGAGAAGTATGTGGTGCTGCATTTGGGTAATTCGATCCAGGGTAGGACTTGCCTTGTTAACAGCTAGAGTCCTGAAGAGTGATATTGAGCAGAGGGATCTAGGTATGTAGCTCTTTTATGAAAGCAGCCCTGCAAGGCAGAGTGGTGAAGAGAATGTTTGGGACTTTTGCCTTCATTGGTTGGGATGTCAAGGTGTTGGTGAGGCCACACTTGGACTATCGTGTGCAGTTTTGGTCGGTACTTAGCTATAGGAAGGATATTATAAAGTTGGAAAGAGTATAGAAGATGATTACAAAGATGTTGACAGGATTAGGGAAGTTGACTTATGGTGAGAGACTAGAAAAACTAGGCCTTGTTTTGTTGGAGCATCAGAGATTGACGAGGGATCTTATTGTAGGGAATAGTCTGTTCCTCGAGCAGAAGAATCCTATGAGAGGACATACGTAGAAGGTAAGGGGAAAGGTGGTATTTAGAAAGGACCTGAAGGGACAGTTCTTCACTCAGAGGGTGAGATGAGCTGCCAGACAAAATGGTATGCGAGCTTCCTTTTAGAAAATTTTATTTTTCTTTTAAAAACAAATGTTTGAAAACACAGTCATTATCAACATATTTACACATTCTTTTAGTACACCGCTCCTGAGATTCAAATACAATATCAATCTACTTGTAATTCCCCTCCCTCCCTCCCCACCACACCCCACTTCCACCCCCTTAAACGTACGCGAGCTTCCTTTAAGAAAAACTTGGATGGGAGGGGATTGAAGGGGGGCACGTTGCTCAGCATGGACAAGATGTGCCTGTTTCTGTGCTGTACAACTATGATTAATTAATTAATTTGCCTTCCTCTGACCATAATATAACAGGGAAATTAGCTAGAACACTGGATGCCAGAGTAAGTGGGTACTTTTTTGACTGATAAATCAGCTGGCATCTAAGCTATGATTGGAGGAGTAGAGTTTGAGTAGTTGCCTTTTTGATTTCAGTAGAGCATTCATAACTTTAACACTCTCTAGAATGTTGGCAATGGTATGAGTGTTAAATCCAAGAATTTGCAATTTCTGATTTGAGTTGGCTCATTTACAGCAAAAGAGAAAAATTAAATCCATGTGGGATGACTAATCATCAGAATTTCAAAATTGCACGTTTTTATATGCCCTCGTCATTCTTGTGTAACTGAGAATGTCATAAAGCAGGTTAATGTATGGGAGGTGCAGCAGTTGTTTTATTTTTGCATCAGAGGTGTTGGCATGGTGGTTAGCGCAGTGATATCACAGAGTCAGTAACCTGGGTTTGTATATGGCGCTGTCTGTAAGGAGTTTGTATGTTCTCCCAGTGTCTTTGGGTTTCCTCTGGGTGCTCTGGTTTCCTCCCACCCTTCAAAGTGTACAGGATTCTCAGTTAATTGACATATTTCAGGAGCACAGAAGGGTCCCTACCGGGCTTTACATCTAAATAAAAATGAATCTTCCTGCTCCTAAAGCTGAGTCATAGTTGGAAAATATTGAAATTTTACCCAAAGTGGAAATGTTTCAAACAATGTTGTGTACCAACTCCCAATTTGTATGATGGTTCTACCATACTTCTATGGGACTTCTGTTTTTCTGCAAGTTTGTCTGGATAACATCATTAAATTGTTTGTTTATTAGAAATTCAGTTGGATATGAATTTGGAAACAGAGGAGTATTTGAGAAATACAGTCACTAAAATAACACTGGATAATATTCTGCAATGATTTTTTCCTGAATGATCTTTGTGATGAAGAAAAAAAAACTTTATTTCCTGTATTCCAAGAGTCGTTTAGATGAGTGAAACATCCCATTAAGAAAACAGTGAATGCAAAGAAATCAACATCCTATCCATTATTTTTTTTTAGTAGCCAACCTTTGCATTGGGAAAAGTTAAATTTATTTCTCATTTCATATCCTGATCCTGCCTCAAACTGAACCTGATTTTATGGTGCTTTCATGTGAGCATTTGCCAGCTTTTGTGAGTAGAAGAAATCTGAGATTTTTTTCCCTCTCTTTTACAGGTGCTGTGTCTCATGCTCAAGTAACGAGCAGTGCAATTGTTAACATGACAATGGCTTCCCATACACCTCATGCTCCTGTAGTAACCACGTCGACTATTCCTGTTGGTGAGTGAAATCCACTATCATGTTTTCAAACTCAAATGTGACAGGAAAGCTAAACCTCTTTTTGACGGGTATCTGGGTTCTTATTCAAGTCTACGTAGTGTTCACTTGGGAACTTCTTGGTCTTGACTGGGGGCTGACGGGTTTGAAAGTTCTGTCTCCAGGGGAAAAGGGAAGAGATGTTCTGAAGGACACCTCAAAATCCTTATCTACACTTTTGGAGTTTAGTTATATTTCCCTAGCATGACCTTTGTCTATTGTTGGGATATGTGGTGCCGCCGCAAATAAGTTGTCGTTGCTTAGGAAAGGAAATTGCCTCACTTTGCATCAAAAAGTAAAGGGCTAGCTGCAAGATATTTTGAATAGGATCCCCTTGGTATGTTGTCTTCTGCACCAAGAATTGGTTTAATAGGCACCATGTTCTTTAGTATTTATTTTTTAATCTGATCATTTTGGCAATGAAATAACAAACAAATGCTGGGAATCTGAAGTAAAACAAGATGCTGGATGTACTCAATAGATTGGTTAGCAGCTGTTGAGATTCCAACAGGGTTAATGTTTCTGGGTAATGACCTTTGAACGTACACTTTGTAGATGCCAGCTTTGATTACCCAACTGAAATTTCAGGAAAAAAATTGCTAGGTGCCAGGAATGCATTTTCCCTCACTAAATAATACTGTGAGATGAATATTTTTCCGCATATACAATATTTGTTTCAATCTATTCCGTATTTACTTGATAATATTTTTTTTCGAGATTTGAATAAATTGGTTAGGGAGTTTTTATGGAGAGGTAAATTTTCGAGAGTGGCTTTGAATAAATTAACTTGGAAATATGAGTTAGGGGGATTACGCTTACCACATTTTCAGAATTATTATAAAGCAGCCCAACTTAAATTTATTAGTTCATTGATGGATTTGGTACGGCCTCCTAGTTGGGCCAAAATTGAAATGGTAAATATTTCTGAATTTGAAATACATCAGTTTTTGTTTAGATGGAATATAAATTTGTTACAGCAATATAATGTGCCTATATTAAAACATTTCATGAAGTTATGGATAAACAAAAATAAAATGATAGGCTCTAGGGGTGAATTATCGGCTTTGACTCCATTGTATAATAATCAACTTATTTATTTTTCAATACATAATCGAAGTTTATTGCATTGCAGATTTAAAGGTGTGAAACATTTGGGAGATTGTTTTAAAGAGGGTAAATTTTTATCTTTTAATCAGATGAGGGACAGTTTTGGTATTGATAAGAACTCTTTGTTTCTCTATTATCAAATTCGATCTTTGGTAAAACGAATGTTTGGTAGAGATATGATTTTACCTGAAATGACTAAATTTGAGACTTTTCTTATGAAGGTACCAGAGAAGGGTTATATTTCATCTATGTATCAAATATTACAGGATGGTATGGATAAAAAGGGTTGGGATAGATCTAAAAGTAAATGGGAAGCGGATACTGGTTTTATTTTTTCCGAGGATGATTGGTTAGATATCTGTTATGATAATGTAACTAGATTGATAAATGCACATTATGCAATGATTAACTATAATTTTTTACATCAATTATACTTAAAACCTGAAAAATTTAAAAAGTATAGTTTTCATGAATCAGACTTGTGTTTTAGATGTGGTGATACGGTTGGAACTTTTTTTCATGCTGTTTGGTCATGTATACATATACAATCTTTTTTAAGAAAATTCAATTGTTTTTAGAATACCTGTAAAAGATTAAAATACTTTTAGATCCGACAGTATTTTTATTGGGTAGTTTGCAACCTCTGAAAGGTTTGGGATGAGATAAGTTTCAGCTTGCTTTTGTATTTAGGTTTATCCTTAGCGAAAAAATATATTGCTAGTACGTAGAAGGATACAAATATGATTGATATTAATAGATGGCATAATGAGATGAGATATTGTTTAATAATGGAAAAAATTACGTATGTTTTGCGTGATAATTATAGTTTTTTTATTAATAAGTGGTTGTTATGTTCAGAATATTTACATTTCAATTTACATTGATTAGATTTTACTATGTATATTTAATTTTTCTTTAATATTTTTTCTTTTTCTTTATGGCTCTCTTTAGAGAGTTGGCTGAAGGTGGGGGGGGGTTTCTTTTCTTTTTTTCTTACATAAAAAATAATGTTTATGGTTAATTGTTGTATATGTCATGTACTATTTGTTTTTTGAACGAATAAATAAAGTTTAAAAAAAAAACTAAATAATACTGTTGTATATTGTGTTACAGCAAAAGTTGTTCCTCAACCAATAACTCACACTTCCCCACGGATTCAGCCTGATTATACAACGGAAAGGGGAAACCTCATTTCTATCCCTGGTCATAGGGCGTCTCCTAACCCTGTTACGATGGAAACACGAACTGAAAATAGGTATGATGGTTTCCAGTGTTTGAGCATGCACATATGCTATTTATTCAAGTAGCTCCTTGTTGCATGTACAAGGAGAAATTAGACTGGTTTCCCCTCTGATCGAAGTCCATTGATCTGGTGAAAAAAGCCCCTGTGTAAATGCGTTGAATTAATAGGGGATTACTTGGAGACTCTTTCTACCAGACCATGTCATGATTATGTCCTTATTTGTATATTATGATTTCCTATTGAAGTTGGTCATTGACTTTCATTTGAAGCAGGTCCTGTGTTCTGAAACCTGAGTACAGATGACCACACATTATTGGGGAGGATGGGTTACTTTCTTAGAAAATGAGCCATTTTACGATTTTTATTTCCGCCCTAAAATAAAATAAAATTCGTGTGCATCAAGAAACACACACACACATACGTATAGATATATATATATAATAAATTAAAACTTGTTACTTTTTTCCTCAACATGAATTCCATGGGAGAGAATTTTATTCAGTATCTTAATTTTTTGGTTAGTGTAAGGGCAAATTTCCGTGACCTGAATGGTCATAACGTGACCTTTGTACATATGAAAGTTCATTCAATAGGCACATTGAGATTTATATTGACTGAGATTAATTCTGTTCCAATTCTTTTACCTCTCCATCCAGGCAAGTACCAGTGCAGTTCCAGTATTATCTTCCAGCTTATCCACCATCGGCTGCCATCCCTGGTTACCACACCTTTACTCCAATAACTAGCACAGTCTCCACTATCAGGCAATACCCAGGTATGAATATGCTGAATTGATTTTCTTGCTATTATGGCAGCACTAGCCAGGAGAGGAACATGTGTGATGTGAGTGAGAGGTAGTTAAGAGTTGACTGTATTTTTAAGACAGCTCCCACAAAAACCTGATTCCTTATTATGTAGTATTTTGCTTTTCGTGTGTGATTATTACAGAGTAATTGTGCAGAAGACAGCAGCCATTACATTAATGTATCTGAAAAAAGTGTAATTCGCAAAATATGTAATGACTCTGGGGCAATGAAGCAGTCTTGCAGTTTTCTTTTCTACACCTACTTGGGAAAACATTTGAAAATGCAGGAGTCAAATACAATCCTATTTTTTATTTTGCATTGATACATTTTCTATCCTGCTATTATCTTGCATAGACATGAAATGCTTGCCACATAATCCTGAAAATATTCTGGAGTTGGCAAGCCGTTATCTGTTTGTGAAGGAGTAGTCCTATAGTTGATGGCAGCTCCCTTGTTTGCTTTACAAGTGGCTATCATCTAGTCTGGCTTGTCATCCTGAGATTGATTCTCCCTTGACAGTTAGCTGGATTTCCTTTAGGTGGTTGTGAGACCACACTTGTGTACAGTTCTTCAGCAAAATTCTTTATTGCTGTAGTCAATCAGGTACAGTATGTGTAAAGAAAAACTATAATGGAAAAACAACCAACTGAATTAAATAAAAAGACAATAAATACATAAAATAATAATTACAGTAATCCAAGTGCAAAAAAAAATGACTTGCTCTTTGTGGGAGCAGTCATGATTAGTGTACGAAGGAAGGATTAGAGAGAATGTGGAAGTGACTTGAGTTCAAGTTTATTATCATTTGACTACATGAACAACCAGATAAAATAGTTTCTCTAGATCACAGTGCAAACACATACACAGCACTTAAAAATCACACATATAAATATTATATATATATAAATATTTTTGAATAAGTTTCTCTTTTATTTATAAGAGACCCAAGGTTACAGGATACCATTCATCAGTCTCAGCCTGCGAGAAGAAGCTCTTTCCCACCCTATCGGTCCTGATTTTGATGCTCCTGTTCCACCTCCATTATTGTTCTAGGTCAAAGATATTGTGCGATGGATGGTAGGGGCACTCAATAATTCTTTGAGCCCTATTTAAGCAACCCTTCTAGTCAGTGTCATCAGTAGAGGAAAGGAAGACCCCAGTAATCTTGGCTGTTTTTATTATCCTCTGTATTGGCTTGCAGTCTGATTGCTTTGCAGCTACCACACCACACAATGATGTAGCCAGACAGGACACTCGTAATTGTGTCAAGATCGGGGCTCGTAGCTTTGCCCTCCTCAAGAAGTGTAGGTGCTGCTGCACGTTCTTTACTAATGAGGAGGTGTTCCGGGTCCAAGATAAGTCATCCATTATATGCACATCCAAGAACTTTGCAATCTCTACATGACAGAGCCATTGGTGTGTAGTGGAGAGTGGTCGACCTGAATCACACACTCCTTTGTCTTATCCACGTTGTTCTTGCCTCCCATCATCCTTTCTGGAAGTCGACTCATTGTTGCTAATGAGGAAGGACAACTACTATTGTATCATTGTAAACATGATTCGTTTGAACTGAATCACCAAGATGTTACTTGGAATGAAGGGCTGCACTTGGGAATTGGATAGGCTGGATTTATTTTCCAGTAATGTAGGAGGCCGAGACTCTATAAAGTGAAGGGTGTAGATAGGATTGATAGTCAAATCTTTTTTTTCCCACAGTACAAGGGATTCTAAAACTAGAGGGCACAGATTTAATATGAAAGAAGGGGACATTTAACGTGAGATCTGAGGCACTTTTTCCAGAGGATGGTAAATGTGTGAAACAATGCAGTTAGCAGAGGATCTGGTAGAGATAGATAACATTATAATGATTAAAAGGTGTTGGATAGGTATCTGAATACTAGATACTTGAAGGATACAGGCCTAATGCAGGCAAATGGGATTAAGTGTAGATGGGTACCATAGTTGGTGTTGTCAAAAAAGCCTGTTGCTATGCTGCTTGTTTCTGATTTTAATACAGATGAGGAAGATAAAAATTAAGGGGTTTAATAATTCATTCATTTTAGTTTGAGATTTTAGGCACTAAGTGCTCCCTATGAATGATGCAATGAACAGTAAACTCTGAAGGTATAGCATTTTTCAGGCATGTATAATCCAACCATTGATGCGGCACCATCAGTTGCGCAGGCAACTATGTTCTTGAACAAAATACTGTTCTCGTTTACGTAACTCTTAACTTCTTTGAAAGTGGTCAATCCCTTAGTATTTGTTTTAATCCTGGCAAATAACATCCCTTCCATCAACTCATTTCCATTCCAGAATCTGGCATAAGCCATGAGAAGAGTAATGTTCTGTTGCAGAGAGAATTCATCTGATTGTAAAGAGAATTTCTTGGATTGTAATGAAATTTCCAATTGTTTTTCAGTGTTTCTTGCCATCTCATCAATTCTTCTAGAAATAGTAGATTACTCAAAGGAGTAAAACATGAAAGTCTGCAGACAACATGTTTGAAATAAAAACACGACGCTGGAAAAACTCAGCAGGTCAAACAGTGTCCATACAGCATACAGCAAAGATAAAGATACAGAACCAATGTTTTGGCTTGAGCCCTTCATCAAGGTCTGGACAAAATGTTGTCCTTAGCTTGATGAAGAGCTCACACCCGAAATTTGGTTATGTATCTTTATCCTTGCTATATAAATTACACTTTTTGAATTTATTCAAAGGAACTGCCTGAATAGTTTCTTTGGCATTTAAGTTCATAATGTTATAAATTACGTACACTGAAGACAAAATAAGTGAGTCAATTATTTTTCCACTTTTAGCAGTCAATTCACTTAATTGTATGATGCAAGGTTTAAGTTCTCGAGCATGTGCATCTTCTGGATGATGGAAGGGGGGGAGATGACTGAGTGGAATGAGTCCTCTAAAATTTTAGCAGCTCATCTGAGGTAGTGGGAGGGATAGTCTATGTTGATGGGTGGGAGCTTGGTTTTCATGATGGCCTGAACTGCAGTTGCATCCCTCTGCAGTTTCTTAGTCTTGGGCAGAGCATTACCCAAAAAAAGCTGTGATGCTTGTGCTCAGTATTCTTTCTATGATGCATCTTAATTTAAATCTAGACGTACAGCACTGCAACAGGCCCTTTCAGCCCGCAACCTCAAAAAGTTGGTAAATTATCTTGGCCTCCTGAGAAGGTAGAGTCTTTAGTTTGGTTTCTTGGTTGTAAAATCTTAGTGGCTTGACGCAGACATATTGTTGGTGATGTGTCAACCTCAGAACTTGAAGCTCTCCATTGTCTCTACCATGTCACTATTATATACAAGAATGTATGCACTTCTCTGTTCCCTGGCTACCAGATACTCTTACGTCCTTCCTGTACTCTCCTATCTGAATTCTGGCCTACCTGCTCCCTCTATAACATTCTTGGTGGTCCCCCACACCTCAAGGACTGCAGCAGTTCAAGAAGACAGCTCAATGTCACCTTCTCAAGGACAATTAGGGATGGCCAGTCAATTGCTCACTCAGCCTGTGAAAGCACCAAAGTATCCCAGATGAAGTACTACCTACAGATCCTGGACAGTAGATCAGCTGGCTCCAGAACTATTCACTTCCGAGCAAATTGAGCCCTCTGTGGAGAAGTGTGGGGAAATATATATGAGGACCAGTGAACAGAGGAAAGCAAAATAAACTGCCAGTCACTTAGCAGGGGGTTCAAAGAATGTAATTAAAATCCACAGCAGAAAACTGCCCAACAAAGACCAGTCCAAACCTGAGCCGATCCAAAATGCTTGACCTTGACTCGACCATCGCCGTGACATTACCCATCTTAATCATGATGCTATGTGTGACGTTGAAGCATCCAATGTTGATCAAACTTCGATAGTTATATTAAGCAGGTCATTCCTAATCTGGATGAAGTAATGAAGCATTAATTGAGCTGCTCTGGCAAGGCTTGACCCAAATTGAATTTGAAACATTATCCTTTGCTGTGTTACAACTTCTCATATTTGTTAACCTGTGTTTCAGAAGGTTAATTTAGTAGCTGCTCTTAAATGGACGTACCACAGTAGAAGCAATTCCAGCTACTGTGTAGTGTTGCTGTTGAGTTAATGGAGTGTTGGGAGAGAAGTGAGAGAGTGCTTCTAAGGGTCAGGAAATCCTTGAGAGGCTAGTGAATGGCATTGGCCTGCAGAGGTGCTGGGGAAACCCTCCAGGACTCGAGCCAGGTGTTTCCGCAGGAGAATTGAGTATATTCTTCAAATATCTGCACTTTGGGGAAGCTTGCAACACTGGCAAGACCAAGTCTGCCTGGCTTCTTCTCTTCACTGAAGGGAAGGTAGATGAATTCTCTCCTTGTATTTGGTGTTTGGTTGACCTCCCTAATGCAGCACTGAACAGCAAACCTTGAGATTCAGAAGAGATCAACAGCTTGGAATAATGCCAAGGCCAGGGAATTGAGAGTGACTATGACCCTAAGTTTCATGGACAAAGCTATCCAGACACTAGGTTATATATGAAAACAAAGGGGATTCACTTATATCATTGAGAACAAAAAAGCAATTTGAATGATATACTTTACAATTATGGTCTCAAGGAAACTGGATCATTCTGGCCAGTGAAACAGATGCATTTTCGAGTTCAAATCTATTGTTAACTGATTGTACATGTAAAGCCAGTCAAAAAAGCATTTCTCCAGTCCACAGTACACACATGTACACACATATATATTTCTCACACTGCACATAATAATCCGATTCATAAAAATATAAAATAAACGTACTAATGTCTGGATAAATTGTTACATTTATTAGAGACCCAAGGTCACAGGATGATGTTCATCAATCTCACAGACTGCAGGAAGAAGTCATTTTTCCAGCCTGGCAGTCCTGATATTGATGCTCCTGTACCTCTTTCTTGATGGCAGTAGGTTTGCTATTTAAAACATATTTAAAATTCGGTTAGAGGAATTAGGGGATATGGGGAGAAGGCAGGTAGGTGGAGTTAGGTCATAAATTAGATCAGCCTTGATCATATTGAATGGCGGAGCAGGCTCGATGGACCATTTTTGACCTACTCCTGTTCCTACTTCCTATGTTCCCATGTTTTCACTGGGGGATATTTGTACCCCAAAAATATTGAATCAGATAAAATCTGACTCAAAAGGGTGAAAATTAATTTTCTGAAGGCTATAAATGAGCAAAATTAGCCTGTGATAGCTGAAGTCAACTTTCATCACCACAACATTTTGTTTTTCTTTGGAGTTATGAATGAGTAACTTACCAGAATTTCCTAGTAGTGAAAGATGAGGTCACCATGAGTTGTGAGGAGAGCATGAAGTCATTTGCGGGATGTAGACAGGTTAAGTAGGGGGACAAAATGATGAGGGCAGGGGGAAATGAAAATTTATGCAGTTGAAGAGAATGACTATGAAGTAAAATTCTGTTGGACACTGAGTTTGGTGTGGTGATTCAGGAGATGGGGAAAGTAAGTAGGTAAAACACATTTAAGGAGGCAAATGTTGGTCCTTATTGCGTGGGAATTTTAGTACAAATGTAAGAAATGTTTGCTGAATTAGCTTGCTTTGAGTATTTGGTGCATTCTTAGTGGTCTTGCCTAATGAAAAACCCGCATAGGAGACGGTGCAGATGAATAGTTAGTCCAATGTAGAGAGCTTGAGGAAGTAAATGTCAGGAGTCAAAGTGAGATGAACAAGATTGAAGGAGGGATAGCAAGGTAAATATGAAGAGGCTATTTCCTCTTGCTGGAGAGTTCTAAACTTGTGGCATGGCATAAGATAAGGTGGTTTCTTTTTAATCAAATTTTAGAACTCTTAATTTCAGGTCTTTGGACGCTCTGTCATTGAGTATATTTGGGCTCCTCCGAAGACTACATGAACGGAAATACAGAGGCTACACTTCAAAATGCAAAGGTGGTATGCTTTGGAACTTGGGAAGTTCTTGACGTCTCCACACTTTGCTCTTGCCATCACTCTGATACAGGTTAATCTTGGTCTCATCTGTCCACAAGACCCTTTTCCAGAATTCTGCAGGCTCTTTTAAATACATCTTGGCAAACTGTAATTTGGCTGTCCTTTCTGTAGCTTGGCATTTCGCAGTGTAGCCTCTGTATTTCTGTTCATGAAGTCTTCTGAGGACAGCAGTCATTGACATATCCACACCTGCCCCATGAAGAATCTTTCTGATCTGTTGGACATACATTTGGGGATTTTTCTTCATTATGATGAGAATTCTTCTGTCATCAGCTGTGGAGGTTTTCCTTGGAATACAAGTCCCATTGCGATTACTGAGCTTACCAGTACGCTCTTTTTTTCTCAGTGATGCTCCAAACTGTTGATTTTAGTTATCTTTAGGCTTGGGCAATGTCTCTTACTGTTTTGTTCTTGTTTTACAGCCTCATAACGGCTTATTTTACTTTCATTGGCACAACTCTAGTCCTCATGTTGAAAAATGGCAACTACAGACTCCAAAGGTGATCAAAAGCTTCAAAGCAAACCTAGCTCTCTTATACCTGCACCAATGAAGCAATTAAACATAGCTGAGTACTTACAAACACCTGTGAAGCCAAATGTCCCAAACATTATGATGTCCTGAAATGAGGGGACTATGTAAAGAAAAAAGTGCTGTAATTTCTACATGGTCAAACCAAAATATATGCAAATACTCTTGAATAAAATCTGGAATGTGCACTTCAATTAAATGTGAATTGTTTGATTATAAATGTTAAACTGTGCAAATAAAGGAAAAAAGTGCCTTTGTCCCAAACATTATGGAAAGCACTGTTTTACCCATTATCATAGATATCAGCCATAATCATGGTCAATAATGATGCATATATTTCAGAATAGTTGGTGTGGGTAAGTTACTGGACTAACATCCAAGGGCTTGGATCTTGGGGCAGGAGATGGAATCCTACCAGGAGAATTGAAATTCAAGTAATTAAATAAAACTGGAATCTAAGATATTGGATTATTTTTCTATGAAACAAAGCAATCTGGTCTATTCACATATTTCAGGAAACAAAATGTACTGTTCTCATATGGTTTGGTCTGTGTGTGACTCCTGCTGGAAAAAAAACTGGCTGCCTTGAACTTGGTCTCTTCTCCGAGGATATAAGCTGTTCAGTTAATGGGTGATAAATGCTGTAAACAAACTTAAAAATTAAGAATTAGGAAAAAATGTTACCCACCCAGAATGTAGTGGAACTGTCTTCCTGAACGTCAGAAAATCCTTGCTGCTTTCAATGAATTTGCAGGTTCGATCTATGTAATTGCATTAACAAGGGTCAAGACCAAGGGTATGTTTGGGTTTGATAGGTAGTATTTGCAACATGATTGGATAACCACCCGTGCTGTGAATGTCTAATTCCTTGTTTGGCTCTGATTTGTTTGGACAAGTTAAGTCTGTGGGCCTGTTTCCATGTGTAAGACTCAACAATTCACTGAAGTTGTAGTGTGGTGATGTTGGCAGAACATTGACTGAAAGTTGAGAATAATACTTGCTCTATTTCAAACTTTAAAAATGATTGAATCATTTCACTGCCCATAATTTCACAAGAATCATTCTTCTTCCAGGCTACAGGAGGAGGGACAAGTTACTTTTATTATTTTATAAAGCAAACAACATGTACTTTAGCTAGTTTTGCAGAACTTGTGGGGAATAAACTTGGGTTTTGGACTAAATTGGATGTTTCTTTCAAGCAGCTAGCGAGGATATGTTGCCCAAATTAGCTCTTTCTTTGAGGTAAAGTTTGTAATCCTATAACTAATTTAAAATAGCAAATCCACTTTAAAAAGAATTCATGTCCAATCTCTCTCTCAGTTTCAGCACAAGCACCGAGCTCTGTTTCTGCAGCAGCGATTGCAGCTCAGGCGGGTGTGGGCGTGGCTTCCACTGTCCATTTGAACCCTATGCAGCTGATGACTGTGGATACCACCCACACACGTCACATACAGGGGCTCCAGCCAGCATCACTCACTGCCCAGGGGCTACAACCTACTTCAATTGGCCCCCAAGGAATTCAGCCAGCTCCACTTGGGGCTCAGGGGATTCAATCAACAACTATTGGCACCCAAGCTTTGCAGCCTGCATCACTCAGCCAACAGACGGCAGAGAACAAATCACCAGGTAATGGGGCAAACACATTTTGAAACCTGAAGGGGGGGGGTGGGTTAATTTGATAGGGAGTATTTGCAACATGATTGGATAACCACCCGTGCTGTGAATGTCTAATTCCTTGTTGGCCTCTGTTTTGTTTGGACAAGTTAAGTCTGTGGGCCTGTTTCCATGTGTAAGACTCAACAGTTCACTGAAGTTGTAGTGTGGCGATGTTGGCAGGAGAACATTGACTGAAAGTTGAGTTTGCTTCTGCCATATCTGCACTTCTAGCAAGAAGACACCCTGGTGAAACAGTTGTGGCTGCATTCTTGAAATCTTAGTCCATGTTATTATATCTAGCTCACAGATTGTGATGAGGTTGTAAGTACAGAGAGGTAGGTTCACATACCAAAGGCTTTAAAGCTACATTCAAGATTGTGAGTTTCTTAAATGGAGATAGAGAAGATAGAAGTCTGGAAGTTGTAAATTATTAAGTACTTCCTGAGTAGACCTTGGCGAGAGCCACATCTAATCCTGGGCACCAGACTTTCAGAAGGAGCTCGGCACCAAAAAGCTTTATGAGAATGGTTTTGGGGTAAGATACTTCGATCATGCGAAGGGACAAAAGAAACTCTGGTTGTTCCACTTGGAACAAATGCGATTTCAGAGGTCTTAATTCTTTTCTGAAGGATTTGGTTTGTTCAGTGAGGGAAGATGTTTTGTTTGATGGATGATTAGTTAATGAAATACGCAGATTGAAGATAATTGGTGAAAGATCCTAGGGAGTTGATTTGTTTTTGTTTTAGTTACTTTTTGTTTGGAAGAATGTAGGATTAGATCTTCCAAGGGAGTTTGGCATGCAGACCCAGAAAATATCCTGGGCTCGTAATGAAAATGCAGAATGAGAATAATTGGTTAGACTTTTTGATTTTCCTAATTTATTATTTGGCTTGATGCAGCTGTGACGTCCATTGGGATTTTAATAGAGCAATTTAAGTGCAAGTTGCTGATTCAAAGAACTAAAGGAAAAAGATTGAATGTCTTCCTGAGTGACTTTTTGATTCTTTTAATTTGTACTTTTATAGTATATTCATCCCAGATATTTGAGTTTATAGTTGGTAGACTAAGGACATATTGTAGCTCAATTCTGTAATCCTAGTGTTGTAATTTTGCTTGACAGTTAATGAGATAAAGATAGTCACAGGGCTCTAATGATCAGGAGATTATTTTGAAATTATATAATTTATTAAAATGTCTTATGTTGGTTCTTGGGAGGGTAATCAAACAAAATGTAACACATAGCCAGTCTTTCATGTCTTGTAAAAGGGGTAGGTTTTCAGGGAGGCCTGAAGAAATGCTTGAACTGGAGCCCAAGAAATTTGAAGGTGCAGATGACAAAGATGGGTTCTCAGACAAGAATTGGAGGGAGGTTGAATAGAGTTAAGGAGGAGTGAAACCACAAAGATTTTGTAAACATGTGAGAATTTCAAAGTGGTGGCATTCATAGACTGTATGGATCCAAAGGGATGATGGGGGACAGAGGATTTTTAGGTAACTAGAAAATTGGAGGCTAATTGGAAGAGCATTGCGAAGTAACTAAAGCATGGATGACTTGTCAGGGAAGATGAGGCAGCAAGAGGCACAAGTGGTGGTCTGGAGGTGAAGTTGGTGGTTGAAAGGAGGACGTGGATCTGGTTGAAGTCAAAAAGGACACCAGTCATTTGGCCTGCGACGGGTTAGGAAATGAAATTGTCACCAAGCTGGTGATATTTGTGGTGGGTATGAAGATAAGCCTTGGTCTGTACAGTGTTTAATTGGAAGGAATTTGTGTTTATTGAAGTTTGGATAATTGAATGAGTACATAAGTCTGGCATAGAGGTTGTGGGTGGAATAAAATGAGGCAGTGAGGTATAGCATTATTGTTAGTATATTTGTGGAACATGTTATTAATCAGTACTGTCAGGAAAATGTGAATTCTAATCCCATCCAAAAACTTTGCACTTCATTTTTAACAATGGGACTGAGGTCCAATCTCTTGAAATGAGAAACTAAACCAGAGACCCATCTGTTTTCTCATCCCATTATGTGTTTTAGAGAAGAACAGGGAAGTTCTCTCTCATGACTTGACCAAGTTTATCTCCATTTACTCAATATTACGAGTTTTATTGGCTACAATAATAACTATATTTTAAAGTGTTTCGTTGGTATAGATTGGTTTAGAATAGCTAAATCGAAATGAATGTCTACTTTTCTGCCTCAGGAAGATATGCCAAGAGGCAACAGATGGATGAGTGGAGAGTGGATCCTGATCTCCTCGATCAGTTACATTATTCACTGGTTCCCTACATCACCCACAACATGGGCATCCCAATTTATGAAGTGGTCAGGGTTGGGAATAAGAAATGGACCTTCCTGTAACAAAAACATTAAGCTAGATATTAGTAGACTTTAAGTCATTGCTGGTAGCACAGTGGTAAACTTTAGTGCTTAAGTGTTGAGAAACCTTGGAGCTTCACCTTTTAGTTTGCCTCTGGGCCATTCTGTTAAATGTTACATCTTTGAAATTTGCTTGGTGCCAGCTGATTACTGTAAGTTGAGTACTCTCATCCATTCCGTCTATGACCATGAATATGTGAATCCATAAGGGGCATCATCTTCGTATTGCTAACCGTTGCCTATTTTCAGCAGTGGTGCTGACAGATGGAGCTACCATCGTCGCCAATCCCATTAGCACGTTCAGTGCAACCCCTGCTGTCACTACCGTGATTCAGACCCACTCTCAGAGCAGCAGTACGACCGCTCCAGCACAGGGATCTTCCCCACGACCCAGCATTCTCCGGAAGAAACCTGCCTCCGAGGGGTAAGAGCACTTAACAGCTGTTTGACTTTGATCCCAATAATAGTGAAAGACAAACTCCGAAAATACCTTTCAGTTGCTTGGCGTCTGGTGAAACCTGTCGAATCACATTAACAGATCTCCTTGAGTTCATCAGATCTATACTTTTGTTTCAGAAGGAGAACTGATATGAAGGAGAAATAAACCTCATAATTCAACCAGTCTGTGGCAAAGGTTAGCTTTCACAGGATTGCAGTCTGAGCATTTCAACCTGCTCTGTCCCGAGTTGACCATTTAATCTCAGTTTGGTTTTATTTTCTTTCCAACCAACTCCCACCACCACATGACCACAAAGTCCCCTCATCCCCCCAAATTGTACTCAGTTACACAGCGGGAGTATTTGCCATGGTCATTTGACCCATCAACCAGAGGTCTTTAGAATGTGAGAGGAAATTCATACAGTTGCAGGGAGAACATGCAAACTCCACCTGGAGAACACTGGAGGTGTTTGAGTCTTGATCTGCAGCTCTCTGAGGCAGCAGTTCCTTAGTTGAGCCATTGTTCCACTTTCTTGTGCTTGCTTGTATAGCAAATGATTCGGGATATCCAATGCACATCTGAAATCACTGAATAGCAGTGACTTCTATATTCAAAAGCAATAAATAGGCCTTTTCCTGGCCAAAACCAAATTTCATATTGTCACAGGAGATTGTTCAAGGTGATGTTATTGTTTTAAAAGGATTTTTATCTGTGTATAAGTGATGGCATATTTGATTTGATGAATGTACACTTGATTCAAGATTCCTTTATTGTAATAGTACAGAACATTTAATATTACACAAAATTGCTGTCTGCTTGCCTAAAGGGAGACAAAGAGTCGCCCTTGCAGGAAGAAAGAAGTATGTATAAAATAAAAATGGTGGAAACAACCAGCAGGGGAAAAAAAGGGATTCACAATCTTGTTCTGTTTGTAGAGTTATACAGAGTGGAAACAGGCCCTTCAGCCCATTTTACACTGACCAAGATATCTCACCCTCATGAGTCCCACATGCCTGTGTTTTTGGGCAAAACCACCCGTGCACTCCAAGAAGCAAATCCCCAGCCTGCTCAACCTCTCCCTGTAGCTCAGGTTCCCGTGTCCTGACAACATCTTCGTAAATCATCTCTGCTCCAGAGCTTGACAATATATTTTTTGCAGTTCACTGAGCAAAACTGAACACCATACTCTAAATGGGATCTTGCCAATGCCCAGTTAAACTGCAACATGATCTCCCAACTTCTGTGCTCAGTACTCTGACTGTTGAAGGCCAATGTGCCTTCAATGTGCCTTTATGACCACCCTATATACCTGTGACATAACGTTTAAGGTACTGTGTACCTGTGCTCCTAGGTCCCTCTGCTCTAAACACTCCCCAGATCCTTACCCTTCACTGTTAGATCTCCCAAAATGCAACCTCACATTTCCTTGTATTAAATTCCTTCAACCTTTCCTCTGTCGCCGGAGTCACGTGATGGAGTAGTGGCCGGTCGGGGAACTCCAGCCCTCTCCGGAAAAGTTTAAAAAAAACACAGAAAACACAAAGGCACAAACACAAAAATTAAAACAAAGTAAAAATAAAGGTGAGAAGAAAATGGCAGCGAAGAGAGAAAAGTCGAAAACAACGGGAAGAAGAGAAGATGAAAGAACGTCGGAAGAAGAAGGTGAAGGCCTGCTGTGGAGAGAGAAGCCCGCTCCCTCAGGTCAGTCGAAGTCCCGAGCTCGGGACTACAAAAATGGCTCGCGGAGCCAAGCGATGCGCAAGACGAAAAAAACACTGATGGGAGGGGGGACCAGCTGAGGAGTCGATCTCCACAGCTGAGAATGACAGCCACAGCACAGCAGCAAGAAGAGAACATAGAAAACAACGAGAACAAGAAAGAAGAGAATAAAAAGAAATCAAGGAAACAACAGATGACCAACCCAGAGGAAGAAGAAGAAGAACACAGAAATGAAAGAAGAAGGGAAAGGCAAGACAATGGATATATTTTTTTAAAGAATATATGGAATCAGTAAAAGAATGGCAATCACAAGAATTTAGTGAAATAAAAAGAAGAATTAAAAGTACAGAAGAAAAAGTGAATAGATTAGAGATGGTCATGTCAGATAGGAAAAAGAGTGGACAAGGTGGAAGAACGAGAAACAGCTGTAGAAATGGAAGTCTTCTTTGGCTTGGCTTCGCGGACGAAGATTTATGGAGGGGGTAAAAAGTCCACGTCAGCTGCAGGCTCGTTTGTGGCTGACCAGTCCGATGCGGGACAGGCAGACACGATTGCAGCGGTTGCAAGGGAAAATTGGTTGGTTGGGGTTGGGTGTTGGGTTTTTCCTCCTTTGCCTTTTGTCAGTGAGGTGGGCTCTGCGGTCTTCTTCAAAGGAGGCTGCTGCCCGCCAAACTGTGAGGCGCCAAGATGCACGGTTTGAGGCGTTATCAGCCCACTGGCGGTGGTCAATGTGGCAGGCACCAAGAGATTTCTTTAGGCAGTCCTTGTACCTTTTCTTTGGTGCACCTCTGTCACGGTGGCCAGTGGAGAGCTCGCCATATAATACGATCTTGGGAAGGCGATGGTCCTCCATTCTGGAGACGTGACCCATCCAGCGCAGCTGGATCTTCAGCAGCGTGGACTCGATGCTGTCGACCTCTGCCATCTCGAGTACCTCGACGTTAGGGGTGTGAGCGCTCCAATGGATGTTGAGGATGGAGCGGAGACAACGCTGGTGGAAGCGTTCTAGGAGCCGTAGGTGGTGCCGGTAGAGGACCTCTACCAGAAATGGAAGTAGAGGACTTAAAAAAGCAATTAGAAGAATCTAATAAAAAAGTTAAAGAGACACAAGAGCTGTTAGCTCAGAAGATAGATATAATGGAAAATTATAATAGAAGAAATAATATAAAGATAGTGGGCCTTAAGGAAGATGAAGAAGGCAAGAAAATGAGAGAATTTATAAAAGATTGGATCCCCAGGGTCCTAGGAAGACCAGAATTACAGGAAGAAATGGAAGTAGAAAGGGCACATAGAACATTAACCCCTAAACCACAGCCACAACAAAAACCAAGATCCATTTTAGTAAAATTCCAAAGATATACAACGAGAGAAAATATATTGGAGAAAGCAATGAAGAAAATAAGAGAAGACAAAAAGCCACTGGAATAAAGGTAAAAAAAAAATTTTCTATCCAGACATAAGTTTTGAACTCCTGAAGAAGAGAAAGGAGTTTAATACAGCAAAAGCGATCCTATGGAAAAAAGGATATAAATTTATGCTAAAGTACCCAGCGGTACTTAAAATAGTTATTCCAGGGCAGCAAAACAGACTATTCTCGGATCCGGAGGAAGCACGAAAAATTGCAGAACAACTACAAAACAGGCAGAGAGATGAAGACATGTAACGAGAGCAAAAATGACCACGAACTATATGTATGTGTGTATATGGGTATATATATATATATATATATATATGTGTGTATGTATATATGTGTGTACATGAGTGTATGCGTATTTAAAGGAAAATATATAGAGTATAGATAAGAATTAATAAGGGAAAGAAAGGGAAGTAAGGAGGGAATTAAGAGAGTGACATTTGTTGTATATGAAAATTAGAATCTTTTCTGGGGGGGGGCTGAGTGGGGAGGAGTTACGATCACTGTGAAATCAGTGGACGCTTGCGAGTGAATTCGCAAATCCAAATGGAGAGGGGAGATGTGGTTGCCCGACAAGGGATAAAGGGCAACTCAGGAAGGGGAGGGGATAGTGGGGTTAAAGAAATTTTAGATAGGAGAATAAGGGAAATGTTTGATGTTTTAGAAATGTTGTCTTATAAAATGTTCAAAACAAGAAAGCTGAAATGGATAAGAAGGAAAGGTGATGATGAGGAAACGGAAAGGAAAGATAAACAAAGTATGAAATGGCTATGTTGAACTATATGACTTTATATATTAACGGAATACATAACCAAATCAAAAGGAAGAAACTGCTAAATTTACTGAAAAAAGAAAATATTGATACAGCATTCGTGCAAGAAACACACTTAACTGAAATGGAGCACAAGAAATTAAAGAGAGATTGGATAGGACATGTAACAGCAGCGTCATATAATTCAAAAGCTAGAGGAGTAGCTATATTAATCAGTAAAAATGTACCAATTAAAATAGAAGAGGAAATAATAGATCCAGCAGGGAGATATGTAATGATAAAATGTCAGATATAATCGGAGTTTTGGAATTTACTCAATGTACATTCACCTAACGAAAAAGATCAAAAATTTATGCAAGATATTTTTTTGAAGATAGCAGACACGCAAGGGAACATACTAATAGGAGGGGATTTCCACCTTAATTTGGATTCAAACATGGACAAAACTGGGAAAAAAATTAACAGAAAGAACAAAGTAACCAAATTTATAATTAAATCGATGCAAGAAATGCAACTTTTGGATATGTGGAGGAAACAACACCCAAAGGAAAAGGAATATTCATATTATTCGGGTAGACATAAAACATACTCAAGAATAGACCTATTCCTGTTATCAGCTCGCATGCAAGACAGAGTTAGAAAAACAGAATATAAAGCTAGAATATTATCGGACCACTCACCCCTGATATTGACAATAGAGTTAGAGGACATCCCTCCAAGAATGTATAGATGGAGATTAAACTCCATGCTACTTAAAAGGCAGGATTTTAGAGAATTAATTGAAAGACAAATTAAAATGTACTTTGAAATAAATACGGAATCAGTGAAAGTTAAGTTTATACTATGGGACGCAATGAAAGCGTTCATCAGAGGGCAAATAATAAGTTATGTAACCAAGATGAAGAAGGACTACAATCAGGAAACAGAGCAGTTGGAAAGGGAAATAGCAAATATAGAAAAAGAATTAGCAATGAAGGAAGACACAACTAAAAGAAGAGAATTGGCAGATAAAAAAAATAAAATATGAAACACTACAAACATATAAGGTGGAGAAGAACATAATGAAGACAAAACAGAAATATTATGAACTAGGAGAAAAAACGCACAAAATTCTAGCATGGCAGCTTAAGACGAAACAAACTAAGAGAATGGTATTGGCATCAAGGAAAAAAGACAAACAAATCACATATAATCCAACGGAGATTAATGAAAACTTCAGAGAATTCTACGAACAATTATACCAAACTGAAAATGAAGGGAAAGAAGACAAAATAGATGAATTTTTAACTAAAATTGAACTACCAAAATTACAAATAGAGGAACAAAATAAATTAACAGAACCATTTGAAATAGTAGAAATACAAGAGATAATTTAAAAAACTACTGAATAATAAAACACCAGGAGAGGATGGATTCCCAATAGAATTCTATAAAACATTTAAAGATTTATTAATTCCTCCCCTCCTGGAAGTAATCAACCAGATTGATAAAACACAAAGCTTACCAGATTCATGCAAAACAGCAATAATTACAGTAATACCAAAGACAGGGAAAGATCCACTCGCACCAGCGTCATATAGACCAATATCTTTACTTAACACAGATTATAAGATAATAGCTAAACTATTAGGAAACAGATTAGCCGACTATGTACCAAAAATAGTAAATCTACATCAAACTGGATTTATTAAAAAAAGACGCACAACAGACAATATTTGTAAATTTATTAACTTAATTCATGCAGTAGAAGGAAATAAAGCTCCAACAGTAGCGGTGGCCTTAGACGCAGAGAAGGCCTTTGATAGAGTAGAATGGAATTATTTATTCAAAGTACTACAAAAATTCAGTTTACCAGAGAAATATATTAATTGGATTAAAGCATTATATAAGGGGCCATTGGCGAAAGTGACAGTAAATGGATATATATCAAAACAATTTAAATTAAGCAGATCAACAAGGCAGGGATGCCCACTATCGCCCTTATTGTTCGCGTTAGCCATAGAACCACTAGCAGAACTGATAAGAACAGAAAATAAAATAAAAGGGATAAAAATAAAAGACAAGGAATATAAAATCAGTTTATTTGCAGATGTCGTTATAGTATACTTAACAGAACCAGAAATATCAATAAAAGAATTACATAGGAAATTGAAGGAATATGGAGAAGTGTCGGGATACAAGATTAACGCAAATAAAAGTGAAGCAATGCCAATGAATAATGCGGATTTCTCAAAATTTAAGAAAGAATCACCATTCAGATGGCAAATGCAAGCAATACGATGCCTAGGTATACAAATAAATAAAAACCTCGGCCATCTATATAAACTCAATTATTATCCACTAATGAAAAAATTACAGGACGACTTAGAGCATTGGAAAGACTTACCATTAACACTAATAGGAAGGATAAACTGTATTAAAATGAACATTTTCCCAAGGATACAATACCTATTTCAGGCATTGCCAATACACTTGACGGAGAAATTCTTCAAGGAGTTCAAGAAAATAATAAGGAAATTTTTATGGAAAGGGGGGAAACCGAGGATAGCACTAGATAAATTAACAGAATGGTATAAACAAGGAGGCTCTCAACTGCCAAACTTTAAAAATTATTATAGAGCCGCACAATTAAGATACCTATCAGATTTTTATCAAACAAGGGAAAAGCCAGATTGGACTAGATTAGAACTAGATAAAATAGGGGAGAAGATACCCGAACATATATTATATAAATGGGATGAAAAATTGGTACAACGTAGGAATTCTCCAGTATTACATTATCTGCTCAATATTTGGAATAAGATTCATGTAGAAAGGAATAAAACAAATTACCAACTACCAAAACTAATACTGACGCAAAATCAGCTAATCCCTTTTACAATAGATAACCTTTCCTTTAGAGAATGGGAGAAAAAAGGGATCAAAAGAATAGAAAATTGCTTTTCAGGAAATAAATTATTATCCTTTGAACAAATGAAGGATAAATATAATATAACTCACGATACAGTGTTGGCATACTACCAACTGAAATCCTACCTGAAGGACAAATTGGGAAGCAGTCTGAGGTTACCAGAGGGAAGTAATTTTGAATATGTGATTACAGACACAATGATAATCAGAAAATTTATAACAAACATGTTTTTTAAACTGCAAGAAAAGGAGAACAAGGAAACAAATGGTAAAACTAAACAAAAATGGGAACAAGATCTAAACATAAAGATAAAGAAGGAAACATGGGAGAAGTTATGCTCAGGAACTATGAGAAATACAATAAATACGAGGTTACGTATGATACAATAGAACTGGATACACAGGCTATATATTACACCTCAAAAGTTAAATAAATGGGACCCAACAGTATCTGACAGATGTTTTCGCTGTCAAAAGGAAATGGGAACAACAATTCATGCAATCTGGACATGTGAGAAAGTGAAAAGATTTTGGGAAGATCTAAACCAGATATTAAATAAAATCACAAAAAGCAATATACCAAAAAACCCAGAGATCTTCCTCCTAAGTAACATAAAAAACAAAGAATTTGGACTTGATTTGGATGTTGCACAAAAAAGATTTGTTAGGATAGCCCTAGCTGTAGCAAAAAAATGTATTATGTCAATCTGGAAATTAGAAGATAACTTGAGAATACAACAATGGTATATAGAAATGAATAAATGTATTCCATTAGAAAAAAATAACATATAATTTAAGAAATAATATTACAATATTTGAACAAATATGGGAGCCATACATGAAACACAATAGAGAAAACCTACCGGGGACATCTACCACCTAAAATGACAGAAGGAGAAGGGAATGAAAAGAATTGACTCAGTGGAAATTCTTGTTTGTTTTTATTGAGTGACAACATTGTTTGAGGGGTTTAATGTATCTTAGATTCTGAACTTTAAATGAATGGGAGGGGAGGTAGGGAGGGAGGGGGGGGAGAAAATGACACTGTATATATTTGAAAAATAAAATGTATGTATCTTGATCAATGTGGTTTATAATGTGAAAAATAAAAAATTAAAAAAAAACCTTTCCTCTGTCTACCTGCCTAACTTGTAATTTTGTTTCAGACTTCTTGTCTATGCAATTTTTCAGAGATTTAGTTGAAGTTCTTGTCCCTCTGAATTCGTTGCCTGGTAAATATTCAGATGTTTGTAATTACAACTTAGTATTTTTCTTCTCTCCAGGTTATTATCTGAAGTAAAAGTGAAGTGTGATATTGTTCACTGGCTTGGTTTAACCTTTCTTGTCCATTGTTTGTAGCATGGCTGTCAGGAAGAGTCTTATTCCTCCACAGCCAACAGAGACCACAAGCCCTCGATTAGATGGCACAATGCGGAATGCTTCAGGGTCCCCACGGCCAGTTGGGTGAGTTCTAAGTCAATCTCTCCAGTCCCCTTATCATTCTTGTGAATCTTTTTCATTGATCATTTCTAGTTTAATGACATTCCTGTTATAGCAAGGCCATCTGAACTGCAATAAGTTTTCCGCATGTCACCTGGGCATCAGCTTGTATAGCTGTCACATGACATCCTAACTCTCGTGCTCAATGCCCTGAACAATGAAGGCAAGCATAGCAGATGCTGCCTCCACCTCCCTACCTATGTCGCCACTTTCAGGGAACTATGTACTTGTTTCTTGGGTCTTTCTGTGTTACAACTGTGAAGAAGGCCCTTCCTTTGTTGAGTGAGTACTGCCCTGGTCTGACCTTCCAAAGTGCAACACCTGCTATTAAACTGCATGACCATTCATTTGCCTTCTGTCTCAGTTAACCAATTCCATCTGCAAGATTATTAACCATTCCACCTACGCTTTTATCCAGACTATTAATATAAATGTAGATCCAGGACCGATCCTTTGGCACACCACTTGTCACAGGCTTCTAGCCTGAAAACCAGAGCTCCACCACAACCCTCTGTCTTCTTCAGCCACCAGTTTTGCATCCAATTGGCTAACTCGCTCTGGATCCCATGGGATCTAATCTTCTAGACCAGACCACCATGTGGAAGCTTATTGAAGCTCTTGCTAAATCCATGTAGACAGCATCCATCTCCATGGCCTCAACAGTATTCTTGGTCTCCTCTTTTTAAAAATAAACCTCAATCAATTTGTGGATGTTTCACAGTTCACAGGGGTTGCATTTTGGATGAGATATTAAACAGCAGTGCTGTCATTTTTTTCTCATTTGGATGAATATCTGAAAATGTAACTCCAGTCTTAACAAATGTACTCTGCTGTTTTCAAGCAAAAGGTGGACAAAGTTAGCTTGAGGTCCATAGTTAGGACCAAGTTAGTGTATCTAAGTTTGCTGATGACACTAAATTGAATTGAAAAGCAAACATGTAGAGTCCGCATTTTTCAGAGAGATTTAGTTAGGATTAAGCAAGTGGGCAAAGGTCTGGCAGATGCCAGTAAATGTAAGGTCATCCGTTTTCAATAGAACTATAATTTCAAAAGTGAAAATTTGCAGCATGTTGTTGTGCATAGAGACCTGGGAGTGCTTGTGCATGAATCGCAAAGATTTGGTTGCAGATGCAACAGTTAATCAAGTAGGCAAGAGGGATGTTGGCCTTCATTGCTGGAGGAATTGAATTTAAGAGCAGGGAGGATCTACAACTGTAAAAATACTGGTAAGACCAGACCTGGAATACTGTGTGCAGCTCTTGTCTTCTTACTTGAGAAAAGATATATTGGCTTTGGAGGTCATGCAGAGAAGGTTCACCAGGTTGATTCCAGAAATGAGAGGGTTAACTTGTAAGGGGAGATTGTCAACTTGGATTATACTCATTGTCATGTAGAAGGATTGGTGATGGGGTGGGAGATGGGAGAGGAAATCTTGCAGACATATAGAATTATGAAAGGAATAGATAAGATGGAAGCAGGGAAGTTGTTTCCACTGACAAGTAAAACTAAACTGAGGATGTAGTCTCTAAGTTCAGGACAGAGATGAGGTGGAATGCATCTCCGAGGAGTAGTGAATCTTGAAATTCTTTGACCAAGCGAGAAGTAGAGGCAGCCTCATTGAATGTATTTAATTCACAGATTTTTCCATAGTAGGGGAGTTAATGGTTATGAGGAGCAGTTGTGTAAGTGGAGCTGAGCCCACAGCCAGATTAGGTATGATCAAATACTGACATTTGAATAATCTTTTAAGTGAAAACCTTGCATACCTTCTAATGTAATTGAGAGCTTTTCATGGTCCTAAGATGTCCTGATAGTACTTTGCAGTGAATTCATTACTTTTGAAGTGTAGGAACTTACCGAGATAATTTGTACAGTGCTATAATAGTGATCTTGTCATCTGTTTTTGAGATCTTGGTTGGGATGTATTATTCCATTTCATTTCCATTCACTCAAAAGGATGCACGAAACTTTCATCCAAAAACTGGCACGACCACAGCAATCCTTCAATACCATGAGAGCAACATCATTTGATTGCTTGACACTGCTTGAGCTTGATTTGTGCCTCAGGAATGAAATGTCCTACAGCCTCTGACTTAGTGCCATCACTGAGTTATAAATAAACCAGTCGATGCTTGGTGATGTAGAATGGATATTCCTTTGTGAGTATTTTGAAATTTGATTTCCCATTCATTCTAACTTTTTTTTCCCCAGAGCAAAATCTAAGCCAGAGATTCATGTTTCCATGACCACACCAGTGGCTGTCACAATGGAAGCGGTCAGCAACCAGAACATGGAACCAATGCCCGTGCCAGGACAGCCATGTTCTCAGCAGCCTCCGCCACCAATCCCAACACTTATTGCAGCAGCTGCTCCCCATCCTCAACCCACTGCCTTGTCAACTGTTACAGCAGCCGTCTCCACTACTCCTCCAATTTCAGTCTCCATGGCTACAGTGGTAGCTCCTCCATCACAACCTGTTGCCATCTCTGTACCTGTCTCCATGAGCTCAACATTACCAGAGGTTAAAATCAAACAAGAGAGTGAGTCTGTGGATTCACTGCCCATATCAAGTAGGTATTCTCTCTGTTTAGTACATGCAAAAATTGACTTTGGTGCAATGAATTTTGTTTTCATCTGGGGATTAAGCTTACAATTCTTTCTGGGAACATGTGGGAGGCAGGTGAATAAAAGTAACTGCTGAGCCCAGCATTGCATGGCCTAGTGGGAAGTATCAGGAGCTCTGTAATCATTCAAATTATTGCCAAGAAAAGCTGTTTTTCTTTTTGTAAATGCCAGGCACGAGCAACCTGTCCTTTCATACTTGCAGGAGAGCAATTGAGCGTGCCTACAGACAGTATCCTCCGCCTACTTGGAGGATGTGAAGGAAGATTGGGGTGGGGGGGTTGCAATATCTGAGGAAGGATCTGATCAGGTAGAAGAGCGCACGGTGCCACATGAATTCCAACCAGAAATGTTCTGACTGTACCGTGTGAACGTCACTGAATACAATGTAGTACCGTGTGCGAGTCACTGAATACTGCTCCCAGGAGAGGGGACAGTTGGTGTGCCTGTCCTCCCAGCTGGCTTACTCATTTACACCTGATAATTAGCAAAGGGATTGGGTTGGAAATGGTCAGGAGGTTCAATAATATGGAAGAGGTAAGGTTGTTTGACTATGTATCTTTGTATTTTCTGAAGTGTTTATTTTTAGATTATTCATTTTTTTTCTCTATTTTTGTCTCTGAATGTCTGAATTTAAATCTTTCCCCTCCTCTTCCCGTTCATCTCTCTCTCCCCTCTCTTTTCTCTCTCTTTCATTTCTCTCTCTCTCTCTCTCGCTCTCTCTCTCTCTCTCTCTCTCTCTCTCTCTCTTCCTCCTCTCACCCTCTGCCATCACGGTCTCCCAGTTGCAGTTTCAACATCACAGAACATGTCAGTGACGTCGCCAGCTCTGACCCCAATGGTGAACAGCCTCAACCTTCCTGGGAACGAGCTGCCGCCAGGTGCGTCTCCCCGAAAGAAACCCCGTAAACAGCAGCACATCATCTCCACAGAAGAAAGTGAGATCATGGAAACAAATAGCACGGATGAGGAAAAGAACAGCAGCAGCAAGCCGATGTTGCTCAAAGCAGAGAAGAGGAAATCCCCACCAAAGGAATATATAGGTAAAATGGGGTCATGGCCAAAACAAGAACTAGCATTGTACTTTGGACAGGAGGAGGGTTTGTAGTCTGAGAGGGATGAACCAATGGTTCTAACCTGGGTGGACGGTTTGGGTTGGGGTAGAATAGCAGTGGTACTAATAACTAAGAGGGGAGGGGAGATGTCTCTGCCTTAGAAACCCTAACCCAAAACAATGCAAATCGTTGCCTTTTACACCTTTCTAAAATGTCACTGTCCAACTGAAATCTTATTTTTGCAGACGAAGAAGGTGTCAGATATGTTCCCGTGCGTCCTAGACCTCCAGTTACATTACTGAGACATTACAGGAACCCCTGGAAAGCAGCATATCATCATTTCCAACGATATAGTGACGTAAAAGTTAAAGGTAAGACTTTACTTTCCATTCCTACTACTTCAGTGAGTATTTTAAAGTTTTTTTTTAATTTATTTTTCACACTGTGAACCATATCAATCAAAATACATGCAAACATTTCCCTCTTAAATATACACAGTGGCATTGTCTCCCCTTTTTTCCCCCCGTACCTTCCCTCCCCCCCCTTGCCACCCCCCTCCAAACCCATTAAACGTTCAACATATACAATACAATAAAACCATTAAACAATGTCATCACACAATGAAAATAAACAAGAAAATTGTGTCATCTACTTTTACACACTGGATCAAGTCATTTTGTCTTCCTATCATTTTATCATTTTAGGGGGTGGAGGTCCGAGGCAAGCCCTTTCTGTTATGTTCCATGTACGGTTCCCAAATTTGTTCAGATAATGTGACTTTATTTTTAAAATTATGTTATTTTTTCCATTGGAATACATTTATTAATTTCCATGTACCATTGCTGTACTCTCAGGCTCTCTTCTGATTTCCCAGTTGACATTATAGATTTTTTTGCTACAGCTAAGGCTATCATAAATCTTTTTTGCGCTTCATCCAGTTTGAGGCCTAATTCTTTACTTCTTATATTACTTAGAAGAAAGATCTCTAGATTTTTTGATATGTTGCTTTTTGTGATTTTATTTAATACCTGATTTAGATCTTCCCAAAAGTTTTTCACTTTCTCACATGCCCAAATTGCATGTATTATTGTTCCCATTTCTTTACAGCGAAAACATCTATCTGATAATGCTGGATCCCATTTCTTTAATTTTTGGGGTGTGATATATAACCTGTATAACCAATTATACTGTATCATACGTAACCTTGTGTTTATTATATTCTTCATAGTTCCAGAGCATAACTTTTCCCATGTTTCATTTGTTATCTTGGATGTTTAAATCTTTTTCCCACTTTTTGGGTTTATAGCTTATTTCATCATTTTCCTTCTCTTTCAGCTTGATGTACATGTTCGTTATAAATCTTTTTATTATCATTGTTTCTGTAATCACAAATTCAAAGCTGCTTCCTTCTGGTAATCTCAATCTATCCTTTAAGTAGGCTTTCAGTTGATGGTATGGAAACATTGTGCCATGAGTTATTCCATATTTGTACTTCATTTGTTCAAATGTTAGTAAATTACTTCCCAAAAAACAATTTTCTACTCTTTTAATTCCTTTTCTCTCCCATTGTCTAAAGGAAAGGTTATCTATTATAAAAGGGATTAGCTGATTTTGCGTCAATAATAATTTTGGTAGTTGGTAATTTGTTTTTTTTCCTTTCTAAGTGAATCTTCTTCCATATATTGAGTAAATGATGCAATACTGGTGAGCTTTTATATCATATCAGCTTTTAATCCCACTTATAAAGTATATGTTCCGGTACCATCTCCCGTATTTTATCTAGTTCTATCTTAGTCCAATTTGGTTTTTCCTTTGTCTGATAAAAATTTGATAAATACCTTAATTGTGCTGCTCTATAATAATTTTTAAGTTTGGTAACTGCAAACCACCTTGGTTGTACCTCTCTGTTAATTAACGCTATCCTCAGTTTCCCCCCTTTCCATAAAAATTTCCTTATTATTCTCTTTAGTTCATTAAAGAATTTCTCTGTTAAGGGAATTGATAACGATTGAAATAAGTATTGTATCCTTGGGAAGACATTCATTTTAATGCAATTTACCCTCCCTATCAACGTTAGTGGTAATTCTTTCCAATATTCTAAGTCTTCCTGCAATTTTTTTATTAGTGGCTGATAATTTAATTTGTACAGGTGGCTTAAATTATTATCTAATCTAATACCTAGGTATCGGATTGCTTGTGTTTACCATTTAAATGGTGAATTTTTTAAAAATTCTGTATAATCCGCATTATTCATTGGCATCGCTTCACTTTTATTTGCGTTGATCTTGTACCCCGATATTTCTCCATATTCCTTCAATTTCTTATGTAGTTCTTTTATTGATATTTCTGGTTCTGTTAAGTATACGATGATGTCATCTGCAAATAAACTGATTTTATACTCCTCTATTTTTATCCCTTTTATTTTATTTTCTGTTTTCATCAGTTCTGACAATGGTTCTATTGCTAAAGCGAACAGTGAGGGAGATAGTGGACATCCCTGCCTAGTTGACCTACTTAATTTAAATTGGTTCAATACATATCCATTTACTGTCACCTTTGCCAATGGTCCATTATATAATGCTTTAATCCAATTAATATATTTTTCTGGTAGATTGAACCTCTGTAGTACTTGGAATAAATAATTCCATTCTACCCTGTCAAACGCCTTTTCTGCGTCTAAAGCTACAGCCACTGTTGGCTTCTTGTTTCCTTGAACTGCATGAATTAGATTAATAAATTTACAGACATTATCCGCTGTTCATCTTTTTTTAATAAATCCAGTTTGATCTTGTTTTACTATTTTTGGTACACAGTCGGCCAATCTGTTTGCTAATAATTTTGCTATTATCTTATAATCTAAATTAAGTAGAGATATTGGTCTATACGATGCTGGTGTTAGTGGATCCTTCCCCATCTTTGGTATTAATGTAATTATTTCTGTCTTACATGAATCTGGCAAGTTTTGTGTTTCTTCTATCTGGTTCATTACTTCCAGGAGAGGAGGAAATAATAACTCTTTAAATGTTTTATAGAATTCTATTGGGAATCCATCCTCTCCAGGTTTGGCGGCTTTTTTAATATATTCTGTACTTCCTCTATTTCAAATGGTTTTATCAGTTTGTTTTGCTCCTCCTTGCAATTTTGGCAGTTCAATTTTAGCTAAAAAACTCTTCTATTTTATTATCTTTCCCCTCATTCTCAGTTTGGTATAATTGTTCATATAATTCCTTAAAGTTCTCATTAATCTCCATTGGACTATATGTAATTTGTTTGTCCTTTTTCCTTGATGCCAATACAGTTCTTTTTCCTTGTTCTGTTTTAAGTTGCCAGGCTAATATTTTGTGTGTTTTTTCTCCTAACTCATAATACTTTTGCTTTATTTTCATTATGTCCTTCTCCACCTTATACGTTTGTAATGTTTCATATTTTTTTTGTCGGCTAATTCTCTTCTTTTTGTTTTATCGTTCCTTGTTGCTAGTTACTTACTATCTCCCTTTCCAACTATTCTATATCCGATTGTAGTCCTTTTTCATCTTAGTTACATAACTTATTATCTGCCCTCTAATGAAGGCTTTCATTGCATCCCATAATATAAGTTTGTCTTTCACTGATTAAGTATTTATTTCAAAGAACATTTTAATTTGGCATTCAATAAATTCTCTAAATTCTTGTCTTTTAAGTAGCATGGAGTTTAACCTCCATCTATATGTTCTTGGTGGGATGTCCTCCAGTTCTATTGCTAATAACAGGGGTGAATGATCAGATAACAATCGAGCTTTATATTCAGTCTTCCAAACTCTCTCTTGAATATGGGCCGACAACAAAAACATAGCAATCCTTGAGTATGTTTTATGCCTACTTGAATAATATGAGTATTCCTTCTCCCTTGGGTGCTGCCTCCTCCATATATCCATAAGTTTCATTTCCTGCATTGATTTAAACATAAATTTGGCCACTTTATTCTTTTTGCTAGTCTTTTGTCCAGTCTTATACAACATTGGATCCAAATTAAGGTTAAAATCCCCTCCTATCAATATATTCCCCTGCGTATCTACTATCTTTAAAAAAATATCTTGCATAAATTTTTGATCCTCTTCATTAGGTGCATATATATTGATCAAATTCCAAAATTCTGAATATATCTGACACTTTATCATTACATACCTCCCTGCTGGATCTATTATTTCCTCCTCTATTTTGATTGGTACATTTTTATTAATTAATATAGCTACACCTCTGGCTTTTGAATTATATGATGTTTTCGCTATGTGCCCTACCCAGTCTCTCCTTAATTTATTATGTTCCACTTCAGTTAGATGCATTTCCTGCACAATTGCTATATCTATTTTTTCTTTTTTCAGGAAATTTAATAGCCTTTTTCATTTAATTTGGTTATGTATTCTATTAATATTTATAGTCATATACTTCAACATGGCCATCTCGTATCCTGTTTACACCTCATTTCCACTTCCTCACCACCACCAACATCTCCCTTTTTCCCCATTTTCATCTCAGTTTTCCCTTTTTGAACTCAATGTATGACAACACTTTTAAAACATAAAATACTTCAACAACTCTCACATCTAATATTCCCTTAACCCCAAATGTCTCCCCCCTCTATGAGTTGCCCCTCATCCCTTGCCGGGAAACCACAACTCCATTCTCCATTTGGATTGCAAACCCGCTCACAAGCGTCAACTGATTTCGCAGTGTCGGTTATTCTCTCCCACCCAACCCCCTCCAGAAAACACTTTTTTCTTCACATATAATAAAGCTCACCCTCTTTTTTTTCCCCCTTACTTTCTTTCTTCCCTTTTCTTTCCCTTCTTTAGTTCTTACTTATACATTATTTTTTACATCTTTATATGTATTTTATCATCGTTCTTCGTTCTTGTTACATCTCTTCATCTCTCCTTCTGTCCTGCAGACATTCTGCAAATTCTCGTGCTTTCTCAGGATCCAAGAACAATCTGTTTTGCTCCCCAGGGATAAATATTTTAAGCACAGCTGGATATCTTAACATAAATTTATAACCTTTTTTCCATAGGATCGATTTTGCTGTATTATACTCCTTCCTCTTCCTTAAGAGTTCAAAACTTATGTATGAGTAAAAAAATATTTTTTGACCATTGTATTCCAATGGTTTTTTTTTGTCTTCTCTAATTTTATTCCTTGCCCTCTCCAGTATATTTTCTCTTGTCGTATATCTCAGAAATTTTACTAAAACGGATCTTGGTTTTTGCTGTGTCTGTGGTTTCGGAGCTAGTCTTCTGTCTGCCCTTTCTATTTCCATTCCTTCCTGTATTTCTGGCATTCCCAGGACCTTTGGGATCCATTCTTTTATAAATTCTTTCATATTTGTGTCTTCTTCATCTTCCTTTAGTCCCACTATCTTTATGTTGTTTTGCCTACTGTAATATTCCATCATATCAATTTTCTGAGCTAACAACTCTTGTGACTCTAACTTTTTGTCACTTTCTTCCAATCTTCTTCTTAAGTCGTTCACTTCCATTTCTCCAGCCGTTTCTCGTTCTTCCACATTTTCTAATCTTTTCCCTATTTCTGTCATGACCAGCTCTATTCTACTCACTTTTTCTTCTGTATTTTTCATTTTTCTTTTCATTTCACTAAATTCTAATGTCAACCATTCTTTTAATGCTCTCATTTGTTCTTGAAAATATTTTTAATCTATATTCTGTCCATCTATTTTACCTTCAATTTCTCGGTACAGATCTTGGTCTTCTTCTTCTTCTTCTGTGTTTGCACCTGTGTTTGTGTCTTCTACTTCTCTTCCTTGTATCTGTGTCTCTTCTGACTTTCCTAATGAGTTGCTTGCCTCACTTTGCTGGGCTTCTTCTTGCTTGGCTTCTTGCTGTTGGTCCTCTTCTTCTGAGCTAGTCATCTGTTGGGCCTCCTGTTGCTGGTCTTGTTTCCTATCACTCCCTTTCCTGTCGCTTTCCTCTTCTTCCAGCTGAGAGCCCTGGTGTCGGGCATCCCTCAGCTGGTCGTGGTGTGTTTGCTCGCTCCTCAGCTGGGCCCCCCCCTCCTGTCGGTGTTCTCTTTTTCCTTAGTGAGCGCATTGCACTGCGCATGCGCGCTTTTGTTTGGCTCAGAGAGCCATTTTGCAGTCCATCGGTCGGGAGGTCATGACTCTGCGGGGTCGTCACCAACCTTGGAAGACAGGCTCTCTTCTCCACGACGGCTCCCTGTTTCTTCATGCAAGTAAGGCCTTCTCCTTTCTCTTCTGGCGTCTTTTCTTCTTTTTTTCCTGTTGTTTTTACTTTTTCCTTCTTGAGTGCCATTTTCTTTCTTTTCTCTACAACTTTATCTTTTATTTGTTATGTTTTGTATTTCTTGAAATTTGTATTTTCTTCACTTTATTTCTTCTTTTCTGGAGAGGGCTGGTATTCCCCTACCGGCCACTACTCCATCACGTGACTCCTCCATTATTTTAAAGTTGTTCAATTCAAAGCCATCAGCCGATCTACCTGCAATGTGTCCTCGTGTTTAGAGACATCAGTGTATCAACATTAACCCTATCTGAAAACAGCTGATTAGATTAGACTCATGACATAGAAATGGGCCCTTGGTCTACATTTCATGCCATCAAGTAGCTATCAACATCAGTGCCATTTTTCAACAGGTGGCCCATGCTCTTCAATGGCTTTGCAATTCAAGTGCTGACCTATGCACTAAAATATTATGAAAGTCTCTGCCTCCACCATCTCCTCGGCCAGTCTGTTTACAGATTCTGACCATCCTCTGGATGAAAAATTCTTTCTCGTATCCTCTTTAAATTACCTACCCCATAACCTTAATCCTGTGACCTATCTTTTTTTTAGCACCTCTGTTATAGGGGAAAAGATTCTTGCTCTGTATACCTTGATTTAGTCTTCCCCTCTGCTCCAAGAAATCAAATTCAGCTTACCCAGTGTCCTTGTAACTGAAACATTTCATTCAAGGAACATCCCGGTGAACAATCCCGAGACTCTCTTGTGCCTTCGTGTCCATCCTGTAATATTAGCATCCAGAATGTGCACAGCATTTCCGGCTTGTCCTCGCTAATGTTATATAAGATTTTTATCCTAATCACCCTGCTCTTGTATGCTGTGTCCCTAATGAGACAAGTGTTCTATATGGCGCTTTAATAATTGCTGCTGAACCTGCTGTAACAGCAGCACTGCTGCTAGTGTGGGCCCAGGGGAGTGGAGACACAGTGCTCTTCTGCAGACCCTGCTGATGGTCCTGATGCCAATGGCTCTGTACAGGCTTTAAACGGCTGTTACTTTTTAAAAAATATAATTACTTCAACCACTGAGGTCTGTGCTGGGCATTGTACCACAAGGGGTTGTAGATTCCGGGAGAGTAGTGGTCCAGAGCAGGGCACCAGAAACAGGGAGCACATCCTCCGTTGAAAAGGAGAAGCATGGGAGACCACCCTACAAGGAAAGTGACCATGGCAGCAGACCAGCAAGGTGTTTGGTGCCTGGAGGAAACACACAGGCTGTGAATGGTTGGCGACTTGCAGTCTAAGGACTTACACTGGAGACTGGCTCATGGGAACTAGGTATCAGAACCAGGATTTGAGAGGGTGCTGAGGGCAAGAAGGGATCCCAAAAGGCCTCGGGCTCTAAAGGGTTCCTGATTAATTCAAAGGTTTGGAACTGGAGCTTGGGCTGCAGACTGTTTGAACAGGAGTCTGTACATCTACAGAGGTTACGGGAAAGCCTTGGGTGAATCTGTGGACATTCTGTGTCTCTGAAAGGACCCCCCCACCCTTCCATTTTGTTTCTCTTTCTCTTATTGTTAGAAATGCTGGGCAATGCTCATGACAACTCATTTTTTGCTTTGAAGCACACAAAGGTTGAAGTATATCATGTATGTTACATTTTTATGTAATATTACATGACCATGAAAGAAAGCTTGAACCTATACATACATGTTGCCATCTTTGGGGATTCTTGGGCTTGTGAAATAGGTCTTTTTGTCCTGAGTACACACCAAGGGCCTTCCATTGATGTCTTACCCCAGTGTTCTCAACCTTTTCCACTCACGTACCACCTTAAGTAATCCCTTACTAACCACTGAGCTCCTATGCATAAGATGCCGTAGGTGCTCTGTGGTTAGTAAGAGATTACTTAAAGTGGTATGTAAGTGGGGGAAAAAAGGTTGAGAACCACTGTCCTACCTTATTAGTTCTACTCCCAAAATGCTCACTTCACACTTATCACAATTAAATTCCATCTTCTATCACTCTGCCCATTTTACAAACTGATCATTACTGTCCTTGCTGTTCACAACAACCACTAATTTTCATGTCATCTGTGATCTTACCATCTAGATTCACATCCAAATGTTTATATAACAAGCAGTAAGGGTCCCAACACAGATTGCTTTGGTGCACTACTGGTCATCAACTTCTAATAACAAAAACACCCTCAACCTTCACCTCCAACTCATTTTATCAAGCCAATTTTTGGTCCAGTTTGCCAACTTGGGCTCTCTCCTATTCAAAGGAATATCCCTTGTGGCACCTTGTCAAAAGACCTACAACTACTAAGATGCAGATAGACCACATCAACTGCACTGCTCTCCAATTCATTTTGTTACATTAAAAAAATGCAGATTAATCCAGTTACTTCCATCTCTCTGACATTGGGCTTGCTGCTTGTAATTATCTGGCTTGTTACTGCAGCCCTCCTTGGAACAAAGTACAACAATAAAGGTTATCCAGTCATCTAGCACCTTGCCTGTATCCAGAATAGTTTTTAAAATCTTTCAGGGTCTCGGCTCGCTCCTCTTATTGCAGCCTGGATCACATCTCATTGCACCCTTGCAAATAGTCCCCCTTTAATCTCACGTAGACATCTAACTCCATTTTAAGGATAAAATGTTCAAGAATTTCCGTGAATTCTTTAACTGCAATATCCCTCTTTGGTGAATACAGATGAGAATTAATTTAAGACTTATTTTCTGTCTCCTTCTGTTGCTGCTCCTTTAGTTGCTAATGTTCCCTACACTTTCCCTGGTTACTTTCTTGACTGTAACAAACAGAAAATATGCTTTGAAGTTTTTCCTAAATTTTGTCCCCTCCCCTACTTTTTCATTAAAAATACCACCTGCACTTTCTATACACCTGGTGGGCCTCTCTACTTTCAGTTCTTCATACCTGCTGTGTGTGTTAATTTTATATGTCCTGCTAACTCTTGGCATCCAGGGTTCGATGTCCTCACTTTCCACTGTTACAGAAATACATTGGCCCTGAACTCTCTTCACATTTGAATAACTTTCAATACTTGGATGTAGACGTAGTTGTTCCTGGTCTACTTTTGCTAGATCCTGTCTTATGATAACAAGAACAGCCTTCCTCCATTCTTCGAGATTCAAGATTCAATTTATTGTTATATAATAAAAACAGTGTCATATTACACAAAATTGCTTTTCCCTGCTGTAATGCACAGATTCGCCATCCGCAGAAATTGCCTGAAGCACCTCTTACAATCAGAGAGAAAGAGAAGCAGAGTACCCGCAAAGTCACCGAGGTTCCATGGATTCGCCTCCAGTGCTCCCGCAGCCCCCACAGCCACACAAACTCCAGTCCAAACCATCGGCAACCCGAGCTCCAGATTTGAACCTCTGATAATATTGGGAATCTTAAATGCCCTCGGCATTCTTTCGCATCCTGGTTCTGATAAGAGTTTCAAGCCAGTTTCCTACAGTCTGAAATCTGGTCCAAGACCTTTGACCACAGTATCCAGCACCATGGGTGGGTTCCTCGTCTCAAGTTACCAGCAGCCCACTGCCTGTGTGGGTCCTTCAGTCACAGAACCCCTCACTGGTTTGCTGCCATCTTGAGTACAGACCCCACTGTCGCAGGATTTTAAATAAAACTACCATCAGCTCTTTTAACGGGCTGTCCAAAGACTGTACAGAGCTGACAGAAGAACTGGGTGGTTGGACCCCGCGGGAGCGCTGTGTCGCCACTCCCCGTGGGTCTGCAGTAGTGCTGCCGTTAAAGCAGCTCCTCAGCACAGCCGTTTATTTTCTTGTCTCTTTCCAGAATTATTTTGAAACTAGCCTATGGTCACCATTTTAAAGCTACTTTCCTATCGACACTTCAATTGCTGAATCCTGTAAGGTTAGATCCCATGCTTCCCCTTCTTTAGCAAGTCTACATAGCAGCTCAAAAAGTTCTGGAAACATTTTTTTAAAAATTCTGTCCCCTGAAATATTTTCACTGTAAGGTAGTCCTGGTTGATATTGGGAAGTGGAAACCCTACAATTCTTGCACCTTTGTGTTTTGCCTACATTTCTGCTTGTCTGTCCATTGCAACAGCTGTTATGTGTCCCTGTAATGTGCTGCCCCATTTTGTTTCAAAGATATGACTGTTTGGAAAATCTGTTAGGATATTGTCCCTCATTAATGCAATGATGGACTTAATTATCATTGCAATGCACCTCCTGTTTAACCTCCCTCCTGCTCAACATCACATCTGAAGATTCTATACACTGAGTTGATGAATTGTCAGTCCTACCCTTCAACCTATGTCTATGTCTGTGATAATTAATACTTTCAATTCATTTGCCTTACTGGTCAGACCTCTTTCAATAAGAGGAAATTTAGCCTGGAAGGAAAATTGTGTCCCTATCCCCTGTTTAATTAATTTAAATACTCTCCAACAGCACTTGCAAACCTTCCTGCACAGGATTTGGACTTGTCCTGTTTCAATTTCATGTACACATCCCACCTTCCCAGAAATTGTCCTGTGATCCAGGCATCTGAAGTTCTCTCTCCTACATCGTCTTTTCAGCCATTCTGTCATCGAACATTTTTTAACACTTTTATTATTTATGTAATATTTTGAGACTAAGGCATAAGAGACCTGAAGTAATAGAAGATTATAATCTTTGAAGTTTTGATTTCTAATCTGAGACATAGGTTCCTAAATTCATGTTGCACAAACTCATTCCTCTTTTTATCTGTCATTAGTACCAATAAAATTGCAAAAATGCTTATCATTTTGCTCTGCTGTTAAAATGTGAAATTATTTAATATTGCTTATGAATTGAGATTTTTGTCATTTAGCAATTAAACAACATGGAGTGGTACCACAAAGACCTTGTTAATACTGTAATAGCAAGACTTGTGTTCCTATGTGCACAGCACAAATTCACAAAATGTCATGATGAATGGCTCATTTGGTGATTGTGGTAGATGCTTATAGATTTAGAATTTATGGTCTTGAACAAGTCACAAAATTTGGTATTTTGTGGCAGCAAAATATACTCAATGTCACTAAAACTAAGGAGCTGATTGTTGGTTTCAGTAAAGGAAACCCAGAAGTATACAATCCAGTAATCACTGAGGGAATCAGAGGTGGAGAAGGTGAGCAAATTTAGGTTCTTGGGAGTCATTATCTCGGAGGATCTTTCCTGGACCCAACACACTAATGGCATCATGAAGAAAGCACGTCATTGCCTCTACTTGCTTAGTTTGATATCACATCAGAAACCCTGGCAAATTTCTACAGCTGTGTGGTGGAAATTGTGATGACTGGTTGCATCGCAGTTTGGGGACTCCAATACCCCTGAGTGTAAAGCCCTCCTAAAGGTCGTGGACTCAGCCCAGAACATCACAGGCAAAATGCTCCCCACTATTAAGAACATGTACAGGGAATATTGCCGTTGAGAGCAGCAGCAATCATCAAAGACCCACACCACTCAGCATACATTCTGTTCTCGCTGCTGCCATCAAGAAAGAGATATAGGTGGCACAAAAACTCGCACCACCAGGTTCAGGAACAGCTGCTAACCCTCCACCATCAGACTCCTCAACAACAAACTCAATCAGAGACTCATTTAAGGACTCTCACTTGTGCATTTGATTGTTTTTATTCTCTCTGTATTGAGCAGTTGGTTTACCTTTGTTATCCTTTTACAGTCCTTTATTTGTATACGCTGTGTAGTTTATTTTTTGCACTACCAATAAGTGGTCGTTCTGCCTCATCAGCAGGAAAAAGAAGCTCAGGGTTGTATGAGATTTCATGTATGTACTCTGACAATAAATCTAAATCTAAATGCTCACCAAGATGAGTGGCATCTTGAAAATGGATTTGAACCTCTAAAACATACATTGGCACTTTGTTTAATATTTTGTGCAAACATACCCATTTCCACAATTCTTTCATTCATCAAGTTTTGGCTTAAAGCTGAAAATCTTGAACTGTGTCTTTTTGCAAACGTTGGCACTGAGCTGAGTTCAAGAAATGTAAATAACCATGCCCAAAATAATTTGTTATTTATGTTATATTTTGAGACTAAGTTGTTATTTAAATGTCAATCTTTCTTTCAATTTTACATTGTGATCCTGGAGAGGAATATTGTTCTAATTCTAGATTTTGAAATGGGTTTGGATGGTGTTCTGCTGTCGACTGTTCCTTTTGGCTCAGGGGTTCTTGGGTTTGAATCTCTCCACCATCAAATGTTACACTCCCTTCATTTAACCATAAAAGGGAATAAAATCTCTTTAACCTTTTTGGTTGATTTGCTTCTCGCTGCGCAGTAACCTTAAACTGATGCTTCCTCTTTTCAATTGCAGAGGAGAAAAAGCCCACGCTACAGGAGATAGCCAATCAGAAAGGCATTGTCTGCAAGGCTCAGGGGTGGAAAGTACATCTCTGTGCTGCACAACTCATGCAATTGGTAAGTGACCTGATGACTGCACACATTAGGAGGGGCTGTACAGGTGCCACTGGATGATTTTGATCGGACTTTTTTTTTATAAAGGCATTAGTGAAGAATGATGACGTATGTCTTTTACTGTATTTTTAAAGCACTTGGCATTGGCTTTTCCATAGTTCCAGTCCCTCCCTGTGCCTTGTGAAGAAGTGTTGTGACTATTCATTTCATGCCTCACAATTCTCATTTCTCTTCTGTGTATGCATCATTAAAGACTATTTAGCTTATTGACCTCATGCTGACTGTCAAAGCAATCACTCCCACACCCCACCCCCCTCCCCAGGTCCCCTTATCAAAATGATATAAACAGTCATTGGTGATGTGATTTTGAGGGGTTTAAGAAAATCCAGAAAATTGAGTGACAGTTATTTCGTAAAGGGGGAAAAAATATTATAATTGTAAAAATGAAACAGAGATAATAAATGCAAAAGATAGAAAATGTTTACTCTTCCAATACTGCAAGAAGAGTGTTGTTATATTAGTGCAGACAGCCCTTTTCAGTAGTGCAACAAGGGGAGTTTCAGGAGCCTGACATCTGAAACTGTTTTTGTACCTAGAGGTGGTGGTCTTCTGCCTGAAGGTGGCAGTGAGAAGAGATTGTGACCAGGCTGACGGAGTCCTTATGATGTTGGTTACCTTCTTGAGCAGCACCTCGCTTGCATGTCTTGAATGGATGGGATGTTAGAGCCTGTAATGGACCTGGCCTTGTTTGCATTCTTCAACAGCCTTCTGTGTTCCAAGGCCCTTGAATTACCAGTCCAGCTATGATGCAAATAGTCAATATACTTTCCACAGTGCACCTATATAAGTCTGATAGAATATTTGACGACATGCCAACTCTCTTCAGACTGCTTAGTGAGGCATTGGTGTGCCTTCTTACTGGTTGCCTCTATGTGCTGGTTCTAGGAGAGGTCCTTGAATCTAGGTCTTAACCATCTCCACCTCCATTTCATCAATTCAGACAGATGATTGGTTCCCTGGCCTCTCTTTCATAAAATTAACACAAAGCTTCATGGTCTTGGGGACCTTGAAAGCAAGATTGTTGATCTGGCACCACCTAATCAGTCTCTCAATCTCCACCCTGTATTCTGACTCTTCATTTCCTGCTATTTGTTCAGCATTGGTGGTGTCATCAGCGAATTTGTCACTTGCGTTAGAGTTGAACTGGCACAGTTGTTCAGGGCATGGAGAAGAGGATAGGCACGGGGTGCCCTTGTGTTAATGGCCACATTGAAGGAAGTGATCTTGCCTATCCACACTGATTGGGGAAGTCAAGAATTCAGTAGCAGAAAGAATCTCAGATTACTGAGTTTAGTCATAAGCTTTGATGATGTTAAAAGCCGAACTGTAGTCAACCAACAAGTCTGTTGCAAGTGTTCTTGAAGTAATCTAATGCAGAGTGGAGGGCCAGTGATAAGGCATCTCCTGTGTGGACAATGGTCCTCAGTTTGTTCGCATCCTTACCCAACCCCTTAATACATTTGTTAGACCCCTAATCCCTTGACTGATCACCACCCAGTTATGTGTCTGGTTTCCCTATGTCCCTTCCCTGATGCCGTCTGATCTTACCAACAACCCCTGCCTCGTGTGATCCATTGGCTATCTCCACCACATTGGAAAGCTTTAGTGTGTTCCCTCATGTGCAAGTGCATTCATTCACTGCCAGGAGGCTTGAAATTGTGACGTCCCTTCATGTCACCACTGTCAGCATCGTATGCACTACTTACTTTGTATTCCCTGATATACATATATGCCTCTGAACTATTTTGGTGTGACTTGTAACCAGAATAAAACTATTATCACTGTGACCATGGGGTTGGTGCTGAGTCTGATTTTAGGCTAGAAATACACATCGTTCGTATACTGGCTCACTCCATACCAAACTGGGAAGTTATGCTGGAATGCAATTGAAGATATTCCACTTCAGCAAATCGGCAATTTAGCTATTTGCAGAAAAAGGTTCAGGTATTTATCTACAGCACGCTATCTCAAATGATGCGCACTAGCCTCTGTCATCACTGCGTTATGTCAAAAGACCCATTGTACAGAGCGCTGAATCTAAATTTATCAGTGGAGCTCTATAAATAGAATGGACTTTGTATTCTGCTGTTAGCTGTGACCTTCATTAAAAGTCGATAACTCAGTGCTAGCTGAAAGTAGCTGTGGCGGCACAGGACACCCAGTACACTGTTATCCTAGTGAAGCTCTGGTGCATTGTTTGAACAGATCCCTATGAGTGATCAGTGTCAGCAGAAGCTGAATTTTGTTTGGTTCACAACTAATGAAGACAGAAAATCATTCATAGTTGAGATCACAAACCAATCTACACAATCTGAGGCAGCAATATGGCTGTACGTTATCTGTCTATGATGGCAGGTAACCTTCACATTCTGACTATTTGGGTTACAGAAATTTGCCCCTGAGGCCATTCACAAGTCACTCCTCCTGAAATTTGAGATGTGGAGCAACATTCAGTCTGAGTTTTATGGCTGGGGTGGGAGAGAGAAAGTCAATCGATACACTTTTATTTTCAATTCCTATCTCTGAACTTGTGTGCTGGTGAAGTACTTTTGCAATGTGGCCCACTTTCCAGGATTGTAAACTACCAGATTCTCCCTCCCCCATCTCCCAAATGTGAGGATCACCTGTACCTATTTTTAACAAGTTCAAACAAATGAGTTGGGAGCAGAGTAGGCCCCTCAGCCTCTTAAACCTGCACTGCCTTTCAGTTAGATCATTGCTGACATGATTGTTACCTTCACTTCACTTTCCTGGTAACCTTTCACCTCATTCATCAAGAATCTACCTCTCTCTGCCTTCAAAATATTCAAAGGCTCTACCTCTGTGAGTATGAGGATTCCAAATAATCACTATTTTATGAGAAAATAAAGCTTGCTTTATCTCTGTCGTAATGCCCAACACAGTAATCTACAAGAGGAAATTATATTATCATATTCTTTCTTCTTTGGCTTGGCTTCGCGGACGAAGATTTATGAAGGGGGTAAATGTCCACGTCAGCTGCAGACTCGTTTGTGGCTGACAAGTCCGATGCGGGACAGGCAGACACGGTTGCAGCAGTTGCAGGGGAAAATTGGTGGGTTGGGGTTGGGTGTTGGGTTTTTCCTCCTTTGCCTTTTGTCAGTGAGGTGGGCTCTGCGGTCTTCTTCAAAGGAGGTTGCTACCCGCCAAACTGTGAGGCGCCAAGATGCACGGTTTGAGGCAATATCAGCCCACTGGCGGTGGTCAATGTGGCAGGCACCAAGAGATTTCTTTAGGCAGTCCTTTGGTGCACCTCTGTCACGGTGGCCAGTGGAGAGCTCGCCATATAACACGATCTTGGGAAGGCGATGGTCCTCCATTCTGGAGACGTGAACCACCCAGCCTCAGGATGTACTAAGTTTCAATGAAGTCACCACCTTGCTTGGTTACACTCCAGTAGATACTGGCCTAGTCTGTCCAAATTTTCCTCTTTGTATAATCTGCCCATTTCTAGTAAATCATCTCCAAATTACTTTAGTGTATCAACATTCTTTGTTAAATAAAAAGACCAATACTGTGCATGCACTCCAGACATGTTCATACAGTATTTCTGTATCTCAGAGCTTTGTACTTTCTGACTGTTTAGATTTTTCCACTCACATACCATTTTAAGAAATCACTTTACTAACCACAGAGCACTACGTGGTATGTGAGTGGGAAAAAAAGGTCAAGAATCACTGGTTTAGATTATATACTTTTTTTTTCCTGCCACCTATTGTGGATGACACATCAGTGCAGCAATTATTTCTGCTGCCACTCTACTTCAGGGCTATGGGTTTCATGCTGTCTGTGTCAAGTTTGCATGTTAATAATATTATATTGCACAAGTAGGCTCTCCAGCCCACTGTTACCATACCCTTGTAGCCCATTTCCATTTACTAGCCTTTGCCTTTCTGGTCCAAGAATTTGTCTTTACATTAAAATGTTTTGAAAGTCTCTACCTATTGAGGCAGTGTATTCCAAATTCCAGCCACCCTCTTGGTCAGTGGTTTTCAACTGCCCCCCAAAATTCACATTCCACCTTAAACAATCCCTATGCCATTGGTGCTCTGTGATTAGTATGGGATTGCTTAAAGTGGTATGTGAGTGGGAAGGAAAGGTTGAGAACCACTGCTCTAGACCCAATTGTTACTGAAATATTTGCTTGAGAAAAATTGTCATTGGCCCATTTCCTATGGAGTTACAAAACTGTGCACATAACAAGTCCATTAGGTATGATTAAAACAGTGTTTTTCAAACCTTTTTTTTCTACCCACATACCACCTTAAGCAATCACATCACAGGTGCTCTGTGATGGCACAGGGAATACTTAACGTGGTATGTGATTTTAGGGGGCCAGTTTGAAAACCACTACTTCTAGGTGAAAAAAATCTTCAGGTTCCCTCCATACCCTTTGCCCTTTAAACGTGTGCCTTTCATTTTAGGAACCGCTGCTGTAGGGAAAAAAAATTTCTTCTTACTATTCCTATCTTTGCACCTCATCACGAGCAGATTCTTCCCGTAGCCTCTTGCTTTAATTTCTTACTACATCACAATATTGACTGGTCAGTTATTAGGCTTTTATAAATCACCTATGTTAGGGGCAAGTATCAAATGGGAGTTGATGGGCATTGGAGGGAAAATAAGTTGTGGGGTGATAATGAAAGAATGAAAAGAGGAATGCAACTGATGAGATGGCCATGCTGGGTTCGGTCATGGAGACAAAGAACCAAGTGGCTGCCTTTTGTATCTTAATAAATAAAATGGACATTTATATTTTCTCACATCATACTTACCTGATCTTTGCCCATTAATGTACCCTCTCTCTATCCCTTTGCAGGCTCGTGTCCTCTTCACAAATGTGCCTCTATAAAATTCAGAATAAGCTGAGTCCGCAGCATTGATCCCTGTGGCACGCCATTCTGCCATTCAGTAAGGATCCATTGCTGCTTACTGTTTCCTGTTGGCCAGTTTCATTAATCTATTTTTCTCAATAAATTTTGATTATGAAATCGAATTACATTAGATCCAACTCCCCTTCATCCATGCACCACAAATACATTAGTCAAAAAGGACAACCTTTTCGCCAAACACGGTTGATTTGCTTGGTTATCTTAATTTTTTTTCTTGCTGTAAAGCCTTTAATAATACTTCTAACTTTTTTCTCTGATGCATTTTGTTAACTTGCCTATAGTTTGTGTTTTCTATCTCCCTTTTTGAAAGTGTCATTTTCTAATCTAATGGAATCTTCCTGGGATTGAGGACACTTGTGGAAATTTTAAGCAACCCACCACTCACTTCTTCAAGACCCTAAAATGAGGTCCATCAGGCCCAAGAGACTTGTCTGCTCAGTGTTCTTAATAGCACTACACTTCAATAGTTTTAGTTTTCAATGATTTGGTGTCATATTACATGGAATTGTTTTTTTCCTGCTGTAAGGCAAACAGATTCATCACCAGCAGAAATTGCCTGAAGTGCCTCTTGCAGTCAGAGAAAAAGAAAGTCACTGAATGTCTGTAGATTTGCCTCTAGCTCTTCCAGCAGCCAAGCTCCAGATCTGAACCTCTGACTTGGTCAGGAACCCTTCAACACCTTTGCCACTGGGAGGAGTCACGTGATGGAGTAGTGGCCAGTCGGGGAACTCCAGCCCTCTCCGGAAAAGTTTTTAAAAAAACACAGAAAACACAAAGGCACAAACACAAAAATTAAAATAAAGTGAAAGTAAAGGTGGGAAGAAAATGGCAGCGAAGAAAGAAAAGTCGAAAGCAACGGGAAGAAGAGAAGAAGAAAAGACATCGGAAGAAGAAGGTGAAGGCCTTACCTGTCCGAGGAGGCCCGCTGTGGAGAGAGAAGCCCGCTCCCTCAGGTCAGTCGAAGTCCCGAGCTCGGGACTACAAAAATGGCTCGCGGAGCCAAGCAAAAGTGTGCAACCGCGCATGCGCGAGAAGTCGCGCATGCGTGATGCGCAAGACAAAAAAAAACACTGATGGGAGGGGGGACCAGCTGAGGAGTCGATCTCCACAGCTGAGAATGACAGCCACAGCACAGCAGCAAGAAGAGAACATAGAAAACAACGAGAACAAGAAAGAAGAGAGTAAAAAGAAATCAAGGAAACAACAGATGACCAACCCAGAGGAAGAAGAAGAAGAACACAGAGAAATGGAAGAAGAAGGGAAAGGCAAGACAATGGATATATTTTTTTTTAAAGAATATATGGAATCAGTAAAAGAATGGCAATCACAAGAATTTAGTGAAATAAAATTAAGAATTAAAAGTACAGAAGAAAAAATGAATAGATTAGAGATGGTCATCTCAGATATAGGAAAAAGAGTGGACAAGGTGCAAGAACGAGAAACAGCCATAGAAATGGAAATAAAAGAGAAATTAGAAGAATCTAATAAAAAAGTTAAAGAGACACAAGAGCTGTTAGCTCAGAAGATAGATATAATGGAAAATTAAAATAGAAGAAATAATATAAAGATAGTGGGCCTTAAGGAAGATGAAGAAGGCAAGAATATGAGAGAATTTATAAAAGATTGGATCCCCAGGGTCCTAGGAAGACCAGAATTACAGGAAGAAATGGAAATAGAAAGGGCACATAGAACATTAGCCCCTAAACCACAGCCACAACAAAAACCAAGATCCATTTTAGTAAAATTCCTAAGATATACAATGAGAGAAAATATATTGGAGAAAGCAATGAAGAAAATAAGAGAAGACAAAAAGCCACTGGAATACAAAGGTCAAAAAACTTTTTTCTATCCAGACATAAGTTTTGAACTCCTGAAGAAGAGAAAGGAGTTTAATACAGCAAAAGCGATCCTATGGAAAAAAGGATATAAATTTATGCTAAAGTACCCAGCGGTACTTAAAATAGTTATTCCAGGGCAGCAAAACAGACTATTCTCGGATCCAGAGGAAACACGAAAATTTGCAGAACAACTGCAAGACAGACAGAGAGATGAAGACATGTAACGAGAGCAAAAATGACCACGAACTATATGTATGTGTGTATATGGGTATATATATATATATATATATATATATAGTGTGTATGTATATATGTGTGTACATGAGTGTTTGCGAATTTAAAGGAAAATATATAGAGTATAGATAAGAATTAATACGGGAAAGAAAGGGAAGAGAGAAGTAAGGAGGGAATTAAGAGAGTGACCTTTGTTGTATATGAAAATTGGAATCTTTTCTGGGGGGGCGGGGTGGGGAGGAGTTACGGTCACTGCAAAATCAGTTGATGCATGCGAGTGAATTCGCAAATCCAAATGGAGAGGGGAGATGTGGTTGCCCGACAAGGGATGAAGGGCAACTCAGGAAGGGGAGGGGATAGTGGAGTTAAAGAAATTTTAGATTGGAGAATAAGGGAAATGTTTGATGTTTTAGAAATGTTCTCTTATAAAGTGTTCCACACAAGAAAGCTGAAATGGATAAGAAGGAAAGGTGATGATGAGGAAACGGAAAGGAAAGATAAACAAAGTATGAAATGGCTATGTTGAACTATATGACTTTAAATATTAACGGAATACATAACCAAATCAAAAGGAAGAAACTGCTAAATTTACTGAAAAAAGAAAAAATTGATATAGCATTCGTGCAAGAAACACACTTAACTGAAATGGAGCACAAGAAATTAAAGAGAGATTGGATAGGACATGTAACAGCAGCGTCATATAATTCAAAAGCTAGAGGAGTAGCTATATTAATCAGTAAAAATGTACCAATTAAAATAGAAGAGGAAATAATAGATCCAGCAGGGAGATATGTAATGATAAAATGTCAGATATAATCGGAGTTTTGGAATTTACTCAATGTACATTCACCTAACGAAAAAGATCAAAAATTTATGCAAGATATTTTTTTGAAGATAGCAGACACGCAAGGGAACATACTAATAGGAGGGGATTTCCACCTTAATTTGGATTCAAACATGGACAAAACTGGGAAAAAAATTAACAGAAAGAACAAAGTAACCAAATTTATAATTAAATCGATGCAAGAAATGCAACTTTTGGATATATGGAGGAAACAACACCCAAAGGAAAAGGAATATTCATATTATTCGGGTAGACATAAAACATACTCAAGAATAGACCTATTCCTGTTATCAGCTCGCATGCAAGACAGAGTTAGAAAAACAGAATATAAAGCTAGAATATTATCGGACCACTCACCCCTGATATTGGCAATAGAGTTAGAGGACATCCCTCCAAGAATGTATAGATGGAGATTAAACTCCATGCTACTTAAAAGGCAGGATTTTAGAGAATTAATTGAAAGACAAATTAAAATGTACTTTGAAATAAATACGGAATCAGTGAAAGATAAGTTTATACTATGGGACGCAATGAAAGCGTTCATCAGAGGGCAAATAATAAGTTATGTAACCAAGATGAAGAAGGACTACAATCAGGAAACAGAGCAGTTGGAAAGGGAAATAGCAAATATAGAAAAAGAATTAGCAATGAAGGAAGACACAACTAAAAGAAGAGAATTGGCAGATAAAAAAAATAAAATATGAAACACTACAAACATATAAGGTGGAGAAGAACATAATGAAGACAAAACAGAAATATTATGAACTAGGAGAAAAAACGCACAAAATTCCAGCATGGCAGCTTAAGACGAAACAAACTAAGAGAATGGTATTGGCATCAAGGAAAAAAGACAAACAAATCACATATAATCCAACGGAGATTAATGAAAACTTCAGAGAATTCTATGAACAATTATACCAAACTGAAAACGAAGGGAAAGAAGACAAAATAGATGAATTTTTAACTAAAATTGAACTACCAAAATTACAAATAGAGGAACAAAATAAATTAACAGAACCATTTGAAATAGTAGAAATACTAGAGATAATTAAAAAAACTACCGAATAATAAAACACCAGGAGAGGATGGATTCCCAATAGAATTCTATAAAACATTTAAAGATTTATTAATTCCTCCCCTCCTGGAAGTAATCAACCAGATTGATAAAACACAAAGCTTACCAGATTCATGCAAAACAGCAATAATTACAGTAATACCAAAGACAGGGAAAGATCCACTCGCACCAGCGTCATATAGACCAATATCTTTACTTAACACAGATTATAAGATAATAGCTAAACTATTAGCAAACAGATTAGCCGACTATGTACCAAAAATAGTAAATCTACATCAAACTGGATTTATTAAAAAAAGACGCACAACAGACAATATTTGTAAATTTATTAACTTAATTCATGCAGTAGAAGGAAATAAAGCTCCAACAGTAGCGGTGGCTTTAGACGCAGGGAAGGCCTTTGACAGAGTAGAATGGAATTATTTATTCAAAGTACTACAAAAATTTAGTTTACCAGAGAAAAATATTAATTGAATTAAAGCATTATATAAGGGGCCATTGGCGAAAGTGACAGTAAATGGATATATAACAAAACAATTTAAATTAAGCAGATCATCAAGGCAGGGATGCCCACTATCACCTTTATTGTTCACATTAGCCATAGAACCACTAGCAGAACTGATAAGAACAGAAAATAAAATAAAAGGGATAAAAATATAAGACAAGGAATATAAAATCAGTTTATTTGCAGATGATGTTATAGTATACTTAACAGAACCTGAAATATCAATAAAAGAATTACATAAGAAATTGAAGGAATATGGAGAAGTGTTGGGATACAAGATTAAAGCAAATAAAAGTGAAGCAATGCCAATGAATAATGTGGATTTCTCAAAATTTAAGAAAGAATCACCATTCAGATGGCAAATGCAAGTAATACGATACCTAGGTCTACAAATAAATAAAAACCTCGGCCATCTATATAAACTCAATTATTATCCACTAATGAAAAAATTACAGGATGACTTAGAGCATTGGAAAGACTTACCATTAACACTAATAGGAAGGATAAACTGTATTAAAATGAACATTTTCCCAAGGATACAATACCTATTTCAGGCATTGCCAATACACTTGACGGAGAAATTCTTCAAGGAGTTAAAGAAAATAATAAGGTAATTTTTATGGAAAGGGGGGAAACCGAGGATAGCACTAGATAAATTAACAGAATGGTATAAACAAGGAGGCTTACAACTGCCAAACTTTAAAAATTATTATAGAGCCGCACAATTAAGATACCTATCAGATTTTTATCAAACAAGGGAAAAGCCAGATTGGACTAGATTAGAACTAGATAAATAGGGGAGAAGATACCAGAACATATATTATATAAATGGGATGAACGTAGGAATTCTCCAGTATTACATCATCTGCTCAATATTTGGAAGAAGATTCATGTAGAAAGGAATAAAACAAATTACCAACTACCAAAACTAATACTGACGCAAAATCAGCTAATCCCTTTTACAATAGATAACCTTTCCTTTAGAGAATGGGAGAAAAAAGGGATCAAAAGAATAGAAAATTGCTTTTCAGGAAATAAATTATCATCCTTTGAACAAATGAAGGATAAATATAATATAACTCATGATACAGTGTTGGCATACTACCAACTGAAATCCTACCTGAAGGACAAATTGGGAAGCAGTCTGAGGTTACCAGAGGGAAGTAATTTTGAATATGTGATTACAGACACAATGATAATCAAAAAATTTATAACTAACATGTATATTAAACTGCAAGAAAAGAAGAACAAGGAAACAAATGGTAAAACTAAACAAAAATGGGAACAAGATCTAAACATAAAGATAAAGAAGGAAACATGGGAGAAGTTATGCTCAGGAACTATGAGAAATACAATAAATACGAGGTTACGTATGATACAATAGAACTGGATACACAGGCTATATATTACACCTCAAAAGTTAAATAAATGGGACCCAACAGTATCTGACAGATGTTTTCGCTGTCAAAAGGAAATGGGAACAACAATTCATGCAATCTGGACATGTGAGGAAGTGAAAAGATTTTGGGAAGATCTAAACCAGATATTAAATAAAATCACAAAAAGCAATATACCAAAAAACCCAGAGATCTTCCTCCTAAGTAACATAAAAAACAAAGAATTTGGACTTGATTTGGATGGTGCACAAAAAAGATTTGTTAGGATAGCCCTAGCTGTAGCAAAAAAATGTATTATGTCAGCCTGGAAATTAGAAGATAACTTGAGAATACAACAATGGTATATAGAAATGAATAAATGTATTCCATTAGAAAAAATAACATATAATTTAAGAAATAATATTACAATATTTGAACAAATATGGGAGCCATACATGAAACACAATAGAGAAAACCTACCGGGGACATCTACCACCTAAAATGACAGAAGGAGAAGGGAATGAAAAGAATTGACTCAGTGGAAATTCTTGTTTGTTTTTATTGAGTGACAACATTGTTTGAGGGGTTTAATGTATCTTAGATTCTGAACTTTAAATGAATGGGAGGGGAGGTAGGGAGGGAGGGGGGGAGAAAACGACACTGTCGCGCATGCAGCCATCTTCAGCGCAAACTCCGGGAGATCCAAAATGAGTGGTGGACTAGCCTCGCCAAACGAACACAGCTCAGCGCGGACATTGGCGACTTCAGGGGTTTCTACGAGGCTCTAAAGGCTGTGTACGGCCCCTCACCCCAAGTCCAAAGCCCGCTGCGCAGCTCAGACGGCAAAGTCCTCCTCAGCGACAAGATCTCCATCCTCAACCGATGGTCAGAACACTTCCAATCTCTTTTCAGTGCCAACCGCTCAGTCCAAGATTCCGCCCTGCTCCAGCTCCTTCAACAGCCCCTAAGGCTAGAGCTGGATGAGGTTCCCACCCTGGATGAGACATATAAGGCAATCGAACAACTGAAAAGTGGCAAAGCAGCAGGTATGGATGGAATCCCCCCAGAAGTCTGGAAGGCTGGCGGCAAAACTCTGCATGCCAAACTGCATGAGTTTTTCAAGCTTTGTTGGGACCAAGGTAAACTGCCTCAGGATCTTCGTGATGCCACCATCATCACCCTGTACAAAAACAAAGGCGAGAAATCAGACTGCTCAAACTACAGGGGAATCACGTTGCTCTCCATTGCAGGCAAAATCTTCGCTAGGATTCTACTAAATAGAATAATACCTAGTGTCGCCAAGAATATTCTCCCAGAATCACAGTGCGGCTTTCGCGCAAACAGAGGAACCACTGACATGGTCTTTGCCCTCAGACAGCTCCAAGAAAAGTGCAGAGAACAAAACAAAGGACTCTACATCACCTTTGTTGACCTCACCAAAGCCTTCGACACCGTGAGCAGGAAAGGGCTTTGGCAAATACTAGAGCGCATCAGATGTCCCCCAAAGTTCCTCAACATGATTATCCAACTGCACGAAAACCAACAAGGTCGGGTCAGATACAGCAATGAGCTCTCTGAACCCTTCTCCATTAACAATGGCGTGAAGCAAGGCTGTGTTCTGGCACCAACCCTCTTTTCAATCTTCTTCAGCATGATGCTGAACCAAGCCATGAAAGACCCCAACAATGAAGACGCTGTTTACATCCGGTACCGCACGGATGGCAGTCTCTTCAATCTGAGGCGCCTGCAAGCTCACACCAAGACACAAGAGAAACTTGTCCGTGAACTACTCTTTGCAGATGATGCCGCTTTAGTTGCCCATTCAGAGCCAGCTCTTCAGCGCTTGACGTCCTGCTTTGCGGAAACTGCCAAAATGTTTGGCCTGGAAGTCAGCCTGAAGAAAACTGAGGTCCTCCATCAGCCAGCTCCCCACCATGACTACCAGCCCCCCCACATCTCCATCGGGCACACAAAACTCAAAACGGTCAACCAGTTTACCTATCTCGGCTGCACCATTTCATCAGATGCAAGGATCGACAATGAGATAGACAACAGACTCGCCAAGGCAAATAGCGCCTTTGGAAGACTACACAAAAGAGTCTGGAAAAACAACCAACTGAAAAACCTCACAAAGATAAGCGTATACAGAGCCGTTGTCATACCCACACTCCTGTTCGGCTCCGAATCATGGGTCCTCTACCGGCACCACCTACGGCTCCTAGAACGCTTCCACCAGCGTTGTCTCCGCTCCATCCTCAACATCCATTGGAGCGCTTACACCCCTAACGTCGAAGTACTCGAGATGGCAGAGGTCGACAGCATCGAGTCCACGCTTATGAAGATCCAGCTGCGCTGGATGGGTCACGTCTCCAGAATGGAGGACCATCGCCTTCCCAAGATCGTATTATAAGGCGAGCTCTCCACTGGCCACCGTGACAGAGGTGCACCAAAGAAAAGGTACAAGGACTGCCTAAAGAAAACTCTTGGTGCCTGCCACATTGACCACCACCAGTGGGCTGATAACGCCTCAAACCGTGCATCTTGGCGCCTCACAGTTTGGCGGGCAGCAACCTCCTTTGAAGAAGACCGCAGAGCCCACCTCACTGACAAAAGGCAAAGGAGGAAAAACCCAACACCCAACCCCAACCAACCAATTTTCCCTTGCAACCGCTGCAATCGTGTCTGCCTGTCCCGCATCGGATTTGTCAGCCACAAACGAGCCCGCAGCTGACGTGGACTTTTTACCCCCTCCATAAATCTTCGTCCGCGAAGCCAAGCCAAAGATATATTTGAAAAGGAAAATGTATGTATCTTGATCAATGTGGTTTATAGTGTGAAAAATTAAAAATTAAAAAAAAACACCTTTGCCACTCCCTGACATCTCAGTTCTGATACCCCTTCAGCCAGTTTCCAGCCAGTCTCGAACAGTCCACAGCCTGGCGTGAGTCCCCAACAGCAGTCTCCAGCAGCCCACAGCCTCCATGGGTTCCTCGTCTCGTCATAAGCCGTTCACCAAACCACAGAGCCCCTCATTGGTCTGCCACAGTGGTCACCATCCCGTGGGTTGTCTCCTCTGTTTCTGCTACTCAGACGAGGGGTGATCTTGTGCCAGTCCTCCATTCCCTGGAGTCTGCAACCCCTTGTGGCTGCTGCCGATCTCAGGCACTGCCATCTTGGGCGCAGACCCCGCAGTTACGTGATTTTAAATAAAACTACTGTCGGCTCCTTTAACGGGCTGTTCAAAGCATGAGCGGAGCTGACAGCAGTTGACTGGGTGGTTGGACCCCACAGGGGCCCTCTATGTCTGCTCCTCACTCCCTGTGGGTTCACACCAGCGGCAGTGCTGTCATTTTGTCAAAATTTGTAACACTGGTAGTGCTTGCTTATTCCATAAATTAAAGAGGGATTGAACAGAATGAGCAAATGACTGCAGTTTGAACTATTAACACAAAGGAGAATCATAAAACTGCAGATGGTGGAATCTTGAGCAAACAATTAGTTGCTGAAGGAACTCGGTGTGTCAGGCAGCATCCATAGGTAGAAATGGTTAGTCAACGTTTCGGGTTGTACCTTTTATCGAAATTAAAGTAGGAAGGGGAGATACCAAAAATATCAAGAGGGAACTCATCTTTGGGGGGGGGGCTAAGAGGGTGGGACCTCATGATTGAACAGTACAAGGCATTGGTGAGACCATAATGTGGAGAACCGTGTGCAGTTCTGGTCACCCAGCAATAGGGGATTCACCAGGATGTTTCTGATGTGATTGAGTTATAGGGAGATGTTAGATAGCTGGGCATTTATTTTCTAGGGCAAAGGAGGCTGAGGGAGTGACCTTATAGAGGTTGACAAAATTGTGAGGAAGATGGATAAAGTAAATGCTCAGACTTTTTCCCAAAGTAGATAATTCTAGTATTAATGGAGATAGTTCAGACTGAGAGAGGAAAGATTTTGGAGGAACCTGATGGGCCGATTTTTTTTCACTAAAATACATATCTGGAATAAGCTGCCAGAGGAAACTGTAGACGCGAGTACAGTAACAACATTCGGACAGATTTAGGGACTCAAGGATTTTAGAGGGATATGGACAAAATGCAGACAAATGGGATTAGCCAAGAATCCTAAATTAGTCAGTATAGAGACCAACTAGGCTGAAGGGAATGTTTTGTGTTGCATTATTCTATGACGAGGTGATGTGGTATAGGACAGAAGGTGGGAGAGGTGTCAAAAGAAATCCAGGTAAATCTAAGGATGAGGCGGAAATTAGCAGGAAATTGTCGATGTAGATTAGCAAGAAATTTTCTGTGATGTTCTCAGGGATGAGGAACTTCATCTATTGGGAGGATTCTTGAAAAGTTAGAACTCAAAAAATTAATATGTGACTTATTAAAGTATTTAAAGATGAAGATTTTTGATACAAAATACAGAGTGCTCTGTTCTCTCCAAGTTGGCCATTAGCAAGGTTGTAAATTTAACTAAAATCTTTTTTTTTAAAAACTGCAGTTGCTGAAAATTTGAAACAAAATAAAGAATGCTTAAAAAATCTTGGCATGTTGGTCAGAATCTGTGAAAAGGGAAAGGGGTTTGTGTTTCAGATGGAAAATCCTTAATCTGTTGAAAGGTCTTCAATCCAACATATCATCTGTTTCTCATACCACAGTTAGAGATTGTGTGTTCACAGAACATTAGAAGGGAGTGAACTCAGTTGTTTGAGTCTGGGAGTACCTGCTTATTTCATAAAATAAAGAGGGATTGAACAGTTACTCAAGAATGAGCAACTTCCAGACTTCTTCACTTTCTGAGGAGTTGTGAATAGAACATTATGTAGTCATCAGTGTATGTCCCCACTTATTGGCCCAGAGGACCCCAAACCCAGTAGCAATAGATATTCACCAAGACAAATGGATACTTAAACAAAAGTTGCTTTTAATTATCTTTAAACATGAAAACAGGATCACACTTTTAACTTTTCACTATTAACTAACTTAACCCCTTTCTAATCCTAAGCGCACGTATATGTAATATGTATGTAAATTTAGAAAAGTTCTTTGATTCACAGTCCAATCTCACTTCTCACTCCTCCAAGTTCACTGGTTGCAGTCAATTCTTATACTGTGCACAGAATTTAACATTTATGAATTTCACCAGGCTTTGGTGCATGAAAGGTGGTGGTGGAAGGGTGTTGAAATTTGAGCATCTTCCTTTCTATATTTTCTTGTTTCTTTCCCTGAAATCTTGACAGACTAGTTTGGAACATGATGTGTACAACAGATTGGCTTCGCTACAGGAAGGACTGATTCCAAAGAAGAAAGCAGCTGCGGATGATGACATGCATCGAATTAATGAGTTGATCCAGGTATGTGCATGTCCTGTGTAAGAACACAGCGGACATGGCACCTCAGTTATGTGTTGTGAGCAGGCTAAGTATTGGGCCATTATATTAAGACAACGCGATCAGTGCAATGCTCTTACAGCGCCAGGGACCCGGGTTCAAATCCACTGCTGTCTATAAGGAGTTTATACATTCTCCCTGTGTCTGCGTGGGATTCCTCTGGATGCTCCAGTTTTCTCCCAAGTTCCAAAGACACGTGGGGGTTAATAGGTTAATTGATCACATGGGAGTAATTGGATGGCACGGGTTCATGGGCCTGCAGGGCCTGTTACCACAAGTTCACACCACTTCCAGTTTTTCTCCAGTAAGTGAGTAAGAACAAGCAACTAGAATAATTTATTTGCAAGAAAAGGAAGAAGTTAATACATTAATGTAATTAACTAGACTAGAGGGAGCTATGTGAATCATTGGACCTGACCAACAAAGACTACCGATCTGGGATGAATTAAGGTTATCACGGTCCACTAAAGCATCTCTGATGATGATAGAAACTAGCAAGGAATCCTACCCCAGCAACCTCCTGGAAGTGGTAGAGAATTGTGATTGCTTGCTGTGATTTACTGTGATTGCTCCCTCTAGTCTGTCCAAGCTAGTAGATAAGGAGTTGTACAAGAGATTTGCTGCTCAAGCTCTATCCCAGCATGCTTACAAATTCTGTCAGCATAATGATCAAACATTCGTCCAGTGTTCTAGATTGATAGTCTGGAGGCGGATGTTCAAATCCTGTCATGTAGGAAAGTATAAATTTAATTCATTAGTTCTGTAATTTAAAGTTAGAATTGATGATGGCAACCACAAAAACAAACTAACGTCCTGTGGGGAGGGAAATCTGCAGTCCTTGTCCTGCCAGGTCTACACCTGATCTGTGACATGATTTTCAACTCCCCTTTGGACAAATGTAAGGATATGGGCCAAACACAGGTAAGGCGGAACTAGTGTGGGTGGAACATTTTGGTCAAGGTGAGCAAGTTGGTCCAAGGGCCTATTTCTACACTGTATGTCTCTGTGACTCTAAAATGGCTGGACAAGCCAAGGGAATGATTTGTTGACATTACCTGTTTTTTCACGAATGAATAAAACTGAATGCGGCGTCAAAGTGTGCAACTGGCTGACCTGTCGTGACGGCAAGTTATGAATTAGAATAAATTGTTTTTTTAAATGGGAAATTGGTATACCTTCTTGAAACAAAATTGTTACTAACAGATTTGATGTTAAAGCAATTCACTAATGTATTTTTAGAGAAAGAAGTTTTTTTATCCCATCCGGCCTATACAAGGCTGCAGTCCCACATCAGTGTTATCACCCGACCTCAGCAATAGCCTAGCATAATACTACGATGCATCAAACTACTACTTAAAGAGACTTGCCTCCTATTTCATAGATGGACAATAAATCTCGGATTCCAGGATGAAATAAAGTATTGAGGAAATTTGGCCAGGTAGCTGGATAAAATGAGTCTGAGTGAGGATGTTCTGGTTGATGGGCTATGTACATGTTCATTTCCAGTTGGTGTTACAACTTGAAAACTTGATGTGAAGATAAAGGCTTACACTCTGCACTGGATGTCCTAAAGTGCCAAATTTGACTGCTTCAGATGTTGTTTTGAAATAAGGTGAAAATCTCTTGTTTTCCTTCCACCATGCACTATTTAAAATGGTGTGATTTCTGGAAAGTTTCCATTGGATTACAACAAGAGTAGGAATGAACATCAAAATTTAAAATAAAGTGGAATTCTGAGAATTTAAAAGAAAGAAAATACTGGAAATGCTCAGTTCAGGCAATGACTGCAAAAGAGAAGCTGTTAATGTTTGAGGATTGAGTCAGATGGAAGTTGATGGGCATGCATTAGAATAACCTTCAGGACTCGATCGGAGGAAGGACAGGGATAATGGACTGATGGCATTGAGCTGAGCCAGTATGGATTCTGTGAACTGAAAGGTTTTCTTTGTCATAATTGAGAAAGAGAAATTTTAAAAAAGTTTAGTTAAAGAGTGATTGGATGAATAGATAGGACAAAGTGAATACCTGTGATAGGTTGAGTGTGGAACTTTGTGGGAATGAGGCTTCTGATCAAATGTGATAGAGTGGCAACTAAAAGGTAAGTTACACTTTTTTTAGCAGTGTTGGTAATAGGTTTGTGCTAATGGGTCCTTGATGGATGAGGTATACCAAGTGGGTTGGAGAACCTCTTTCGGTGATGTAGGCCTCCCTACTGTCTAACCAGTAGAGTAGATTTTGCATCTCAAATTTTCTGATTATATGCTGTGAACCCATTCTCATCATCCCTCTCCTTGTTCCCTCTTGCACAGTGCAGTCTCTTTGATTCCTTTGCCACTTCCCAATGACAAGAGTAATTAGCCCACCACCACACTCTGGGATGTAGGAGCACCTGAGCTAAACCCATATGGTCTTGGGGAGAACTTGTAAACTCCACACAGACAGCAGCCATGGTCGAGTGAATTCAGAGCTACGAGGCAATGGCTTTACTAGCTACATCATTGCTGACCTGGAACCAGTGGAAGTTGTGTATTTAGATTTCCAAAGGGCATGTAGAAGGAAGCACAATTAAAATGTTCAAAAGGCCCTTTGGCAGATATATGGACAGCTGGGCTTTGAAGGATATGGACCAAATGTAGGCAAATGGGACTACTCCAGATGCTGATTTGATCAGCATGGATGCCTCAAAAAGTGGTAATGCAAAAACATATAAACACACAACCAGACATAACACTGTGTGTGTGTGTGTGTATGTGTGTATTATATTTATTTATTGTTTAATGAATAGTAGTCTCAGAAGGTTAATATGTGCTGTTCATTCACTCGTTCAGCATTGGAGAGAAGCAATTTCTCAGCCTGGTGGTTCTGACTGATATTCCTGTATCTTTCCCAATGGGAGTAGCTGAAAGATGCCGTGTGCTAGGTGTTGGGGCTCTTCAATGATTTTGCATGTCCTCTTTGGACAACAATACTAGTAGATGACAATTCACAGAATCCATGAATGATCCTCTCTGCAGTTCTTATGGTCCTGCGGATTGACCTCCAATCCAGTTCTCTACTGCAAATGTGCCACAATGTGATGCAGCCAGCCATGAGGCTCTCGATAGAGTTCTTGTAGAAAGTTGACATGATGGTGACTGGTAGCCTTGACCACTTCAGTCTTCTCAGAAAGTGCAATTGCTATTGTGCTTTCCTGACAAATGAGGAGGTGTTGAGGTCCAGCATAGGTCACAGGTTGAGGTGTCCAAAGAACTTGGTGCTCTCTATTCTCTCTGCCACTGAGTTATTAATGTGTGGTGGAGGGAGGTCATTTCTGGTCCTCCTGAAGTCCACGATCATCTCCTTTGTCTTGTCTGCATTGAAACTCAGGTTGCTATTCTCGCACCATGAGATTTTCCCACTCTTCTCTGCAGTGCAACTGATCATTGTTGCTGATGAGGCCAAATACTATTGTGTCATCTTCAGAGATTACTCTTTTGGAGCTGGATCTGGTATTACAGTCGTGAACAGTAGTGAGCTGAGCACAAGGCCCTAAGGTGCTCAAGTGCTCAGCGTGACAGTATTCAATGTTCTGCTGCCAACACAGACAGGCTTTGTTCTTTCTGTTAGGAAGTCCAGAATCCAGTTACAGAGAGGTGTTGAGTCCCAGTGAGAACAGCTTCTCCACCAGCACCTGGGGAATGATTGTATTAAATGCGGAAATTGATGAAAAGCAGTCTAGCATATGAGGTGTCATTCAGATGGGTCAGGACAGAATAGAGGGACATCATCAGCGGAACAGTTTCACCTGTTGGCAAACTGAAATGGGTCCGGCATCTTGGAAGTGTGCTTTGATGCTTTCCATCACCAAATGCTCGAAGCATTTCATAATGATGGAGGTCGGTGCCACAGGCCAGTAGTCATTGAGTCATCTTCAGTACTGAGATGATGGTAGCTACTTTAAAACCTGTGGGGACAATGGAGCTGCAGTGAAATGCTGAAGATGTCCATGAGGATCTCAGTCAGTTGGTCTGTGCAGTCCTTGATGCTAAGTAATGGCTTGTGATATCTTGTCTTGGGTATGATTCCTGGGAACTGAGTTTGAGGGAAGAATAAGCAGAATGAGAGATAATCCTATTGAGACAGGTAAAAATTTCGAGAAGCCTTACAAGCTTGATGTGGTTCAGGACAGTCTAACATTAGACAGCAGTACTGGGATAAAAGAAGAGGGAATCATTATGGTTGCAAATCTTTTAAAATCAATATTCTTTGATGGTTCTGGATGCAGTAATTAAAGATGTCTATAGCTGTACACAAAACTTCCCACGTACCAAAGACACTTGGGGTTGGTAGGTTAATTGGTCACATGGGTGTATTTGGGCAGTGCAAGCTAGTGGGCCAGAAGGGCCCATTACTTTGCTATATTGCTAAATTTTTTAAAAATGGCGGTCTTAAGGGGACTAGGTCAAAGGTCAGCTCTGACCTTGTTGAATGGTTCGAGGGGCTCAAGAGGTAGTTTAGCCTATTGCTGTTGTATGGTTTTTCACTGCTTTTAGGATAGCGCACGTCTAGTGGGGAGGGATAATTTAAGGCCGAGACAATAACCACGATTATTTACGTAATGTAATTTTTAAATACATTATATGCAGCTTTACGAATTGAATTGAATTAGATTATACAACTGTTTCTCAACTCTTTTCCTTGCCAGCTGCCCCTCCACTGATCATTCTCAACTTGCTGCTATGTTCTTTTGTTGAAGAACCTGAGTCAGAACCAAGTATGTGAATGATCTAAAAATGGGGAGGAGGAGGGTTGTCACTAGGTCCTTTGTGGAAACCTCTGAGTAGAGCATGTGTTCTGCAGTCTTGCTTCACTGGAGCCTCTTCCTGATGGGACTATTCAAATAAAATGCTTTCTCTTGACCATTCTATATAAAAGCGTTAAACTGACTAGCATTGGGACCCTGCAGAAGCATAGTGCAAAGCAGCCAATGAGTGATGGCAAACAAAGAACTGCTGGAGGAACTTAACAAGTTAGACAGCATACATGGGTTGAAATGGTCGGACAATGTTTCAGGTCGGGACCCTTTATCAAGACGAACCTAAAAATGTAAAATTAAATAGATAAATGAGTGGGTGCAGGTGTGGTTTATCCATCCCCGAGTCAGCTGTGCTGCACGTGGGTGTCAGTGGAACTAGTCATTTCTCTTACTATAACACAGCGTTGTTCTATTCACAGGGGAACATGCAACGCTGCAAACTGGTCATAGACCAGATCACCGAGGCCAAGGATACCATGATGAAGGTTCTGGATCACAAGGACAGAGTTCTAAAACTTCTCAACAAAAACGGCACCGTCAAGAAGGTGTCCAAGTTAAAGAGAAAAGAAAAGTCATAATGTTTCAAAGTGGGTAGTAACCATTTTAAAGCCACTGTATAGATGTTTTAGTTTGGTATTTGAATAAAACCAGTGTTTGCAGATAATGGATAGGCTCCGCAAGATGTGAACACTGCTGCACTGTGTTTCACAGTGAATGGAAGTGCCCACCTTCCCAATAGCACTTCCTTGGTTGATCTAATGAGTCGTCAGAGCTTCGCACTAAAATTGTGGCAACCTGCAACAAAAACCTGACAGCAGACTACCAAGCAATGTTGACTAATAAGCATGTCTTCCACCTCCTTCACTTTGGTGTACCACACCAGTCAGCAGCAACAGATTGGCAAGCAGTTCTTCCCGTTCGTTTTCTTTTAATCTTGGGAGTAGGAAGTTTTATACGAATTTATTGTTCATGATCTCTCCTTGGCAGCACCCCGTTGCTTCTGTTGGTTTTCAGTGGTTAAGATCAAGGTGTTTCAGGTGAGCAACCCCAGTTGTTGATGGACTAGCTATAGGTTTGGATGGAAGAAAGATCAAAGTCCTGCAGACAAATTTGGGGTCTCTCCCCTGACTGAGGAAGAGGCCCCTCTGGGGAAGATGACCAAAATGATTTTCGATTTGTCCCTCAAAGAATGTGCATCTTGGTGCTTATGAAACATGATGCAAGATTTCCCCCACCTTCCACCCCCCAGTCCACCCCTCAAAATTTGTCTGTGCAGTAACGGCAGGAGTAACTCGAGCTGTTTCGAATATTTTCTCAATGAGAAAAGGAAAAGTCCCTAAAATTTTAATTCTTCATCTTGGGAATAAATGGTGTGTTTGCTAATCAAAATTTCTTGCTCATGGGTTTGTTGTGACTTTCCAGAAGGAGTGTAAATTTGCTGCATATTGGCTTTGTGTTGAATGGTCCACACATTGTGCAGAGTGGCCAGGGTGAACTGACGGAACAGGGTCCTGTCACAATACTGTTGTAGAACATTTCCACTTCAGGTTACTATATTGGTAAAGATTCTAATCATGTGGTGATCTTTCTATCATCAGAAATTATATTTAAAAAGTGGAATAACTAGGTTTTTTTATATTTAAAGAATAAAAGAAGCTTGCACGATTCTTGATCAGAATCTCTGTAAGCTGCCATGGCAGGTTTTTTTTTGCCCATCCATCACTTCTTTCCACCTATTATGTGTTTGATGTTTGGACCAGCAGTGTTTGTAACCAAGGAAGGTATTCAAGCCCAAACTGCTGTTTTTGTGTGTGGTGATGTTTGCGATGTTTGTAGTTTGTGATGCAGTTTCTTGTACATACGCACTTGCAAATCATTAATAAACAGTGCAGGCTTTTATACCAACGACACAAAACCTGACTAGTAAACGAGCATGAGTTGATTTGCACCTCCTTGCGTGTATGTATTCTGTTTTCAAAGTTGGTACTATGATAAAGTGGAAAACACAACGTTCCATGATTGTTAGCTCTCAAATCTCCATAGAATCTTGAACTGATCATAATTCACCATACACGTGACTCAAATTGTGGTGCTTTCACTGGTTCAATTGCCAAACTGAAATTAACCCACCTTTTTCAAATATTTTCTGTTTTATTAGCTACTTGTCTACTCGTGAAAATATATTATCTTTAGGTTTAAATTCATGCTAAAATTTTGGAGAAAATAATTTTGTTTTAAACTGATAAAACTGTTTAGAAAATAAAACCAGACAGAATTAGCATTTTCATTCATTTTGCTGTTCCTCATTTTTATGGTGAATATAGTCTGGAGCAATTTCATTCATGCATGGTTGCACTTGTGAGCAAAGTTACTCCACTGACCTGGCAGAGATTGATACATTTCTACTGCGTAAGTGTTCTTAGTATCAAATTCAATGTAGCTTCACCATTGAAACTGAAAGTTGATTTAAATAGATCTGTTGACTTTTGGGAACAGTAGTTAAAAAAAAAACATCAGAACAAGTAAAAACTGCAAAATTCAACCCCTAATCTTCAATCCCATGAACTCCAATCTTCAATAATAGCCCCTTCTGTGACCTGTATCTTTAGAAGGCATTTCTTAACAAGTAAATCCAAGCCTCCCCATCTCATTCTTAGCTTTCTTACTTGGTTCATATCAACCAAATACATTGCATCACATTGGCTCCAGAATTTACTAGTTTGTTATCCTCAGAAAAACCTAATGACAGAATTGGATTGAATTAAAGTTGATGTCTGTTCCCAGTTCCACTCCATCCCTGTCTTGATTCCAGTTTTCTCTCAACTTCACCTCTTTAATTCAACTCACCCATAACATCTCATGAAATGCCTTGGTGGTCAATCACTTCCTTCCTTGCTGAGCTACTCGTGGAACCTTGGCATCTCCTATTTATAGAGTATGTTGTAAGACTGCAAGAAACATGAAAGGTTTGAACCTTTTAAACAGCAAGGTTCCCATTGTTATCTGCCCTGAATTTCTGTACATCCTCCTTTCTCACCACTGACAGCTGCAATTTGAGTTTTATCAAAATCCAGTCACACATCTCCCACCTCTTCCCTTTAAGATTCTTCACCAAACATTTTTTGCCTTGCCAAACACCTTGTTTGCCACTTGAAGTGGGTTAACACTTTTTAAAAAAATTGGTTAGAAATGGAAGTTCCCTAGTTGTCCTGCGTCTCACCGAACAGCTTGATTGGAGTTCCTACCCTCAAAGTAGACTCATTGAATAAAGTCTACCTGTTGCTGGAAACCTGCGTTTCTGTTCCAACTTGTCAGTCTCTTGAATGGCCCAAACACTACATATAATTAATGGTTGTGAAATGGAGTGCCCGTATTGGAGACAGATCTGGTGATCATTTGTATACTTCTCGATTAAGCTGGTTTACCTGGGTAGTTGAAGAATTCCTGAGAGCCTGCTGTTAAAAGGTAGTGCAATAGGATCTTTAAAATTTAGAAACAGATGGATTGAAATTAATATCTCCTTTTAAAGATGGGAATGTTTCACTTCATTGCTGCCCCATGTTATATGCTTCAGCTCGATACTGGCTTGAATGTTGGGCTTAACCTGTGAAGGAGAGGAAGGTGAACCTTTATAGTTTGTGCAGTTCTCAGAGAGTTAAAAGCCTCCTGTGTAGAACAGAAGAATGGGCAGCCAACTTCATTATGAACCAATTTTTGGAGGGTGCCACAAACAAGATGGGTAATGGTCTGTGAAGTTTGCTGAAGATGCAATGACCGATCTCACAACAAATTAGTCTGGTATAAGACATTAGCCCAATTAAGCGTTCTCTCAGCTTCACAAAGCAACAATAATAAATAAAGAAGTTAGCACACATTACTCTAGACTCGAGGTTTCAGAGGGCTTGTAAATTCAAAGCAACACCATACAAGTGTGAGTTGAGAAGCAATTGATCTGAGACATCTCTCATGGAACTCGAGGCCTTGGAAAAAGGCAAAAGAGCTTTCTGTTCTGCAGAATCTCTAGGTTAAGACAGTAAAATGCCCCAGTGATGCGACTACTTGGTCCTATTATGAACTTTCAAGAGCTATTAGTTCCAAGCTCCTCTGTACCTAACTGCTACCTAACTGAAGTGGAAACGGAGTTGATGCTGTGGCAGCCATCAGTGTAGATGGAATGGATGAAAATAGCTAATAGGGATTGAATCTGAATATAGTCCTGTCTCGATGGAAGGATGGTCTTGGAAACCGGGTTTAACAAGCCCTGAAACAATTGCAGGGAGAGCCCGTGTCCGAGATTCGAACAGGAAGCCGCGTCTGATTGAGACAGATCACCTTGTGACTTGACAGGTGAGTGGCACTATTCCTGGGCTGGGTGTGGGTTGTGTCTCCTGCAAATAAGGAGCTGGGGAACTTGACAAGGGCAGGTGATGTAGCTGATGAAACAGGCTGTGGATTTTGTGAAAGGTGAAGATGTGAGGAAAGTTATGCAGCAGCATAAATTGAAGTGACTATGAGTAGGTAGAAGCTGGGGGGAAGAATGATCTCATTACCAACCTGGACTGAAAATTCAGCTCAGGACTGACCGGTTCCCAATTCTGTCCACTGCTTATTCATCATGCAGCATTGAACAGACCTATAACATTCCAGGTACTGACTACCCTCTGAATGAAAGCATCCCCTTTGGGTCTCTTAATCTTCCCTATCAGAAACCTATGCCCTCTGGTTGTAAGTTGTTGAGAGAGTCGGTGTTGGGGAACACAAGGAGGATGTTGGAACCCACCCACCTTATATTGCAGCTTTTGAGCTGAATAAAGTTTTAATTAATCCTGCAGATGGTGAACTGAGAGACCAGAAGAGAGTCATGAATCTAATTCCTGGGAAGAGAAGGTTGTTCTATTGCAAGTGGCTAAAGAAATTCGATTTCTGTTCTTGAAAATGAGGGATGACTTTTCGGAATGTACAAGATCATTCGGGGTACACAAGCTAGAGATATATCCACCACTGAAGATCGCAAACAGGGATGTACTGTAGATACAAGATTAGGGAGGGGCACACATCTAAACTGAATTTGTGACAGAGGGTGGTGAATCACTGGAATTCCCAACCCTGCAGGGTTTTACAATCAGGATCATTTAAGGACGGGGTAGATACATTTTGAAAAGTTAAAGGATTTAAAGATGATGGGAAACTAGCACAAATAAGGAACGAGGGCTGGGGCACATCAGCTGTGATATTGGATAGTGGGCCAGGTTTGAGGAGTGAGGTGGCCTACTCCTATTATGTTCTTTTTCTCAATTGATCTGTAACAGTAGATCAACTATGAATTCAAATCACTGGAAGGTAGAATGAGCTGTAAGCCTTTGGGAGGTTGGTTAATACATGAAGAAATAATTCCCCAAAACCAGAATGTATTTTTAAGAATATTTGTGAGTAGGATTGTGCTGACATTTCTTGAAACTCTGCTGGGCTAACCACGTCAACTTGGAACGATGATTAATTTTATGGAGAAATGTGAATCTTTTGATGATCAATGGATTCCTTATTTCTGTGAATAGTGTCCTTGAGCAGCAGGCACAAAAAGCAGATCACTCTTTCATCAACTAGGTTCTTTTAAAAAGATAGGGATTTTTGTATTCAGAAGATTCTGTTCTCATTCCTTTCAGCCAATACAGTATCTGTTTGCTTGGGTGGTGGAAACAGATTGTGATTTTTGTTTTTGGAGACGAATACAAGAATAAACCCCACAGCTATTGTATGATCAGTGAAGCAGCAAATGGCTTTAACATAAGAAAAAAAGTAGCAAGAGTAGGCCACTCCAACTTGCCCTTCCATTCAATCATGGTGACCCTACCTCTAGTTTTCCATCACTATGATTTACTGTATTATGTTTCTTCAGGTGTCACCATCTGAAGAAATCCCTTGTTTCTGTAGATTGTTCCTTGCTTTATATCTACTCAGGTATTTGATTTTTATGTTCCCTTTCTTGATCACAAAGGTATATCACTCCATTCTAAGACCCTACACCTCCAAAGGAATATTGGACTTGAAAGTGTGTATTGCAGACGCACTAGAATAATGAGTGCAAATAGGCTTTCCACACCCTTGGTTAAATGTTGAACGTGGTCCTGGTGCTAAAGGCATTCAAAGGATAACCATGGAAATTGGAGAGAAACCAATTCCCTGCAATGGGAATCGAAGATGAGGGTCAACTGTAAAATTGGAGTTCTGCATTCAAGTCATTCCCGACAAAGAGCTCATGCCCAAAGTGTTGGCTACCCTATACTGAACTTCCTCTGTCTGAATGCTGGGTGATCTGCTGAGTTTCTCCAGCATGTTGTGTACTGCATTTGAACCCAGCACCTGCAGGGTTTCTTGTTTAATTGTTAGGTGTTCAAGGATAGGCATTGGGAAGCTTTTTTAACCACTCCTACTCACTCAGAGAAATTTACAACTGCCAATTCATTTACCAACCTGCATGGTGTGCGGATGTGAGATGAAACTCGAGCAGTCGCAGGGAGAAGGTGCAAACTCCACACACACAGCACAAGGGGGGGGAGGGGTCAGGATTGGACCCAGCTACTGGAGGTGCGAGACAATTGCCCAACTCTCTGCAACTCTGGGCTACCCAGCTCTTACTGTGCAACTTATTGGGTGATTAACATTTGTGACCTTAACTAAACTCCAGATGATATAAAAAGAGCATAAGCATTTACTTTAGTGAACAACACCCATAAAACTATCTGCTATTGTCGGCAGGCATAGCCAAAGTTGACTGCAAGGTTGGCTTGTTCAGTTTCATCACAAAACTGATTGCTAAGAAGTTTTTATGAACAAACTGAATCCCAAGAGATGGAGGGTCAATTATTTGGAAGAAATCTCAGAGGTAATTCTTTAATCTGTCATAATATTCAGGTAATTTTCTTGCCATCTCTTTGAGGTTGCAACTTGTAATGTGGAAACTTGTGAGTGTTTCACTGTCTGATGATGAGGTAGCTACTGCCGGGGCCAGCCTAATTAGAGCTTTACAACTATGGGTTTCCAAGGCTATGATTTGATGTTTCAGCTCTGAGCTAGTTGACCCGCTGACTCTTCAAATATATGATTGATGATGCCTCTGAACGCCATTAGATTACTGCATTGGAATCAGTCCCAGGAATGCATTATTGCCAGAATAGCAGTTATTGTGTTGCTTACTTTATTATATATAAAAAAAAATTATGGCTTGAATTACTTAAGAGATTGTCCTGCTTGGAGCCTTGAAACTTTTATCTTGTATACTTGTCTGAAAAGAACGGAGCTCAAAGCAACGCTGCCAGGAAACAGGTATCCCTCAGAGACAGTGGCTGCTGTGGCCCTCAGAGACAGTGGCTGCTGTGGCCCTCAGAGACAGTGGCTGCTGTGGCCCTCAGAGACAGTGGCTGCTGTGGCCCTCAGAGACAGTGGCTGCTGTGGCCCTCAGAGACAGTGGCTGCTGTGGCCCTCAGAGACAGTGGCTGCTGTGGCCCTCAGAGACAGTGGCTGCTGTGACTCTCAGAGACAGTGGCTGCTGTGACCCTCAGAAATAGTGGCTGCAGCTTTTGTTTTCATCTATTGTAGTTTCTGAAGAACTGTGCTCATAACTTAAGCACTAAAAGAGGGAGAGTTTAGTGTATGTATACAAAAATATAATGTACAGATGCACCTGAATTCTTATTTGCGGGAGCCAAATGGGAATGAAGGATATAACAACAATAACAGTATGAATTAAGTTACCATAATGTGCCAATAATAGAGAAATAGAGAAGATAGATATAAAAGGATAGATAGATTAATATTCACAGTTACAGTTGATGCAAAAAAATTGATGTTTTGATACTACAGATAGATATGTTTGTGGTTGGAGAGATTTATGAATAGTAAGGATTGCCAGGAATCTTTAAGAACCTATTTAAACTTGAAGCTACCAGCTTCAGGATTAGCTGGTTTAAGAGCTGATGGCTCCTCATGACTGTTCCCATCACGAGCTAAGAACTTGTCTATATTCCTCCACTGTTGTGCAAGATGGAAATGACTGTCATTGTCCAAATCTTCTAAGAGCTCTGGGCTGTGAGATCCAAAGTGAAGTGGGTGCTGTTTGAACTTTTGAAAGGGTTCTGCACCACATGCCGTAGTAGATGGAAGTTTTTCCCAGCATTGAATTTGGGAATTGCTGTCTCAAGGAAGCTGCACAGTCCATTGAATCTATACCAGCTCCCAATGGCCTAATCCTCTCAGCCTCTTTCCACCGCATGTAATTTTCCCTCAAATGCCTACCAAGGTTGCCTTTGAAGCCACCAATTTACTTCCCCCACCCCACCTCTTCAGGCAGTAAATTTCATATTGTAGCTACTCTCTCTTGTAATAAAATGGTTTTTTAAATTAATCTCACGGTTGTATACCTTCCCAAATTTTACTGCATCTCCACTGCTTGGACTAATGGGACCTGTTTACCCAATCAAAACCAATTGCCACTTTGCATTTCGATCAAATCTCTCAACTTCCTTTGCACAAATGAGAACAACCTCAGCCTCTCTGTTCAAGCCTGGCACCAATGCTGATGGATTTCGCTGAGTTATTTCCTAGTTCCTTGTTCTGACTCTTCAACCCAACAATAAGCAGTCTCGTGAAAGGATCCCGGCACGAAACGCTGTCTGACCATTTCTGTCCATGGCTGTTCTTTCTTCTTACATCAGGATCCCAGCATCGGCAGTTTTAGTCTTTCTCCAATGTCCATTATTTATTTGCATTCAGGTATTTTGGAAGTGATTATGAGAGGTCAGGGGCCAAACTTGCTTAACTAAGAGCCACATATGATAAACTTAATAAGTTTGAGAACCGCAAGACAAGAAAATATATGACATACACGATTTTACTCTTGCATGCACATTTTGTTACAAAGTTTTTTGTAAATATTAAGCAACACAGTTGATGTAGTGGTTAGCATAATGCCTTTACAGCACCAGCGATCGAGACCGGACCAGGGTTCGAATCCCATACTGTCTGTAAGGAGTTTGTATATTCTCCTTGTGTCTGGGGACTCCGGTTTTCTCTCACCCTTCAAAAACATATCGGGGGTGTTAGTTAATGGGGTGTAAATTGGGTGGCACAGACTCGTGGGCCGAAAGGGCCTGTTACTGTGCTGTATGTCTAAATTTAAATTTAAATACATGTACGTAACAATACTTATTCATGTATGTACTTTTTAAACCGCTAATTTTATTAGTTTCAATAAATCAAAAAGTACATATACAATATATACTTGTTTAATAGTCAAATTTTGTGGACAAATTTTTAGGGTAAAATTTAGGGGGGGGTCAACTGATACACGTATACTACTTTTGACCGCGGTAAGTACCTGTGTCGTTTGGGGCATTGGGAGCTCAGAGGGGCGGGTGGGTGGCCAGGACCAGGTGTTTGAGGTGCTGGGAGCTCAGATGGACAGGTAGTCAGAGCCAAAGCAAGGGACGATTGTCGGGGCATCAGGAGCTCGGATGGGTGGGTGGTCAGGGCCAAAAACAGGGGGGCTGATTATTACACACATATATACGTAGCACACTAAATATTTTCAATGGCAAACCAAGCCCACTAAAACTAACATTGTGAACAGTAGCTCATACAAATCCTGTCTCAGCCAATATATTTCCACAAGATGCATATTACATGGCAAAGAGCCACGTGTGGCTCACCAGCTGTTTGGTCACCCCCCTCCCCCCATGATAGGTAGTTATTAGAGATGGAAGTGATTCTTCCTTTACTCATTTCCCACCTGAAGTTCAGTTCCAGACACCACTCTCTACCACCATTCCCTGCAATGCATTCCAGGTACTCACCACTCTCTGTGTAGAAAAAAAAATTCTCTGAAGTCTACCCTAAACTTTCCTTCACTCCCCTTGAATAGATACCCTCTGGTATTTGCTATTATCACCACAGGAAAAAGGTGCTGGCTGTCCACCCTATCTAGGCCCCTCATAATCTTATACACCTCTATGAAGTCACCTCTCATTCTTTGTCACTCCAAAGGAAGATGCCCTCGCTCTGTCAGCCTTGCTTCATATGTATGTTCCCAATCCAGGCAACATCCTTTTTAATTTCCTCTATATCCTCTCCAAAGCATCTACATCCCTCCTGTACTGAGGTGACCAGAATGGAACACAATATTCTAAATGAGAGACAAAGGCAGAAAGTACTTGGTTGGAGTTAAGCAGGAAAGGCATTGTTGATGTGTTGTAGGTATTCACTGAACCTGCATGGGGATGGCGTGGTCGATTGCCGTTTAAGACCAATGATTCAGATCTCTACAGGAAGTCTAAGTATGACCTACTGAAGGGTATCTTAGCAGCAAAGAAGCAATTCCAAGGTAAGCTAGAGACAGTCAGATACTCGCCAGCCATGGCAGGCCATTACATCCTACAAGGCAGTCTATCATAAAAAGCTGTGATGCTTCACTACCTTTTATACTCACTTGGAAAAGGAGAATTTAATGGTTCCAATGAAAATCCCTGCAGAAGCTGGTGACCCTGTGATATCTGTGTCTGAGGTCACTGTCAGAGCATCTTTCAAGAAGATCAGGTCCTGATGGCGTACCTGGCAGGGCACTGAAAGTCTGTGCCAACTAATTAGCTGGAATTTTCTCGGTCATTTTCAGTCCGTCATCGCTGCAGTTGGAGGGCAAAAAGGCATCAATGATACCAAGCCCAAGAAGAGCAGAGGGAGCTGCCTCAACAACGATCACCCAGTAGAACTCACACCTGCTGTGAGGAAATGCTATGAGAGGTTGGTCATGGCCAGAATTAATTAATATCTATGATCTGGACCCACTGCAATTTGCCTACCACCACAATTGTCCCACAACAGATGGAATAATGTCTGGCTCTCCACTCACTCCTGGATCACCTAGACAACAGCAACATGTACTGTTTTTCATTGTCTACAGCTGAGCTTAAAACACCATCATACCCTTAGGTCTGGTCAGCAAGCATCAAAAGCTGGGCTTCTGTACCTCCCTCTGCATCTGGATCCTTGGCTTCCTCATCGGAAGACCACAGTACAAATTAAAAACGTCTCCTCCACACTGACAACTCAAGTATGCCCACTGCTCTACTCGCTCAACATCCATGACTGTACAGCTAGAACAACTCAAAGCCATCTACAAATCTGACGACTGTGGTGTCAGAATCATCGACGGCAGCAATGAGGAAGTGCACAGGCGTGAAATAGAACAGCTAATTGAGTGGTGTCAGAACCACAACCCTGCACTTAACATTTGCAAAACTGAGGAACTGATTGTGGACTTTTGGAGGGGGAAATCTGGAGAACACAAATCAGTCCTCATCGAATGGTCAGCAGTGGAAAGGGTTAAGAACTTTAAATTTCAGTGTGTCAACATCTCTGAATATCTATCCTGGTGCCTCCACATTGATGCGATCATGAAGAAGGCTTGCCAGAAGGTATACATCATGAGGAGTTTGAGAAGATTTGTACGTCACCAAAGACTCCTGCAAATTTCTGCATCACTTCAGGTATGGAGATGCCAATGCTCAGGACAGAAGGCTACAGAAAGTTGGGAACATGGCCAGCATCACCATGGCATTAGTATTCTCTCCATTAAGCATATCTACAAGAGGTGGAGTCTTAATAAAACAGCCTCTATCCTCAAGGACACCCACCACCCAGGCCATGCCCTCTTCTCACTGCTATCATCAGGTAGGAGGTACAGGAGCCTGAAGACGAACACCCAATGTTACAAAAACAGCTTCTCCTCTACTATCAGATTTCTGAACGGACAATGAACCACAGAGAGTATCTCAATTTTTTTTCTTCTTTCTTCCTTAGTTTATTTTGTAAAAATGTCATTTATAATAATTTTTTTTTAACCTGCAATGTTGCCACAAAACAACAAATTTCATAACACGTGTTCAGGAAATGTGGGGCCCAATAGGAGCCTGAAGGGTAATCTTTGCATTGAGATGGAGGGCAAGATGTTGGTCTTTCCCATGAAAGAGTTTGCTTGCTAAGCTGGTAGTAGAGGTAGTGAATGAGAACACAGATGACAAACCGATTGGTGAAGCTCAACGTTAGCTAGTCCAGATGGGATAAATCTCAGGCAGCTGAGGGAAGTGGAGATGGAGATTGCAGAGGGCTGACATTCTCTTCCAGTCCTTGAATGTAGGAGAGATGTTAGAGGACAGGACAATGGTAAATATGATGCCCTTGTTTAGAAAGGGGTGCAAAGACAAGCTGGGTGAGGAGACAAGGCAGATTAAATGACCCAACCTGTTCTTGCAGATGGAGAAAAGGCTCTGGGATCAGTCGGGATACCCAGCTTCTGGCCTCTTGTAGTCACTGCATTTAATGGCTAATTTGGTTTTGTTCCTGATGTGTGGTGACCCAATATTGATGATAGGGAATATGGCAATGGTAAAGTTATTGAACGGCAGGGGAAGCTAGTTGCTCCTTGCTGGAGATGGCCGTTGTCAGGCTGTTATGATGGGAAGAATGTATAAACTCCTTACAGACTATGTGCAGGATCAAAACCCTGGTCCTGATTGGTGCTGCATAAAAGGCGTGGTGCTAACCGCTACGCCAACTGTGCCGCCCAGATGGATGAAAGAAGATTTCGAATGATAGGCAAGCTGAAACTTGGGATCATGCTTGTGGAGTGAATGGAAATATCAGAATGTATGAGGCACTTGGGCTCCATAGGCTCGTGGGCCAGAAAGGCCTGATACCGTGTTATATGTCTAAATTCAAATTACCGTACATAAATTCAAATAAGTCTGTAACCCCGGTCACCCACGCACTTTCTAATTGCTGGTTTTTCTTCCCGGTTTAGCTGTATTTTTCTCCACGTTTACTTTAAACTAATAGCCTAAATGTTAAAGAAAACAATTACAGGATAAAATATTAAAAGATGTGACAGTAAGTGAGCAGTGGTTAGCATTTAAAGAAATAATTCTTAATTCTCTCAATACATTCCACTGAAAACCAAGACGACGTGGGCACAGCAACTGTTCTTCATCTGAGGAAATGTGTAACTGACAGTATGAGACTGAAGGAAAAGTCTTGTGGAATTGTAAAGAATAGCAGGTATAAGGATCAGCAGCATTTTAGAAACCTACAAAGCAAGAACAAAATATTGAATAGAAATACAAAAACAGAGCTCGAAGAACACAAGAAATCCACTTTGGAAGAAACAACTGTTGATTAGTTTATTGTTTGAACGGTGATTGCAGCATGCTGTTGTTGCAGAGGACAGGAGTGCTTGTGCATGAATTATAAGAGGTTGGTTTGCAGGTGCAACAGATCATCAAAAAGGCAATTTGGACTTTGCCCTTCATTACAGGAGGGAATGAATTTAAGAGCAGCTCGAGAGGGTACCAGTGAGGCCACACCAGAGTGCTGCATGAGTTTTAGTCTACTTACCTGAGAAGGGATGCACTGACTTTGGAGCCTCAACAGGTTGATTCCAGAGATGAGAGGGTGAGCTGATGAGGAAGGATCGAGTCGCCTGAGATTATGCTCACTGGAATTCAGAAGAGTGAGAGGAGATCTTTTTAGAAACATAAAAATCATGAAAAGGATAGTTGCTCTCTCCGGCAGGTGACTAGAATCTAGGAGACACAAGATTCAAGGAAGTAGATTTAGGATGATGAGGGGAAACTACTTTTCCCCAGAGACTTGTGAATCTGGAATTTTCTGCCCCAGGAAGTAAAGGCTGCCTCATTAAATGCATTTAAGATACAGTTTGATAGACTTCTGCAAGAAGGGGAATTAAGGGTTATAGGGGAAAAAAGGCAGTAGATGGTGCTGAGTCAATGGCTAGTTCAGCCAAGATCTTGTTAAATGGCAGAGCAGGCTCGACAGGGAGATAGCCAACTCCTGCCCCGGTTTCATATGGCTGAATACCTTCCTATCTCCCAACTACTGGGGACTATGCTACTACCCAGTTCACAAATTCCATAGGAAAGCATTATTTTTTGAGATTCTTGCCACCATGTCTTCTCAGGTGATATATGGAGACTTTACCATCATTTTCACTCATATGGGATCTAAGATCAAGACTCATCATTGAGATGACACTGTTACTCTTCCTATTCCTGAGCTGAGAACCTTTCTCTTCATTCATGTGGCCATTACTGAAAAGACCAATGTTATCACCCTGAACTGGCAGAGATTTGAATGGTTAAGATACTTCCGAGAGCCGCAATTTCTAACTGCCGCTAATCTAACTTACTAAAAAACGTGTCTTATTATGCTGGGGCTGGGATGCTTTTTCTCAGGTCAAGGTGAGCATGTGGTTTATGGGAAAGGTAGTTCCTCTGCCGACTGCTCTGTAGATATTCTATTTGAGCTTCCGCTACTCTGCCTCTGATTCAGCCGTACTGTCAGAGTCCATACACGATATCACATGGAGTTCTTCTTTCTGCGGGCCAGGCAGAATTATCACTTACTGGTGGTGAAAAAGAACCTGTACACAGCATACACATGTAAACAATAAAGAACTGTAAACAGAAAACAAATGTAAACAAACTGACTGCAATACAAGGCACAAGTAAGAGTCCTTAAATGAGTCTCTGATTGAGTTTGTTGTTGAGATGTCGGATGGTGGGAGGGGCAGCAGCTGTTCCTGAACTAGTGGTGTGAGTCTTGTAGCATTGATACCTCTTTTCTGATGGCAGCAGCGAAAACAGCACGTGCAGGTTGGTGTGGATCCTTGATGATTGCTGCTGCTCTCTGACAGCAGTGTTCCCAGTACATATTCTCAATCGTGGGGAGGGTTTGGCCTGTGATGTCCTGGGCTGTGTTTACGACTTTACAATCAGGAGTATTGATGTCCCCATACCAGACCATGATGCAGCTGGTCAGCACACTTCCCACCACAGCTCTGCAGAAATTTTCCAGGGTTTCTGGTGTCATACCAAACCTCCACAAACTCCTGAGGAAGCAGAAGTGCTGATGTGCTTTTGAGTCCAGGAAAGATCCTCTGGGATAGTGACTCCCAAGAATTTAAATTTGCTCACCTTCTCCACCTCTGATCCCACAATGATCACGGGATCGTACACCTTTGGCTTTCCTTTCCTGAAGTCAACAATCAACTGCTTAGTTTTGGTGACATTGAGTGCAAAGTTGTTGTTGGTGCACCATTCAGCCAAGTTTTCAGTCTCCATCCTTGTATATGATTCATCACCTTTCTTTATACAACCCACTTCAGTGATATCGACAGCAAAATTGTAGATTGTGTTATTGTTGTACCAAATCACACAGTTGTAGGTGTAAAGTGAGTAGATCAGGGGGCTAGAGCGCAGCCTTGTGATGCTCCAGTACTGATGGAGATTGTGGAGATGTTCTTACCAATCTTCACTGATTGTCGTCTGGAGGTGAGGAAATCTGTGATCCAATTACACAGTGGGATGTTGAGTCCCAAGTCTTTGAGTTTGCTGATCAAATTTGAGGGGATGATGATGTTAAATGCCATACTGTAGCAAATAAAGAGTAACCTGATGTATGCACCTTTACAATCCAGGTGTTCCAGGGCTTTACGTAAAGTCAGTGAGATGACACCCACTGTAGACCTAATGTTATGATATCCATATCGCTGCTCAGACAGGAGCTGATGGGCTTCAACACCAGCCTTTCAAAACATTTCATCACTGTTGATGTAAGTGCAACTGGTCAATAGTCATTAAGGCAGGTTACCACACTCTACTTGGCCACTGATAAGATTGATGTCTGTTTGAAACAGGTGGGTACCATGCCCTACTGGAATGAAATATTGAATATATCTGTGAAATTAATGGTAAGTTGGCCAGCACAGATTTTTAATACTTGGCTGAAGAAAGCATCTGGGCTGGGTGCTTTCCACGGATTCACTCTCCTGAGGAAGGACACAGATCATCCTCAGAAAACGGACTGGACAGGATCATCAGGGGATGTGAGGGTACGGAGGGGAAGTTCTTCGCTGTTCTATGGTCAAATTGGGCATACAACGAATTGAGTTCCTCTGGGAGTGAAGCTTTTCCATCTGCTACTGTTCCGGATTTGGTTTTGTAACCAGTTACAAGTACTCCCCGACTTGCAACTTACGTCCAATTAAAGAAAAAATATAAAATTTACGCGGATTACTTTGTATTTGACAAACCATAACAGGGATACAGGGCGTGGAAGAGCCAAAATATGCATACTTACCTTGTTAGTCGGCATCACGGGGTCAGTAAGCTTGGCACAGCCATCTTGATTCATGTGCGAGTCTTCATTTGGCACATGCACGGTGGGATTGCATATTGGAATTTGGTTGGTGCATGTGCAAGAGTTAAGGTCACAAATTCAATATCGTTAGGGCGGTTAACTCTCACGCATACGCCAATCAAACTGCACAATATATTCTAAGAGAAATAATGCTGTACTTTGTGGCAATTGCTTCCCAATAATCTGATTTAATAGAAATCTTAAATATTCTCAAAAGAGTTTCAGTTTACAGCACGACCAAGTGGAATGTAAAAAAGCTACCTGTTTCTTCCCGCATCTAAAACACGTATTGGGTATATTAGAGTTTAATTTATGCAACTTCTGTGGGGTAAGGTATACCTGATGCAAGAAATTAAATTGCACATCTGTTATCTTACATTAATTGTATTAGTCATGCAGTCATGTCATAAATCAGACCAGGTCTTATCATCAATACTAATATTCAAGTCTGATTCCCATCTTTGTTTTGATTTATATAACTCCCGCTTAGGAGTGCCTGACTGAAGTAAAAAATACATAACTGATGTCAATTTCTTTGTGATTCCCCTTCGAATCAGAATCTCCATTTCACTGCACTCGGGTAAAATCATGGTCAGTCTTAATTCATCTCTGAAGAAAGCTCTTAATTGAAAGTAGCAGTAGATTATATTATTATGAATATTGCATTTATTTTTGGAGGTGTTCATATTACATTAATTGCCCTTGCACATTGTAGAGCTCGTCGAAAGAACCAAAGACTTGTTGATCCAAACCAAGGCTTTTATTAGCAAAAGACCGGAGCTCTTCACAGGTGGCCGACCAGTCCGGAATGATCCGACCTGGCTAGGGACACAACCCTTTAAGGCCCAAACAATAGGTGTGGCTTAGCTCTCAGCCAATCGCTGTAAGCACAGTCTAGATACAGTAACTATATACACTATGTACATTGGTGATAGATCTGTACTATCACATTCACCCCTTCTTGGAGAATTGACCCGGGGAAAAAAAAAAAACAAAAACGAGGGAGAGAATGAAAAGGAAGGGGTAGGTCAAGGACTGTAGCGGTCAGGGGGTCTGACCATCCGGCGTGACCGCCGTGGTGCCGGGATTGGGGTCGCTGGAGTGGTGTCACCAGCGGGCTCATCGGGTGCGACTGCTCCGTCGCTCAATTCCCCAGTCGTTTTGTCGGCAGGGTGGCCCGAGTCATTGGGGTGCTGTTGGTCCTTCTGTTGCGGCACGGGGCCTGGAGCATAAGGAGTTGGGGGGTTTGCTGGGTCTACCGCGTCCTGAGCTAGGTCCCGCACCGAAACAGTGTCCTCCCGCCCGTCTGGGAACTCCACGTATGCGTAATGTGGGTTCGCGTGGAGTAGAGTCACTCGGTCGACCAAGGGGTCATTCTTTGAGTGCCGGACGTGGCGTCGCAAAAGGACGGGGCCAGGGACGGTGAGCCATGCCGGTACAGTGGTTCCCGATTCGGATTTCCTCGGGAAAAGGAACATCCTTTCGTGGGGGGTGGCATTTGTTGCAGTACATAGGAGGGAGCGGATGGAGTGTAAGGCACTAGTGAGAACCTCCTGCCAGTGAGAGGTGGGGAGACCTTTAGACCGGAGAGCCAGTGTAACCGCTCTCCATATGGTGGCATTCTCCCTCTCGACCTGGCCATTACCGCGTGGGTTATAGCTCGTGGTCCTGCTTGAAGCAATGCCACACTCCAGAAGGTACTGTTGCAGCTCTGAACTCATGAATGAGGACCCCCTATCACTGTGGATGGAATTGGGGTACCCGAAGATGGTGAAAATACTGTGAAGGGCCTGTATCACTGAGGTGGCAGTGGTGTCTGGGCAGGCCACAGCGAATGGGAAGCGGGAGTATTCGTCGATGGCCGTAATGATGTAGGTATTACGGTTGGTCGACGGTAGGGGTCCCTTAAAGTCTACGCTAAGACGCTCGAAGGGGCGGGTGGCTTTGATGACGTGGGAGTTATCCGGACGGAAGAAGTGGGGCTTGCATTCGGCGCACACCGAACAGGCTCGGGTCATGGAGCGGATCTCCTCAATTGTGTAGGGTAAGTTGCGCGCCTTGACAAAGTGAGCAAACCTAGTGACCCCTGGATGACAGAGCGCCTCATGGAGTTTCCGTAGTCTGTCCATCTGTATGCTGGCGCACGTCCCCCTGGAGAGCGCGTCAGGCGGGTCGTTGAGCTTACCAGGCCGGTACAGGATGTCATAGTTAAAGGTGGAGAGTTCGATTCTCCATCTGGCGATTTTGTCGTTTTTTATCTTACCACGCTGGGTGTTGCTGAACATGAAGGAGACCGCGCGTTGATCAGTCAACAGTGTAAAGCGCCTCCCAGCGAGGTAATGTCTCCAACGACGTACCGCTTCAACTATGGCCTGGGCCTCCTTCTCGATCGAGGAGTGTCTACTCTCCGGACCCTGGAGGGTTCTGGAGAAGAAGGCTACAGGCCGACCGGCCTGGTTCAAGGTGGCTGCCAGGGCGAAGTCGGATGCATCGCTCTCGACTTGAAACGGGACAGACTCATCGATCGCGTGCAGCGTCGCAGCAGCGATGTCAGATTTGATTCGATCGAAAGCCGCTGTGGCTTCGGTCGAGAGGGGAAAAGAGGTGGTCTTGATAAGAGGACGTGCCTTGTCGGCGTAGTTTGGAACCCATTGTGCGTAATAAGAGAAAAGGCCCAGGCAGCGTTTGAGAGCTTTCTGGGTATGTGGGGGGGGTAAGTCCATTAAGGGACGCATGCGGTCAGGATCTGGCATGACTATCCCGTTTTCCACCACACAACCTAGAATAGCGAGTCGTGTGGTCCGGAAAACACACTTGTCCAAATTGTAAGTCAGGTTTAGCTGACGGGCAGTTTGAAGAAATTTGTCTAGGTTGGCGTCATGGTCCTGCATGTCGTGGCCGCAGATGGTGATATTGTCCAGATACGGGAAGGTAGCGGTTAGCCCGTTCTGGTCCACCATCCTGTCCATTTCCCGCTGGAAGACCGCGACACCATTTGTGACCCCGAATGGTACCCTGAGAAATTGATATAGCCGCCCATTCGCTTCAAAGGCCGTGAATGGTCGGTCCTCGCAGCGGATCGGGAGCTGGTGGTAGGCCGAACGTAGGTCAATAGTGGAGAAAATGCGGTACTGGGCGATCTGGTTCACCACATCCGTGATGCGTGGCAGGGGGTACGCATCCAGGAGTGTGAAGCGGTTAATGGTCTGGCTGTAGTCGACCACCATCCGTAGTTTTTCCCCATTCTTGACAACCACCACCTGGGCTCTCCAGGGGCTTGAACTGGGTTCGATGATGCCCTCATCCAGCAATCTACGCACCTCACTCCTAATGAATTGCCTGTTTTCGTAACTATATTGCCGACTTTTGGTGGCCACAGGCTTCCAGCCAGGGGTGAGGTTTGCGAAGAGTGCTGGCGGGGCAATCCGGAGTGTGGAAAGGCCGCAGGATTGGCCCCGGGGCACGGGGGCGGGTTGCTCGGGTGCTTCGGGAGTGGGGCGATGGCGATGGCAGACCGAGAGGGGGGCGTGGGGTCCCCCAAAGTGTAGGGACACCGTTTGGAACTGACACTGGAAGTCTAATCCCAGCAACACTGGGGCGCACAATTGGGGAAGGACGAATAATTTAAAGTGGGTGACCGTCACGCCCTGTACTTCCAGCGTGGCGATGCAATACCCCTTTATCCCAGTCGAGTGCGACCTCGTCGCTAATGAGATCCTCTGGGTAGTGGGGATAATGTCAAGTCCCCAACGGAGGGCCAGATCTGGCTGGATAAAACTGTCAGTTGACCCAGAGTCAAATAAGCAATTGGTGTAGTGTCCATGCACTTTAATCAGTTCCATTGCTCTGGTGAGGGGATGAGAGCATTGCTGGTTTAATGTTATTGAAGCAGTTGACAGGCGAGTTTTGCGCGATGACGTCACGCAACGGGATGACGTCACGCAACGGGATGACGTAGTCAACGCTCGAGGAGCAGGTTGGAGAACCTCCCGGAAGTGCTGTTGTGGCGGGTGAATGGTAAGTAGTGGGGTTTGTAGTTGCTCGTGATCGGTGGTCGGGCCCTGGCGGTCGTCAGCGATGGACGCTAGGGTGAGCACCTGGTTGGCCGCGGGGGTGGCTGCGGCGGCGGTAGCGTCGGCCCCGGGGGTGTCTGTGGCGGCAGCAGCAGCGGCGGTAGCGTCGGCCCCGGGGGTGTCCGTGGCGGCGGCAGCAGCGGCTGTAGCGTCGGCCCCGGAGGTGTCCGTGGCGGCGGCAGCAGCGGCGGTAGCGTCGGCCCCGGGGGTGTCCGTGGCGGCGGCGGCAGCAGCGGTAGCGTCGGCCCCGGGGGTGTCCGTGGCGGCGGCAGCAGCGGCGGTAGCGTCGGCCCCGGGGGTGTCCGTGGCGGCGGCAGCAGCGGCGGTAGCGTCGGCCCCGGGGGTGACTGTGGCGGCGGCAGCAGCGGCGGGCGAGAGGCAGGCCATCACCATGGTTGCGACGGTGGGTTGCCCCTTCCGGGTTCGGCGTCTCCGTGACGTCAGGCGTTGCCGTGCAGGGGAGCCCTCGCTCTCATTGGACGAGAGCTCTGGGGAAGAAGAGTTTGAATGGGATAGCGGCGATTGGGCTTCACACGAGGCACTGTGTTTGCTGGCGGCCATTTTAGACCTACAGACTGCAGCAAAGTGGCCGTTTTTAAGGCACTTCTGGCACCTGGCTTTTCTTGCTGGGCACTGGGACCTGCTGTGCTTGTTCCTCCCGCAGAAATAACATTTCGGGTTCGCACGGGGCAGGGTAGCAGCAGCCGACAGTCCGTCAGGGGTAGGATAGAAGGGCACTTTACTCACATCAGAACGAGGGGTCCAGTCCCTAGAGAGCTCGGTGGACTTTAAGGCTGCATCCTCCATTGTGATTGCAATCCGGGCCACGTCCTCTAGTTTTTCTACCCCTTGTTCGAGCAAACGCAGCCTCACTTCGTTCGATCGGAGCCAGGGGTAGGATAGAAGGGCACTTTACTCACATCAGAACGAGGGGTCCAGTCCCTAGAGAGCTCGGTGGACTTTAAGGCTGCATCCTCCATTGTGATTGCAATCCGGGCCACGTCCTCTAGTTTTTCTACCCCTTGTTCGAGCAAACGCAGCCTCACTTCGTTCGATCGGAGCCCAGCCACATAGGCATCCCGGACGAGGTCGCTAGTGATCTCGGCAGCAGTTTTGTCCACACAGTTACAGTCCTTGCCCAATGCCTTTAGTACTTGTAAATATGCCCTGCTGGACTCACCGGGCTGTTGTTTCCTCGACGCAAGCATGAGCCGGGCATGAACTCTGTTCACCGGTTGATCATACAGTCCTTTCAGTACCTTTATGGCTGCGGTGTAAGTGGTCTCATCCTGGATGTTCTCGTAGACTCTCAAGGACACCATAGACAGCAATGCTGTTAGACGCTGGTTATCCTCCTCTACCTGAATGAATCTCAGGAAGTTTTCAAAGTTCAGCAGCCAGAAGTTAAAGGCTTTGAAGGCTGTAGCTGACTGTGGGTCGATATCAAGTTTTTCTGGCCGAGTTAAACGCTCCATCCCTTTCAAAAAAAAATTCCTTTTGCTAATAAAATTGTAGAGCTCGTCGAAAGAACCAAAGACTTGTTGATCCAAACCAAGGCTTTTATTAGCAAAAGACCGGAGCTCTTCACAGGTGGCCGACCAGTCCGGAATGATCCGACCTGGCTAGGGACACAACCCTTTAAGGCCCAAACAATAGGTGTGGCTTAGCTCTCAGCCAATCGCTGTAAGCACAGTCTAGATACAGTAACTATATACACTATGTACATTGGTGATAGATCTGTACTATCACACACATAACAATCTTCCACATATCGGATCCCTTTACAGGACAATACATGTAGAATTAAATTATCCATTGTTAAAGGAATTGATCTATTTTGAATCAGGGTGTGATTGAAGCTATTTTTTTCTTGATCCAATTAAATTGTTCAATTTGTGTAAAATATCCAAAATGTCCTTATCAGCAGAAATGGATTTAGTGTCCCATTTGTATACAAAATCTTCTGCTACTCTCTCTCCGACTTTGTGCAGTTTAATTTTCACCCATGAAGGCTTGTTTCTTCCATTAAAGAGGGAAGTGACAAATTTCATCTGGGCCGCCAAAAGTAATGTTTGAAATTCTGGAGTTGGAAATATCATATGGGAGGTTTCGAAGTTAGTTTTTCCATGGAGATTCTGGCTGGCTTACTGTACCAAAAAAACTTCCTAATTATTCAAGTTTTATAATAATTTTTGCAGTAATGGTATTTGGAAGAGCTTGGAAAAGATATTGTAGATGTGGGAATATATTCATTTTGATACAATTAACTCTTCCAATCAATGTTACTGAAAGAGTTACCCATTTATTTAAATCTTCCTCAACTTTTTTTTTTATTTTTTTTTATTTTTTATTTTTCACACCATAAATCACATTAGCCATGATATACACTTTTTCTTTTTCACACATATACAGTGACTTTTTCTCCCCCCCCCTTCCTCCCAAGCCACCCCCCATCCCCCCCCCTCATCCATTTTAGGTATACAGTCTAGGTTGCATTAAACCCGTCAGACAATGTTGTCATTCAACAAAACTACACCAGAAATTCTACTGAGTCCATTCTTTTCTTTCCTTCTCCTTCCATCAACTTAGGTAATGTTTGTCCCCGGTAGGTTTTCGCTATTGTATTTAATGTAAGGCTCCCATATTTGTTTGAATATTTCAATATTATTTCTTAAACTATATGTTATTTTTTTCTAATGGAATACATTTATTCATTTCTATATACCATTGTTGTATTTTCAAATTATCTTCCAATTTCCAGGTTGACATAATACATTTTTTTGCTACGGCTAGGGCTATCTTAACAAATCTTTTTTGTGCATCCTCCAAATCAATTCCAAATTCTTTGTTTTTTATGTTACTTAGGAGCTGACATTTTATCATAACATATCTCCCTGCTGGATCTATTATTTCCTCTTCTATTTTAAATGGCACATTTTTACTAATTAATATAGCCACTCCTCTTGCTTTTGAATTATACGATGATGCTGTTACATGTCCTACCCAATCTCTCTTTAATTTCTTGTGCTCCAATTCAGTTAAGTGTGTTTCTTGGATAAATGCTATATCAATTTTTTCCTTTTTCAGTAAATTTAGTAGTTTCTTCCTTTTAATTTGGTTATGTATTCCATTAATATTTAAAATCATATAGTTCAGTGTAGCCATTTTATACTTTGTTTATCTTCTCTTTCCGTTTTTCCATCATTACCTTTCCTCCTTTTCCATTTCTGTTTTCTTATTTTAAACTCTTTATAAGACAACATTCCTACAACATCAAACATTTTCCTTATTCTCCTATTTATATCTTCTTTATCCCCAATCTCCCCTTCCCCTCCTGAGTTGTCCTTTATCCCTTGTCGGACAACCACATCACCCCTCTCCATTTGGGTTTGCGAATCCACTCGCAAGCGTCAACTGATTTTGCAGTGACCGCTATTCCCACCCACCCAGCCCACCCCAGAAAATATTTCGCTTTTCATATGTAACAAAGGTCACTCTTTTAATTCCCTCCTTATTCTCTCTATTCCATTACCTTCCTTTATTAATTCTTGTCTATACTATCTATATTTTCCTCTAAGTACAGATACATTCACGTATGCACATTGTATCTATTCACTCTTATACCTCTTTACCCACGTACATATCAATCGTGATCATTTTTACTCTCATTACCCGTCTTCATCCCTCAGTCTATTTTTGTAATTGTTCTGCAAATTTTCGTGCTTCTTCTGGATCTGAGAATAGTCTGTTTTGTTGTCCTGGAATAAATATTTTCAATACCGCTGGATGCTTTAGTATAAATTTATACCCTTTCTTCCATAAAATAGCCTTTGCTGTATTTAACTCCTTTCTCTTCTTTAGGAGTTCAAAACTTATATCTGGATAAATGAAGATTTTTTGCCCTTTATACTCCAGTGGTTTGTTGCCCTCTCTTACTTTTTCCATTGTCTTCTCCAGTACCTTTTCTCTTGTAGTATATCTTAGGAATTTTACTAAAATAGATTCTGGTTTTTGTTGTGGTTGTGGTTTAGAGGCCAATGCTCTATGTGCCCTTTCTATTTCCATTTCTTGCTGTAGTTCTGGACATCCTAGGGTCTTAGGGATCCAATCTTTTATAAACTCCCTCATATTCTTGCCTTCTTCATCTTCCTTAAGGCCCACTATCTTTATGTTATTTCTTCTGTTATAATTTTCCATTATATCTATTTTTTGAGCTAGCAGTTCTTGTGTTTCTATAGCTTTTTTATTAGATTCCTCCAATTTATTTTTTAAGTCTTCTACCTCCATTTCTGCTGCTACTGCCCGCTCTTCCATCTTGTCCATTTTCTTTCCCATTTCTGTTAAGGTCATATCTATTTTGTTCATTTTCTCTCCTGTGTTGTTTATTCTTCTTCTTAAATCATTAAATTCCTGTGTCTGCCATTCTTTAAATGACTCCATGTATCCTCTAACAAGAGAAAGTATATCCTTTATCTTGCCTTTCCCTTCTTCTTCTATTTCACTGTACTCTTCCTCCTCTGGGTTGGCCATCTGTTGTTTCTTTGTTGCCCTTCTCTTCTTTCTTGTTTCCATTGTCTTCTGTGTTCTCTTCTTGCTGCAGGTGAACGGCAGCTGTCGTTGCCAGCTGTGGAGATCGACTCCCCAGCTGGTCCCCCCTCCCGTCGGTGTGTTTTTTTTCATGCGCGATTGCGCACTTTTACTCGGCTCAGCGAGCCATTTTTGTAGTTCTATTTCTACCGACCTGAGGAAGCGGGCTTCTCTCTCCACAGCGGGCCTCTTCGGACAGGTAAGGCCTTTTCCTTCTTCCTCCGTTGTCTTCTCTTCCTCTCTTCTTACCGTTGATTTTAATTTTTCTTTTTTTGTCGCCATCTTCTTTCCACCTTTATACTCACGTTTCTTTAACTTTTATTTCTGTGCCTTTGTGTTTTCCCTTGTTTTTCCCGACTTTTCTGGAGAGGGCTGGAGTTCACCGTCCGGCCACTACTCCATCACGTGACTCCTCTATCTTCTTCAACTTAAGGTTGTTCAATTTATTTAAGTTTTAAAAATTATTATCTACTTTAATCCCATTTACAGGCCATCTAAATTGTGTATTTCTTTTACAATTTGTATAATCCTCATCCATTAAAGATATAATCTCCTATTCCAATTTATTTTGGACCCTCCCATAATCTTCCAATTGCAAGTGCAGTCTTTGTAGAGAAGTTACAGGCTCTGTCAGATATTTTAATACATCATCTGCAAAAAGATTAATCTTGTGTTCATCTTGGTCCACTCTGAACCCTTTAATTTTGGATCTTGTCTAATAGTTTCCGCCAGAGGTTCTATGACCAATATGAAGAGAGCTGGTAATGGTGGACATCCTTATCTACTAGACCTACACAGTGGGAATGTCAGAGATATTTGATCATTGGTCACAACTCTAGCCTTAGGTTCATTATACAGAGCTCAAATCCAATTTATAAAATTTTGACCTAATTCAAATTTCTCCAATACTTTAAATAAAAAATCTCACTCCAATCTATCAAAGGTCTTTTCTACATCCAGAACGATGGCCACACTAAAGTTACCTCTTCTCTGGGCCAAATGAATTATACTCAACAGTCTTGTAACATAATCTACTGATTGCTTTTTATTTACTAATCCTGTTTGGTCCTTGTTTATCAATTTAGGCAAAAATTTTGCCAACCTATTTGCCAAAGCTTTGGCTAGTTTATAGTCTATATTTAACAAAAAAGGGACTATATGATGACTGTTTCAATGGATCACTGTTATTATTGCTGTTGAGAAAGATTCCGGCAGAGTATACGATCCAACCACCTGATTCAATACCTCCATAAAAGAGGCATTAATAAATCCTTAAATTCTTTGTAAAATTCTGGTGGAAAGCCATCTTCACCGGGGGACCTATTGGTATGTAATAAAATCAATGCCTCCTCTATTTCCAACTGAGTAGAGGGTGCATTCAATTCCATCTGCTCAGTCAGATCCAAATTATGCAAAGCCAATTGTGACAAATAGCCATAATTTTATTAACATCTTCTTGCAATTTCGATTTATGTAGTTTAGAACAAAATAATTTAATGGCCTCATTGAATTCCTGTGGTTTATAAGAGATCCTATTTGTTTCTGTTTCAATTGCATTAATTGTACAAGAAACAGGTTCTGTTTTCAAATGCCAATACAGGACCTTATGAGCTCTTTCCCCCAGCTCATACTATCTTTGTCTTGTTCTCATTGTTTTTTCTATTAGCTCTTTGCTAATAAGTACTCTTCGCTTTTGTTCTGAGTGCCAATCGAACTCCAATACGTGAACCCACTGCACAGGCGCCAACCAAAGACAGGAATCAAGATGGCCATGCCCCACCTGCGGTCCCTGGGACGCCAACTAACAAGCTAAGTTTGCAATTCTGATATACATTCATTCCGAGATACGACCAATCCTTGAGTCTAATTATGGTCTTAAGTTGGTGAGTACCTGTATAGCACACTATGCTTACAACAACAAATTCCACTCACTGACCTATGGCATAATGTATCAGTTGACTACACAATGTAAGCTGAACTGCTCACCAAATTAACTTTCTAACTATTCCTTAGTTCCTGTAACAATAAACTTGATCTTCTTGCTTCTGGGAATTAGACTGAAGTTGGAAAACTCAACTATAAACAAATAAAGTGAAAAGTTTGTGAGAAAATAGTGGGGAGCTGTTGAAATGATCAGGGAGATTTAATTTGTTTTAGACTCTCTCGAACATAGATACTGATTTGATTGTGACCAAATGTTCAGAGAATATTTAAGATACATGTCATATGAGATGTCTAAATAAAATATGATTCAGCAATGCTGTCTAGTCTGTTCCAAAAATAATTACATCTTTGGATTTTGTTTTGGAGATGCTGCTCATTTATTTCTTCTTGCCCTCTATAAGCTGACTCATGCTGCAGTTTCACTCCCCCCCACCCCTCCCCACCCACCCCAACATGGCTGCTGTTTGGTTCTGAACTCGGCTGGAAGACTACTGTCTTGGCTTCCTTGCTGTGACTTCTCATCAACAACCAAACATGCATTTTAATATGCAACTGACTATATAGTGTCTTGCAGCTGGTTCCATTGTTGGTTTCACCGTACAGGTTCTGAGGGCTCACATGGATTGAAACTAGTCCTTACAACTTTTTTCAAAATGGCCAGAGCACTGAACGCATTAATGGATGTATGCATACAGAGCGATAGCAGGCACAGCTTTGACCACCTGACCATTCATGTGATGTGAAGATTTGGCAATGAGCCAGACTTTTAATTTTTTTCCACAACTTGCCTGCTCTGTTATATTCTTCATTACAAGATCCAAAAGTAAATCATCCCTTCATGTGATTTCACATATTAGGTTAGAAAGGATTTTTAGGACTACATTTTCATCTCTACCAATTTCCTCTGACAGGTTAATATTCAGAAAATCTTAACTCCTCTGACACTACTGCCTCTTAAGCATCTTGGCCTCAGTTAATAACAAGGCATTGTAGCAATTATTTAGAGAAAAGTTATCTATGGGAATTAAACTTTGCAGTGAATTAAATATTTACAGCTGAAGAGGAATGAAAAGGGAAGTAGAGTAGCAGCACTTAAAAGGCATCACATAATGGCAGTAGAAAGCAAAATGGAAATATACAGAAGACAAAAATAGAACCATTTGGAAATAACAAATGATCATACTAATGGTGGAGGAAAATATATGCAGATAAATTAGGGAAATGAGCAATGAAAAAACAGTAGTTGTTTGGGATGAAAATTTTCTGAATATTATCCTAATACGTGAAATCACATAAAGGGATGATTTACTATTAGATCTTGTAATGAGGAATAAAACAGAGCAGGCAAGTCGAGGAAAAATGGGGTATTAGTAACTCTAATATGCCTTGTGATTTTTGAGGCTTGAGTATGAAAAAAGACAAGTTAATAGATTGGAGAGAAGCTCATTTTGTGTTTCATTTGAGGCAGATAAAGTGTTCGATTATATTAGCAAAAAAAAGTCAAGCAATAATGGGAAACATTTAAAACAGGCTTCAGTGTACAGGAAATATGTATTTGACCACAATGAATGATCAAACTGCAGACTCGTGGGAATAACTGGGGCTGAGGTGTACAGTAAGTGCACAGAATTATACACAAAATATGAAGGAGTTTAGACCTATAAAATTAATGGAGGAACTTGTGCAATTATCAAGGAGCATTCATTATTTTACAGTCACATCAATAGAAAAAAGTTGATTAGAGTGGAAATAAGACCAATGGAGGATGAGCAGGATATTACCAGGACAAGGCAATATTAAATGAGTAAGGTGATAAATCCAGCTAAAATAGAAAGGGATCAATTACATAAATCAAACTCGAGGAGGTAAAGTCACTGGCCCTTGTGTATTGCAGTCATGCATTTTAAAAGGTTCAGGGGAGGAGATGGAAAAGGCCTCACTACACATATTTAATTCATTAGAAGGGTGCAGTGCCAGAGCATGAGTGGACAGGTAAGAAGAACATGGAATTGAGAAGATAGAATATAACCAGAGAATTACAGGAACACCATCTTATCAGTGGTAGGAAATATATAAAATTCCTTCCAAAGGAGAAAATTTAACATCTGGAAACGAAAAGTATATTAATGAATCATTAGTGAAAGGAAAATCCTGTCTGACCAATCTGATTACATTTTCGAAGAGGTAACAGGCAGCAGATGTAATTATCTAGATTTTCAAATGGCCTCAAATACAACATAAGAAACTAAAGAATAATGTCAGACAATGTGGAGTCCAGGGATAGGTTCCAAAATTGATGGCAAGCTGCCTTTGGGACAGAAAGGAGAGACTGAGGGAGTAAAGTGTAGCTATTTGGAGTGGAAGAAAGTAGGCAAGAATCAGTACTGGCTTCACAGTGTTAATGTTAACAATTTTGAGTCTGTAAACAAAATCATACACCCACCCCCTCACCCTCACCCCCAGCCTTAATGAACAGGTTGCCAATAAAATTATTTCTTTCTCTTATCCCGACCTCCAGTCAGTCCTCGACACTATCTTTGTCTCTTTTTTAAAAAATTTTTTTTAATTTTTCACACTACGAACCATATCAACCAAAATATGTACAAACGTATCTCATTAAATTTACACAGTGGTCTTTTCTCCCCTTCCCCCCCTCATTACCTCCCTCCCCTCTACTCACCCCCTCCAATACCCATAAATATTCAATTGTATTATATACAATACAATAAAACCATATGTCATCTATTTATTACACACTGAATTGAGTCGTTTTGTTTTCTTATAATTTTCATTCTCATTCTAGGGGATGGAGATCGTAGGCAAGCTCTCTCTGATATGTTCCATGTATGGTTCCCAAATTTGTTCAAACATTGTGACTTTATTTTTTAAATTACATGTTATTTTTTCCAATGGAATACATTTATTCATTTCCATGTACCATTGCTGTATACTCATGCTCTCTTCCATTTTCCAAGTTGTTGACATTATACATTTTTTTGCTATCGCTAAGGCTATCATAATGAAATTTTTTTGTACTTTATCCATTTTGAGGCCTAATTCTCTACTTCTTATGTTACTTAAAAGAAATATCTCTGGATTTTTTGGTGTTATTTTTTGCAATTTTATTTAGTATCTGATTTAGTTCTTCCCAAAACGTATTCACTTTCGTATATGCCCAAGTTGCATGTAATGTTGTTCCCATTTCTTTCTTACAGTGAAAACATCTATCTGATAATGTTGAATCCATTTTAAAAAAATTTTTTAAGAGTAATATATATCCTGTGTAATCAATTATACTGTATCATGCGTAACCTTGTGTTTATTGTATTCTTCATAGTTCCAGAACATAACTTTTCCCATGCTTCATTTTTATCTTTATGTTTAGATCCTTTTCGCATTTCTGCTTAGGTTTATAATTTATTTCATTTTCCTTATTTTGCAGCTTGATGTACAGGTTCGTTATAAATCTTTTAATTATCATTGTGTCTGTAATCACGTATTCAAAGCTGCTTCCTTCAGGTAATCTCAAGCTGTTTCCCAATTTATCCTTTAAATACGCTTTCAATTGATGATATGCAAACATTGTACCATGAGTTATTCCATATTTGTACTTCAATTGTTCAAATAAATTCTTTCCCAAAAAACAATTTTCTATTCTTTTGATTTTTTTTTCTCTCCCATTCTCTAAAGGAAAGGTTGATTATTGTAAAAGGGATTAGCAGATTTTGCATCAATAGTAATTTTGGTATTTGATCAGTCTTTTTTTTCCTTTCTTAGTGGATCTTTTTCCATATATTAAGTAAATGATGCAGTACTGGTGAGTTTTTATATTGCACCAGCTTTTCATCCCATTTATAAAGTATATGTTCTGCTACCTTTTCCCCTATTTTATCCAGTTCTATCTTAGTCCAGTCTGGTTTTTCCCTTGTCTGGTAAAAATCTGATAAATACTTCATATGTGCGGATCTATAATTTCTAAAATTTGGTTGTAACACCTTGATTATACATCTCTCTTAATTTATCTACCGCTACCCTTGGATTCCTCCCTTTCCACAAGAATTTAGTTCCTTAAAGAATTTTTCTGTTAAAGGAATTGGTAACGTTTGAAATAAGTATTGTATCCTTGGGAACACGTTCATTTTAATGCAGTTTACCCTCCCTATCAACATTAGCGGTAATTCTTTCTATTGTTCTAAGTCTTCCTGCAATTTCTTTATTAGTGGCTGATAATTTAGTTTGTACAAGTGGCTTAAATTATTATCTAACCTGATCCCTAGGTATCGGATTGCTTGTGTTTGCCATTTAAATGGTGATTCTTTTTTAAATTCTGTATAGTCTGCGCTACTCATTGGCATCACCTTACTTTTATTTGCACTGATCTTGTACCCCAATATTTCTCCATATTGCTTCAATTTCTTTTACTGATACCTCTGGTTCTGTTAGGTATACTTTGATGTCATCTGCAAATAAGCTGATTTTATACTCCTCCTTTATTTTTATCCCTTTTATTTTATTTTCTATTCTTATCAGTTCTGCCTTAATGCTAAGGCAAACAACGAGGGGGAGAGTGGACATCCCTGTCTAGTTGACCTACTTAATTTAAAGTGACTCGATACATATCTATTTACTGTTACCTTCACCAACGGTCCATTATACAATGCTTTAATCCAATTTATATATTTTTTTGGCAGATTGAATTTCTGTAATACTTTAAATAAGTAATTCCACTCAACTCTGTCAAAGGCTTTTTCTGCGTCTAGAGCAACCACCACTGTTGGTTTCTTATTTCCTTGAACTGCGTGAATTAGATTAATAAATTTGCAGACATTGTCCGCTGTTCGTCTTTTCTTAATAAATACAGTTTGATTTTGTTTTACTATTTTAGGTACACAATCGGCCAATCTGTTTGCTAATAATTTTGCTATTATATTATATTCTGAGTTAAGTAGAGTTATTGGTCTATATGATGCTGGTGTTAGTGAATCCTTCCCCATCTTTGGTATTACTGTAATTATTGCTGTCTTACATAAATCTGGCAAGTTTTGTGTTTCTTCTATCTGGTTCATTACTTCCAGGAGAGGAGAATTTAATAACTCTTTAAATGTTTTATAAAATTCTATTGGAAATCCATCCTCTCCTGGTTTTTTATTGTTCGGTAGCTTTTTTAAATATATCCTGTACTTCTTCTATTTCAGATGGTTTTATTAGTTTATTTTGTTCCTCTTCTTCCAATTTCGGCAGTTCAATTTTACCTAAAAGCACTTCTATTTTATCATCTTTCCCCTCATTCTCAGTTAGATACAATTGTTCATACAATTCCTTAAAAAGGGGGCATGGCAAGATGGCGTAGAGTAATCTCGACCTCTCTGGCCAGACTTTTAAGTACCCGTTTTTTAACCCTTTGTTTTCAAGTTTAAACTTTTTAAATGTTAGTTTAAAGTATCAGGGAACTATTATGGCCACTAATGGTAAAAAGATTAAACCTCAAGTGCAGAAGAAGTTACATTTTCGAAGTGCTGAAGATTTGGGGCCTAGACGACTTGATACAGCCCCAGGCTTAATCTCTTCAGTGTCTAAACCTCAAAGACTGCCTGTGGGAGCTGAAAAAAAAAATATCTATTACTCACCAAGTGAAAGATGGCGCCGGAATTACCTGTTCTCTGGAAGAAGGTGCTTGTTACCAAGAAGTGGATCCCGACTTTGAAAGCCTTTCGATTTCAACGGAGGGAGGACGCAGGAAGATGACTCCATTGTTGGAAATGCATCAGGAAGCATTTCAACCAGAAGAAATTGCTTACCTTCGTGATTTTATGAAAAAACAACGAGATGTGGGGGGAGACCAGTGGCGACTCCCTGAGGAAGTCAGAGTGTCGTCACTGGGAGTCCAGACCCGCAGTAAAACTTTTAAAATGTCTTCTGTTGAGTTGCAGCAGGAGCTGCAGTTACCTGGTTCTGCCACTAGGTCAGAGAGAGCAGGGCTGAGCTTTTCTGATTGACAGTGTATGCAACTAAATGCAGTTATTCAGCCTCTAATGAATGAGATGGTTCAAATGAATTGAATACAGTTAAAGCCGTGTGGATGCATCTTATGAAGAATTTAAAAAATTTCAGAGTGCTTTTTCGGATTGTAAACAACAAGTGGCTCCTAACACAGAAAAAGTGCTGAAGGTTGAAAAATCAGTCATAGAATTGGGAGAACGCGAGAAGGAGCTAGAGAGGAAACTAGACTACTTGGAGAACCAAAGCAGAAGGAATAATGTAAAAATTGTTGGTTTGCCAGAAGGTATAGAAGGACAAGATCATCTTCGTTTCTTTAAAGACTGGATCCCACAAGTATTAGGGCAAGATATTTTTTCTGGGGGATTGGTACTGGAAAGAGCCCATAGAGCTCTAAGAAGAACACCCTCAGATGATCAACCACCGAGTCCGGTAATGATTCGATGTTTGAATTATTTGGACAAAGAAGCAATACTTCGACTAGCAATGCAAAATGCGAGACAACGACAAACTCCGTTACTGATTCAGAATAGCAGAGGTTTTTAAAATCTTGATTTGAGTCAAGAGGTCATTCAACATCAACGTCGATTTAATCCAGTTAAAGAAATTTTGTGGCATAAAGGTTATAAGTCTACTTTTCGCTACCCTGCAGTGTTGAAGATGTTTTATGGAGACTATCAATTTCGGTTTTTTGAGAATGATCGTGAAGCAATGATTTTTGCTGATTCATTGCCAAATATAAGAGGACAAAGACGTAGTCCACCTAAAGAAAGGTATGAAAGTTTTAGACAAGGAGTATAAAATTAATTTATTTGCTGATGATGTATTGGTGTATTTAATAAACCCAGCTTAGTCACTTTTGCACTTGAAGGAGTGTTTAATACAATATGGATGTCTTTCTGGATATAAAGTTAATTGGGAAAAAAGTGAAATATTACCGGTAAGTGAAGGAGATTATTCAGTTTATAAGAATATTATTAATTTGAAATGGACTGATCGAAATAAATATTTGGGTATAATTTTGAATGTTAATTATCAATCTTTATATAAATTAAATTATGTTCCGTTAATGAAAAAAATTAAAAATGATTTGATTAAATGGAAAGATTTACCTATTAATTTAATGGGTAGCATAAATACAATTAAGATGAACATTTTTCTGCGTATACAATATTTGTTTCAATCTATTCCGTATTTACTTGATAATATTTTTTTTTGAGATTTGAATAAAATGGTTAGGGAGTTTTTATGGAGGGGTAAATTTTTGAGAGTAGCTTTGAATAAATTAACTTGGAAATATGAGTTAGGGGGATTACGTTTACCAAATTTTCAAAATTATTATGAAGCAGCCCAACTTAAATTTATTAGTTCATTGATGGATTTGGTATGGCCTCCTAGTTGGGCCAAAATTGAGAAGGCAAATATTTCTGAATTTGAAATACATCAGTTTTTGTTTAGATGGAATATAAATTTGTTACAACAATATCATGTGCCTATATTAAAACATTTAATAAAGTTATGGATAAAGAAAAATAAAATGACAGGCTCTAGGGGTAAATTATCGGCTTTGACTCCTTTGTATAACAATCAACTTATTTCTTTTACAATACATAATCGAAGTTTATTGCATTGCAGATTTAAAGGTGTGAAAAATTTGGGAGATTGTTTTAAAGAGGGTAAATTTTTATCTTTTAATCAGATGAGGGACAGTTTTGGTATTGATAAGAACTCTTTGTTTCTCTATTATCAAATTCGATCTTTGGTAAAACGCATGTTTGGTAGAGATATGATTTTACCTGAAATGACTAAATTTGAGACTTTTCTTATGAAGGTACCAGAGAAGGGTTACATTTCATCTATGTATCAAATATTACAAGATGGTATGGATAAAAAGGGTTGGGATAGATCTAAAAGTGAATGGGAAGCGGATACTGGTTTTATTTTTTCCGAAGATGATTGGTTAGATATTTGTTATGATAGTGTAACTAGATTGATAAATGCACATTATGCAATGATTAACTATAATTTTTTACATCAATTATACTTAACACCAACACCTGAAAAATTAAAAAAGTATTGTTTTCATGAACCAGATTAGTGTTCTAGATATGGTAATACGGTTGGAACTTTTTTTCATGCTGTTTGGTCATGTATACATATAAAATTTTTTTGGAAGAAATTTCAATTGTTTTTAGAATACCTGTATAAGATTAAAATACTTTTAGATCCGACAGTATTTTTATTGGGTAGTTTGCAACCTCTGAAAGTCTTGGGATTAGATAAGTTTCAGCTTGCTTTTGTATATTTAGCTTTATCTGTAGCGAAAAAATGTATTGCTAGTACGTGGAAAGATACAAATATGATTGATATTAATAGATGACATAATGAGATGAGATATTGTTTAATAATGGAAAAAAATTATGTATGTTTCACGTGATAATTTAAAAAAATGTATTAATAAGTGGTTGTTATATTCAGAATATTTACATTTCAATTTACATTGATTAGATCTTAATATGTATATTTAATTTTTCTTTAATATTTTTTCTTCTTTCTTTCTTTATGGCTCTCCTTAGGAGAGTTGGCTGAAGGGGGCGGGGTTCTTTTCTTTTCTTTTCTATATATAAAAAATAACATTAGTGTTTATGGTTAATTGTTGTATATGTCATATTATTTGTTTTTTGAATGAATAAATAAAGTTTTAAAAAAAATTCCTTAAAATTTTCATTAATCTCTCTGAGAATATATGTAATTTGTTTGTCCTTTTTCCTTGATGCCAGTATCGTTCATTTAGCATATTCTTTTTTAAGTTGCCAGGCTGATATTTTATGTGTTTTTTCTCCCAGTTCGTAATACTTTTGCTTTGTTTTCATTATGCTCTTCTCCACCTTGTACGTTTGTCATGTTTCGTATTTAATTTTTTTTCCCCGCCAGTTCTCTCCTTTTCATTATATCATCCCTTTTTACTAATTCCTTTTCTGTACTTACTAGCTCCCTTTCCAACTGCTCTATTTCCCAAATGTAATCCTTTTTCATCTTAGTCACATAACTTATTATCTGCCCTCTAATGAAGGCTTTCATTGCGTCCCATAATATAAATTTGTCTTTCACTGGTCCTGTGTTTATTTCAAAATATGTTTTAATTTGGCGTTCAATAAACTCCCTAAATTCCTGTCTTTTAAGTAGCTTGGAGTTTAACCTCCATCTATATGTTCTTGGTGGGATGTCCTCCAGTTCTATTGCTCTATAGGGGTGAATGATCTGATAGTTGTCCAGCTTTATATTCAGTTTTCCTAACTCTTCCTTGAATATGGGCTGACAACAAAAACATATCAATCCTTGAGTACGTTTTGTGCCTTCTCGAATAATATGAAAATTCCTTCTCTCTTGGGTGTTGCCTCCTCCATATATCCATGTTTCATTTCCTGCACTGATTTAACCATAAATTTGGGTACTTTATTCTTTTTGCTTGTCTTTTGTCCAGTTTTATCTAACATTAGGTCCAAATTAAGGTTAAAATCCCCTCCTATCAATATATTTTCTTGTGTGTCCGCAATCTTCAAAAAAATATCCTCCATAGACTTTTGATCCTTCTTGTTAGGTGCGTATATATTAAGCAAATTCCAAAATTCTGAGTATATCTGACACTTTATCATTACATACCTCCCTGCTGGATCTATTATTTTCTCCTCTATTTTGATTGGTACATTTTTGTTAACTAGTATGGCTATACCTCTAGCTTTTGAATTATAGGATTCTTCCTTAACGTGTCCTACCCAGTCTCTCTTTAGTTTGTTATGTCCTGCTTCAGTTAGATGCGTTTCCTGCACAAATGCTATATCTATTTTTTCCTTCTTCAATAAATTTAGTAGCCTCTTCTTTTTAATTTGGTTATGTATTCCATTAATGTTTATAGTCATATAGTTCAACATAGCCATCTTATATCTTGCATACACCTCTTTTCCACTTCTTTGCCACCTCCATCCCCCTTTTCCCCATTTTCATCTCTTAGTTTTCTCTTTTTACACTTAATATACGACAACACATTTAAGACATAAAGTACCCCTGCAGTTCCCACATCCACTAATACCTTAACCCCAAAAGATCTCCCCCCTCTCTGAGTTGCCCCATACCCCTTGCTGGGCAACCACAACTCCCCTTTTCATTTGATTTGCAATCTTGTTCACAGCGTCAACTGATTTTGCAGTGACGGTTATTCCCCCTCTACCCAGCCCTCTCCAGAAAACACTTTTTTTAAAAAACACATGTAACAAAGCTCTCTCTCCTTTATCCCCCCTTACTCCCTTCCTTCCCTGCTCTTTTCCTTCTTTAGTTCTTTACATATACATTGTTTTTACATCTTTATATATACTTTATCGCCATTCTTCATTCTTGTTACATCTCTTCATCTCTTCTCCTATCCTGCAAACCTTCTGTGAATTCTTGCGCTTTCTCTGGATCCAAGAACAGTCTGTTTTGCTCCCCAGGAATAAATATTTTAGCATGGCTGGATGTCTTAATTTGAATTTGTAACCTTGATTTTGCTGTATCAAATTCATTCCTCCTCTTTAAGAGTTCAAAACTTATGTCTGGGTAAAAAAATATTTTTTGACCCTTGTATTCCAATGGTTCATTATCTTCTCTAATTTTATTCCTTCCCCATTCCAGTATATTTTCTCTTGTCGTATATCTCAAAAATTTTATTAAGATGGATCTTGGTTTTTGATGTGTCTGCGGTTTTGGAGCTAGTACTCAGTGTGCCCTTTCTATTTCCCTTTCTTCCTGCATTTCTGTCATTCCCAGGACCTTCGGGATCTATTCTTTTATAAATTCCTTCATGTCTGTGCCTTCTTCACCCTCCTTCAGGCCCACTATTTTTATATTTTTTCACCTACTATAATTTTCCAACATATCAGTTTTCTGAGATAACAACTCTTATATCTCTTTAATTTTTTTGTCACTTTCTTCCAATTTTTCTCTTAAGTCATTTACTTCCATTTCTACAGCTGTTTCCCGCTCTTCCACACTCTCTACTCTTTTCCCTATTTCTGTCATTACCAGTTCTAACCTTTGCATTTTATCTTCTGTTCTTTTCATTTTTTCTTTTAATTGCTTTAAGCTCTAATGATAACTATTCTTTTAGTGATCTAATTTGCTCTTCAAAAAATACTTTATCTATATTCTGTTCATCAGTTTGACCTTTTATTTCTCTTTGCCATCAGTTTTACCTTTTATTTCTCTGTGAAGATCTTGGTCTTCTTCTTCCTCTTCTTCTGTGTCTGTATCTGTGTTTGTGTCTTCTTCTTCTTCTCTTCTGTGTGTCTGTGTCTCTTCTGTTTTTCCTGATGAGCTGTTTGTATCTCTTTGTAGGGCCTCTTCTTGCTGGTCCTCCCCTCCTGGGCTGCTCATCTGTTGTGCTTCTTGACATTGGTCTTCTTGTCGATCTTCCCTACGTCTGTCTTCCATGTCTGTTTAGTCGCGCCCACTTCTGCTGTCTTCATCATCTTCCAGCTGAGAGCTCTGGTGTCGGGCATCTCTCAGCTGCTCAGTCTGTGACAGCCCGCTCCTCTGTTGAGCCCCCCCCCCCCTCCCATTGGTGTCCGCTTTCTCCTCTGATCGCTTGTTTGGATCCGAGAGTCATTTTTGTAGCGTACTGGCTGGTGGGTCGTAACTCTGCAGGGCAGGTACTGACCTCGAGGGTCGGGCGCTCCTCATCACCACATCGTCCTCTTCCTTCCTGCAGGTAAGACCTTCTTCTCCAGTGACCTTTTTACTTCTTTTTTTCCAGCTGTTCTTACTTTCTCCTTCTTGGAAGCCATCTTCGTTCTTATCTCTGTATCTTTATCTTCTATTTCTTGTACTTTATTTCTGTTATGTTTTGCTTTTTCCTGACTTTTATTTCTATTTTCCTGGAGAGGGCTGGTTTTCCTGACCGGCCACTACTCCATCATGTGACTCCTTCTATCTTTGTCTCTTAATTCCAAGGGATGGAGGAGGCAAAATAAATGATGGACACTTGATTCAGCCATTTATTGTCAGATCTACCTGGACAACTCACAATACCAGGCCCTCCATTCATCTGCCAAAACACTTCCTCCTGGTATGTAAAGATAAGCTCGTTTCCTTTCCTCTTCCCTACAACTATATGTTGAATTAAAAATAAGCTCATGACTTATGAAAAAAATAATTTGATTAACTTTTCTCCTTTTCCTAACCTACTTTGCTAAATTTCTTGGTTTCCCACACATTCCCTGCCCTGGACTCTTTAATATATCTCCTCCCTATCTTCTGCAAGTTCTTTCTAGATCACCCTTTCTTTAACATGGAACATAAAATATTACAGCATAATATAGGCCCTTGCAGACCTATATAAACCTACTTGTAGTAATATAGAGAGCTACTACCAGGAGGAGTCAGTGACAGAGTGTGTGGTATCTGGGGAATGTTGTATCTTGGGTAGATTCAAGATGGATGCCTCCACGTGAGTGTCTCTTCTGTCTTAGTGCTCTTTGCCTTAGCTAATAAATCTAGTTGTTTAAAAATAACCCAAGTTTCTTTATTGTAATAAAAGAAACATTACATGGTACCAGGAGTGGAAGATACAGCCAGGAGTGGAAGAAACAGCCAGGAGTGTGCTGCTGTGCACAGGAGTGAAACCCCCCCCCTCCCCACAGTGTACTTAGTAAGTAATATCAGCAGAGAAAATATGGAGAGTTTAAAAACCCCTGATGCTGTAAAGTGGACTGGAAATGTCGACCATGAGTGGAGCCTGTTTAAGCAAAGGTTTATGCTTTACCAGCAAACAATTGGAATCAATAGCCAACACGGAAAATTGCAATGCTACTTACCATGGTGAGACCTCAAGCTCTCGAGTTTTTCAACAAATTTTGTTTTTACTGAAGCAGAAGACCAGAGCAAACTTGACAAGGTTATCGGGATGTTCACCAAAGAAAAAAGAATCCTTCAAGAGTTATGTGCTTTGGTTGCGCACGCAGTTGCAGGGACAGAACGTTGATACTTTTTTAACAAACTTAAAATTAAAATCTTAGAACATGTAATTTTGGATCGCTGCAAGATTCAATGATCTGTGATCAAATTGTGTTCAGAATTAATGATAAGAAAGTGAGAAAGAAGTTGCTGCAAGAGGCAGAGTTTTCCTTAGCTGGAGCTGTGAAATGTGCCACACCAGTGAATTAGCTCTGCAGCATGTGAAAAAATTTGGCAATAGTATAAAACCCAGTGAAAATGAAGGCAGAGTTGTAGCCATAGTGTCTAAACAAACAAAATATGAGATACAGAAAACAACAAAAAGATGGAAAGACATTCAATTGTAAACAATGTGGCACTAAACTACCACATTTGGTGGCTCTTTGCAGCTCCCCCACGGGGCCTCACAAAATGAAGGACGAACATGATGATCCAGCAGGCTCCACGAGGCCTGCAGTTTGGCCACAACCAAAAGAGCTTAACTGGCTTATCAGGGAAAGTGGATCACAAACACACCAGTCAGTGCTGAGAGGGTTTTGACCACGGCCCTCAGCTTGAGACTAAAAGCAGGGCAGTGAGCCCAATAAAGCTCAGTGTGTTAACTACCCTCAACTGGGTTTGTGTGTCTGAGGAGTCACGTGATGGAGTAGTGGCCAGTAGGGAAAAACCAGCCCTCTCCAGAAAATAAAGAAAAAAAAGTCAAGAAAAGACAAAGTTCAACAAATATAAAATATAAGAAATAAAAGAAAGTTGCAGAGAAGAGAAAGAAGACGGCACCTAAGAGGGAAAAAGTAAAAACAACAGGAAAAATAGAAAAGACACCGGAAAAGAAAGGAGAAGGCCTTACCTGCATGAAGGAACAGGGAGACATGATGGTGAAGAGCGCCCGATCTCCGAGGTTGGTGTTGGCCCTGCGGAGTCGCGACCCTCCGACCGGTGGACTGCAAAAATGGCTCTCTGAGCCAAACAAAAGTGCGCAACTGCGCATGCGCCAGAAGTCACGCATGAGCAGAGCGCAATCTAAGGTAAAGTAAAACACTGACGGGAGGGGGGCTCAGGCGAGGAGTGGGCAAACACGGTGTGACCAGCTGAGGAACGCCTGACATTAGGGCTCTCAGCTGGAAGATGAGGAAAGCGCCAGGAGAGGAAGTGAAATACCAGGTGAGAAAGAACGGCAAGAGGAGCAACAGCAGGAGGCCTTACAGATGAGCAGCTCAGAAGGAAAGGACCAACAGCAAGACGCCAGCAAGAAGACGCCCAACAAAGTGAGACAAGCAACTCATCAGAATAATCTGAAGAGACACAGATACAAAGAAGAGAAGAAGACACAAACACAAGTACAGACATGGAAGAAGACCAAGATCTTCACAGCGAAAAAGAAAGTAAAACAGATGGACAGAACATAGATAAAGCTTTTTTTCAAGAACAAATGAGAACTTAAAAGAATGATTTTTATTAGAATTTAGTGCAATTAAAAGAAAAATGAAAAGAACAGAAGATAAAAAGCAAAGATTAGAACTAGTCATGACAGAAATAGGGAAAGAGTAGAAAATGTGGAAGAACGAGAAATGGCTGTAGAAATGGAAGTAAACGACTTAAGAGGAAAATTGGAAGAAAGTGACAAAAAAATTAAAGAGACACAAGAGTTGTTATCTCAGAAAATTGATATGTTGGAAAATTATAGTACGCGAAACAACATAAAAATAGTGGGCCTGAAGAAAGCACAGATATGAAGGAATTTATAAAAGAATGGATCCCAAAGGTCCTGGGAATGACAGGAAGAAATGGAAATAGAAAGGGCACACAGAACACTAGCTCCGAAAGCACAGATACATCAAAGCCAAGATCCATCTTAGTAAAAAATTTTGAGATATATGACAAGAGAAAATATACTGGAGTGGGCAAGGAATAAAATTAGAGAAGATAATAAACCATTGGAATACAAGGGTCAAAAAATATTTTTTTACCCAGACATAAGTTTTGAACTCTTAAAGAAGAAGAAAGAGTTTAATACAGCAAAATCGATCCAATGGAAAAAAGGTTATAAGTTCATGTTAAGCTGTGCTTTAAATATTTATTCCCGGGGAGCAAATCAGACTGTTCTCGGATCCGGAGGAAGCACAAGAATTTGCAGAATGTTTGCAGGACAGAAGGAGAGATGAAGAGATGTAATAAGAATGAAGAATGGCAATAAAGTATATATAAAGATGTTAAAAACAATGTATATATAAAGAACTAAAGTATATGTAAAGGAGAGAATTGGTGAACAAAAATAAATACGAATCATTACAAATGTAAAAGAGAAGTAAAGAAAGGAAGTAAGGGGAAAAAGGGAGAGCTTTGTTATATGTGTGTTTAAAAAAAAGTGTTTTCTGGGGAGGTTGGTGCGGGGGGGAAAGAGAATAACTGTCACTGCGAAATCAGCTGATGCTTGCAAACAGGATTGCAATCCAAATGGAAAGGGGAGTTGTGGTTGCCCGGTAAGGGATAAGAGGCAACTCAGAGAGTGGGGGTGGGGAATTTGGGGTTAAGCTAATATTGGATGTGGAAGTTGTTGGAGTATTTTATGTTTTAAATGTGTTGTCAAACATCAAGTTTAAAAAAGGAAAACTGAGAGATGAAAATGGGAAAAAGGGGGATGGTGGTGGTGAGGAAGCGGAAATGAGGTGTAATCAAGATGTGAGATGGCCACGTTGAACTATATGACTATAAACATTAATGGAATACATAACCAAATTAAAAGGAAGAGGCTATTAAATTTACTGAAAAAAGAAACAAATAGATATGGCATTTGTGCAGGAAACACATCTAACTGAAGTGGAACATAACAAATTAAAGAGAGACTGGGTAGGACACAGCGGCAGCATCATATAATTCAAAACCATTGGAATACAAGGGTCAAAAAATATTTTTTTACCCAGACATAAGTTTTGAACTCTTAAAGAAGAGTTATAGGTATAGGTATATTAATTAATAAAAATGTACCAATCAAAATAGAGGAGGAAATAATAGATCCAGCAGGGAGGTAGGTAAATGATATAGTGACAGATATATTCAGAAATTTGGAATTTGCTCAATATATATCCACCTAATGAGGAGGATCAAAAGTTTATGCAGGATATTTTTTTTAAGATTGTAGATATGAAAGGAAATATATTGACAGGAGGGGATTTTAACCATAATTTTGATCCAATGTGGAATAAAACTGGACAAAAGACAAGCAAAAAGAATAAAGTGGCCAAATTTATGGTTAAATCAATGCAGGAAATGAAACTTATGGATATATGGAGGAGGCAGAAACCAAGAGAGGAGGAATATTCATATTATTTGAGTAGGCATAAAACATATTCAAGGAGTGATATGTTTTTGTTGTCGGCCCATATTCAAGGGAGAGTTAGGAAAATTGAGTATAAAGCTAGATTACTATCTGATCATTCACACCTGTTATTAGCAATAGAACTGGAGGACATCTCACCAAGAACATATAGATGGAGGTTATACTCCATGCTACTTAAAAGGCAGGAATTTAGAGAGTTTATTGAACGCCAAATTGAAACATTTTGAAATAAACACGGAATCAGTGAAAGACAAATTTATATTATGGCCTTCATTAGAGGGCAGATAATAAGTTATGTAACTAAGATGAAAAAGGACTACAATTGGAAAATAGAGCAGTTGGAAAGGGAGATAGTAAGTACAAAAAAGGAACTAGTAAAAAGGGATGATATAACGAAAAGGAGAGAATTGGCAGACAAAAAAAAACGAAACATTACAAATGTACAAGGTGGAGAAGAACATAATGAAAATAAAGCAAAAGTATTATGAACTGGGAGAAAAAAAAACACATAAAATATTAGCCTGACAACTTAAAACAGAACAAGCTAAAAGAACTGTATTGGCATCAAGGAAAAAGGACAAATAAATTACAAATAGCCCATTAGAGATTAATGAGAACTTTAAGGAATTTTATGAACATTTATACCAACTGAGAATGAGAGGAAACATGACAAAATAGAAAAGCTTTTAGGTAAAATTGAACTGCTGAAATTGCAAGAAGAGGGACAAAACAAACTGATAAAACCATTTGAAATAGAGGAAGTCCAGGATATATTAAAAAATCTGCCAGGAGAGGATGGATTCCCAATAGAATTTTATAAAACATTTAAAGAGTTATTAATTCCTCCTCTCCTGGAAGTCATGAACCAGATAGAAGAAACACAAAACTTGCCAGATTCATGTAAGACAGCAATAATTACAGTAATTCCAAAGATGGAGAAGGATCCATCAACACCAGCATCATATAGACCAATATCTCTACTTAACTCAGATTATAAAGAGTGAAATTATTAGCATACAGATTGGCCGATTGTGTAAAACAAGATCAAACTGGATTTATTAAGAAAAGACGAACAGCGGATAATGTCTGTAAACTTATTAATCTAATTCATGCAGTTCAAGGAAATAAGATGCCAACAGTAGCTGTTGCTTTAGACGCAGAAAAAGCCTTTGATAGAGTAGAATGGATCTATTTATTTAAAGTATTACAGAGGTTCAATCAACCAGAAAAATATATTAATTGGATTAAAGCATTATATAATGGACCATTGGCGAAGGTAACAGTAAATCGATATGTATCGAACCAATTTAAATTAAGTAGGTCAACTAGACAGGGATGTCCATTATCCCCCTCATTGTTCGCCTGAGCAACAGAACCATTGGCAGAACTGATAAGAACAGAAAATAAAAAATAAAGGAGTTTAAAATCTGCTTATTTGCAGATGACATCATAGTATACCTAACAGAACCAGAAATATCAATAAAAGAATTTTACATAAGAAATTGAAGGAGTATGGAAAAATATCGGGGTATAAGATCAATGCAAATAAAAGTGGTGATGCCAATGAGTAATGCGGATTATACAGAATTTAAAAAAGAGTCACCATTTAAATGGCAAGCACAAAGAAACCTAGGTATCAGGTCAGACAATAACTTAAGCCACCTGTACAAACTAAATTATCAGCCACTAATATAGAAATTGCAGGACTTAGAACATTGGAAAGAATTACCGCTAACGTTGATAGGGAGGGTAAATTGCATTAAAATGAATGTCTTCCCAAGGATACAATATTTATTTCAATCGTTGCCAGTTCCCTTAACAGAGAAATTCTTTAACGAACTAAAGAGAGTAATAAGGAAATTCTTGTGGGGGGGGGGGGGAAACCGAGGGTAGCGTTAGATAAATTAAAAGAGAGGTATAACCAAGGTGGTTTGCAGTTACCAAACTTTAAAAATTATTATAGCGTCACACAATTAAAATATTTATCAGATTTTTATCAGACAAGAGAAAAACCAGACTGGACTAAGATAGAACTAGATAAAATAGGGGAGAAGGTTCTGGAACATATACTTTATAAGTGGGATGAAAAGCTGGTGTAATATAAAAGTTCACCATTATTACATCATTTACTTAATAGATGGAAGAAGATCCACTTAGAAAGGAAAAAATGAATTACCAAATACCAAAATTGTTATTGGCACAAAACCCACTAATCCCTTTTACAATAGATAACGTTTCCTTTAGAGAATGGGAGAGAAAAGGAATCAAAAGAATAGAAAATTGTTTTTTGGGAAATAATTTATTAACATTTGAACAGTTGAAGTACAAATATGGAATAACTCTGGTACAATGTTTGCACATCATCAATTGAAAGCTTATTTAAAGGATAAATTAGGAAATAGACTGAGATTACCAGAAGGAAGCAGCTTTGAATATGTGATTACAGACACAATAATAATTAAAAGATTTATAACGAACCTGTACATTAAGCAGCAGCTCTTCAGCGCTTGACGTCCTGCTTTGCGGAAACTGCCAAAATGTTTGGCCTGGAAGTCAGCCTGAAGAAAACTGAGGTCCTCCATCAGCCAGCCCCCCCACATCTCCATCGGGCACACAAAACTCAAAACGGTCAACCAGTTTACCTATCTCGGCTGCACCATTTCATCAGATGCAAGGATCGACAATGAGATAGACAACAGACTCGCCAAGGCAAATAGCGCCTTTGGAAAACTACACAAAAGAGTCTGGAAAAACAACCAACTGAAAAACCTCACAAAGATAAGCGTATACAGAGCCATTGTCATACCCACACTCCTGTTCAGCTCCGAATCATGGGTCCTCTACCGGCACCACCTACGGCTCCTAGAACGCTTCCACCAGCGTTGTCTCCGCTCCATCCTCAACATCCATTGGAGCGCTTTCATCCCTAACGTCGAAGTACTCGAGATGGCAGAGGTCGACAGCATCGAGTCCACGCTGCTGAAGATCCAGCTGCGCTGGATGGGTCACGTCTCCAGAATGGAGGACCATCGCCTTCCCAAGATCGTGTTATATGGCGAGCTCTCCACTGGCCACCGTGACAGAGGTGCACCAAAGAAAAGGTACAAGGACTGCCTAAAGAAATCTCTTGGTGCCTGCCACATTGACCACCGCCAGTGGGCTGATAACGCCTCAAACCGTGCATCTTGGCGCCTCACAGTTTGGCGGGCAGCAACCTCCTTTAAAGAAGACCGCAGAGCCCACCTCACTGACAAAGGGCAAAGGAGGAAAAACCCAACACCCAACCCCAACCAACCAATTTTCCCCTGCAGCCACTGCAACCGTGTCTGCCTGTCCCGCATCGGACTTGTCAGCCACAAACGAGCCTGCAGCTGACGTGGACTTTTACCCCCTCCATAAATCTTCGTCCGCGAAGCCAAGCCAAAGAAAGAAGGAAAATGATGAAATAAGCTATAAATCCAAACAAAAGTGGGAAAAGGATTTATGCATAAAGATAAAAAATGAAGCATGGGAAAAGTTAAGTTCTGGAACTATGAAGACTATAATAAACACAGGGTTACGCATGATATGGTATAATTCGTTACACAGGATATATATCACGCCTCAAAGGTTAAAAGAATGGGACCCAACAGTATCAGATAGACTTTTTCGCTGTAAGATGGAAATGGGAACAACAGTACATGCAATTTGGGCATGTAAGAAAGTGAAAAAGTTTTGGGAAGATCTAAATCAGGTATTAAATAAAATCACAAAAAGCAACATATCAAAAAATCCAGAGATCTTTCTTCTAAGTAATATAAGAAGTAAAGAATTAGGCCTCAAACTGGATCAAGCGCAAAAAAGATTTATGATAGCCTTAGCTGTAGCAAAAAAATGTATAATGTCAACTTGGAGCCTGAGAATACAGCAATGGTACATGGAAATGAATAAATGTATTCTATTGGAAAAAATAACATATAATTTAAAAAATAAAGTCACATTATTTGAACAAATTTGGGAACCATACATGGAACATAACAGAGAGGGCTTGCCTCAGACCTCCACGTCCTAAAATGATAAGAAGACAAATCGACTTGATCCAGTGTGTTAAAGTAGATGACACATTTTTCTTGTTTATTTTTCATTGTGTGAAGACATTGTTTAATGGTTTTATTGTATTGTATATGTTACCCCCTCCATAAATCTTCGTCCGCGAAGCCAAGCCAAAGAGAAGATATGTTTAATATTTATTGGTTTTGGAGAGGGATGGGAAGGGGGGAGGGAGGGTAGGGGGGAAAAATAGGGAGAAAATGCCACTGTGTATATTTAATGAGCAATGTTTGTATATATTTTGGTTGATATGGTTCACAGTGTGAAAAATAAAAAATTATAAATAAAAAAAGCTGGGTTTGTGTTGTTCTTTCTGGGAACAGCGTGTTCTTTCTGGGCTAACCTGCATGCAGCTATAATAATCTCTCCTGTACTATATGCTCCATAGAGCTATAGCTTGTAGCAGCTAGTTACACACCCAAACAATTCCCAGCTGATGGAAAAGTCTGTAACAAGTGCAAAGGACAGAATTATTACGCAAAGCAATATTTTTCCAAAGGGAAACAAGACAGAAGTAAAAGGTTTACACACTATAGAAGAAAATGCTCTCAGTGATACACTTTTCATGGGTATGGTAGGAAAAGAAGTGAACAGGACTGTGTCATTACATAAAAATGGAACAAATATTCCTTTCAAGCTGAACACAGGGCAAAGGTCAAATTGTTCTCTGAGCCCAACATCAGGCCAATGAAGGTAAAGCCATACATTTATAAATCCTGTACTGCTCAAAAGTACCACTTGGTTCTCAGTACTCCAGGCAGACATTATTCACTGCTTGTTGACAAAGCATGTGAAAACTTAATCCTAGTCAAGAGGATGCATCACATTAACAGGGTCCATGCAGAGAACAGCGTAGAGGAAATACTGGGTCAATTTCCCATCTTCAAGGGGTTTGGAGTTGTACCATTCACCTATAACACACATGTCAAACTCTGGCCCGCGGGCCAAATTTGGCCCGCGATATAATTATATTTGGCCCGCAAGATCATATTAAATATATATTAGAGTTGGCCTGCTGACCGCCGCGCCAGTATAGCGCATGCACACTGAAGGTGAAAATGAAGACGCCGGAGGTGTGGAGGGATCTCAGAGTCCCGAATCCCGGGGATCGGAGTGCCACACTCAGCCCGCCCGGCTCCCGGACACACAGACGCGGCTGGAGTTGGGGACCATCCTCGTTGGGTCTGCGCTTCAGCGGCGACGCCGGACCGAACGTCTCGTTGGCGATGCCTTCCCCCTCGCTCCGTGCGTGGCAGTCCCTGCCTCCCGCTCCTTTTGTTGGAGACGAGCCCGGCGCCGTGAGATCGCAGTTTAATCCCTCTCCAACCATGGGAGGGGGGTGGGAGCAACGCGCTCTTCTCAGCCAATTCCTCCACCGCCCCGGACGCCGGCGTTTCAACGGGGGGTTCGGGTGCCTTCGTCAGATGACCGACCTGTTGGTCCAAGACAAGGGGAGAGCGTACAAACTCCACACAGACAGCACCTGAACTCGGGTGAACGTGGAGCTGCGACCCCACATTCCACATCAGGACTGTGTGTAAGATTGGGAGCAGTGAGACGGAAGTTTATTTTGTTCCTGTGATTTAAGCCTTTCTTGGGGTGGGGGGGGGGGTCCTTCTCTGACCACTTGCCTAACAATTAACCTAATCAGATGTGGAGTTACCACAACAGTTCTCAACCTTTTTCTTTCCACTCGCGTCCCTGTGCCATTGGTGCTCTGTGATTAGTAAGGGATTGCTTAAGGTGGTCTGTGGGTGGAAAGAAAAAGTTTGAAGACCACTGCTTTAATCATCCCTCATTGACTCGTCATGTGCACGGTTTCAGACGCTAAAGGAAATGGGCCAATGACAATGACAATGAAAGAGTTTATCCAAAACTATTATTAAACATTTATTTTAATAAGAAAAAGTTTAACATTACATTTGTTGAAAGAAGAGAAAACATGCAGATGTTGTTGAAAATTTTCAATAAATATTTAGTTCGGCCCTCGACTTAGTCCAAGTTTTTAATTTTGGCCCTCCGTGAATTTGAGTTTGACACCCCTGATCTATAAGATACAGTTAAAGAAGGACACACAGCCAGTAGATCATGCCCCGAGGCGGGTTCCAGCACCACTAAAAGAAAAGGACAAGCAGGAATTCGACCGAATGATAGCACTAGGAGCATTAAGAAAGTGGAAGAGGCCACAAAATGGGTGAATTCAATGGTGTGTGTCAAAAAGACCTATGTGTGTGCATGGACCCAAAAGACTTGAATGCCAATATAAAGAGGGAACATTATCAGATTCCAACCAGGGATGAAATTATGTGAGATGGCCAGTGCAAAGTTTTTCACTAAATTGGATGCATTCCAGGGCTTCTGGCAAATAAAACTGCATGAAGATAGCACAAAATACCATATATTTAATACAATGTTTGGCCAATACTGTCTGAAGATGCCTTTTGAAATTTCCTCAGCTTTGGAAGTATTCCGCAGGACAATAGAGCACATCATAGAAGGCATAAATGGGGTACATGTGTACATGGATGACGGGATCTTATGGGGATTCAGACAAAAACAACACAATGAGAGGCTCATCAAAGTGCTACAACACATCCAGAAGCTTGGATTAAAGTTAAACAGAGCAAAATGTCAGTTTTGTGGGAGATAAACTGTTAGAGGCAGGTGTGGAGCCATCAAGAGTAAGGTGAAAGCAATTTTAGATATGCACAAACCCAATGACAAAAAAAGGCATATTGAGAGTGCTGGGAATTGGTAAATTCATACCAAGCCTGTCTTCCAAAACGATGAACTTAAGGAAGTTGTTACATGACAAATGGATAGACAACCACGAGGAAGAATGGGGACGACTGAAGACCATTCTAACCACAGAACCAGTGCTTTTGACATGCTTTGACGCATCCAGAAAGGTGAAAATATCCACAGGCACTTCAAAAGATGGAATAGATGCTGTACTATTTCGGGCTATAGGAGATGGGAGGCCAGTCACATACACATCAAGGACGATGACAACACCTGAATGTCGATATGCACCGATCGAGAAAGAGTGTCAAGGTCTAGTCTATGGACTTGAGAAATTCCACAGTTATGTGTATGGTCTACCAATATAATCAAGAAAAATTTCAGTGAAATGTTGCCAAGAATCCAAAGACTACTGATGAAATTACAATGTTATGACTTTGAATTGGTGTCCAGACCATGGAAATTTATTGTGTTAGATCAGGGGTTCCCAACCTTTTTGTTCCTCTGTACCCCTTGGGCATTTTTATAGATTCCCGTGTACTCCTAAAAATTAAGGATAAAAAAACATGACATTGTGCAATCTGACTGCAGATTACAACACCATGTATTGTACAGTAGTGGTTATTCTCTCAGACCCAATGTACCACCTGAAAAGTGCAAATGTACCACTGGAGGGAGGTACATGTACCCCAGATTGGGAACCCCTGTGTTAGATGATGCATTGTTGAGGGCAACGTCACAGAGTGAAGCACATAATGAGAGTTCCACAGAGACATGTGAATCTGATCACTGAATCTCTTCCCATATTTGACATGATGCAGCAGTCCAGTTTGGCCCCATACATAAGGGGCCAAATCGCCATAGCACACAGCCTACACACAACGGCACAGAAACCACCTCATCAATAAGAAGCCCCAGGGTTAAAGAGTGGAATGCAGGAGCAAGTGCCGCTCCTGAAGCTGTGTGCTGACATCACTCCCATGAGCCAGCGTGGCAGGTGGGGTTTTTGCAGTATTGCTTTTGAAGCGCAGTCTGTTTGAATAAAGAGTCAGTTTCTGGTTCACTCAGCTTGGTGCAGACATGTCCCTTTCTTTTTGCATTGCTACCATATCGTGCGCGCTATAGTGGTGACCCTGCATAGGTTTCAATAGTTTGAAGCCTACCAAGAACAGAGCAGCATGGACCCTACTAGCTTTTCAGTGGCTCCTGAAGCAATGAACCTGCCATGGTTGTGACCATTTCTACTCCTGCCCTGGCTATGGTGAATGCCATGGGCATCCATTTACCGCTATTTTGGGCCAACCAGCCATGCAGTTGGTTGTAACTAGCTGAGGCACAGTTCGTGCCAAGACGCATAAAGGCTGAAGTCACTAAATTCTGGCACGTTGTCAGCTTCCTGGATCCAGTCACAGCAGCAAGAGTCAGCTCTTTTATGAACCACCCGCCCATGGAATGCAAGTATATCATCTCTCATCGGTTCTTACTCGACTCTTTTGAACTCAGCCAGCACGAATGGGCTGTTCGCGTACTTAACTCACAGGTCCTAGGGGACCGCAATCCCTCTGACCTTGTGCAGAAGCTAGTGGTATTAGGTGACGGACATACCAAGTGTTTCCTGTTTGAAGACCTATTCTTGTCGAAATTGCCAGTCCACGTTGCCTCAGCCATCTCCAATATGGACTGCTCACCCACACCTCGTGGCCAAGGAAGCAGACTGGCTTTTCCATGTCCTGCCTATTTGTGCGGTGGATGCTACCACACCGGCAGGGTCTACTCAGTTCCCCTCCCTGGCAGCCGTAGAGATGCAGCGCGGTGACTGTCCCGACAAAGCTACTGGTACTGCTACTACCACCGTTGATGGGGGCGTAGTGCCTGATGTTGCATCCCCCCTGTAATTTCCCTGGATCCTCACCCGGCTGTATGCCGGGAAATGAGCAAGCCAGCCATCGTTAGTGGCCTTGGTGGTTGGCACCAGAAAGAGCCTTCTTTGCCTACGGGACCTGAAGACTGGGTAACATTTCCTCGTAGACACTGGTGCCGAGATCAGGCACATACTGCCCACATTCTTCGAACGGAGAAACAACCCCCAAGGTTACACCTTATAGGCAGCCATAGGTTCTACGATCCCCAGCTATGGAACTTGACTTGTGACTATCTACACCAAGAACACAGTTTTCCAATGGGAGTGCACAGTTGCCTCCATGGGTCAGGCCCTCCAGGGACAGATTTTCTGCGGGCCAACAAACTGCTGGTGAATTTGACCAAGTGCCGCCTAGCAACCTTCCAGGCTTTTCCCCTCACTGTACGCCAACAAAATTTCCAGCCAATGGGAGTCCATGCCTCCAACTGGAACGAGTATACCTCCCTAGTGGCCTATTTCCCGTCTCTGCTAGCCTCGAATTTCCATGACGCGGAATCTGCACAGGGTGTCCAGCACTTTATTGAGACCACCAGTTTATGCAAGGGCAAGATGACTTCCCCAGGACAAGCTCCTCCTGGCCAAAACTGAGTTTGCAACCATGGAGGAGTTGGGTATCATCCACCACTCAAACAGCCCTTGGGCCTCCCCAAGAACTCTGGAGGGTGGCAACCGTGTGGAGACTACTGGTGGTTAAATGACGCAACAATGCCAGACAGGTATCCAATACCACATGTGCAAGATTTCGTTGCTTGACTCTGAGGAACTCTATCTTCTCTAAAGCTGATTTGGTTAAAGGATATCATCAGATTCCAGTGCACCCCAATGATATCCCAAAGACTGCCATCATCACCCCATTTGGACTTTTCAAATTCGTGCTTATGCCTTTTGGCCAAAAAAAGACGGCCCAGATGTTCCAGTGCCTTATGGATGTAGTGACTCAGGACCTGGAGGGAATATTCGTCTATTAGTCGATATCCTCATCACCAGTCCAATACAAGATCACCCAAGGAACACCTTCGGCAGCTCTTCGCCAAGCTTCGGGCTTGTGGGTTAACCATCAACCCAGCTAAATGCCAGTTTGGCCTGGACACCATCAGCTTCCTTGGACATTATATCACCGGCACAGGAACCACGCCGCTGCCCGACAAGGTAGAGGCCATCCGCAGTTTTCCCAAATCAACCTCCCTCAAGGGACTGCAGGAATTCATAGGGATAGTGAACTTTTATCATCGTTTCCTCACAGGAGCAGCAGCCATCTTGCAACCACTATCCCACCTCATCAAAAGGGGAGAGAAGACTCTCACCTGGGCCACTGAAGCACCTCAAGCTTTCGACGGAACCAAAACAGCACTAGCTGAAGCCACCTTCTTGGCCCACCCAGACCCCCTTTTGTCATTGATGACGGATGCCTCCAAGAGAGCAGTTGGTGCAGTACTGCAGCAGTGGGTCCGATCAACAATGGAAGCCACTTGCTTTTTTCAACAAGCACCTAAGGTCACTAGAACTTAAATACAGGGCTTTTAATTGGGAGCTGCTGGCTCTGTACGTGACCATGTGCCATTTTAGGTACATCTTAGAAGGTTGGGTATTCACGGCATACACAGACCACAAACTATTGGTGCAAGCACTGGGGAAGATCCCGGACCCATGGTCGGCCAGACTGCAATGCCACCTTTCCTATATCTTGGAATTTACTACAGACATCCGACATGTCACAGGGACGTCCAATGTAGTAGCAGACGCACTCTCACGCCCAACAATCTCCAAGGTTACGGGTGGTATTGATATGGTCCAACTAGCCAGGGACCAGGCCAAGGATGCAGACACGCAAGCCTACTGCACGTCCATCACAGGACTGCAGATACAGTTCACCCCAGAACCAGGAGGACCCTTACTCCTTTGCAACATGTCCACTGGCCACCCGAAGCCCATTCTTCCTGCTGTTTGGAGATGCCAGATGATCAACCAAGTGCATGAACCTTCGCACCCCTCTATCAGGTCAACGGTCTGTCTCATCTCAGATCACTTCATATGGAATAGACTATGCCATGAAGTCTCTCTCTGGGCGAAGACCTGTGTACAATGTCAACTTGCCAAAATCCAGTGACACACCAAGGCAGTGTTACAACCCTTCCCACCTACGGGAATCAGATTCCATCTATCCACATGGACATCGTAGGACCACTGTCAATCAGCCAAGGGATGAGGAACCTGTTAACTGTGGTCAACCGTTTCACTCGCTGGTCAGAGGCAGTTTCTATGTCAGTCTGTGATACAGAGACTTGCAGTGGGTCGCTCATTTCGGTGTCCCCTCATAGATTACCTCTGACCGAGGAGCCCAGTTCACCACCTCCCTGTGGTCAATACTATCAAAATTCTGTGGTAGCCAGTTACACCACATGCCTACCACCCTCAAGCGAACAGATTGGTGGAGTGCTTTTACCGCCATTTGAAAGCATCTCAGAAAGCTTGATTCTAGGGCCGAGCTGATGGACAAACTCCAATGGGTCCTGCTCTGCATCTGCAAGACACCCAAAGAAGGCCTCCCCACCTCATTGGCTGAGATAGTCTACGGGACACCGCTTGCCATTCCAGGTAACCTCCATTTCAGCTCCACTGAACCTCAACCCAATGTCATGGACATCCTGCAGCGTTTAAGGGACAGCACAGTCAACCCACGCCCACTCACTACTACCACACAGCACACCACCCTGCCTCGTCCCAGAAGATTTGAAAACTGCGGATTTAGTTTTCGTCAGGAGGGGCCAGTCAGGAAACCTTTTACAATGCCCTTATGATGGACCTTTTAAAGTGCTTAAGAGAGATGGGCTGGTTTTTACTCTGGACGTTGGGGGTAGACAGAACATGTTCACTATGGACTGTTTGAAACGGGGCCACTTAGACAGTACGGAACCTTTTCCTGCCCCTTGGTTACGGCAACGTGCCCGCCCTCCTAAGGACTCTAGAACAAGGAGTGTGAGAACTGTTTGGGATCCTGGGGGTGGCGGGGGTTGGTGTAGCAGTTGGTCCGGCACCGTACACAAGGGGCCAAGTCGCCATAGCACACAGCCTACACACAACGGCACAGAGGAGAAGCACCAGGGTTAAAGGAGGGGGGTTTCGCAGTATTGCTTTTGCAGCGCAATGTGTTTGAATAAAGAGTCAGTAACTGGTTCACTTAGCTCGATGTAGACGTGCTCCTTCCTTTTCGCAGCACTACTGTATCATGAACACTACAATGAAATCCAAGCAGATCGCAGCTGAAACAGAAAAGGACACAGTTCTACAGAAGGTCATCACGAATCCAAATGAAGGAAGGCCTAGAGGTGAATGTCAGCAATATTACAACATTCGAGCTGAGCTGAGTGTGGTTGATGGGGGGTGGGGGGGGCTTCTACTCAGACAGAGCAGAATTGTCATTTCTCAATCACTGCGACTAGAGAAGCTGAAAAAGGTAGACGAGGGGCACCTTGGAATGGGAGGAGAGTGTTAATTATGAAGGAGGCAGGATTAGTGTAGTGGTTAGTGCAACACCAGCAACTGGGGTTCGAATTAAAATTTTGTAAGTTACAGGAATTACTTGATTAAAGTGAACTTTACATAATTAAAGACTACAATACTGACATTTTTCAAATGTACATTTTGCACTGTCTTTGTCTTTTAAATGATGTATTTTTAATGCAGGTGCATTTGTCAGGCACCTGCAATAAGTGAAGCTAAACCTGAAAATTTGCATTTCCAACATCCACGATCCCCATCGGTGCCGAATAATGGGGATTTTTCTGCATATCATATCTACTGCCCTATTTTCATCAATTTCTTTTGTTATTCCCTCAAAAAAATCAATTACGCTCCAGAGACATAACCTACCCCTCTCAAGCCCATGCTGATTATCCCTGACACTATACTTCTTTAAATGTTCGAAAAATCCTGTCGCTAAGAATCCTCTGCAATAGCTTGCCCACCAGTGATGTAAGACTCACCCAGGACTTTCCCCATTACTTTTTTTAAAAGAAAGGGACCGCATTTGTCAGTCTCCATTCCTCCGGTACCTCCTCTTCGGCCAAAAATCATTGTCAATTCCCTAGCAATCTCTTCCCTCACTTCCTGTAGTAACCGGAGGTACCTCTCGCCTGGTCCTGAGGACATCAATCCTAATGTTTTTAAGAACATTCAGCACCTGCTTTTTCTTAACCTCAACATAGTCTAGCATATAAGCTTGTTTTGCACTGACCTCACATTGACCAATGACCCTTTCTCTGGTGAACAATGAAGCAAAGTATTCTTTAGGACCTCCTCTGCCCCCAGGCACATGTTGCCTTCTTTATCCTTAGGTCTCACTTTCAATATCCTTCTGTTCTTCATGTATGCATAGAGTGCCCTAGGGGTTCCTGAATCTGACTCCTTCTAACTCTCCTAAGTTCTTTCCTGGCTACCATATCATTCTCATGAGCCCTTCCTGACTTTTGATTCCTAAACCCTCTTAACTAGCTGTATCATCTCATTTATCAACCATGGTTCCCTAATCCTATCATCTTTTCCCTGTCTTACTGGGACAAATTTATCCAGAACCCTATGTAAGTGGTCCCGAAATAACTGCCACGTTCCTTCCGTGCTTCTCCTTGAGAACATCTGTTCCCAGTTTACCCTCCCCAGTTCCTGCCTAATCCCATCGTAATTAGCCCTTCCCCAATTGAACACTTTATCATTTGTGTACTCCTATCCTATACTGAAGGTTAGGGAGTTGTGGTTATTTTCACTGAAATGCTCCCCCACTGAGAGGCATTCACATTGGAGCTTAATCATTATAATGGTGTAAACAGACACATCGGGTGTGATAATCCCTGATGCCAGTGGCTGCTTACCCCACCACTCTCTCTCTATCACACGTGCAAACTTCCCTAAGACTAGGGACTTCCACCCACACTCCCGATTCTCTGTACCAATGGGGTGCCGTCCCCTGCAAGTAATGTTCTAACACAATGCTACGGCCCAACTAAGTGTAGAGCACACCTTACCCACGACTCCTCCAGTGACGTCCATGGCTGCAAGCTGTCATGGAGTGGTGTTTGTGGCGAGGACCAAAAAGCAGGAGAAAGTGAACTGTTCTACATGTTGGATTTTTTAGTGTTGTGAGCTAGGCGTCTGGTCAATGATGACACTGAATGATTCAAAGGATGAATGGAGTCCAACCTTGATTGGCAGGTGATGTGACTTCCGACCTGGTTCCAGACAGGGAAATCAAGTGATCCTCTGTAATCAACATATATCACCACATCAAGAACCCTGCTATTTCTGTACCATTCCAGAATCTGCCCACTAACCTGCTCCTCAATGTCTCAATGGCTATTTGGGGGCCTAGAGGCCACTCCCAATACAGTGATCATCCTTCCTGTTTCTGACTTCCACCCAACTGACTCAGTTGGCAATCCCTGCACAAATCCTCCCTTTCTGCAGCGATGATACTAACTCTAATTAGTAATGCTACTCCTCCCCCCCTCCCTTTTGTCTCCCATCCTACCCCTTTTAAAACATCTAAACCCAGGTAACCTGCATCAACCAATCCTGTCCTTACATCAGCCAAGTCTCTTTTCAGGCCACATTGTAATTCCATGTTCTGATCCATACATTAAGTTCATCTCCCTTATTCCTAATAGATAAATTTCACACCCTCCAACTGACTACATTTATGCTCCCTCTTCACAAACTCACAACACATTGCATAAATCTTTCCACTATCTATTCTCTGCCCTCTCATTCTGGTTCCCAATCCCTCCCAAACTAGTTTAAACACCATCACACCCCTCATCCCCACACTAGTTCCTCTCCAGTTCAGATGCAAATTATTCCTCCGGTATAGGTCCCACCTTCCCTGGAAGAGAGGCCAAAGATTCAGAAATCTGAAGCCCTCCATCCTGCATCCTCTCTTTAACCTCATGTTAAGATGCATCATCCTCCTATTTCAAACTACACTACCACGTGGCATGGCTAGGAATCCTGAGATCACAACCCTGGAGGTCTTGTCCTTCAACTTCGCACCTAACTCTCTTTGCAGTACCTAATCACCCTTCCCACCCATGTCATTGATCCCTACAAAAAGCCCAACTTCTGCTGACCACCCACCATCTTTCCCAATTAATTATTCGCTCTCTCTCCCTCAGTAGCATCAGACAGCACAGATACAGGCCCTTTGACACATTGAATTTGTGATGGCCTTTGATCACCCATCTACATTAATCCCATACCACGGTCCTGTCACCCTTATAATCTGTCAGCATCAGCCTTCTCCTCGAAAATCCAACACTTAAACCTTTGGATTTTGTAATCCACCTCCAAATTCCTTGCCATATCCATTTATATATTTTCCAAAGTATGTGGAAATCTCCCTTGATTTATGCCTGTTGCCAACTATCACAAAAAAACTCAGTAAACTCACAAGCAGCATTCCATGTAAATATGACAGATTCTTTCTCATTTTTCTTGACCTGACAGTAGGTTTTGACACAGCTGTCCACCCTTCCCCAAATTTCCTTCACGGAGATCCAACTGAATAGAACTGAACTTGCCTGCTTTCACTATCCTCCCTTAGCCAGAGAATGAAATGCACAGATGTCCTTTCCCATCTTCACCATCACTGCTGCTGTGTCTGAGGCTGTGATCCTAGTCAAGCCCCTGGCCTCAACTGCATTTTGGCCTTAGCAACATCATCTAAAAGCAGTTGTTACATGTACATGATGACAGCCAGTTTAAACGAGGATAATCCATCACCCTCATCTGTCTCTGCAATGTCAGTATGATGAGAGACACATCTGATGACTGGCAAATGTTCTCCCATTAAATGGCGAGAACTGAAGCCATCAGCTGTAATCCCTGCCACAAATCCATTCTCTAATCAAGTCCATCCCTCCCTTAGCCAAATGCAAGACAATGAAGAAGATTGCTGCCATCCTATCTGACTCTGGGAGTTAAAAAGGAAAGACTGCAGATGCTGTGATTGTAGTGCAATAGGAAAATGTGCTGGAGAATCTGGAACACATAATTGCACTATCCATTTTCATCTCTGTGATAGCACCCATCTCTAGCCCTGATTGAGTTCCTAAACCGTCACTCATAAAATTCCTTCTGCTACTGCATATTCCAATCTTTGCCAAGCTTTATCTTCCCACCCTTCCATAAACTTGTATCTCAAACTTTGTTGTCCATTCTCTAACATACAAAGTCTTGTCATGCCATCTACCTGTGCCAACTCCTGTTTAATTGACAAGTGGATTTAAATACTTTGATCTTTAACTTCTAATCCTACATGTTATCTCCACCAACCTGATATGCACACAGCTAAAGATACATAATCAACATTCAGGTATGGAAAAAGGTTGGTTTTTAATCAGAGCTGGAAACCAAGAGGCACAAAATGGCGGCGGAGGCAAGTAGCAGTGGTCATAGAGTTTGAGAGCAGCAGGGTAGGCTGACATTTTTCTATACCTTGATGGAGGGCTCAAGCTCAAAACGTCAGTTATGTATTTTTACATTTTGTGGTGCACTGTTAGCCAGAATCAGACACACATAAAGATAAAGACTGTACAACAGGCTTTAATCCACAAAGACTCCCACAGAGCCAGGCTGGTATGGCTACAGCAACTCTGAGTGAGGCCTCGGGAGGCTGGCGCAGGCTTATATCCCAGAGTGTCCATTCAGATCCAATGAGGCCGACTGATTGACAGTCGGCCAGGTGTTGTCCTGTCCCCTTACACTCTTGCAGGTACAGAGGTTGCCCTCTGCAGTAGGTTGGTGGTGTACCACCACACATTTGCTATATAAATGACACTGTTTGACCTGCTCAGTTTCTCCAGCATTGTTTTCAATTCAACCACAATGTCTACAGACTTTTGTGTTTTACTATTCAGTTAATCCTGTGCACCCAAAATTAACTAGCAGTCAAGCCTTAAACCATCTCAGCCCTCAACTCTGGAATTCTTTCCCTAATCTCTCCAATTTCTTAAAATGTGTTCTTCACCTAGGTATTTGGATACCTTAAAATGATGTTTCCTTACTCATAGACAATTGGTGAGTAGGGAAATTAGGCATTCTTCTCAACTTTGATAAGAACAATTTCAGCCCCCTCATGCTTTTTCCAAGGTCCAACAAGTTTTTCCCTCATAGTTTGATTGGAAACACTGCTATAAAACACCATGGGCATTTTACTGTAATTGTCTATTAGGCAGACACTACAGGAGCCTGACAAGTATTCTGACTGAATTATCCAAAAGCCAATTCAGAAAGCGACTGGGTAGGAATACAGTTACCCTCTACCCCCTCACTCTCTACACACCAGGCCATATTACAGGAGCAACTCTGCCCAAGACAGCAAGAAACTGCATAGTGTGGTGAAAACCCAAGCCATTATGTAAATCAACCTCTCCTCCATCAATTCTATCTTCATCTCCCACACTTCCTTGGGAAAGTAGCCAACTTAGCAAAGGATACAACCCATTATGGACACACTTTCTTTCTCCCCCCCCCCCCCCTCCCTCCCTTCAGGCAGCAGAAGAGTTTGAAAATATGCACTTTCAGATTCAAGGACTTTGTTTCCTTCGGTTATCAGGCTCTTAACTGGACCTCCCATCAGTATAATGCACTCCACTGACTGTAATTTTTCTCTTTAACATTATACAACATTGTACTTGCTTTACTGTAACACTTTTTAATGCACTACCAGCTATACTAGGTGACTTGCCTGGATGTCATTGCAAAACAAAGATTTTCACAGGTTTCCAATCCAAAAGAATCTTGAGGAGCCTCTGCAGGTCCTCCCAGATGGGAAATCACGGTGGCTGCTGGGATACTGGAGCCTTCCCATGTCCTCCCAGCTGGGAAATCACGGTGACCGTTGAGATACTAGAGCCTTTCCAGGTCCTCCCAGCTGGGAAATCACGGTGGCTACTGGGATACTGGAGTCTTCCCAACTAGGAAATCACGGTGGCTGCTGGGATACTGGAGCCTTCCCATGTCCTCCCAGCTGGGAAATCACGGTGACCGTTGGGATACTGGAGCCTTCCCAGTTAGGAAATTACAGTGGTGGCTGGGATTCTGGAGCCTTCCCAGTTAGGAAATCACGGTGGCTGCTGGGATACTGGAGCCTTCCCAGGTCCTCCTAGCTGGGAAATCGCGGCGATCGCCAAGACACCGTTTGCCAACCAAGTAGCAGCCGCGTGTCTTGGAGCGCGCCGGGCCATGACGTCATCACGCCCCGATGCGCGCCGGGATATCGGAGTCTGTCTCGATCCTCCGGCTCTTCAGTCTTTCCGCTGGGTTTAACCGGCTGTTCCCACACACCCTCCCCACCGCCTCTCCCCCTTCTCCTCTCCGCCGGGTCCCCCGCGGCCGTGCGCTTGGGCGGGGTTTCTGCTCAGATTTGCTGCCGTGCCATGGCGACGTGATCGCGGGAATGTGTGCCAGGCAAGAGGCCGGCCTCCTCCTCCTCCCTCTGCTGCTGTCCTTGTCCGAGGCTGAGGGAACGTCCCGAGCACTCGTCAGCGGCACAAGGTTTGACATTCACTTGCTGAATTTTGCTCGGGGTGTGTGTGTGTGTGCGTTCCCCATCCGTAGCAGGAGGCTGTCGTTTCATTCCTCGCCCGTATTTGAGTAGACGCCGGCTCATTGAATAGGCGGCAGATTGTCGCTGCATCAGCTCGGGCATGGCCGGACCCCGACTCCATCCACCGTGCGTGGCAACAAAAGAAGAACCTGTCGCCGGTAGAGCTTCCCAGCGACAAATGAGGGGAATCCTCTTGTCCCCTGGCTCTCCTGCCAGAATCAAAACGTGCAACTTCTTCCCAACAAACCCCCTGCACGCTCGAAGCCCAATTCTCAGACCTTATTCGTGCAGATGTAATCGATCATGGGGCATGATTTGGATTCTTGTGCAACGCCCCAGGCTGTGTGTGCAAAAAGTGGCGAAATAATTTTTTTTAATGCAATTCATCGGCACCAATTGTTTAATCGTTGCCTGTTTCATCTCAGTTCTGAGGAAGGGGCATTGAGTCGAAACACTAACTCAGCTCGAGCTGCTGAGTGTTTCTGTTTTTGCTTCCCATTTTCAGCATCTGCAGTTTTAATTTACTTCTCACCAACTGTTCAATATCCCGCCTAACGACGAGGTTTGTATTTTTGTGTTGCTGCAGAGAATTGTTTTTGCGAAATCCCCAAACCCTTCTCGCCCACCCTCCGAATTTTGGAAGTACATGTGGGTTGGGGATTTGGGGCGACAATGGCAGCTGGTACGGGGCCCAAAATGTTTACCTTGCTCATTTCTTCCTCTCTTTACCAGATTCTGCAAGAAGGGATGGGGAGGGGATTTGCATTGGAGAACCAGGGACTTCCCTTTGCTGCCACCTACTGTAGATCAGGTCTGGCGCCTTGCTTCTGCGATCAGTCAGGCCCCGAGGAAGCGAGCCTCATTGAGTTACCAGAGTGACGTAGCACGCGTGGTTTCAACCATTGTACTGGTGTTGGTATTGGAAATGGTGTGGGGAAGGATCTGAAGGAAACGGGAAGAAGGGCCACACGTAGGGCTTCAGATCTGCATGAGGAAAGGGGACTCATCCAGGATAAGGGGAGACACACACACACAATAGTTACGGGAGACAAGCGTATTGAATGCACGGATGTATAGATTAAATTGTGGGGAGGATGGGACTGTAAACACGAGACATCTCTAAATGCAGGTAAGATCCCTATTAATGGGTGGTCATTATTAATGGGCGGGAGATTTCAAATAGAATAACTAATCAGTGGATCCAGGGCTGGGGAGGGTGCGATCAGTGGATCTAGGGTGGGCGGGGGATATGATCGGGGGATCCAGGGTAGGGAGGGGAATGTGTGATGGGTGAATCCAGGATGGGGGGGGGGGAGTGTTTGATGGGTGGATCCAGGAGGGGGGTGGCGGGAAGTGTGTGATGGGTGGATCCAGGAGGGGGGGGGGGGTGAGTGTTGATGGGTGGATCCAGGATGGGGGTGGTGGGAAGTGTGTGATGGGTGGATTCAGGATGTGGGGGTGAGTGTGTGATGGATGGATCCAGGATTTGGGGGGGGGGGGTGAGTGTGTGATGGGAGGATCCAGGATGGGGGGGGGGGGAAATGTGTGATGGGTGGATCCAGGTTAGGGGGGGAAGGGTGTGATGGGTGGATCCAGGACGGTGGAGGGTGTGATCAGTGGAACTTTTTATCCTTCCCATTCTTGACTACTTGGTGGGGTGGAGGTTCACATGCAATCTGCAGCATGGAGGCTGACTAGCTGTCCTTTAAGCTACCAGAGTTGCTATGCATTTTAAGGTGCTGAGAGTAATCTAATATACAATTGTTCCAGGCTAAAATTAATGCTTTATGTAATCTACTGACCTTGGGTCAAAGAGTTCTATAGCATGGAAACAGAAGGTATACGTTGCGTTAGCCTTCATTAGTCAGAGGATTAAGTTGAAGAGCTGTGAGGTACCATTGCAAAGCTCTGGTTTGACCATGGAATTTTGCATTCAGTTTTGTTTTCTTGTTATTGGAACGATGCAACTGCTTTGGAGAGGGTGCAAAGGAGATTTACAACGATGTTGCCTGCATAGGAGGACATGTCATATGAAGAACTTTTTTCTTTTCTTGTTGGGAGTGACAAGGGATGAGAGATGACTTCATAGAGTTGTATAACGTTATGAGGGCCTAGATGGCATGGACAGCCAGCACTGTTATCCTGGGACAACAATATCAAATACCAGAGCACACCTGTTTAAGGTGAGTGGAGGAAAGTTTAGGGGAGATGTCAGAAATATGCATTTTACTTGGAGAGTGGTGGTGGGTGCCAGAATGCATTACTGTGGATGATGACAGAGGCTGGTACAATAGGGACATTCAAAAGTCTCTTAGATAGGCACATGGATTTTAGAAAAATAGTGGGTTATGGGTGTGATATAGGAAAAAAATTGGGATTGCTGTGGAGTAGGTTTACATAAGTCAGTACAACATCATGGGCTGAAGGGTCTGTGGTGGAAGGGTCTGTGGTGTGCTGTTATGTTCTATGTTTTAACAGGTGCTTCAATACAAATAGTCCATGCTGACCTAGCTAGTCCCATTTGCTAGCCCACACCTCTCTAAACTTTTCCTTTCACTGTAGGCCATTTCACGTCAGGCCTCTGCCTGGAGGCCGGCTACAAGAATGGATTGAAAACTTAAAACATACCCTTCAGACATCAGCCCTAAAAGGCTGCTCCAGCGTCCCATTCATATCGAGGTGCCTCGTAGTGCCCTCCAGAGCCGATGGAGACGGGGCAACTGGTGCCATAGTGCCACCCGTCATAAGTACACAGCAGAGCAATGGCAGTCTTTCCTACCCATAATCTCCCACACAGCTGAGTGGTCCCGAAGGCCGAAGCAGCCTGGTGTGCTGCTTCTGCCTGCACCGGCCGGCCCCCACCCACTGCTCCAGCCCGAGGGGGGTCATGGAGGGAGAGGGGTGAGTGGGGAGATGGGTCACAGGCCGATGGCATTATTAGTCAGCCCCTAACTTGCTGCTTGCAGTGGCTGTACATTCAGGTCAGGCAGTGGAGCGCAGCGCTCCGCTGATTATCCTTCCCAGAGAAAGGTTGGAATCGGAGCCAGCCATGGCACATTAAAAAAGGTACGTCTTTAGCCATAAGGGTGAAGAATCTCCGCCTTTGCAGACTGGTGTTTTCCCCACTTGAAAGTGCCATATACTTATCCAAGTCTCTTAAACTTGGCACTTCCTCTGGCAGCTCATTCCATATACTCACGACCCGATGTGAAGAAGGTGCCCCCTGGGTCCCTTTTAGATCTTTCCCTTTGAATATTAAATCTATGAGAGCTATAGTTTCAGATTCACCTACTGTGAGGAAAAAAGGCTTTGACTGTTTACTTCATCTGTGGCTCTCCTGATTTGAGAAATCTCTAAAAGGTTCACCATCTCCTCCCCTCCTCAGACTCAAGTGCTTCAGGGAGAAAAGCCTCTCCTTGTAATTCAAATCTCCAAGTCTTGGCAACATTCTTGTGAATCTTTTCTTGACCCTTTCCATTTTAATGATATCTTTCCTAAAGATGGGTGTCCTGTACAGGATACTCCCAAGTATGGTCTCACCAACATCTTGTTCATTTACATCCCCAAAGATGTGTGCTTCGCCCCTGCTCTACTCATTATACATCATGCCAGGCAAGATTCCAATGCCATCTACGTTTGCTGTTGACACCACAATGAGGAAGCGTACAGGAGGGAGCAGCTCTTTGAGTGGTGTCACAACAACGACCTTGCGCTCAACGTTGCAAAACCAAGGAGATGATTGTGGATTTCAGGAGGGAGTCAGGGGAACACAACCCAGTCCTTATCAAGGGCTCAGTAGTGGAGAGGGTCAAGAACTTCAAATTCCTGGGTGTTAACCTCTCAGAGGATCTGTCCTTCTTTTGCTATACTTTTTGAGGTGCTTGAGAAGATTCAGTTTGTCACCGAAGACGCTCGTAAACTTCTACAGGTGTACTGTGGAGAGCATGCTGGCTGGTTGCATCACTGTCTGGTATGGAGGTGCCAAATCTCAGAACAAGGAAAAACTCCAGAGGGTTGTTAACTCAGCCTGCGACATCACAGGCACCAGACTCCATTCCATTGAGGACATCTACGTGAGGCAGAGTCTTAAAAAAGCAGCCTCTATCCTCAAAGACTCCCACCACCCAGACCACGCCCTCTTCACTCTGCTACCATCGGGGAAAAGGTACAGGAGTCTAAAGACGAGCACTCAGCAGCACAAGGACAACTTCTTCCCCGCTGCTATCAGATTCCCGAATAATCAATGAACCAAAGATGCTGCGTTACTTTTCGTGCACTATTATTTTAATTTTTAGTTTGTCTATTATTGTTGTAAGATGGTTCATAATGTGAATGTTTGCCTGATGACGCTGCTGCAAAAACACCAAATTTCATGACTTGTTCATGAAAATAGAATCTGATTAGATCCCTGCTCCAGTACTCAATGCCCTGACCAAGTGTGCCAAGCTCCGACTTCAGTATCCTGTCTGCCAGTGGAGCACTTTTATGGAATCATGTACCTCTACCTACAACACTCCCCAGGGCCCTGGTTTAACACCTTGCACTTCTGTCACCTAAGCTGATCATTACCGCTTCAGTTTATTTGGCTTCTCCTTAAATGATGTGTTAAGCAATTCCAATTTCTAACCAATGCTGCAATTATAGAAGTTTCTGCTTCTTCATATTGGATTTATTAATGACAGTCTTGTACTTGTGTTCCTTGGTTGTCTATGCCCTCACAAGTGGAAATGTCTTCCTCATTTACACAAAAATGTTGGAGAAGCTCAGCAGTGAAATATGAAAGTCTGCAGATGCTGTGATTGTAGTAAAAACACAGAAATACTGGAGGAACTCGGTTGGTCTCACAGCATTTGTATGAGGTTGATAAACAATGTTTTGGGCTTGAGCTCTTCTTTAAAATATGAGCACAAAGCAGGCAGATGCCTGAACAAAAAGGCTTGGGAAGAAAGGGCAGGGGGAGGAACATGCCAACAGACAAAAGATAATCCTTGGACATGGATAAGATAGGAGAGGAAAGGCGAGAAGAGATTGGGGAGGAGGTGGCTCTGAGAATGCAGACCTGGAGGAAAGGAGACAGAGGGAAAGAAAGACTGAGCTAGAAGAAAGGTGAAGTAAGGATAGAGGAAGTGGAGAAACAAGGGGGTGGGGAGGCAAACAGAAACTAGAGGTTGATATTAATACTATCTGAATGGAGGGTGCCGAGATGGATTATGAGGTGCTTTTCCTTACAATTTGTGGATGGTCTCAGCCTGGCAGTGCATGAGGCCATGGACAGATGTGTTGGTATAGGAATGAAAGGGGAATCGAAATGGGTTGCCAATGGGAGATCCCCTCTATTGTGGTGGACAGAGCAAAGATGCAGAACAAAACTCTCTCCCAGACTACAACCAGTTTCTAATGTAGAAAAGACCACAACAGGAGCACCGGATGTAGTAGAAGATCCCTGCAGATTCGTGTGAAGTGTTACTTCACTTGGATGGACTATTTGGGGCTCAGAATGGTGGTGAGGGACCAAGTGCAGCATCTCCGGTCTCAGAGCTAGGTGCCAAGGGGATGATTGGTGGGGAGGGAGGAATGAACAAGCGAGATTTGGATGGTGCGTTCCCTGCGGCAGACAGAGAGGGGAAGATGTGTCTGTTGATGGGGATCATGTAATACATAGTGGAAATGGCAGAGCAGGAGGATGTGTTGATTGTGGAGGCTGGTGGGGTATGAGGTGAGGAAAAGAGGAATTCTGACCTTGTTGCGCATGGGACAGAGCAGGCCAGGGCAGATCTGTGGGTAATGGAGGATGTGCAGGTGAGGGCCGAGTTGATGTTGGTGGATGGGAAGCCATATTTTTTTTTGAAGAAGGAGGACATCTTGGATGATCTTACCTGGAACACCTCATCCTGGGAGCAGATGTGACAGTGGTAGAGGAATTGTAAGAAAGGAATGGAATTTGCTGACAATACCATGTAGTGGGTTATATAAAGAAAGGTGATGAGTCATTATACAGGAGGGAGATTGTTGCACCAACAACAACCTTGCATTCAATGTCACCAAAACTAAGGAGCTGATTGTTGACTTCAGGAAGGGAAAACCAGAGGTATACAGTCCAGTGATCATTGGGGGATCAGAGGTGGAGAGGATGAGGAAATTTAAGTTGCGAGTCGCTAATTTGGGGGATATATCCTGAACCCAACACACAAAAGGCATCGAGAAGAAAGCACGCCAGTGCCTCTACTTCCTCAGAAACCCTGGCAAATTTGTACTGATGTGTGGTGACTGTCTGTATCAAGGTCTGGTATGGGACACTAATACCCCTGAGCATAAAGCCCATGCAAAACCCTCCCCACTATTTGAGAACATCTATAATCAGTTTGTTTACATTCATTATCTGTTTACAATTCTTTATTTGTTTATGTGTATATGCTGTGTACAATTTTTTTTAACACTACTAATTTGTAATTCTGCCTCATCCACAGAAGAAGAATCTCAGTTGTATGTGATGTCATATATACTCTATGACAATAAATCTGAATCCTTACATGGGTTAGGGTGTGAATAGATAGCTATGGGAATTGGTGAGTTTGTAAAAATGTCAAGAGTTTGTCAGCTGAGATGAAGACTGAGAGATCAAGAAAGGGGAGACTGTTGTTAGAGATGGACCAAGTGAATTTGAGGTCATGGTGGAGGTTGGCAGTCTGGATGAAGTAGATCAAATCTTGGGTGCAGAAGGCAGCACCAAAGTAGTCATCGGTGAAGCAGAGTTGAGGAGCCTTGCTTGTTTAGGATTGTAGCATGGATTGTTCCACGTAGCCAACAAAAAGGAAGGCATAGCTAGGTACCTATGGCTACGCTTTTAACTTGGAGAAAATGGGATGAGTCAAAGGAGAAGTTATTGAGGATGAGGACAAGTTATGGCAGCTGAAGGAAACAGAACAAGTCACACAGCATTCTTTCTGTAGCAAAGATAAAGATACATAACCAACATTTTGGGCCTGAGCCCTTCAATAAGGTATAAGGAAATGGCAGGAAGGGATGTGAATAAAATGGTGGTGGGGGGGAGGGCCAGGGGAGGCCTTGGTTTTTTTTGTAACTCTATTTATTGCACTATGAACCATATCAACCAATATACTTATAGATGCATCTCTTTAAATATTCAGTGACATTTTCTCTCTTTTTTTTCCTCCCATCCCTCCCTTCCCCCTTCCCACCCCCCTCCAAAAACAGCAAACATTGAACACACAAAACACAACAAAACAATATCTTTATACAAAGGGAATACAAACAAAAAAGACGTATCATCTACTTATACACATCAAATCTGATTGTGTCCACCCTCCCATCATTAGGTGGTGGTGGTCCTAGGCCTGCTCTTTCTGTTATGTTCCATATATGGTTCCCAGATATTTTCAAACATTGTAACTTTGTCTTTTAAATTATGATTTTTAAAAAAAAAACTTGGTTATATATTCCATTAATGTTTATGGTCATATAGTCCAACGTGGCCATTTTGTATCTTTATTTTCATTTGTTTTCCGCCTCTTCACCACCTCCATCCCCTTTCCATTACTGTTTTTTAAGTTTTCCTTTTTAATCTCAATATATGACAACACACTTAAGACATGAAATACCCCAACAATCCCCATAAGCAATAACCCTTTAACCCCAAATGAACCTCCCCTCCTTGGATTGCCCCTTGTCCCTTGACGGCAACCACAACTCCCCTTTCCATTCGGTTTGCGAACTTACTCGGAAGCATCAACCGATTTTGCAGTGACCATTATTCTCCCACCCCCAGCACCCCCCAGAGAACACTATTTTCTTATACATATAACAAAGCTCTTTTTTCCCCTTCTCTCATCCATCTTTAAATCTTTATATATACATTATCTTTACTTTATATTTTTACATATTTTTGTATATTTTCTTGCCGGTCTTCCTTCTTGTCAATTCTCCTCCTCTCTTCTCCTGTTCTGTAAATGTTCAGCAAATTCTTGGGCTTTCTTTGGGTCCGAGAACAGTCTATTCTGTTTCCCAGGAATAAATACTTTGAGTACTGCTAGATGTCTTAATATAAAGTTATACCCTTTCTTCCATAAGATTTTTTTCGCCATGTTGAATTCCTTCCTCATCTTTAAAAGTTCGAAGCTTATGTCTGGGTAAAAAAATATTTTTTGTCCCTTATATTCCAACGGCTTATTGTCTTCTCTAACCTTCTTTCTTGCCTGCTCCAGTATGTTTTCTCTTTTCTTGTATCTTAGAAATTTTATCAATATGGATCTCGGTTTTTGATGTGGTGGCGGTTTTGGTACTAGCGCTCTATCCGCCCTTTCGATTTCTATTTCTTCATATGAATCTGTCGTTCCCAGCACCTTCGGGATCCATCCTTTTATAAATTCCTTCAAATCCCTTCTTTCAGACCCACTATTTTTATGTTGTTTCGCCTACTGTAGTTTTCCAATACGTCAATTTTTTTGTGACAATAAATCTCTTTATTTTTTCGCACTTTTCCAACTTCCCTCTTAAAGCATTTATCTCTATTTCTACAGCAGCTTCTCATTCCTCCACATTTTCTACTCTTTTCCCTTTTTCAGTCACGACTAAGCTTTGCATTCTGTCTTCAGCTCTTTTAATTTTTCTTTTGATTGAACTAAATTCTAATGATAGCCATTCTTTCAATGACCTCATTTGTTCTTCAAAAAAGGCTTTATCTAAATTTTGTCCTATTTTACCTTCTTTCCTTTGAAATTCTTGGTCTTCTTCCTCCTCCTCTTCTGTGTCTGTGTCATCTTCTCTTCTCTTCTCTGTATCTTTGTATCTTCATCCTTCTCTGGTGAGCTGCTTGCTGGGCCTCCTGCCGCAGGTCGTCCCCCGTCACCCGTTGGCCGCTCACCCTCTTCCAGCCCTTCATTCTCTTTCTCACCACTTCTTTTCTTCTTTCTTGCTTACTTCCTCCAGCCGAATGCCCCGATACTGGTCGCTCCTCAGCTGAGTCCCCCTACCGCCAGCGTTAACCTTTTCTTTTACATGCGCAGTTGCGCAACTCTTGGCTCTGAGAGCCATTTTTGAAGTCTCTGGTTGGGAGGACACTGCTCCTCTGGGGACTCACCAACATCGGAGATTGGCTGCTCCTCTCCATGGTGGCTCTCTGTTCCGATGTGCAGGTAAGGCCTTCTTCTTTCTTCTCCAGTGATTTTCCTTCTTCCCTTTTCTCTGTTATTCTTACTTTTTCTCTTTTGGGTGCCATTTTCTGTCTCTTCTCTGTAACTTTATCTTTCTCTTCCTATTGAGCTCTGCTTTTTCAAACTTTTTATTTTCTCTGGAGAGGTCTGGTTCCACTCGACTAGCCACTCCTACATCACATGACTCCCCCCAGGGGAGGCCTTGTTGAAGGATGTAGAATATTTATCTTTGAAACATAAAGAAACCTGCATGATTTGCTGAGATCTCCAGCAACTTTGTGTAAATTACAATTGCACCATCTTTAACTTCCTCATTCTTGGTTTAGTCGAATGAATAAGAATTTCTTAATTTAATTTTAATTTAGGGATACAAACTAGATGGATCCTCAAAAAATAACTAGGATATTCATAATTATGGCTTGTAGTATGTCAAGAATGCTTGGGTTTGTGACAGTGGGGGTATTTGCAAAAAGTGGAGCTGAGGCAAAATATTAGCAAGTGGTAATGGTGAGGGGTCCAAAGGCCAATTCTTGCATCTTTTTGTATTGTGTTCTTCGGAGGACCAGTTGACACCCATGTTTCCAACAGAATGAGGTCTGTTTTGGTGTATTTGATAAAGAGTGTGATTATTAAAATCTTATTTTACCATTGTATCTTACGACTGCTAGGATGGCAGCAGGTGAATTGAATGGCATTGGTCTTTCATTCTATTGCAATTCCTAGGTTTCTGTGAGAATTTGTTAATGATGATTATTTTATTGTTATACACATTGTACAATGTAGATATAAACCAAAATTCTTACTTTCTGCAGCTCAATGCATACTTTGTAAAGAAAAACAATGACCATAAACTAATTGAATTAAAAGAGACAATAAATAGGTAATATATATTCACAGTAATCCTAGTGCAAAAATGGTGAATTGCAGTAGTGCCAAAAGCATTTTTCACTGTTGGAGCAGTCCCTGATAACAGATCAAGGGTCTGGTAACTGGAAAAAAACTGTTCTTGAACCTACAGGTGCTGGTCTTTGGGCTTCAGTACCTTCTGGCTGAAGGTAGCAGTGAGAAGTTGTGACCAGGGTAATAGGGGTCCTTTATGATGTTGACTTCCTTCTTGAGGTAACACCTCACATAGATGTCTTTAATGGATGGGTGGTCAGAGTGTATGATGGACCTGGTTATGTTTGCTACCTTCTGTGTTCCAGGGCACTTAGATTGCCAAACCAACTAGTGATGCAGGTTGTTGGTATACTTTATACAATGCACCTGTCCAGCAGCATATCAAATCTCCTCAGAAAGTAGAAGGCATTGGTATGCCTTCTTCACAGTTGTCTCCATGTATTTACTCCAGAAAACACCTTCTAAAATAAGGACACCCAGGAACTCAAAGGTTCTGACCCTCTCCACCACAGTCCCATCAATGACAACAGATGTGTGGTCCCTTTGACTCTCCTTCCTAAAATCAGCACTAAGCTCCTAGGTCTTGATGATTTTGAGAGCAAGATAGTTGTCTGGCACGACACAACCAGATTCTCAACCTCCAGCCTGAATTCTGACTCCTCATTTCCAGTTATTTGGCTGACAATGATGATGATGTCACTAAATTTGTAGATTGGTTTGGAGTTGAACTTGGCTACTTAATTATAAGGAGTAGAGCAGGGACTAAGCACACAGGCTTGGGGTGACCCTATGTCACTGAGGAGGAGGTGATGTTGCTGATCCACACTGATCGGGGTCTGATACTGAGGGATCCATTTGCAGAGGCACAGACAGAGTCTCAGATCTAAATACCTTATTTCTTCTTGTTGGACCATCAAAATCCAGCAAACAACCTTAAAGTAGCACAAAAATTTCAGATGCTGAAATCTTGAGTGAACTGAGGAGAGGTTGGAGGGACTCGGTGGGTCAGGCAGCATCCATGGAGGGAAATGGTCAGTCAGTGCTTCGGGTTGGGACCCTTTACTGAATCTTTGACTTAAATATGGTCAGGGTGCATTCAAAGCAAAATTAGGAAGTTTTTTCAGTAGGTCAATAGTTATGTGAACTCCAGGAACTTGGTCTCTCCACTCTCTACGCTATTAGTTATTCTACGCTATTAGTTATTGATGTGTAGTGGAGGGTTGTAGTTCCTGGTTCTCCTAAAGACCACGATCATATCCTATGTTGAGATTCAGGTTGTTACCTTTGCACCATACCACAAGATTTTCCACATCTTCTCTTTAGTGTGACTCATTGTTGTTGCTGACGAGACCAACTACTGTCGTGTCCTCTGGAAATGATGTCTTTGTTGGGGCTGGATCTGGCGATGCAGTCATGGGTCAGTAGCATGAACGGGAGTGGGATGAGCATGCAGCCCTGAGGTATGCCTGTGCTCGGTGTGATGGTGCTTGACATTCTGCTAGGGTATGATCTTGCTTTAAGTACTAATAGAATATTTGCCGGCACATATAACCATTTACGGAGCGGAAACAGGCCATGTTGGCCTTTCGAGTCCGCACCGGTTCACTGATTTTGTGCGCCCTCTTCAGGCATTGGTCCCGGTAGATCTTCATTCAATAACGATGGACGAATTCAATGCAGGTCACTGGTATATTTCTCCTCTTTAAACAAGACTAAACATTAGACATCCTGAATTGGAAAAAGAACTGATATCCTAGAGGCGGAATGAACAGCAGTTTCATTATGTATGTCAGAGAGTGCTGGATAAAGAATATCTCAGTTGATTCCCAATGATAAACTCCCCATCCTGACCAACACAAGGCAGACACGGGCAAATCTGAAAAATGCTTTTGGCAAATTTTGATCATCAATTGAGTGGTTAGTGTTGTTTTGCATTTCAACTGTAGACTGCACAAGAAGCAGATCCATTGTTGTTTGTCATATATATTAATGATCTAGATGATAGGATTAGTAAGTATACAGATGATGACTAAGATTGGTGGTGTCGTGGACTGGGAGGAAGGTTTTCTAAGCATGCAGTGAGATCTAGGCCAGTTAGAAGAGTGGGCAGAAAGATGGCAGATGGAGTTCAATACTGAGAAGTGTGAGGTGCTACATTTTGGTAGGAATAACCAGCAGAGGTCCTACACGTTAAATGGTCGACAGTTGAGGAGTGCAGTAGAACAAAGGGATGTAGGAATTCTGACACATTATTTCCTGAAAATTGAGTCACATGTAGATAGGGTGGTGAAGAAAGCTTCTGGTATGTTGGCCTTCATAAATCTGAGTATTGAGTACAGGAGTTGAGATGTCATGTTGAACTTGTAGAAGGCCACATTTGGAATATTGTGTGCAATCTTAGAGGTCAAAATATAGGAAGGCTATCAACAATGATGGATATCAAGAATGTTGGATGGGTTTATGGACGAGAGGGATTATGGAAGGTTATGGGCTGGGTGTGGATCATTGAGACTAGGTAGGAGAAGGTGTTCAACATGAACTAGAAGGTCCGAACTGGCCTATTTCTATGCTGTAATTGTTATATGGTTATAACAGAGACACACACATCTTTCTGGCACCTTGATCTGATGTTTTCAAATTGAAAGTTAATGATTGAACTTGTGGCTTTGTAACACAGAATTTTGGAAAATTGTCCGTCATAATCTCACCACCTTTGTGTTTTCCTATCACTTGCGCAGTGTTGCCATCCAGTGTTGCTGGTCTTTACACTGCCTCATGTGATCCAGATGTCCTATCAGTTTCCTCCACAATCTGTGTCATGTGACAATCTAGCTGAGGTATAATAGAACCTGTTTTGAAATTTATGTTGATGGTGTCCACCAATACTGCAACATGCTTGACAGGGTCAGATTTACTTGGTGCTGATCCAGTGATAATGCATTTCAAAAGAAACTGAAATTTAATTTGAGATGGTAAGAAAAATACATTTTATGGTGTGGTTTCCTATAGATCTTCCTGACAGGATATTGCATCCAGTGTTGGGCTTCCTGTATCTATAAACTCATCTATGCCACTGGTACAAATGGATGTTGGAAATTGAAGATAGGTCACTTTCATGTTGCGGTATACTTGATGTCTCTGATTGCTTTTGCATTTCCTATGAAGAGACAGACTTCTACGAACAGTTCTTGACCCCACCTGGTGCAGCTCATAATTTACTCTTCAGTCACTGTTTGACAGAGCAAAGATTTTAAATGATCATAGTTCTGGGAATTTTCCTACGTGAGTTGACAAAAATATGAAGCTTTCACCTGCCCTCTGTTACATTGGGGAGTGATCCTGTGGTAATGTTTAAAATTGTCTGAGTTGTTACTTATGATTCTAAGCAGATCAGGTAGATGTAAGTATATGAATATTTCTGAATCAGTGGTATCTAATTCTTTTTGACAGCTACTGTTTCTGTCTCTTGTGTTTCAGGCTTCACAAGTTGGGAAAGTTTGATCCTAGCCAGGAATGGAAGTGAAGCTGACTGAATTCTCCATAGAATTTCAATAGGCCAATCATCTGTGTAAATTACTTGTTTCCAAAACTTCCAGAGCAGGTATGCTTCAGTTGCACAGATGATTACTGTGCAATTTATTATAGTTATTTACATTATATTCTGTTTGTTCTTTGGTAACTTGCTCACAGACTGTTGTTCACTTAAACCCTTGTGATAAGTGGCAGCAAGTCAATGACTGTGGGCCAGAGGGTATTGTCCTGCCCTCAAATGACCTTTGCATACACAACATTTCTAATATTAGTTGCTTGCCAGTGGCTTTTCCCTTCCCTTCAAGCTTGGGGACAGAGCATATGGTTAAAGCATTCCAGATTACTCAGTAGAGACTGGGGTTCAAATCTGGGTCCTGCTGTATTGTCCAGCTAACAATGCAGGTCAGTGTAAGTAGTGCCTTCAACATTTTGCTGGACAGAGATTTCCATTCCACCAATGGACAGAAAGGGTTAAACAATGCTTAATCACATTAGAGGTAATGTTAAATACAGGATCTGTGCACTGTTCAGGTGGACATAACAAATTTTAGGACAGTGCTTGAAGTCTTGGACAGAATTCCTCTCTCAACTAATTAGAGTCAACTGGCATTTCTTTTTTACTTTTGGGTTCTTTTGGTGAGTTGCTATCTTTTCATACAATATAGTAATGACTCCACTTAAAAAATGGGCTTTTAAAATGCTAGGGAAATGTTGCATGTATGTAACAAAACCTATCAGGACAGAAATAGTTTGGAACTGGATTGGACTATGCTCCCCAATGGTTTGGCAGATAAAGGGAATTTGTAGCACTTAGTATGTGTCAGTTTTAATTGCACAAACTAGGATTGGGTGGTTAGTTCAGCCAAGATCATGGTAAATGGAGTGCAGAGAGAAAAAAATGTTATTTAAAAATCCAAATATCAAAGTTGGGCGCAACTGCGAAGCTAAGTGAATATCCAGCTGGCACAATCTAGATGCATGGCACAATCTAGATGCATGCTTGAAGAGTAGTTATGATGCCCAGTGGCTGATTGTTTACCCAGTGCTTTCTGTCTGAAATGGAAGATTGGTCTCCTGAGAACTGGTACACGGAGCAGGTATTGGCTGCTTCTCTTCAGATCTTACTAAGAGTTGCTGTCGTGAAACCCTTCCTGATTCCCATTCCCTGATGTTATACACAGATGGTGCTTGCCTAAGCCACACGTTGCTGTTTGAGGCTCCCAGCTGTTTCCTGTAATTTTGTAAAAAATTCCACAGCCCTAAAATTTTCTTGCTAGCTGGCTCTGTTTCTTTCTTTGGCTTGGCTTCGCGGACGAAGATTTATGGAGGGGGTAAAAGTCCACGTCAGCGGCATGCTCGATTGTGGCTGAGAAGTCCGATGCGGGACAGGCAGACATGGTTGCAGCGGTTGCAGGGGAAAATTGGTGGGTTGGGTGTTGGGTTTTTCCTCCTTTGTCTTTTGAAAGTGAGGTGGGCTCTGCGGTCTTCAAAGGAGGTTGCTGCCCGCCGAACTGTGAGGCGCCAAGATGCACGGTTTGAGGCGATATCAGCCCACTGGCGGTGGTCAATGTGGCAGGCACCAAGAGATTTCTTTAGGCAGTCCTTGTACCTCTTTGGTGCACCTCTGTCACGGTGGCCAGTGGAGAGCTCGCCATATAACACGATCTTGAGGAGGCGATGGTCCTCCATTCTGGAGACGTGACCCACCCAGGGCAGCTGGATCTTCAGCAGCGTGGACTCGATGCTGTCGGCCTCTGCCATCTCGAGTACTTCGATGTTAGGGATGAAGTCGCTCCAATGAATTTTGAGGATGGAACGGAGACAACGCTGGTGGAAGCGTTCTAGGAGCCGTAGGTGATGCCGGTAGAGGACCCATGATTTGGAGCCAAACAGGAGTGTGGGTATGACAACGGCTCTGTATACGCTAATCTTTGTGAGGTTTTTCAGTTGGTTGTTTTTCCAGACTCTTTTGTGTAGTCTTCCAAAGGCGCTATTTGCCTTGGAGAGTCTGCTGTCTATCTCGTTGTCGATCCTTGCATCTGATGAAATGGTGCATCCGAGATAGGTAAACTGGTTGACCGTTTTGAGTTTTGTGTGCCCGATGGAGATGTAGGGGGGCTGGTAGTCATGGTGGGGAACTGGCTGATGGAGGACCTCCGTTTTCTTCAGGCTGACTTCCAGGCCAAACATTTTGGCAGTTTCCGCAAAACAGGATATCAAGCGCTGAAGAGCTGGCTCTGAATGGGCAACTAAAGCGGCATCATCTGCAAAGAGTAGTTCACGGACAAGTTTCTCTTGTGTCTTGGTGTGAGCTTGCAGGCGCCTCAGATTGAAGAGACTGCCATCCGTGCGGTACCAGATGTAAGCAGCGTCTTCATTGTTGAGGTCTTTCATGGCTTGGTTCAGCATCATGCTGAAGAAGATTGAAAAGAGGGTTGGTGCGAGAACACAGCCTTGCTTCACGCCATTGTTAATGGAGAAGGGTTCAGAGAGCTCATTGCTGTATCTGACCCGACCTTATTGGTTTTCGTGCAGTTGGATAACCATGTTGAGGAACTTTGGGGGGCATCCGATGCGCTCTAGTATTTGCCAAAGCCCTTTCCTGCTCACGGTGTCGAAGGCTTTGGTGAGGTCAACAAAGGTGATGTAGAGTCCTTTGTTTTGTTCTCTGCACTTTTCTTGGAGCTGTCTGAGGGCAAAGACCATGTCAGTGGTTCCTCTGTTTGCGCGAAAGCCGCACTGTGATTCTGGGAGAATATTCTCGGCGACACTAGGTATTATTCTATTTAGGAGAATCCTAGCGAAGATTTTGCCTGCAATGGAGAGCAGCGTGATTCCCCTGTAGTTTGAGCAGTCTGATTTCTCGCCTTTGTTTTTGTACAGGGTGATGATGATGGCATCACGAAGGTCCTGAGGCAGTTTTCCTTGGTCCCAACAAAGCTTGAAAAACTCATGCAGTTTGACATGCAGAGTTTTGCCGCCAGCCTTCCAGACCTCTGGGGGGGATTCCATCCATACCTGCTTTTCTTGCTAGCTGGCTCTGTAAAACTTGGCTATCTAGTGATACATTGGCAGAGGAGGTGATTATAAGAATGACTGACAATGTAGGCCAGTAATATGTCTACATTAAACAATATCATCCATATGAACAAAGATGTTTTCTTCCATACAGTATTAACTTGTGCTATTGCCTCTTCAAAAAAACAGGTGAAGATCAATCAACTTTGATTTCCATTGTCAATAACTGCACCTGAAAGATAACATATTGAGTTTCTGGATATGGAGTTGCTATCTCTGCTGGATTACCCTATGATAACAGCAGCCTGGGAGCAGGGTAGAACTTCTCACTGCAATCTACTACTCTGATCCCTGTCTAATTTCAAATTGGAGGTGTGGGGGAGGTGGGGAAGAAAACACTGTAAACCCAAACCCATGAGGAGCCTGAGGAGCTTCTGTTGCAAAGATGATTAACTCACCAGGTTAGCAATATAGTACACCCAAATTGACATTCTCCCACTCAGTTAGGAGAGGTTTGCAATGACCCAATCTGGATTGATGGTGGGGGTGGGTCAGGGAGGGGAGTTGATCCCCACTGGGCCCCAAGAGCCTTTGATTTAAATGACACGATATGGAAAAGGGTCAGATAGGGAAGAATTTGTCATGTGTGTCCAAGAAGGATTTGAGAACCTAACTAGAGGAGAGACCAGACTGGATCTAGTACTGTGTAAATAAATGGGCCAGGTCAGTTGACAGACCTTTCAGTGGCAAACCTTTCTGAGATGGTGACCTTGAGCATAGCTATGGACAAGGATAAGAACAGACAAAATAGGAAAATGTTTAATTGGGGAAGGGCTAATTATGATTGGATAAGCCTGGTACTTGTTGAGGATGTTAAGGGACCATTTTCATGGGGTTTTGGATAGGTTTGTCCTATTGAGACAGGGAAAGATTGTAGGATAAAGGATCCATGGTTGACACAAGGTTTAGGAAGCAAAAGTCAGGAAAGGCTCATGAGAATTGTATAGTAGCCTGGAAATCCTGTCCCTAAGAATCCTCTCCCAATAGTTTGCACCACTGACAAAATTCATTGGCTCACTGATCTATATTTCCCAGGATTCCCCTCTTGCCTTTCTTAAACAAGGGGACCACATTTGCCATTCTCAAATCCTCTGGTAATCCTCCTGTGGCCAGGGAGGAAACAAAAATCATTGTCAATGCCCCAGCAATCTCTCACCTCGTTTCCCGTCATAACCTGGGGTATATCTCATCTGGTCCTAAGAAGGTACTGTAGATACTATAGAAGATTGTTACAACAGACTATAAGTAGAAAGCAGAGTGGGACAGACAGATGGCAGATGGAGTTCAAAATGGATAGGTATGAAGTGATCCATTTTGGAAGGTCAATGGTAGGATTCTTAACCGCATTTAGGAACAAAGATCTTGATGTTCATCCAGAGATCCCTTAAAGTTTCCATGAAGTTGATGGGGTGATTAAGAAGATGCATGGTGTGCTGGCCTTTGTTAGTCAGGGGATTGAGTTGAAGAAGCATGAGGTAACGTTGCATCTCTATAAAATTCTGGTTAGACCACACCTAGAGTATTCCATGCAGCTCTGATTGCCTCAGGAAGGATGTAGAAGCTTTAGAGATGGTGAAGGGAGATTTACCAGGATGTTGCATAGATTGGAGAAAGTCTTATGAAGCAAGGTTGACAGAGCGGGGGGATTTTCTATTTGGAGCCATGATGGATGAGAGGTGACAATAGAAGTATATAAGATTATGAGAGGATTGGATTGGGTGGATGGCCATCTTTTTCCTGGGTTGACCATAGCTAATGCCAGAGGACGTTTGTTTAGGATGAGGGAAATAAACTTTGGGAAGATGTCAGAAGATAGCAAATTCAGCAGAAAAAATCTTTGGGGGGGTTCTCTTTTTAACACTGTGATGGGTGCCTGAAATGCATTTCTGAGGCAAGAGGGGTTGGTACAGTAAGGATGTTCAAAGAATTTTAGATAGGCACATGGTTGTCAGAAAAATAAAGGATTCTGGGTGTGAGGTAGCGAAGGGTTAGATTGTTGTGGAGTAGATTTGTACAAGTTGCACAACATTGTGGGCCGAAGGGCCTGAACTATGCTGTAATGTTATGTTTAATAATACAAGCCACCCCAGTATTATAAGATGTAGTGAGGGTTTGGGACCCGAGAAATGTACATATTGAGATTTTTCTGAAACTGCTTCATCTGTGCATGCACCAAGGAATGAGAGCTGGGAAACAAATTCTGTATTTATTTACCTTTTTGATATAAATGATGCAAGAGCTGCTCTGGCATTGGCTACTGTGATCCCTTTTGCAAGAGTATTTTGATGGCACTTCATTGACTTTTAAGTATTTGGGATTTCCTGAGATTATAAAGGGTTCATGAATAAATGAAATCTTTTTTATGATCTAGTGTGAATTTCCAATTAGATTTATTCATAATCAGCATCTTCATGCTCTAATTTTTGCCTCACCTGTGGGTATCAAGTCAAGTCATCTTTATTTGTCATTCATACCCTGCTTGCACAGTAAAGACAAGATAGCGTGTCTCCAGACCAAGATGCATATTTACATAAATTTCAGTTAGAATAGATGTTCAACACATTTCAAATATTTAAGACATTAACATTCCATGATACCTAATCCCCACATGTTCTGGGAGTTCAGGAGTATGATGGCTTGGGGGGAAAAGTTCTTACCCAATCTACACATTTGGGCCCGAGTGCTGCAGTACCTCCTACCAGATGGCAGAAGGGAGAACAGTTTACTTGAGGGGTGAGTGAAGTCTTTCACAATGTTTATTGCCTTTTGTCTGCTTCGAGTGTTATAAATGTCCTTCATGATGGGAAGAGCACCTCCAATGATCTTTTCTGCTGACTTCACTATCCTCTGCAGGTCTTATGGTCCGAGGAGGATCAGCTTCCAAACCAGGCAGTGATGCAGTTGCACAGGATGCTCTTGATACATCCTACGTAGAATGTCATTTTCCCTACATCAATCTTGGAATTTTCACAGTTTAAAAATGGCCAAGGTCATCATCAATTTTGCTTTTCCAGTTTGATCTTTCCAATTTATAAACTTCTCAGTTGTGGTTACATAATTTGAATCTCAATTGTCCTCTGTAATCATTTTATGTGACAGACGCTTAGGGGGGGTCTCGTAGAGTTTCCACACACGATTAACATTTTTTTCTTATCAATCCTCTCCCACAAGGTAGGAACACCAATGCTTAATTTGCTTTTGGTTTGTGATGCTTTTTTTAATGATAATTTGAGCTGCTACTTCTTTGATCCCTTTACTCTTTAACACCCTGTAACACTGTAGCTCCAAATGTCACTGCTGTGCCATGGGCTATTTGCCTCAATTATATGATGAATCAATCTGTGATCTTACTGGCAGTTATGGCTCAGCTTCTGACATCATTGACTCTGGGTTCAATGCAACTCCAGACACTTGAGATCAAATGTCTAGACTGTCTCTCTAATGCAGTGCTGAGAAAAAGCTGTAGGAAATGCTTTCATTTTTATTTAAATCAAAATCCATTTTATTGCTACAATTGTCGTTAAATTCCATTTGTCGATATATTTTAGTCCATTTAGAATGTCTTGTCCATGTCTTTCTTTGAATGAGAACATATATTCACAAGGGACCGGGCCAAGTTTCAGTTGGGATGGAGCTGTTCATGTTGTCTGCAGTGATGGCTTGAAATTCATCTGCAGATGCTGGGATCAAGTGCAATACACAAACCTTGCAGGGCACGCCATATCCATAGGAAGTAAAGGGTAACCAATGGTTCAGGTTGGGCCCTTGGGTACAAGCAAAACAGGCAGACACCTGGAAAAAAAGGTGGGGGGGAGGTAGAAAGAGGAGGAGCATAGGCTAATATAAAAGAGTGGATACAGATGGGAAGGTGGAAGAGACTAAAGGAGGGTAGATCTCTGATAGGAAAGTGGAGAGCACCAAGTTCCTTGACGTTCACAATGTGCTTCAAAGCTGCCACTGTCGTTCCTATGCTGAAGAAGTCCTCATTGTCCTGCCTCAATGACTATTGCCCTGTTATGCTCACGTCTACTGTCATGAAGTGTTTTGAGGGTCTTTTCATGAGGCACATCAAGCACCTGCTGCCCCCCTCACTGGACCCCCTGGAGTTAGCATATAGATCCAACTGCTGTACAGATGATGCCATTGCCACCACCCTCCATCTAGCCTCCACCCACCTGGAAAATAAGCACAAGTGTTTGAATGCTGCTTATCGACTTCAGTTCAGCATTCAACACAATCATTCCACAGTACCTGATAAGGAAATTGGCCCTGCTTAGCCTAAACACCTCCCTCTGCAATTGGACTCTTGACTTCCTGACAGGGAGACCTCCGGCAGTCCAGATCAGAAGCAGACCATTACACTGAGCACAAGGGCCCCCCCAGGGCTGCGTGCTTAGTCCACTGCTGTTCACTCTGCTGACCCATGACTGTGCAGCTAAACACACCTTGTACCACATCATCAAGTTCACTGACGATGTGACCAAGATGGCCCTTATCAGCAAAAACGATAGGTTAGAGTTAGCATACAGAGATGAGGTGCAGTCGCTAATGGACTGGTGCAGAGCCAACAACTTGCATCTGAGTGTTAATAAAACAAAAGAGATGGTTGTCAACTTCAGGAGGGCCCAGGGGGTCACTCTCTGCTGACCATTAATGGTTCTACTGTTGATGTTGTCAAGAGTATCAAGTTTCTTGGCAGAGAACATCACCTGGTCCCTTAACACCAGCTCCATTGCCAAGAAACCCCAGCAGCGCCTCTACTTCCTGCGAAGGCTGAGGAAAGTTCATTTCCCACCTTCCATCCTCACTACATTCTACAGAGGATATATTGAGAGCATCCTGTGCAATTGCATCACCACCTGGTTTGGAAACTGTATCACCTCAGACAGTAAGACCCTGCAGAGGATTGTGGAGTAGCGGAGAAGATCATTAGGGTTTCTCTTCCTACCATGACGGACATCTAAAACACACTATGCATGTGGAAGGCAATAAGCATTGTGAAGGACTCCACACACCCCACATTAAACTTTTCTCCCTTCTGCCCACACGTCCAGATTGTGCAACAGATTTTTTTTTCCCCCAAGCCATCATGAACATGTGTATTAGTATATCATGGATTTTTAATGTATTATGACAATATTTAACTCCTATTTATGTAAATCTGCTCTATGGTCCTGGAGAAATGCCCTCTTTTCTTTACTGTGCATTGCATTGGTAGTTATGGTATGAACGACGAATAAAGATGACTTGATAATGACCTATCGTGGACACTCAACATCTCCTCACTTGTCTGGAAGGCACAACAGCGACTGCACTTCCTGAGAAGACTGAAGAGGGAAAAGTTACTGGCCATCATTATGTCAACCTTCTACAGGAGCTCTATCGAGTAGGTCCTAGCTGGCTGCATCACAGTGTGGTATGTCAGTTGCAGAGAAATGGATCGGAAGTCAATCCACTGGACCATGAGTAGCAGAGACGATCACTGGAGTCTCCCTGCCTTCCATCAACATCGTCTACCTGGATCATTGTCTGAAGAGGGTGCATAACATCATTGTGGACACCTTCCGCCCTGCACACAGCATCTGTCAACTGCTCATCGGGAAAGAGATACAGTAGTAACGGTGCCAGCACCACTAGACTGAGAACAGCTTCTTCCCACTGGCAGTAAGAATGCTGAACTGCTCATGCTAAACATACGAGACTCTCCTATACATGAAACAATACTTGTGTTAATGAAATACTTGTCCTGCATATATATTGTTAGTCTTCATGTGTGTTGTATACGTTTTGCACTGAGGACTGGAGAACGCTATTTGGTCCAGTTGTACTTGAACAATTAGATGATAATAAACTTGACTTGGAAAGTGTTGTATTCCTTTTATGACATCTTGCATTCCATTTGGGCACTCTTCAGCCAGATGGCTTTCATGTTGAATTATCCATTTTCTGTTAATCCTTTTCCTTTGAGTCCTTCCATATCCCTCAATCTCCTTACCTCCAGCTCCCTTTCCTCCCGTCATAATGTGCTGGTTTCAGGGGAGGTCTTCTGAAATATGGAGTCCAGGAAAATATTTTAGAGAAGTGAAATTATGCACCTGCAGCTTTGGTGTTTCTCCATTTGTAAAATGTTTTTTTTATATTCTGAAATGCAAGGAAATCTTTTGAGACTATTCTAGCTCTTGGATCCATCCTCCTCTCCCAGATATTCCCCTGTAACCTCGTCTCTCCCATGTGTTCATTAAACCCCCCCCCCCCCACCCACTTCAACCTTAACAACTTCCCACCTATTTTTTTTATTTATTTTAAAACATTTTTCACACTATGAACCATATTGACCAAAATACACATGAACATTTCCCTCTTGAATAAACACAGTGTCATTTTCTCTCCTTTTTCCTCCTTCCCTTCCCTCCTTCCCACCCCCCTCCCCACCCACTAAACGTTCAACATATACAATACATCAAACCCATTAAACAATGTCATGACGCAATGAAAATAAACAAGAAAATTGTGTCATCAACTTTTACACACTGGGTCAGTTCATTTCGTTGTCTTCTCATTCTGTCGTTTTAGGTGGTGCAGGTCCTCCGTACGATCTCTCTGTTGTGTTCCATGTACGGTTCCCAAATTTGTTCGAATACTGTGATGTTATTTCTTAAATTATGTTATTTTTTCCAATGGAATACATTTATTCATTTCTATGTACCATTGCTGTATTCTCAGACTATCTTCTGATTTCCAGGTTGACATTATACATTTTTTTTGCTATGGCTAAGGCTATCATAATAAATCTTTTTTGTACTTCATCCAAATTGAGGCCAAGTTCTTTACTTCTTATATTACTTAGAAGAAAGATCTCTGGATTTTTTGGTATGTTATTTTTAGTGATTTTATTTAATACCTGATTTAGATCTTCCCAAAACTTTTCCACTTTCTCAGATGCCCAAATTGCATGTACTATGGTTCCCGTTTCCTCCTTACAGTGAAAACATCTATCTGATACTGTTGGGTCCCATTTATTTAACTTTTGGGGCGTGGTGTATAGCCTGTGTAACCAATTATATTGTATCATGCGTAACCTCGTGTTTATTGTATTTCTCATAGTTCTGGAGCATAGCTTTTCCCATGTTTCATTCTTTATCTTTATGTTTAGATCTTGTTCCCACTTTTGTTTGGGTTTACAGCTTATTTCATCATTCTCTTTCTCTTGCAATTTGATGTACATGTTTGTTATAAATCTTTTAATTATCATTGTGTCTGTAATCACATATTCAAAACTGCTTCCTTCTGGTAACCTCAGCCTGCTTCCCAATTTGTCCTTCAAGTAGGTTTTCAGTTGGTGGTATGCAAACATTGTACCGTGAGTTATACCATATTTGCACTTCATTTGCTCAAAAGATAATAATTTATTTCCCAAAAAACAATTTTCTATTCTTTTGATCCCTTTTCTCTCCCATTCTCTAAAGAAAAGGTTATCTATTGTGAAAGGGATTAGTTGATTTTGCGTCAATATTAATTTTGGTAGTTGGTAATTTGTTTTTTTCCTTTCGACGTGAATCTTCTTCCAAATGTTGAGCAGATGGTGCAGTACTGGTGAATTCCTATGTTGCACCAGCTTTTCATCCCACTTATATAGTATATGTTCATGTACCTTCTCCCCTATTTTATCTAGCTCTAATCTGGTCCAATCTGGTTTTTCCCTTGTTTGATAAAAATCTGATAGGTATCTTAATTGTGCTCTTAATAATCTTAATGATTCTTAAAGATTGGTAGCTGTAAGCCTCCTTGTTTGTACCATTCTGTTAATTTATCTAGTGCTATCCTCGGTTTCCCTCCTTTCCATAAGAATTTCCTTATTATTTTCTTTGAAGAATTTCTCTGTTAGGTGAATTGGTAACGATTGAAATAGGTATTGTATCCTTGGGAAGATATTCATTTTAATGCAATTTACCCTTCCTATCAGTGTTAGTGGTAAATCTTTCCAATGTTCTAAGTCCTCTTCTAATTTCTTTATTAACGGCTGATAATTTAATTTGTATAGATGGCCTAGATTATTATCTAGTTGAATACTTCGGTATCGGATGATTGCTTGTGTTTGCCATTTAAATGGTGATTCTTTCTTAAACTTTGTGAAATCTGCATTATTCATTGGCATCGCTTCACTTTTATTTGCATTGATCTTGTACCTGATACTTCTTCATATTCCTTCAATTTCTTATGCAATTCTTTTTTTGATAATTCTGGTTCTGTTAAGTATACTATGATGTCATCTGCAAATAGACTGATTTTATATTCCTTCTCTTTTATTTTTATCCCTCTTATTTTATTTTTTCTTCTTATCAGTTCTGCCAAGGATTCTATAGCTAACACGAACAGTGAGGGAGATAGTAGACATCCCTGCCTAGTTGACCTACTTAATTTAAATTGGTATATATTTACTGTCACCTTCGCCAATGGTCCCTTATATAATGCTTTAATCCAATTAATATATTTCTCTGGTCGGTTGAACTTCTCTAGTACTTTGAATAAGTAATTCCATTCTACTCTGTCAAAGGCTTTCTCTGCGTCTAAGGCAACCACCACTGTTGGCGTCTTGTTTCCTTGTACTGCATGGATTAAGTTAATGAACTTGCAGATATTCTCCGTAGTTTGCCTTTTCTTAATAAATCCAGTTTGATCTAGTTTTACTAGTTTTGGTACACAGTTGGCCAATCTGTTTGCTAATAGTTTTGCTATTATCTTATAATCTGAGTTGAGTAGAGATATTGGTCTATACGATGCTGGTGTTAGTGGATCTTTCCCCGTCTTTGGTATTACTGTAATTATTGCTGTTTTGCATGAATCTGGCGTGTTTTGTGTTTCTTCAATCTGGTTCATTACTTCCAGGAGAGGAGAAATTAATAAATCTTTAAATGTTTTATAGAATTCTATTGGGAGTCCATCCTCTTCAGGCGTTTTATTGTTCGGTAGTTTTTTTAATATATCCTGTATTTCCTCTATTTGAAATGATTTTATTAATTTGTTTTGCTCCTCTTCTTGCAATTTCGGTAGTTCAATTTTAGCTAGAAACTCATCTGTTTTGTCTTCTTTCCCTTCCTTCTCAGTTCGATTATAATTGCTCGTAGAATTCCTTGAAGTTTTCATTGATCTCCGTTGGGTTTTATGTAATTTGTTTGTCCTTTTTCTTTGATGCCAATACCGTTTTAGTTTGTTCTGTTTTAAGCTGCCAAGCTAGTATTTTGTGTTTTTTTTTCTCCTAGTTCATAATACTTCTGCTTTGTCTTCATTATGTTCTTCTCTACCTTGTATGTTTGTAGTGTTTCGTATTTTTTTTGTCCGCCAATTCTCTTTTTGTTGTATCTTCCCTTGTTGCTAATTCTTTTTCTGTACTTGCTATTTCCCTTTCCAGCTGTTCTATTTCCTGATTGTAGTCCTTCTTCATCTTAGTTACATAACTTGTTATCTGCCCTCTGATGAAAGCTTTCATTGCATCCCATAGTATAAATTTATCTTTCACTGATTCTGTATTTATTTCAAAGTACATTTTAATTTGGCGCTCAATGAATTCTCTAAAATCCTGTCTTTTAAGTATCATGGAATTTAATCTCCATCTATACGTTCTTGGTGGGATGTCCTCCAGCTCTATTGCTAATAACAGGGGTGAATGATCCGATAATAATCTAGCTTTATATTCCATTTTTCTAACTCTCCCTTGGATGTGGACAACAGGAACAGGTCAATCCTTGAGTATGGTTTATGTCTACTCGAATAATATGAGTATTCCTTCTCCTTTGGGTGTTGTCTCCTCCATATATCCAAAAGTTACATTTCCCGCATTGATTTAGTCATAAATTTGGTTATTTTCTTTCTGCTAGTCTTTTTTTCCAGTTTTATCCATGTTTGAGTCCAAATTAAGGTTAAAGTCCCCTCCTATCAGTATATTCCCCTGCGTATCTGCAATCTTCAAAAAGATATCTTGTATAAATTTTTGATCCTCTTCATTAGGTGCATATACATTGAGCAAATTCCAAAATTCAGAATATATCTGACACTTTATCATTACATACCTTCCTGCTGGATCTATTATTTCCTCCTCTATTTTGATTGGAACATTTTTATTGATTAATATAGCTACTCCTCTGGCTTTTGAGTTATATGATGCTGCCGTTACGTGCCCTACCCATTCTCTCCTTAATTTCTTGTGTTCCACTTCAGTTAGATGTGTTTCCTGCACGAATACTATATCAATTTTTTATTTCTTCAGTAAATTTAACAGCCTCTTCCTTTTGATTTGGTTATGTATTCTATTAATATTTATAGTCATATAGTTCAACATGGCCATTTCATACTTTGTTTACCTCTCATTTCCGCTTCCTCATCACCACCTTTCCCCCATATCCATTTCTGTTTTTTTTTTGAACGCACTGTAAGACAACACTTCTAAAACATGATATATTTCCACTATTCCCACATCTAAAATTTTCTTAACTCCAAATGTTCCCCCCCCCCCTCTCTGAGTTGCCCCTTGACCTTTGCAGGGCAACCACAACTCCCCTCTCCATTTGGATTGCGAACCCGCTCATAAATGTCAACTGATTTCGCAGTGACTGTAACAGAAGAAAAAGTGAGTAGAATAGAGCTGGTCATAACAGAAATAGGGAAAAGATTAGACAAGGTGGAAGATTGAGAAACAACTGTAGAAATGGAAGAGAACGACTTAAAAAGAAAATTGGAAGAAATTGATAAAAAAGTTAAAGAAACACAGGAGTTGTTAGCTCAGAAGATGGATATAATGGAAAACTATATAGGAGAAACAATATAAAGATAGTGGGCCTTAAGGAAGATGAAGAAGGCAAAAATATGAAAGAATTTATAAAAGAATGGATCCCCAAGGTCCTGGGAATGCCAGAAATGCAGGAAGGAATGGAAATAGAAAGGGCAGACAGAACATTAGTCCCACATATTGTTGAAGCAGTTTGTGGTGAAGTAGTTCCTCCACAGCCCAATATGGAGGAAGCCATAGTAACCAGAGGAAATCCACATGAGAATGTGTAAACTCCACATGACCAGTGGGGGAGGTTGGAATCTAACTATTGCTGGAGCTGTGAGGCAGCAGTACTGACTATGGGTTGCTGCACACAGAACCTTAAATAAAGCGAGCCAAGTAGAAAGGGTGGCTCAAGGATGCTTATCATGGTAAATAGGATTAATGTAGAGTACAATAATTGTCATGGATATGCTGGGGCCACCAAAGGGTCTGTTTCTATGCTCTATGACTCTGTGTGGCTTGCATGGGTTTATACCTCTAGGAATAGACGAAGATCATATGCAAACTATGACACAATAATTTGGCCTCTGAGAAATATGACCAATTTTTTATGCTTCACCAGGGAAAGATAGCGGCTTGGGGTATTAATGAGGAGAGACCAGAATGTTTGGACTTGGTGGGGGGGGGGGGGGGTGGGGGAGACATGTTTTGCTTGAGCTCTCCACAAAGAGTGCTAAATTGATGGTTAATACTTGAAAATCGAGATTTTCTTCATCAAAAAAGGATAAAGCTAGCAGAAAGATGCCAAGGCAACCAAGAACAAAGACTGAAGAAGCTCCTCTTCAACCTGGAACATCGGGTGAAAGTCCGAAAGGGAACGGTGCAAAAATGGCAACAGGTAATGGCAGAACCAGGTGAAGCTGGGGAGTCGGGTCAAGAGCTGAGCATCATCCTGGAAAAAAGGAAGAATTTGAGTAACTGATTCATAAGTGTTGAAATGGTTACGAAAGATATGATGGGAAATAAGAGATTTGTTGAAGACCTGATGGAGAGAATGGGCCAAGGAGAGACTGAACTGATGAAAACACTTGAAAAGCTTGAGGCTTTGGAGAAAAAAAAGCCAAAGAATGGGAGTCAGATAAACAAAGACTGTTGGACAAAATTGACCACATGGAGAACTTTAGTTGACAGAATGATGTCTGAATTATTGGACGAAAGGAAGGAATCGAGGAAGACACTCAGTTTTTTAAAAAATTTTATTTATTTGTTCAAAAAACAAATAATATGACATATATAACAATTAACCATAAACATGAACGTTATTTTTTATATATATGTAAAAAAAGAGAAACCCCCCCCTTCAGCCAACTCCCTCAAGGAGAGCCATAAAGAAAGAAAAAATATTGAAGAAAAATTAAATAAACATATTAAGATCTAATCAATGTAAATTGAAATGTAAATATTCTGAATATAATGACCACTTATTAATTAAAAAATTATAATTATCACGCGAAACATACGTAATTTTTTTCCATTATTAAACAGTATTTAATCTCATTATGCCATCTATTAATATCAATCATATTTGTATCTTTCCAGGTACTAGCAATAAATTTTATCGCTACGGATAAAGCTAAATATACAAAAAGAAGCTGAAACTTATCTCATCCCAAGCCTTTCAAAGGTTGCAAACTACCCAATAAAAATACTGTTGGATCTAAAACTATTTTAATCTTATACAGATATTCTAAAAACGACTGAATTTTCTTCCAAAAAGATTGTAAATGTATACATGACCAAACGGCATGAAAAAAAGTTTCAACTGTATCACCACATCTAAAACACAAATCTGATTCAAGAAAACCATATTTTTTAAATTTTTCAGATGTTAAATATAACTGATGTAAAAAATTGTAGTTAAATCATTGCATAATGGGCATTTATCAATCTAGTTACACTATCATAAACAAATATCTAACCAATCATCTTCGGGAAAAAATAAAACCAGTATCCGCTTCCCATTACTTTTAGATCTATCCCAACCTTTTTTATCCATACCATCCTGTAATATTTGATACATAGATGAAATATAACCCTTCTCTGGTACCTTCATAAGAAAAGTCTCAAATTTAGTCATTTCAGGTAAAATCATATCTCTACCAAACATGCATCTTACCAAAGATTGAATTTGATAATATAGAAACAAAGAATTCTTATCAATACTAAAACCTTCCCTCATCTGATTAAAAGATAAAAATTTACCCTCTTTAAAACAATCTCCCAAATTTTTCACACCTTTAAATCTCCAATGCAATAAACTTCGATAATGTATTGAAAAAGGAATAAGTTGATTATTATACAACGGAGTCAAAGCCGATAATTTACCCCAAGAGCCTGTCATTTTACTTTTCTTTATCCATAACTTAATTAAATGTTTTAATATAGGCACATTATATTGTTGTAACAAATTTATATTCCATCTAAACAAAAATTGATATATTTCAATTTCAGAAATATTTCCCATCTCAATTTTGGCCCAACTAGGAGGTCGTATCAAATCCATCAATGAACTAATAAATTTAAGTTGGGCTGCTTCATAATAATTTTGAAAATGTGGTATACGTAATCCCCCTAACTCATATTTCCAAGTTAATTTATTCAAAGCCACTCTCGAAAATTTACCTCTCCATAAAAACTCCCTAACTATTTTATTCAAATCTCGAAAAAAAAATTAAGTAAATACGGAATAGATTGAAACAAATATTGTATACGCGGAAAGATATTCATCTTAATTGTATTTATGCTACCCATTAAATTAATAGGTAAATCTTTCCATTTGATCAAATCAGTTTTAATTTTTTTTCATTAATGGAACATAATTTAATTTATATAAAGATTGATAATTAACATTCAAAATTAAACCCAAATATTTAATTCGATCAGTCCATTTCTAATTAATAATATTCTTATAAACTGAATAATGTTCTTCACTTACCAGTAATATTTCACTTTTTTCCCAATTAACCTTATATCCAGAAAGACATCCATATTGTATTAAACACTCCTTCAAGTGCAAAAGTGACTGAGCTGGGTTTATTAAATACACCAATACATCATCAGCAAATAAATTAATTTTATATTCCTCGTCTAAAGCTTTCATACCTGTATATTTTGTCTTATCAATTGTGCTAAAGGTTCAATCACTAACGCAAACAAAGCCGGTGATAAAGGACAACCTTGACGAGTTGATCAAGATAGCTTAAAGGGTTCCAAAATCAAACCATTCGTCAACCATTCAGCTACCGGTTTACTATATAGAGCCCTAATCCAACCAATAAAAAAAGGACCAAAGTTGAATTAATCCAAAACTTTAAACAAAAAGTTCCATTCAACTCTATCAAATGCCTTTTCTGCATCTAGAGATATCACCATCGGATGATCTGAAGATTGTCGAAATCTATTCATCAAACTAATCAACCGCAAAATGTTACCTGAAGCATATCTATTCTTTATAAAACCTGTTTGATCCATATGAATCAACTTAGGTAAAAATTTAGCCAATCTATTCGCTAATATTTTATCTATTATTTTATAATATACATTTAACAACGAAATTGGTCTATATGAAGATACCTTCAAAGGATCTCTTTTTTTGGAATTACTGTAATTAAAGCACTAGAACAAGACTCAGGTAATTCATAATGTTCTCTAACTTTTTTAAAAAAAATTTTATTTTTCACACCATAAACCACATTAACCATGATACATACTTTTTCCTTTTCAAATATATACAGTGCCATTTTCTCCTCCTCCCATCCCACCCTCCCTACCTCCCCCCTCCCGTCCATTTAAAGTACAAAATCTAGGATACATTAAACCAGTCAAACAATGTTGTCATTCAATAAAAATAAACAAGAAATTCCACTGAGTCAATTCTTTTCATTTCCTTCTCCTTTCGTTAATTTAGGTAGTGAATGTCCCCGGTAGGTTTTCGCTATATACCATTGTTGTATTTTCAAATTATCTTCCGATTTCCAGGTTGACATAATACATTTTTTTGCTACGGCTAGAGCTATCTTAACAAATCTTTTTTGTGCATCCTCCAAATCAATTCCAAATTCTTTGTTTTTTATGTTACTTAGGAGGAAGATCTCTGGATTCTTTGGTATATTGTTTTCTGTAATTTTATTTAATATTTGGTTTAGATCTTCCCAAAATTTTTCTACTTTCTCACATGTCCAGATTGCATGAATTGTTGTTCCCATTTCTTTTTTACATCGAAAACATCTATCAGATACTGTTGGGTCCCATTTATTTAACTTTTGAGGTGTAATGTATAGCTTGTGTATCCAGCTGTATTGTATCATATGTAACCTCGTATTTATTGTATTTCTCATCGATCCAGAACATAACTTCTCCCATGTTTCCTTTTTTATCTTTATATTTAAATCTTGTTCCCATTTTTGTTGAGTTTTACCATTTGTTTCCTCATTCTCCTTTTCTTGCAGTTTAATATACATATTTGTTATAAATCTTTTGATTATCATTGTATCTGTAATCACATATTCAAAGTTACTTCCCTCTGGTAAACTCAGACTGCTTCCTAATTTGTCCTTCAAGTAGGATCTCAATTGGTAATATGCCAGCACTGTATCTTGAGTTATATTGTATTTATCTTTCATTTGTTCAAAGGATAATAATCTATTTCCTGAAAAACAATTTTCTATTCTTTTGATCCCTTTTTTCTCCCATTCTCTAAAGGAAAGGTTATCTATTGTAAAATGGAGTAACTTATTTTGCGTCAATATTAGTTTTGGTAATTGATAATTTGTTTTATTTCTTTCTACATGAACCTTCTTCCAAATATTGAGTAGATGATGTAATACTGGAGAACTTCTATGTTGTACCAATTTTTCATCCCATTTATATAATATGTGTTCAGGTATCCTTTCCCCTATTTTATCTAATTCTAATCTAGTCCAATCTGGCATTTCCCTTGTTTGATAAAAATCTGATAGGTATCTTAATTGTGCGGCTCTATAATAATTTTTAAAGTTTGGCACTTGTAAGCCTCCTTGTTTATACCATTCTGTTAATTTATCTAGTGCTATCCTCGGTTTCCCCCCCTTCGATAAAAATTTCCTTATTATTTTCTTTAACTCCTTGAAGAATTTCTCTGTCAGGTGTATTGGCAATGCCTGAAATAGGTATAATATCCTTGGAAAAATCTTCATTTTAATACAGTTTATCCTTCCTATTAGTGTTAGTGGTAAATCTTTCCAATGCTCTAAATCGTCCTGTATTTTTTTCATTAGTGGATAATAATTGAGTTTATATAGTTGGCCGAGATTTTTATTTATTTGTATACCTAGGTATGTTATTGCTTGCATTTGCCATCTGAATGGTGATTCCTTCTTAAATTTTGAGAAATCCGCATTATTCATATGCATTGCTTCACTTTTATTTACGTTAATCTTGTAACCCGACACTTCTCCATATTCCTTCAATTTCTTATATAATTCTTTTATTGATATTTCTGGTTCTGTTAAGTATACTATAACATCATCCGCAAATAAACTGATTTTATATTCCTTGTCTTTTATTTTTATCCCTTTTATATTATTTTCTGTTCTTATCAATTCTGCTAGTGGTTCTATAGCTAACGCGAACAATAAAGGTGATAGTGGGCATCCCTGCCGTGTTGATCTGCTTAAGTTAAATTGCTTTGATACATATCCATTTACTGTCACTTTCGCCAATGGTCCCTTATATAATATACTTCTCTGGTAAACTGAATTTTTGCAATACCTTGAATAAATAATTCCATTCTACTCTGTCAAAGACCTTCTCTGCGTCTAAAGCAACTGCTACTGTTGGCGCTTTACTCCCTTCTACTGCATGAATTAAGTTAATAAATTTACAAATATTGTCTGTTGTGCGCCTTTTTTTAATAAATCCAGTTTGGTCTAGATTTACCATTTTCGGTACATACTCTGCTAATCTGTTTGCTAATAGTTTAGCTATTATCTTATTATCTGTGTTAAGTAAAGATATTGGTCTATATGACGCTGGTGCGAGTGGATCTTTCCCTTGCTTTAGTATTACTGTAATTATTGCTGTTTTACATGAATCTGGTAAGCTTTGTGTTTCATCAATCTGGTTGATTACTTCCAGGAGGGGAGGAATTAATAAATCTTTAAATGTTTTATAGAATTCTATTGGGAATCCATCCTCTCCTGGTGTTTTATTATTTGGTAATTTTTGTATTATCTCTTGTATTTCTACTATGGTTCTGTTAATTTATTTTGTTCCTCTATTTGTCGTTTTGGTAGTTCAATTTTAGTTAGAAATTCATCTATTTTCCCTTCTTTCCCTTCGTTTTCAGTTCGGTATAATTGTTCATAGAATTCTCTAAAGTTTTCATTAATTTCTTTTGGATTATATGTAATTTGTTTGTCTTTTTTCCTTGATGCCAATACCATTTTCTTAGCTTGTTCTGTCTTAAGCTGCCATGCTAGAATTTTGTGCGTTTTTTCCCCTAGTTCATAATATTTCTGTTTTGTCTTCATTATATTCTTCTCCACCTTATATGTTTGTAGTGTTTCATATTTTATTTTTTTATCTGCCAATTCTCTTCTTTTAGTTGTATCTTCCTTCATTGCTAATTCTTTTTCTATATTTACTATTTCCCTTTCCAACTGCTCTGTTTCCTGATTATAGTCCTTCTTCATCTTGGTTACATAACTTATTATTTGCCCTCTAATGAACGCTTTCATTGCATCCCATAGTATAAACTTATCTTTCACTGATTCCGTGTTTATTTCAAAATACATTTTAATTTGTCTTTCAATTAATTCTCCAAAATCCTGCCTTTTGAGTAACATGGAGTTTAATCTCCATCTATACATTCTTGGAGGGATGTCCTCTAACTTTATTGTCAATATTAAGGGTGAATGGTCCGATAATATTCTAGCTTTATATTCTGTTTTTCTTACTCTATCTTGCATACGAGCTGATAACAAAAATAGGTCTATTCTTGAGTATGTTTTATGTCTAGCCGAGTAATATGAATATTCCTTTTCCTTTGGGTGTTGTTTCCTCCATATATCCAAAAGTTGCATTTCTTCCATCGATTTAATTATAAATTTGGTTACTTTGTTCTTTCTGTTAATTTTTTTCCCAGTTTTGTCCATATTTGAATCCAAATTCAGGTTGAAATCCCCTCCTATTAATATGTTCCCTTGGGTATCTGCTATCTTCAAAAAAATATCTTGCATAAACTTTTGATCTTCTTCGTTAGGTGAATATACATTGAGTAGATTCCAAAACTCTGAATATATCTGACATTTTATCATTACATATCTCCCTGCTGGATCTATTATTTCCTCTTCTATTTTAATTGGCACATTTTTACTAATTAATATAGCTACTCCCCTTGCTTTTGAATTATACGACACTGCTGTTACGTGTCCTACCCAATCTCTCTTTAATTTCTTATGCTCCAATTCAGTTAAATGTGTTTCTTGCACAAATGCTATATCAATTTTTTCTTTTTTCAGTAAATTTAGCAGTTTCTTCCTTTTGATTTGGTTATGTATTCCGTTAATATTTAAAGTCATATAGTTCAGCGTAGCCATTTTATACTTTGTTTATCTTTCCTTTCCGTTTCTCCATCATTACCTTTCCTTCTTATCCATTTCTGCTTTCTTGTTTTGAACACTTTATAAGACAACATTTCTAAAACATCAAGCATTTTCCCTATTCTCCTATTTAAAACTTCTTTAACCCCAATCTCCCCTCCCCCTCCTGAGTTGTCCTTTATCCCTTGTCGGACAACCACATCTCCCCTCTCCATTTGGATTTGCGAATTCACTCGCAAACGTCAGCTGATTTTGCAGTCACCGTAACTCCTCCCCACCCAGCCCCCCCCAGAAAAGATTTCAATTTTCATATGTAACAAAGGTCACTCTTTTAATTCCCTCCTTATTCCCTCTATTCCACTTCCCTCCCTTAATAATTCTTGTCTATACTCTATATATTTTCCTTTAAATACGGATACATTCATGTATGCACACTATATATATATATATATATACACACATATACCCCTTTACACACATACATATAGATCGTGGTAATTTTTACTCTTATTACATGTCTTCATCTCTCTGCTTGTTTTGTAGTTCTGCAAATTTCCTTGCTTCCTCTGGATCTGAGAATAGTCTGTTTTGTTGCCCTGGAATAATTATTTTAAGTACCGCTGGGTACCTTAACATAAATTTATATCCTTTTTTCCATAAGATTGTTTTTGCTGTATTGAACTCCTTCCTCTTCTTCAGGAGTTCAAAACTTATGTCTGGATAGAAAAAAAATTTTTGAACTTTATATTCCAGTGGCTTTTTGTCCTCTCTTACTTTCTTCATTGCTTTCTCCAATATATTTTCTCTTGTTGTATATCTTAAGAATTTTACTAAAATGGATCTTGGGTTTTGCTGCGGTTGTGGTTTCGGGGCTAAAGTTCTATGTGCCCTCTCTATTTCCATTTCTTCCTGTAATTCTGGTCTTCCCAGGACCCTGGGGATCCAATCTTTTATAAATTCTCTCATATTCTTGCCTTCTTCATCTTCCTTAAGGCCCACTATCTTTATATTATTTCTTCTATTATAGTTTTCTATCATATCTATCTTCTGAGCTAACAGCTCCTGTGCTTCTTTAGCTTTTTTATTAGATTCTTCTAATTTCTCTTTTAAGTCTTTTACTTCCATATCTACAAATGTTTCTTGTTTTTCCATATTTTCCACTCTTTTTGCCAATTCTGATAAGGCCACTTCCATTTTATTCATTCTTTCTTGTGCATTCTTAATTCTTCTTTTTATCTCATCAAATTCTTGTAATTGCCATTCTTTCACTGATTCCATATATTCTTTAAAAAAAGCTACATCCATTGTCTTGCTTTTCTCTTCTTCTTCCACTTCTTTCTGTTCTTCTTCTTCCTCTGGGTTGACCATCTGTTGTTTCCTTGTTTTCTTTTTACCCTCTTCTTTCTTGTTGTCGTTATTGTCTGTGTTCTGCAGCTGTTCCCCCCTCCCGTCAGTGTGTTATTTTTCATGCGCGGTTGCGCACTTTTTCTCGGCTCTGCGAGCCATTTTTGTAGTCCCGAGCCCGGGACTTCCACTGACCTGTGGGAGCGGGCCTCTCTCTCCGCGGCGGGCCTCTTCGGACAGGTAAGGCCTTCACCTTCTTCTTCCGACGTCTTTCCTTCTTCTTTTCTTCCTGCTGTTTTTGGTTTTTCTTTCTTCGCTGCCATTTTCTTCACACTTTTACTTTCACTTTGTTTTGGTTTTTAAGTTTGTGCCTTTGCTTTTACTCTATTTTTTTAACTTTTCTGGAGAGGGCTGGAGTTCCCCTACCGGCCACTACTCCATCACGTGACTTCCCCAATATTCTCTAACTTGACGTAATACATTCCCAAACACTGTAGATAAATCATCATAAAAAATTTTATAAAATTCAACTGAAAATCAATTTATCGTTCGGCATTTCCAGCATAGCCATTTTAATTTCCGAATCAGTAAATGGTTCTTCCATCTCCTATATATCTGCATCCTCTAATATCAGTAAATTCACCTGTGATTTTAAAAAAAGATCAATTGATCCAGTTTCTTGTTTTCCTTCAGATGTATATAAATTTTTATAAAATGAGTAAAATTCATCATTAATCTCACGAGGTTTATAAGTAATAAGGGAATTCCGTCTAACAGCTTTAATAGTCCTCGAAATCTGTTCTTTCTTTAATTGCCACGCCAGTACCTTATGTGCTTTCTCTCCCCATTCATAATACCTTTGCTCAGTCCTATTAATCACACATTCAAATTAATAAGATTGCAAAGTATTATATTCCAATTTCAACCTAGATAATTCTATTTTCTGATCTTCTGTAGCATCTTTCTGGAATTCCTTTTCTAACTCATCAATCTGTTTCTCTAATTCAAAACTCTGATTTAATCGATACTTCTTTATTTTAGAAGTATAACTAATTATTTGTCCTCTCAAATAGGCTTTCAATAGCATCCCATAATACAAACTTACTTTGAACAGAATTAGAATTTTCTTTCAAAAAATTTTTTTTTCCAAAAAATCAATAAATTCCATATTTTATAACAACATTGCATTAAACCTCCAACGATAGGCCATTTGGATTTTCTCATAAGTTGCATATGTAAAATATAACGAAGAATGATCTGAAATCACCCTACTTTCATATTTCGCTTGTTGTATTTTCCCTTGTAAATGTGCCGATACTAAAAAGAAGTCAATCCTTGAAAACGATTCATGTCCAGATGAATAAAAGGAGAAATCTTTCTCTGTCGAATTAAGACATCTCCAAATATCTACTAAATTAAGATCTTTCGTCAACGCTTGAACCTGAACTGCCATTTTGGATTTCTTAACTTTCTTCAGAGATTTATTTAATATACGTTCCAAAACACAATTAAAATCACCACCAACTAAAATATTATCATTAGCCTGGCCCAAGCATAAAAATGCATCTGAAATAAATATTTCATCATCTGGATTTGGGGCATAAATATTAAGTAAAGTCCAAAATTCACTAAAAATCTTACAATTCAATTTAAGAATACATCCTGCCTTTTCCTCCATTGATTGTAATTCAAAAGACAAAATTTTTTGGATCAAAATTGCTACACCTTTGGCCCTAGAATTAAATGAGGAAGAATATACATGCCCAACCCAGTCCCTCTTTAATTTCATACTTTCCTTCACATTCAAATGTGTTTCTTGTAAAAAAGCAACATCAATTTTCATTTTCTTAATATATGCCAAGACTCGCTTATGCTTAATCAGACTGTTTAATCCTCGAACATTAAAAGTAGCAAACCTCAACTTTGACATATCTACTATTGTTACTAAATGCCAATGATATTTTTATATGAAAACTCAAATCAACGTATATAGGCCCTCCAATAGGAAAAAAAATCACAAATTAAAAATGAACTAAAATGAAAATTAAAAAAAAAGAAAAAAAAGAAAATCCCACCCCCCCAAAAAAACAACCAAAAGGTAGTAATCCCCTAAGCAAAAATTGGGTGTGGGTCACACACCAGTGTGTAAAGACTAGTAAAGAACTTAAAGCAAATCTCTCCCTCCCCAGCCAAACAATGAATAACATCAAAATATCATAATAACAAAAAAAAGAGTAAGAAAAAAAAATTTCTTCTTTTTAACCAAGAGATTCCAATCTCGAAGATCCAATTTCAGAAGAAGTTGGACTCTTTCCATTCCCGTTTTTCCCATTTCTTCCGTTTCCAGAACAACCAGATTTTTCTTTAGGAGATAATGGTGGACTACGTCTTTGTCCTCTTATATCTGGCAATGAATCAGCAAAAATCATTGCTTCACGATAATTTTCAAAAAACCGAAATTGATAGTCTCCAACACTGCAGGGTAGCGAAAAGTAGACTTCTAACCTTTACGCCACTAACTGGATTAAATCGACATTGAATGACCTCTTGACTCAAATCAGGGTAAAAGAAAACTCTGCTATTCTGAATCAATAACGGAATTGGTCGTTGTCTCGCATTCTGCACTGCAAGTCGAAGTATTGTTTCTCTGTCCAAATTATTCAAACATCGAATTATTACCGGTCTCGCTGGTTGACCAGCTGAGGGTGTTCTTCTTAGAGCTCTATGGGCTCTTTCCAGTACCAATCCCCCAGAAAAAAATTCTTGCCCTAATACTTGAGGGATCCAGTCTTTAAAGAAACGAAGAGGATCTTGTCCTTCTATACCTTCTGGCAAACCAACAATTTTCACCTTATTGCTTCTGCTTTGATTCTCCAAGTAGTCTAATTTCCTCTCTAGCTCCTTCTCGCGTTCTCCCAATTCTATGACTGATTTTTCAACCTTCAGCACTTTTTCTGTGTTAGGAGCCACTTGTTGTTTACAGCCCAAAAAAGCAGTCTGAAATTTTTTAAATTCTTCATAAGATGCACCTACATGTATCTTAACCATATTTAATTCTGAACTTATACCAGCATTCATTTGAGCCATTTCATTCATTTGAGATGTCAAAGGCTTAATAACAACTTGAACAACATCATTTAATTGCATACACTGTAGGTCAGAAAAGCTCAGCCCTGCTCTCTCTGATGTAGTGACAGAACAAGGTAACTGCAGCTCCTGCTGCAACTCAATAGAAGGCATTTTAAAAGTTTTACTGCGGATCTGGACTCCCAGTGACGGCACTCCGACTTCCTCAGGGAGTCGCCGCTGGTCTCCCCCCGCATCTCGTTGTTTTTTTATGAAATCACGAAGAAAAGCAATTTCTTCACATTGAAGTGCTTCCTGATGCATTTCCAACAATGGAGTCTTCTTCCTGTGTGCTCCCTCTGTTGAAATCGAAAGGCTTTCCAAATCAGGGTCCACTTCTTGGGAACACTCACCTTCTTCCAGAGAATGAGTAATTCCAGTGCCATCCTTCACTTGGTGAGTAATATACATCTTTTTTTTCAACTTCCACGGGCAATCTTTGAGGTTTAGACACTGAAGAGATTAAGCCTGAGGCTGTATCAAGTCGTCTAGGCCCCAAATATTCAGCACTTCGAAAATGTAATTTCTTCTGCACTTGAGGTTTAATCTTTTTACCATTAGTGGCCATAATAATTCCTTGATACTTTAAACTAAAATTTAAAAAGTTTAAACTTGAAAACAAAGAGTTAAAAGCCAGGTACTTACAAGTCTGGCCAGAGAGGTCGAGATTACACGCCTAGACTCTACGCCATTTTGCCATGCCCCCCTCAGGAAGACACTCAGTGAACTTTTTTCAAAAATGGATCCCACGAGTGTTGGGAGAGGACAAATTTGGAGAAAAACTGCATATCATGAGAACTCATCGAACACGGCCCCAGAAGAGCCGGTAACCAGAGACCAAGACCAGTTCTGGTGAGACTTTTCAGCTACCAAGAACGGGAGATAATTCTGGGGGCAGCATATGATTAATGATTACAAACAAAATAATGGCCTGCTCAAGGTTGATCGTGAAAAAATACTATATTTTCCAAGACTTTAGCCTGACCTTGATTAAACAAAAAAGAATTTGAAGATGTGAAAAGACAACTACATGCTTAAAAACTTGGAATATGCAACGATATACTCCTTGTCTTTGAGGATTGAAGTAGCAGATGGAAACCAGTGATTTTTCAAGACCAAGAACGAGATGGAAGATTTTCTGCAAAGTTTGTATAAAAAAAAAATGGAGGTTGCTGAGGGAGGAAATTGTGAAAATATTTATAACTGAACTCAGTAAAAGTTGTATTTTTTTATTTTTTATAAACTGTCTTGTATTTATTATTTAAAAGTAAAAGGTATAGAAATGTTCACAGAGAGCTCAGTAAAAGGGGGAAAAAACTCTGGGAAAATGGTAGCAGGGTTGAGACTCCGGTCTAAGGGGGAGAATGGCGCCTGGAAAAGAGTAGCATAAAAAGATGGCACTTAAGGGAGGGGTTTTTTCGTCGAAAGACTCTGCGGGCTTTTATCCCGGGCTTTCATCCCGGGCTTTCAGGGCTCTACATATACGTCACCATTGAGGCAGGGACATTGTGTTTTTCTTAAAGGGGAAGGATCACTTTACTATTTAAAGAGTCAGATATTATTGTTAAAAATATTGTTTTAAAGAAGAATATGGATGGAACATTGAAATGTATTAGTTTTAATTTTAATAGGACGGTGAAGAGAAAACTGGTCTTGGCATACCTTAAAAAAAAAGTATAGTCTTTTTACAAGAAATGCCTTTTACCAAATTGGAACATGCAACATTAAAAAGAGGATGGGTGGGGCAAGTAATGTCTGCCTCATTTGGATCAAAAGCAAGAAATATAGCAATTTTAATTAATATACTATTAATGGATCAAGCTGGAAGATTTGTAATGGCACATTACATTATGCAGAATCATAAATGTTTATGAATATTTACACCCTAGTTTATGACGACAAAGTCTTTATGAAGGATATATTTTTAAAAACTGCAGGGGGAAAGACAAAATATATTTAATTGGAGGAGATTTCAATTTTTGTTTGGATCCAATATTAGACAAATCAGCAAGAACAATAACAAGGATGAAAGCTGCAAAAACGACATCATTTATGAAAAATTTAATTGATGTATGGAGGCAACTCAACCCCTTAGAAAGAGACTGTTGATTCTATTCAGGGGTGCATGATTCACATAAAAGGATAGACCTATTTTTTAAATCTGCTCAATTACAAAGTAGAGTGGTAACAACAGAGTATTTGGCAAGACTTTTTTTATCAGACCACTTGCCATTAACATTAACTATTATGATAATGGAAAAGCAAGAAAATATGCATAGATACTGGAGAGGAAGGATTTTTGTGAATTTATTGAGAGATAGAAATATTTTGTGAAAACAGTCTTCTTTCTACTGACAATAGTTTTCTGATGTAGGATACACTTGAAGCTTACTTGAGGGAACAAATAATTCCTTATACTAAAAATCTTGAGAGATTATGTGAGAGTTAGAAGATTTAGAGAAGGAAATAACAAAACTGGAAAAGGAATATCAGATATCAGGAACACAATGAAAATATAGAATTTTAGAGAATTAAAAAATTACAATATAAATTACGAATATGTACAATGGAAAAAAAAAATATTAAAAACTAAACAAATATTGTCAACTGGGAGAACGGGCACATAAAGTGTAATCTTGGCAGGTTAAAGCAGAGGAGTCATCCGGAATGATAAATGAAATAGAAACAGAAACTGATACTATAACATAATCAAAATAAAGAAATAATACATTTTGACAAATTCTATATAAATCAGATTTAGTAGGAGATGAAAATGAAATAAAGAATTTTTAACAAATGTTGAACCTCCAAAATTAGAAGAGAGAAAAGGATGACTTAGATGAACCTTTTGCAAAGGAAGAAATAGAGAAAGCCTTAGGTACTTTATGAGCTAATAAGTCTCTGGAGGAAGATGGTTCCCTCCTGAGTTCCATAGACAATTTAAAGATTTGTTAATACCTCTGTTGATGGATATGTTAGACCGGATAGTGGAGACCCAAACCCTCCCAAAATCTTTTTCAACTGCTATAATTACAGTGCTACCGAAGAAAGGTAGAGACCCATTAAAAACCTCATCATACAGACCAATATCACTTCTGAATGCAGACTATAAAATTATAGCAAAGCCACTAACCAACAGATTGGGTATTTACATCCAGATCAGGTAAGATTTGTTAAAGGAAGACATTCTTCAAAGAGTCCATGTAGATTATTCAATATAATACATATAGCAAAATCAAGGTTGAATCCCAACATTATTATGTCTTTAAATGCAAAAAAGGCATTTGACTGACTAGAATGGTTTTTATTTTATAAAACGTTGGAAAAATTTGGTTTAGGCAGAAAATTCATAAATTGGATAAAAAACTTTATTATAAGCCACAAGCTAAAATTATAACTAATAACCAAATGTCATCTATTTATCTCTTGAGTAGATTGAATAGACAGGGGTGTCCCCTACCACCAGCATTATTTACTCAAGCTATTGAACTTCTGTCGGAGACTATAGAAGAGATCTAGATATTAAGGGCTTCAAAGTTGGACAGGAAGAACAAAAAGCAGTTTATTCGCTGATGATGTGCTGTTATATATGTCTGACCCAGCTGAATTACTGGTAAGATTAGCATATAAAATAAGTATGGACAAAAGTGAGATCATGCCATGGCAAAATTTTGATTGAAAGATACCAAAAAAGTAGTTTATTTAAATGGAAGAAGGATGGAATTAAATACTTAGGAATAATGTCATAATTTACAGAATTTATGTAAGCTTAGTTATGCCTCCCTATTAGAAAAAATAGAAAAATATTTACAGAAATGGAAAGATCTGTCGATTACATTAATAAGAAGGGTAAATTGTAAAAAAAATGAAGGTAATGCCAAGACTTCAGTATCTCTTTCAATTGTTGCTTATTGTACTAATGAAAAATTTCTTTAAATGATTACATAATTGAATAAAATAATTCCTATGGAATAACAACATACCAAGAATTTCACTGGAAAAGTTAACATGGGAAGAATTAGACTTTTGGATTTTTGTTATTTTTCAGCACAAACAAGATTTCTATTGTCTTTCTTTGAAGAAAACGGTCCCCCTTTGAGGATTGGAATGGAACTGAATTCAATAAAAGAGGAGACAATGAAGGATTTTATAAGTGGAATTTCAAGTCCATAACCAAAAAAGGATAATCCTATATCAATACACATGGTTAGAATATGGCAAGAAATAAATGAATGTATCAGGATAAAAGCAGGTACACTGAGGCCACCATTATGTAAAAATATACTACTGCCTATGGGTAACAAAATATTGAATTAATGGTATGATAAAGGACTAAGATATATTGATGATTGTTATATGGAAGGAACTCGTGTCTCACGAACAACTGAGAAATAAGTATGGAGTAGCTAATGGGGCATTTTTCTGCTTTCTCCATTTAACATCATTCTTAAGACAAAGAAGGGGACCAAGCTTGTGAAGTTAATGAGATGGAACGAATGATTTAGTGGGGAATACACCTAAATTTATATGTAGGATGTACTTTGCTCTCCAAAATGAAAGTGCAAAGCCAGGTTTACAGAGGTCAAGAGAGAGATGGGATTCGGATTTAGGAGTCACAATAATGGAAAGATGTTGGTCTGATGGGTGTTTAGATAGCATGACGTCAATTATAAATGCAAGATACGGATTAGTGCAATATAATTTCCTACACCAATCTCACACCACAGCAGTTGCGTAAATCAAAATCAGAAATATCGGAGATGTGGAATAGATATGGGAACGTTTGTACATGCTACATGGTGGTGTGTGAAGGTGAGACCTTTCTGGCAGTATATTACTGAAATACTAACAAGGATAACGAGTGTCCTTCAGACAATCCGGAGCTTTATCTTTTGGACAATTTGTTAAAATAGCTTTAGCTGTGGCAAAAAAATGTCTTGTGAATACTTGGAAGTCCGGTTTCCCCACTACAGATAGCATGATGGAATGCAGAGATGAAAAATTGTATACATATGGAAAAAAATCACATTAATTTAAAAAAATAAATATATTTATAACAATATGGTGACCATATCTTGACTATATTGGGACCCAAATATAAAAAGGTATTATAAAAATGTGACCTCCCTTATGAAGATTTTTAAAAAAACCCAGTTGTAAGCCATGACACTGGATTTATATTGGGAAGAGGGAGGGAGGGATGAGGTTGTTGTGCTTCGTTTTGTAAGAAAAAACAAAGTTATATACATATCGAAACTTTCCATTTTCATATAATATATATGTAGTATTCATGCTACGTGAGCGTGGAGAAGAACAACACGCACACCAAAGCCTTGGAAAACGAGACTGGTTTATTGCTCTGGCCGTCATGCTTATATGGGCCGCAGACACTGGCGTCAGGGCCCTGTGTCATCGGAGCGCTGTCCTGGGATTGACCAGAGTTTCCCATCTTTCTGCTGTGTGGAGGTCACCTGGGACGATGGCCGGTGTCATCCCCAGGTCCATGCGGTTGCTGCGTTAATTGGCCATTTTGCTGGCCAGTCCGCTTCTCCGTACATGCAGGTATGTAAATTTATAGAAAAAAAAAACAAAAATAAAATATTAAAATAAAAAGAATGTTCAGACTCTTAGAAAAGGTTAAGATTTAGGGCGGCAGGTTGGCGTAACAGCGCAACACCTTTACAGCGCCAGCGATTGGGACCGGGATTTGAATCCCATGCTGTCTAAGAAGTTTGTATACTCTCCCTGCATTTGTGTGAGTTTTCCCTAGGAGCTCTGGTTTCCTCCTTCTGTTTGAAACATGCAGGGGTGGGGGGGGGGGGGGAATGGTGTAGGATAATTGTGTATAAATTAGGCAGCATGGACTTGGAGAAGCCAAGAGGGCAAATTTTCAAGATGTCAAGAAGCTTTTGATGGAGTATACATAGGAAAAATTCTGGAAAATGTATCAATATACATATTTAAAATTATTGGCAAAGTCCTGGGAGGTGGATGGTTTCACTTGCATTTCTTGAAACGCTCTGCCTGAGAGGTGATGGAAATTGATTCCATGAATAACTCTAAACTGGAATTGAAAGGTTACTTGAGGATAAAGGATTTAGAAGATCACAGGAAAAAATGGAATGCAAGGCTAAGCATGTGGCCTTTCAAAAGGCCCTTTCAAATTGTGATGTAAAATGGGGTTAACTGGGAAATTTGAGAGGGGTCAACCTGGTCAGAACCAAACTGGGTCCCAGACCTACCTCAGAGGTGGTCAGGGAACCCAGTAAAACTTACCCAAGCATCCTCCTCCAGTGATTTTAAAGGGAACACCAGTGCTTGTGTGTGTGCGTCATAGAGAAACCCCTGGATGACTCAATGTAGGACGCTGTCGTGGTGCTGTCTTGACATGCTGCTGTGATCGGAGGTGGGGGGTGGGAGGGGTGAGCCACGATGTGCAGCTGCCGTGACATACCACTCCGGTTCACAGTGACGGCGCAATGCAGGAGTGTAGGAGCAATGGTTGTCTTTCTTACCCATAATCTCCCACGCTGCTGGAACTACTCTGGCACTGGCAGATTGGCTCAAGCGGTGTGGGGGATTATAGATAAGGAAGATGACCATTGCTCCCGCATCGAGCTGTCGCCGTGAACCGGAATGGCATGTTGAGGCAGCACACCCCCAGCAATTGCAGGAATACCCCCTTCCCCATTTGCCGCAACCTTCCCCCATTTGCGGCAGCGTCAAGTCGTGAATTCCTTTCCCCACCTGCGACAGCAACACGTCGTGGCAGCACTGCCCACCCCCATTCCCCCCCCCCCCCCCCCATTCGTGGCAGCAGAAAGTTACTGAGGGGTGTGGGGAGCATTTAGAGAACTTTAAACAGAAAGGGATTCCCTCTGGGGCTGCCCGTGACTGTGTGAAGCGTCACTCACGATGTCATCACAGGGGCGGGATCCTCCTTAAATCGCCGGGTTGTCAATTTAACAGGTAGGTTAGCTGCTATTTGAAAGGCACATCCTGCCCACGTGACCCAATAATCTCACCCTGGTCCCAGGAGGGCTACTTGGGTGCCACAATTTGAAAGCACCTAAAGAAAGAAAACAGAAGCAAAGGCCTTAATTAAAGAGAAAGAATAATAGAGGATGCAAGTAAGCTAGTTTAAAAAAAAAATTGAAAAAACAGTGTACACATTTAGCAAAAATAAGCAGTTAAGGTCAATGATGGTCCTTGAGCACACAGTACTATGAATTAATAAGAAAGCATTAGAGACTCAGGACAAATGGCTGGTTTTGTTCTGAGAGGCATTCCAGGAATGGTAGAAAATCTGGGATGGTGAGTGGGTAAAAGAAATGGACGAACATTAAAACATTGCCATCACCATAAAAAAGGCATTTAAAAAAAATCTAACCTGACCAGTCCTTCGGGCCAGACAGCCTGATTCCTGGGGTCTTATAAAAAGTGGATGTATGTGAAGTGAACACAACATTTTTGATCGTGGAGTGATTCCAGCAGACTGGAAATCTGCAAAGGTAGCATCTCTGCAGAAAGAAACTTGGAAAATGCCAGAACCAATAATTAAGGAAGTACTATAAGGACACTTAGAAAATCATAGAACCATATTGACCCTGCTCACTTGTATTATGAAAGGGAAATCATATTTGACACATTTGTTAGGATTTTTTGAGGATATAACCAACAGGATGGATAAAGGGAGACCAACAGATAGAGCACAATTGAATTTCCAAGAGGCATTTAATAGGGAGCACAAAACCTTACTGCTCAAGACCAGAGCCTTGAAGTGATATATTAGTGGAAATAGAGGACTGGACGCCTAACATAAAGTGAAAAGTCCAGATAAATGGAACATTTTCAGTTTAGTGAGTTTACCCCCAGAGATCAGTATAGGGACCTCTGGATCGAAGATCAAGGGCATAGCAACCAAAGTAGCTGAATGTTTGGAAAGCAACTTCTAAGGAGGACATAGTCTGGCAAGAAATATAGATGGGTTCAGTGAGTGACAAAAATTTAGGAAAACAGGAGCTTCATATTGATGTGTTGAAATGTTAAGTTATCCACTTGGGAGAAATATAGAAGGGGAGAATATTATTTGTACGTGAATGACCACAGGGTGTTGACATCCTATCACAATAAATGGGATAGAATATGAAAGGAGAGAACTGTGTTGATGAGACTGCACTTCAGAAACTGTGCACAGTCTGGTCTCCTTGTTTGTATCCCAAGTAGTTTTGGCAACTGAGAGAAAGGGATCAACTCCTGAGGAGTGGTTTGACCTGTCTGCCATGCAATTTCAAGAAGGAGGTGATCTTTTTGAAATGTATAAATTCTAAGGGAGCAGCACGACAAAGTAGATGCACTTTCGATGATTTCCCCTCAACAGCTTAGAAATGGACATAGTTTCACAGCAAGTATCTGCCCATATAAGACTATAAGAGATGAGAGTGGAATTGGGCCATTCAGCCCATCAAGTCTGGCTGACCATTCAAATCATGGTGAATGTATTTTTCATCTCAATCCTATTTTTCTGCCATCTCCCCATAACCTTTGTCACCCTTGGTCAAACTCTACTTAAAATAATGTGGCCTCCACAGATTCACCATCCTTTCGTACATCAAATGCTCCTTGTGCATTAATCCTCTCATCCCTGGGATCATTCTCCTAAACTTCTGGACCCTCTCCAATGCCAGCACATCCTCCTTTAGATATGAGGTCTAGTCTACTGCTCACAATACTCCAAATGTGGTCTAATCAATGTCATGTAAAGTCTCAGCATTATATCCTTACTTCTGTTCCTCTCAAAATTAATACTAACATTGCATTTACCTTCTTTACCACTGATTCAACCTGCAAGTTAACCTGCACTAAGACTCCCATCCCTTTGGATTTCTGCTTTCTGAAATTTCTCCCTGTTTAGAAAATGGTCCGTGCCTTTATTCTTTCTACCAAAGTGTATGATCATCTGCCACAACCTTTCCCATTTTCTCAACCTATCCAAGTTCCCCTGCAGCCCCCTGTTTCCTCAACACTACCCTCCCTTCCAGCTAGTTTCATATAATCCACAAACTTGGCCACACAGCCATCAATTGCATCATCTGAATCATTTACACACACATTGTGAGAAGTAGTGGAGCCTACCGGCAGAAATGAGGAAGAATTTCCAAGGGTCATGAAACAGTGACCATCCTTAACTACGTTCTCTCGGGGATGAGGAGGTATCAGCGAACGGGCAGAAATGTGGAGTTGAGGCCAAGGTGTGATCAGGTAAGATCTTGCTGAAGGAATCAGCAGGCTTTGGGGACCTTCTCCTGTTCCACTTTCTTGTCATGAAGGACCTTATTCCATGTCAGAAATTTAGGATGAGTTTGAATGATCATGGAAACATGCACTGTAAATACTGTAATTACAACTCCATACACATGTGCATTTTATGGATGTTATTTGTCCCATTATAATCCATTAGAACATCTGTATAATCTAATACAAAACATAATTAATGTGAGTCAATGCAAATGTTCAATTCCACCTCAGGGCACAGCAATTTTACCAATTAAATCATTCATGCAAACAGCAATTATTACTTTATATAATCCAGAATCATGCCTGATGGTAGAGTGGAATTCCGCTGTGTAATCCTGCACAGCTCAAAGTTGCCTTTTTGTAAAGAGGTACAGTCACATGCTGAAGTACAAATCAATACAAAACTTGTAATCATAGAACTGAGTTATATGGAGCGAGTTTTACAATTACCTTTATAATCCAGTGGAAGAGCTGTAATTATCTCATCATAAAGCAGATCCAGAATTACTTATTATAATCCAATGTAAAGGTTGTAATTATCCATGTTATATTCCAGCACAAAATCTGTCATCAAACATTGTTGCATTAAAATTGTAATCCGGTGAATCAGTAATCACATTACTGTATAACTCAATTGAAATGCTGTAATTATCTTCATTTTAATCTATTATGTAATTGTATCTATGACTAACTCAATACTAAAGCTCATAATTACACAGAATAATTCAGAACAAAGTCTGTAATTACACCTCCATGATGTCTATATTTGTATCACGATGGTTCTGTGCTCCTCAGTATAATTTGATAAACTGATTGCAATCAGTTTGATTTGGACTCTGGACTTTGTTAATGAGTTAATTCCTAATGTAATCCATTCAATATGTACACATTGATCAAATCTAACAATTGAAAGCTGTTTCTGATATGGTGATTCTGATTCGGCTTTCCAGTTTAACACTGTTAAAATTTCAAGATGATAAACCATACAATTGAAGCTAAGGATTTAATATTTTTACAATAATCTAATAGGCAAATCTTGCAAGTTCATTTATTATCTGATTGTACCAGAGCAACCTGACAAAACTGTGTTCTTCACACCACAGTGCAAAACAGTACAAATGCACATACATACATAGGAAAAATACGGACAAATACAATGTACATGTATACATTTATTTAAATAAATATTTTTAATAAATAGTGGGTTCTTGGTGAGTTGCTAGAGCAGTTCATCAGTCATTCAGCGTTCTCTCTGCCCATGGGAAGAAGCTCTCAGCCTGATGGTTCTGGCTCTCATACTTCTGTGTCTCTTTCCCGAGGGGAGTATCTAGAAGATGCTGCACATGGGGGTGATAAAGGTCCTCGCAAATTTTATGAACAAGAATCCCGGTAAGTCATGTTGATTGAGGGGAGGCAGATCCCAGTGATCCTCTCTGCTGCTTTTATGGTCCTGTGGATTGACCTCTGATCAATTCTCTACAATGACTGTACACACTGTAATGTTGCCAGCCAGGATGTTCCTGATAGAGCTCCTGTAGAAAGTTGATAGAATGGTGGCCTGTAGCCTTGTCTGACACAGACTTCTAAGAAAGTGCAGTTGCTGTAGCACCTTCCTGACAAGTGAGGAGATAATGTGTGCCCAGGATAGGCCACTTGTTACGTGGACTCCGAGGAACCTGGTGCTCTCTACTCTCCCCATTACAGTTATTGATGTGCAGTGGAGATTGGTTGTTCTTAGTCTTCCTGAAATACATAATCATCTGCTTCATGTTGTCCTTGTTCAGACTCATTTGTTTTCCCCATTTCACAAGATTTTCTTCCTCTTTGCTGGTGTGACTCATTGTTATTGCTGATGAGGCCAAATACCGTCGTGTCACCTGCAAACTAGAAGACTGTTGGATCTGGTGTTGTAGTCATGTGTCAGTAGCATGAACAGTGGTAGGGTGAGCAAACAACCCTGAGGCGTGCCAGTGCTCAACGTTATGGCGCTCAATGTTCTGCCAACCCGAACAGACTTTGGTCTTTCCGTTAGGTTGCCCTAAATTTGCTTTAAGTAATTTCATCTGTAGTCTGGGTAAGTAGGGTTACAAAAATTGTTCTCTCAATCCTGTACAAGCAAAAGTCTCGTGCAATTGAAATCAGAGTACAGCAACATTTTATAGATGCTGCGTGACCTGCTGAGTTTCTCCAGCATGTTTGGGTAATGCACTCCAGCATGGAAGAATAGTGCAGGATGTGTTTATTGCTTTATGGTGTGATTTATATATTTTTTTAAACAGTGGTTTGAAAAATGAGTTTTCAGTCAGTATAGAGTAACAAATGGTGTTTCCCATGGAATCCTGCTATTTAAAGAACCACAATAAGTTTTTTTTGCCAGATTCTTCTATTGCATTCCACTACCGCACAACTTTTGTTATACACTGCTCACGTGTTTTAATGAAGGGTTTCAGCCCAAAACATAAGCCATTCTTTTTCTCCCACTGATGCTGCTCGACTCGCTGAGTTCCTGCAGCAGGTTTCTGTTGACTGTCTATGTATATCCTTGGTAATGAGATTAAACCTGTACACAATAATTTTGTCCAACCTGTAATCATGTCTTCTCAAAAAAAAGACGAGTGTGCCCCTTGCCCTTGAATTGAATTGTTTGTGGTCACTTGTACAGAGAGAAAGTTTTGTGTGCTGTTTCAACAAGGCAACCTATAGTGGAGCACAGCAGGTCATGCAAAAATAAAACAAAAGTGCAGGATGTAGTGTTACGCTAAGTCAAGAGTGAAGGGTATAATCACATTTTATGGGTGCATCTCAGCCGTCAGTGACTTGTGTACAAGATTTCAAGAGAAACAGTTCCCTAAGCAATGGAGAAACTCGACAGGTCAAACACTGAGTTTCTCCAGCATTGTGTTTTCACTTCAGCCACAGTGTCTGAAGACTTTTGTGTTTTACTTCATTACCCTAAATAATGTGGTGCCACAGGATTTGGTATTGGGGTTTCAACTATTCCATTTTACATCAATAACTGATGAAAAGACTCTGATGTATTCTCACCAAATTAAATGAAAATATAAAGGTCAGTGGAAAAACAAATTGTAAGGAGTTGAGTGACACCTCCTTTGATGCTTTAAAATGGTCTTGAGCATAGAGCTGATGGCAAATAGATGGACAAAAGCAAATTGTAAAATTAGAACAAACTTGATTTAAGAGTGCTCTTTACTACCTTTAGATGTAGTAAAGCAGACCAGTGGACTCACAGATAAAACTATTGCGCCTCTTTCCGAAGAGAAAAGGGTCATTTGCTGATCAGGCACTCTCACCGTAAAATTGGAAGTTGGGCAGGAAGAGGTGCGCTCGCCTCCTGGAGCAGGATGATAGTCCTACGTGGCAGGTGCCCTGATTGGAATGATCACACTGCACAATGAAGATTTTGTTTACTGAACACTTTTGAGTATATTTTGGGTTTTAGTCTGCTGATCATCTTAAAATTTTCCTGTCACATACCGATTTTAGACGTAACCTATTTTTGTGATTTCCTGTCATATTTTAAGTCTACTAATATATTACCCACAAAGCAAGCTGTTTTGGTCAGTCCAAGCAGGCCTGGGGAGTGCAGGTGCTATGCAAATATTGTCTTGGGCCTGGGCATGCTTTGTCAGGATAGATGCAGACAAGGTACAAAAGCAGCTCGCATACAGATGCTGTGTTTTACACTGATGTACATTGACAGGATGCAAAACCATGAATTGCAGCATGTTAAAATATCATTTTCTACATTTGCACTTCTTCCCTGCTGATCTTGGTGCAGTCAGTGATGAATATCTGGTGAAAGGTTTCACCAGGAAATCATGACCATGGAAAACCAATATCAGGGCCGCTGGAATCCATTAATGCTGGGTGACTATTGTTGGACACTGACATGAGAGGCATCAGATGCTGAGTACAAATAAAAATCAACAGCAAAACATTTTAGGTCAGTTAAGCAAACACAATGTGTCAGCATCATGATGTGATTAAACATGCTAAGTTCAATAAAAGTTAATGTTTCTCCAACTTCCTACATGATACAGCAAATCTGAAGTTATTGTGTTCATCTTGAGGTTGTCTATCATAATCACCATATTTTTTCAGGAAGAAAACCTTTTGGAAAGGATTATTATCCAATGTCATTGGGGCCACATATGAGGTCAGTGTAAAAGAATGCAGACATTAAGCAATTGGAAAAGAATGTGGCAGATGGAGTTTAGAGTGGGGAAGATGTGAGGTCATCCACTATTGTACAAAAGATAAGATTTTTTTTAAATGATGGGAGACAGTAAAATGCTTCTATGCAGACAAATGTAGTTGTCCTTGTACATGAAACTGAGAATTGGTATACAGATGTAAGTAATTAGAAAAGCAAGTGGAATATTCACCTTTACTGCAAGGTGGGGTGGGGGTTGAGTATAGGGTTGGAGGAAGTCTTTTACACATGCACCGAACATTGTGAGACTGACTGGAGTACTGCCAGCAGCTTTGGTCTTATTAAATAAGGATGTACTTACATTGATGGCAGATCAGAGAAAATAGTCTGAAGGGGTTGTTTTATGAAGAATGATTTGAGCCTATACTGATTAGAGTTTAGAAGAACTAGAGGTGACATTTGAATGTAGAACGGCAGGCAGATGAATGGGGCCTTTGGCCCTACAATGTCTGTGTTGATCATTATGTTAATCTATTCTAATCCCGTCTGCTTCCCTTCATTCCCTACCTGTTCATACATCTGTCTAAATGCCCCTTAAATGCTGCTATTGTACCTGCCTCCACTACCTTCCCTATAATCATGTTTCCAGGCACCTACAACTCTCTGCATATTTTTTCCAATTGCCTTGTAAATGTCCTTCAAACTTTCTCCTTTGAAGATGTGCCCTCTTGTTTATTGACATTTTCATCTCAGTGTAGTCAGAGGGGTGTTGTCAGATTCTAACTATCTACCCCAGCCATTCTCATCAGGGGCCACATAAAAGCCTTTTCACCTCACGTAGCATAAATATTTTTTTACATTGTCAATAGGAGAGAAATTCAGAAGAAACCAAAACAGAAGGGAGCCCATAAACTTTGAGCAGAGTCCAAGGTGGGGGAGGGCAAATCTGAAAAAAGGCTGAGAGTGGCTGATTTTATGATATTTTATTGAATTACACCAAGGGTGATTGATGATGTGGAACTGAGAGGCTCATGAAGGATACTAGTCCTTGTGAGTGCAGTATCAGAATGCTGTTGTTTATTTAAGGTGGAGATGGGGGGGTTGAAAGTATGAATGGGAGAGTGGAATTGAAGGTATGATCGGATTAATTCATCCATGATCTTCTGGAAAGGCAGAGTAATCACGAGTGCTGGAATGGCTGTCTCCTACTCTCCAAGTTTAATAATTGAACATGCACCAGCTTAGTTTCTGCCACATGTTGCAACTTTGGGATGATGTCCTAATTTAGGACCTTTTTTTGTGTGCACCTCCTCAGCTCCCAGCAAGCATCTTTGGACACTGACTCCCTAATAACGAGAATATTTTTGACTGGATGTGCCTGCATTAAATTGCATAGATTCTGGGTATCTAGAGATGGGTGTGCATGAGATAACTGTTCTACTGTCAATTTAGCTTGGTGTTGGAACTAATTACTATTATGTGCACTTGCAAGATGTAGTTTTTCATGAACCTTTTACACAGTACAGGTGTCCAATTGGGTAAGTGTAATTTAATAATTATGTATGATTAGCCATCTCAAAAATTACTAGATGTTTTCCCTAATAATATGAAATGGCAGTGCTTAATATTTGCTCCCTGCAAGAAAAAAGCATAATGGTGAATGAGGTTGTGAAATGGGAATGAGTCTATACCTGGGACAACAATGACACCCATGTCTCCTTTTGGTGCTTGGAGCTTGCATATCTTGCATTTAAAGCAGGGTTAAGTAAGATGTAAATAGAAGGAATTAAACAAAACCAAAGAGGGAAAAAAATCAAGGTGGTACCCGTGAGATTTTCTGTATCTGCAGTGTTTGACATTTGATATGAAAGAGAATGCTGGAAATGCCTAGAAGGTTACATGCTGTCTCTGGGGAGAGAAATAGTTAACATTTCAGATTTAAGACCAGAAATTATTTTTTGAGCTTACTTTGGGATTTATTGGAACAGCGATGAGCATGAAGACACAGGCTAGAGTGGTAGTGGATGGAGAGGCAACTGGAAATTCAAAGTAATCTTTAAGGTCAGAATGGAGATTTAAAAAAAATTTAGACATGCAGCACAGTAACAGGCCACTTCAGCCCACGAGTCCATGCTGCCAAATTTACACCCCATTATCCTATACCCTCCGGTACATTTTGGAAGGTGGGAGGAAACTTGAGCCCCCCAGGAAAACCCATGCTGACACGGGGAGAACATACAAACTCCGTCCAGACAGCGCTGGATTCGAGATGTTCAGTGTTTATTTCTCCAGGGCAGAGACGACTGCATCCTGAGCATTGAATAAAGTACATGAATGTGTTGTTGCTTCATGTTAGGCCTCTGGTTTATGAGAAAGTAAAGGTTGGTGGTGTGCTCGAGGAAGAGAGGGAAAGTATTTGAAAGCGTGAAAGAGGAGGAAACTGGGTTTTGGGTGGGTGCGCAGGGAGGATGTGGAATGAAGCTGTGAGTGAGCAAGATAAAGTGTTAGCAGAGTGTGAATAGAGATGAATGTATAGTCTTCAGATGGTATGAAGATGTATTAAGTGCTGAGGTCTCTTACTTCAACAGTCTTTGTGAGTTGTGGCATTTCTTCCTTGGACCCTGAGCACAAAGAGCATCCTTCCAATGGGCAGTGATCTGTACCATATGCTCCCTGCTTTAATTATTTGCTCCTACGTCACCTCTCTCTGGAGCTTGGAAGAGTGATCTGTTGAGTGGTTTTGAGGGCCTTTTTCCAAGTCCACAGCTGCACAACCATATACTGAGAGCTGCAGTGGGGCAGAAATAACTTGTTGCTACATCCGGGAATTCAACATTTCTAGACGTGTTAATGACACTTTTTAGAAATGGTATGAGGAGACCACAGTGCTGTTTTTAATACATTATAAAGAGTGGCAGTAAGTTTTCACCCAGTATTATATAATTCCAAAGTCCAGCTGATGAACTTCTTTGTGAATCATCAGTTTTTATATTCTGTTGTACTCGCGATGTTAAAGGAAAGGTGGTTCTCACCATGGACTCTTATTTAAAAGCCATGCAAGTTTAAGAAACCTCTGTTCACACTGATCTCTCTGACAACTTGATACTGTAATTTCTGTTGTATTGATTTAACTTGATCCGTTTTTCTCACTGAGTTAACCTGAAGGCTATCTGTTTTGATATTATAGTTTCCCACTCATATGGTAGCATCCAATATTATTTCCATTGCATGCCCTAATGTTTGGAATGTTGGTGCATTCTGAAAATAATTCCGTGTTTATACTCAACAACATATTCTGTCCAAAGGAAGTGTGGGATTGTGTATTTACAGAGAGCTTAAAAAAAAAAGAATCTTTATTTGAAGCAATTTTGATTTTTTTTCAACCTGTTTTAGTTTCATAATGGTTGGTAGGAGTCAGAGGTTCCTGAATGGTGATGTCAAAGCAAGTCTTGAATGAAACTAGTTATTCCTACCTAATGGAAGTCAACTTTTATTTTAATAATTTCCATCAATTCCTCCTCAATGCTAGTCCCTAGTGTTCCTGAAGTGTTGAATGGATCTTACTGAACAAAGACAGAACCAAAGAATGTATTCAAGTGGTCTGCCAGTTCCTTATTCCCCATTATGAATTCCTTATTCTGACTGCAATGGAGCTACATTTGCTTTATTTAATCTTTCTCTCTAGCTGACATAGTTTGTATTCTCTGTAATTTTACTTCTACGCCAATAACCTCCCCATCCCATCTAATTAGACCTTCTCCCTTCCTCTGCTGAATTTTAAATTTCTCCCAGTCCTCAGGTTTGTTGCTTCTCCTAATCAGTTTTAACCCCTTTCATTAATTTTAATGTTCTCCCTGATTTCCCTCATTCATCAAGATTGTAGCCCCTTCCTCATTTTAGATTTTGGGCAAACATGAATGTACATTTTTTGAAGTTGCTCTGCACAGAATTTAAATACCTTCTATTGTCCACGTATTTTCAACCCATTAAGTGACTTGAAAATATATCACTGTTCCTTCATTGTTGATGAGTCAAAATGATGGCACTCCCTCCCCAATGACATTGTGGGTACACACACACCTCAAGGACTGCAGCAGTTCAAGAAGGCAACTCACCATCCCCTTCTCAAGGATAATTGGGGATGGGCAATTAGATTCTTGCTCACTCTGTGAAGTTCATGACACTTGATAAATAACACAAAACCCATATGACAGCATGGAAATGGGCCCTTAAACTCAATGAGCCTTCACTGACCATCAAGCACCCATTTATCCTAATTCTACGCTCATCCTATTTTATTCTCACATTCCCAAGGTTCTACCACTTGCCTACACACCAATTAACCTACCAAACGGCCTATCTTTGGGATGCAAGAGGAAACTGGAGCATCTGATGGAAACCCCACTTGATCACAGAGAGGGCACAAGGCAGCACCAGGAGTCAGGATTGAACCTGGGTGCCCAGAGCTGCGAGGTAGTGGCTCCACCAGCTGAATCCCTGTGTGGAAATGCATCTGATCTGTACCTGGAGAACCTGCTCTTTTTTTCCCCTCTTCCACATTAGATTAAATCACATTAAATCCACATTTGAATTTCTCCTTCCCCTCTCCATTCAGGTCTGAACTATAGGTTCTCAAATCTTTGTCACTATGGTCCACCTGAAGCATTCTTTGACTTGCTATAGACCACCTACAACAAACTCACAGAACACAAGTGGGGGAAGGGTGCGCCACCAAAATCGTGCTCTTTCCCAGACCACTGTTTGCTTTAGTGGAATTTTTTGAGTATTAATTTTTTTGTTATATTTATAAACTTATTTTACATGATATTTATTAAATTAGTGATATTTGATTTTCTCCAGGTACCACTTATAACAAGTCATGTGGACCAATCATTGAGAATTACTGGCCTGATGGCATCCCAATGGCAGGTGATTCTGCTTGCCCACCACATTCCCAATCCTTCATTCAACAGGGTTGCGTTCTTAGCTCCCTGCTGTACTCACTTTACCCCTATGACTGAGTGGATCGGTACGACAGTAATACCATGTACAAATTTGCTAATGATGCCACAGCATACAAATTGAAAACTTGACTGAATGGTGCACCAACAACATCGTTGCACTCAATGTCACCAAATCCAAGGAGCTGATTGTTGACTTCAAGAAGGGAAAACCAGAGTTATTGATCATTGGGGGAATCAGAGGTGGAGAGGGTGAGCAAATTTAAGTTTTTGGGAGTCACTATCTTGGAGGATCTTTCCTGGACCCAATATACTAATGTTATCGTGAAGAAAGCATGTCAGCGAGCCTTACATAAAACACAATAGTGAAAACCTACCGGAGACATTCACTACCTAAATTAACGAAAGGAGAAGGAAATGAAAAGAATTGACTCAGTGGAATTTCTTGTTTATTTTTATTGAATGACAACATTGTTTGACTGGTTTAATGTATCCTAGATTTTGTACTTTAAATGGACGGGAGGGGGGAGGTAGGGAGGGTGGGATGGGAGGAGGGAGGGGGGGGGGAGAAAATGGCACTGTATATGTTTGAAAAGGAAAAAGTGTGTATCATGGTTAATGTGATTTATGGTGTGAAAAATAAAAAATTTAAAAAAAAGAAAGCATGTCAGCTCCTCTACCTCCTTGGGAGATTGTGGAGGTTTGGTATGGCATCAGAAACTCTGGCAAATTTCCACAGAGGTATGGTGTAAAGTGTGCTGACTGGCTGCATCACAGTCTGGTGTGGGGATAACAATGCCCCTGGGTGTAAAGCCCTTGAAAAGGTAGTGGACACAGCCCAGGACATCACAGGCAAAACCCTCTCCACCATCAAGAACATCTACTGAGAACACTGCCGACAGAGAGCACTAGCAATCATTAAGGATCCAGGCCATCCAGCACATGCTCCGATCTCGCTGTTGCCATCGGGAAAGAGGTATGAGTGCCACAAGACTTGCCCAACCAAATTCAGGACAGCTGCTACCCCTCCACCATCAGATTCCTCAACGACAAACTCAATCAGGGATTCATTTAAGGACTCTTGCTTTTGCACTTTATTGATTTTTAAAATTTGTTATTTGTTTAAATGTTCCCTCTGGGCTCGTAACAGCATGTGTACAGTTTTCTTTTACATTACGAATAAGTGGTAATTCTTCCTCGCCTGCAGGAATATTCTGAAATCATTGGATCAAAACACTAGGACATTCTCTAAAATGTACTTCAGAAAGTCCTTCTTGTCTTTAGCTACTCATCTAACACTTTTTTAAATCAAGATTTGAGTTTATGGAAATACTGGATGTCATTATTAGCTTTGTGGTTAACACTATGCTGTAACTGCGCTAACCACGTGGGTTCCAATCTGACTCCGTGTAAGGATTTTGTACGTTGTCCCCCCCATGTCTGTGTGGTTTCCTCTGGATCTCTGGGTGCTCTCGTGTCCTCCCACATTCGGATTGATTGGTTAATTGGTCACATGGATGTATTTGGGTGACATGGGCTTGTGGACTGGAAGGGCCTGTAACTGTACATCTCTCTCAATTAAATGATGCATTTCCATAGTTTACCTGCAGATTTGTTTCTTCCTCTTGCTTTATTTGATACCATGTTGTATATTCTGGACAAATGAATTAATTACCATATTTGACAGCATATAGGACCCCTTTTTTTCCCCAAAGAAATCGGTTCAAAAACCACCTCAGGTCCTATATGTGAAGGTGACATTTTGGTGCCACTATTTTGCAAGATGGCAACAGGAGGAAAGCACTCAAACTACTCACCCATGCTTTTTGGAGTTGCTGCCACTCGCTCTCTCCCTCCTTCCTGTCCACCAATTCTCTCACTCCCATTGCTCGCTCACTCTCCCACAGTGTTATGAGTGGAGCGCTTGGTCTTGATGATCAGACTTATCAAACAAAGCCTGATCATCGAGGCCCAGCGCTCCCCTCAAAGCACAGTGGGAAGGAGAGACCATTGGGAGGGAGGGAGCAAACAAATTGAATGAGGTAAATACACTAATACAAAATTTTCCTGAAATCTCCCACTACAAATGGTGGGTGGGTAGGGTCCTATATGGCGTTAAATATGGTACCTGATTTGTCAAGGATATTTCTTTATCTCTAACACAATATCTTCCTTCATTTTTTCCAAACATTTGGTTTTGTGGAACACGAGGTACCTAGTCCAGCTGTTTTTTGTTGAACCTTGTTTCATTTATCACAACAATGTCATGATCCTACGCCACTTTTATTTGCACCAAACTAACAGGAATCACTATACATTGTCTCTCGATGTACGTACACTAAATCCTTTTGGATATTTTTCTTAATCTGCTCCATTCTAATGCTGTACCATTTCCTTCCTTTGTGCATCTGTTTTGGGTGAGGGAGTTCAGTTAGACTAGAGAAGTTGGTGTTGTTTGTCTTCATCAAAGCCAGCTGAGAATTGGAGATGCTGGAATCTTGAGCAAATAAAGAGAAGCTGGAAGGACTCAGCCTGTCAGGCAACATCCATGGAGAGAAATGGTCAGTCATCGTTTCAGGTAGATGCCCTTTTTTTAAGTATAGAATCTGCCTGATCTGCTGAGTCCCTCCTGCTTCTCTGTGTTTGCTTTGCTGGAAATGAGTTTCCTTTAGAACTGTGTGAGACCCTGACAGGTTTAGAGAATAGATGGAAGTTGTTCCAGTTGGTGGGTGGTTCAAAGATTTGGGGAAATAGATTGATAGGAAATGATACCATGAAACTCTTTTTCAGTTCATTCATTACCATTTGAATTGATATATACAAGCAGATGAAACAATATTTCTGTGGACGATGCATATGTAGTTATATATTTTGAAATAATTTATTTATGAGAGACCCAAGGTTCATTAATCTCACAGTCTGCAGGAAGAAGCTATTTCCCAGCCTGGCAATCCTGATTTTGATGTCCCTGTACCTCCTTCCTCATGGAGTAAGTCATGGATGGAATGGGTCTTCAATAAATATTTGATGCCTCTTTGAACAACACTTCTGGTGAATGTCATCAATAGAGAAAAGGAAGACCCCAGTGATTTTCTTAGCCTTTTGATGATTCTCTGTATTGACTTTTGGTCTGATGCTTTACAGCTACCGTCCCACACAATGATGTAGTCAGATTGGACTCTTAATTGCGCTCCTTTAAAATGTGGTGGTCAAGGTAGGGGCTGGTAACCTTGTCCTCCTCAACTTCCTTGGGAAGCAAAGCATGGTTATGATATGCAATTTGATGATGTCCTGGTTGATACAAATGATTAGTAGAGATTTTCAAAAGCAAGTTGATAGATTCTTGAGGATAGCAGATTTGTTGGCTGTGGGGTAGGGTACTGACAGGATTTCTCAGCACTCAAACTACTGTGATCTCAATAGAACAAATGTCTTTCAAGACTGAAACAACACTTGTCATAGATTTTACCTTCCTGTTGTAAAGTTCCAAATTTCTGGGGGCCTGAACCAACATTTGCTGTCTGCAGTCTTCAGTAATATGTCACAATTCAACTGCTATCTTGTGCTGTGTTCAGACGTGATGGGTGTGGGGTGGAACAGTAATATTTTTGCTTATGCATGTTATGTGACTACTTCATACTGCTGCCACCAAGATGGTAATAGGCTGCATTTATTTTTGATTCCATTTTTGAGTTGGTGTCTCATTTCGATTTCTAATTGTTGGGCATTCTCTCGTTCAGGGTGCCGTGTTGACACTGTGTGGCAGAGGAGGATGGGAAAGAGGCGGTGCCTTCAAGTAGAGCCAACGCTCGAGCAGAAGATCGCAGCAGGTTGCTGCGGAGTAAAGAAACCCAAGCTGTCTGGCAGCAATGTGCACAACCATCTGAATCACTCTGGCACCGGCCTTGGCTGTGGCTCGATGCCCAGCCTGCAGTCTGGAACAGCCCTGGGGAACCACCACAACTACAGTCAGAACCATTGCGAGAGGAATAACCGGGAGAGCAATGGCAACCTGAACTCCTTGAATTCTACACTCAGCTCCGTGACTGGGCTGGCTACAGTGGGAAGCCGTCCAAACGGGACTGGACACAGTGGGACCAGTGGACTGAATGTGAGGAACTTGGTGGTGACCGCAGAGATGTGCTGCTACTGCTTTGATGTGTTGTACTGTCATCTGTATGGATTCCCACTGCCCCGATCACCCAGGTTCACCAATGACCCATAGTGAGTACTGCAGCATAAGGGTAGATTGTAAAGAGAAGCAAGCACTTCCACAGTGAATGCTTCTTATGTTGGGACATCAGTGAAGAGCAAGGTTAAATCCCCTCCTGTTTAAAAGTAAACCAGTGTGGCATTGTGCACTTTGGGTTTTTTTAACAAATTTATACTGAAGAATTTTACTTTTTTGAATAACTAGATGATAAAGTGAGTTAGGTAAAGCCTATCCTCCTCCGACATAGCCATGGGCTGTACTCCTCTACAAATGGAGCGTTATTTTCAGTCATTTATTACGTGGGGAAGGCAGCAAACAGGTAATACCTGTTTACCCATTTCTATCCAGTTGATTAGCCGCATTGCATTTTTAGTGACCTGAGAGCAAAATTCTGTATGTTTTTTTTTTTCAGGGGTTACTTGGTTATGGTATTTAGATCCAGCATGCGTATTTGGCTGCCGTTTACCTGTTGTTGCTCATTTGGACACAGTTCAGTGACCAACACCAGTTTTACAAATATAGTTGGGAACTGGCACAGTTTCAAAACTTGTGTACTTACCATTGCCAAGATTCTCAGATATTTTTTGTCATTCTGACACCATGCAGGATCTCACTTGTGTGAATGTGGGAGTACCGATGTCAAAGTCATTTCAGTTCACTTTCTCTTTTCTTAAAAGTTGATAGAATGACTGAAGTGACGGAAGCATGGATTGTTTCTTCTGTACCTTTACACGGGAAATAGGAAGAACATTTGGTTTAAAACTAAAGATTTTGAGTGGAATGACCGAATTAGTTTACCTACCCTTCGTAAAACCAGTTCTGATATTGAGATGAATTTATCATTGACCTTTTAATAGTTTAACTTGGCCAACTATAAAATAGTACTTGGAAAAGCAAATGGTAATTAAAGTATGCATGATTCAAGAGAGAAAAACAAAGCTTACCACTATCATGTATACAGTACTTTCAAGATGCAAAGAAAAATGAAATGTTGGATTGCTCAGTGAAGGATATTATTTATTGTTGGGGCAGAATTAACAATTGTACACAGCCTTAATGTACTTTGCATTGTTCTAGGCACCTGGTTTCAAAGGCATGTTGTATTAGTGCAAAAGGCGGAACATAAAATTTTGAATTATGGGCCAGAATTTAGAGCTATTGGGAGATGGCTTTATAAGATTATGAATATATTTGCTAAGTTGTATTTATCTTGCTTTGTTACAAATGTGAATACAAATTGAAAATAGTGAGCACAAGAATAACTAGGAAATCCAGGGCTAATTTCTTTCCCAAAGTTGGTCAAGATGTTGTGCAAAGCCGCTGCATAGAATTGTCTGGGAAAGAAAGGGACAGGGAAAGCAGATGGATAGGTTCCTGACAATTGGAAAAAAAATTATTCGTTGTACTTTACAGGGAAGAATAGGCAGATTAGGCTAGAATTATCAATTATGTAGTGCCTTATTAAAAGCATGCCTTGCAGCGTGAGTGGTATTGACATATTTTGGGATGGACCAAGTTCATAAAATAGGGTTAGGGTTGCAGTTAGTAAAATAGATAATTGATGGATTACATTGCCACTTATAACTGAGTGAGCTGCTTTAGAATCTCATCTGAGATCATAGTGCAACGCTTCCTCTGTAATGCACTGAGTTAATAGATGAGGATCTTATATTCCAATCTAATGGCATTTGCCCACAACCTTCAGATGTGAGCATACTGCCAAGTATACTGAACAAATGCTTATTGGGCTGAAGCATTCCAACTGTAATTGTAGTGATGAGCTGAAAGTTTAGACTCCTGATCTTGAGTTTGAGTGCATTTGGGAAATCCGGTGCAGATGTTGCAGGGGAAATAAAAATTCGAACATACCACCTTATTAAGTTCAGCAGAAAATGTAGATGGATTCCAAGCTGTAGCTATACTAAAATTTGATTAACTTCTTAAGGCATGATGAGATGGGTGCAGTGAAGAAAAGCTTTACTGTCTTGCCAGTTTAGAGTGTCCAGTTGAAAACCTCCCTTCTGCTAGGTTTTGTTTGTCCTCATTAGTCAGAGATTAGAGACCTATCAGTTATATATTTCTTGCAAGACTGAATTCAAACCAGTGTGTAAAAGTTCCACCTACAGCTGCCAATTGTGAGGCCTTGCTGCCATCTCCAAATACTGCTCAACTGTCTTTCAATCACAGTTGCTTCTTGCATTTTGAGCCATCAGTGATCAAAAGTGGGAAGAAATAAAATGTGGCCCACCGTACAAAAAAGAAAAGCTGCATGCAGTTATTAGGCAAGCCATGTCTGTAGGTGATGTGGTCAGGTTATTTTTTGAGGAAAATGGCATTTTGTTTCACTTGTCAGCAGAAGTTAACTCTTGGCTTTGCACAGTTCTCTTTGATGGTGATTAGAAGAGTAATACGTGTTGCGTTTCACTTTCCGGTGGCAGTGAACTCTGGATCAAAAAAAGTAAGTTGAAGCTAAAGATTGTCCCATCAATAGATATTTGAATCGCAGGGTTGAACCTAGGTGAATTTGTGTGGGAAATGTACAATTGTTGCTGACGGTGTGAGGGCACAGGAAGAGTATACATTTTTTGATAATCTCTTCCCCTGCTGTGGAACAAGATTTTCCTTTGCTAATTTTAATGAAAGTTCATTAATCTGAAAATGCATCTTTTTCCTCCAAAGATACTGTTTGACTTTTGAGTGTTTTCAGTCCTTTTTTTAAAAATTTCAGATATCTGGCATTCATATTTTTAGCTTGTTGTAGAATGTCAATTTAATCTTATTTATTTAAGCATGTAAGCTTTTCCAAATTCTGGCAGACCATTCAGCCAGAATGCTTTCATGTTTGATAAATACACTAGGTTTCTGTCATTAGTGTTAGTTGTCACTTCATAGGTATTTTAATAGAGTAGTCCACTGATTTACAAGGATGATCAGGGTGGTGCTGAGGCTAACACAATAGGGACATTCAGAAGACTTGAATAGGCACTCGGGTGTCAGAAAAACAGAGATTATGGCTGTGAGGTAACGATGGATTAGGTTGCTGTGGAGTAGGTTTTTATGTCTCACAACATGGTGAGCTGAAGGGCCTGTACTTTGCTGTAATGTTCTCTGTTCATTGGATATTTGTTTGAATACAACATTCACAGTGTTCTGAACATTGTTCGTGCCTGTACACTAACTTTAAAATGGCGTAATGTTTTTGTGCAATGTAATGTAGTGACTACTTTCTATTATAGATGCTTGAAGGATAAAAGAATCCTGTTGTTATCTATGACTCATTCAAACAAATTTTTACTAAAGTTAAGCTGAGTTTTCCAAAATTTCTTAAACATTGTTAACATTATTATAAGTTGCTAAACATTGTTATAAGCCATTAAAACGTTCTTTTAGTATCCTCCATTTTGCAGAACAAAAGAAATGAAACTAACGCTTATTTCCCGGTGAGCAGAGATAAACTATGTCCCTGAAGCAAAGATGTTGCTATAAGTGTCATAAAAATATGTTAAACAAAATCACAGGCAGCTTGCGAGCATAAAATACATTTTAACCCTTGCAATACCAGCCCCTAATTATTATGTTTTAAAAATAATAATTAACATAAAAAAATCAAACATAGTGTATATATCAGTTAAATTTCAAAAGAAGATTAGAAGATTATCAAAACTTTCTGCCTCTTGCAAAAGACAGATTTTGATAATTGGTCTGTTCAGAAAGCCAGTTTTAGTTTTGATCTGAACTTGGCATACAATTTCCCTTTTGCCCTGAATGGTCTCAACAATCTTCCCCCATCAACCAGGAATTTTGAAGTGCTGAATTGTCCATGATGATCATGACATCCCCAGAGATGAATTTGCGCCTGATCTCAGATAATTTCTGTCGCTCCTGCAACAGTGGAAGATATTCTTTCACCATCTTTTCCAGAATACATTCGATATAAATTGCACTAGCTTCCACCTCCGGTGAGCATATTTGTCTTCCTTCTGAAACTGCTCCAGTGGCAACAAAGATTTAGTCTTGAGAAGTAAAAGGTGAATCAGGGTAAGTGCCTTTAGATCATTTGGATCTGTAGAAGTCTTAGTGATTGGATGACTGTTGAGGATAGCTTCAACATCACAAAAAACTGTGTGAAGACACTCCTCATTAAGATTCTGTCCCTCTAGGATGGAATTGAGAGCTTTCCACAATGATCTAATCAATCTTTCCCATACATCTTCATGGTGTGAGCCAGCAGGGGGATGAAAGATCCAATTGATTCCTTTCTGGACTAGTTCATCATGAATCTGACCTTGATTCCAGTCCAAAAGTGCTTCCTTCAATTTGTGTTGAGCACTCACAAAGTTAATACCATTGTCAGTTCGTAGTTCTTTTACCTGACCATGCCTGGCAATAAAATGCCGAAGGGCATTAATGAAGGAGCTGTGTCAAGTGGTGATGCCACTTCAATGTGAATTTCTCTTATTTAACCATATGTGAAAAAAAATAACACAATAGCATTTCACGACTCTCCACGTTTTACTTCAAACGGTCCATAATAATCAACTTCAACATGTGTAAATAGAGGTTCATCAGGAGAGACTCTGTTCAGGGGCAATCCAGCCATCTGCTGTTGTCCAGGAGGTGTATTTACACACCGATAAACAACTCATAACAGCATAATTTTTCTGATTGACCCAGTGGCACCAGATATCCAATATTTTTGGTGTAGGTGGGATAGCATATGGCTGCAACCACTGTGGCCCACCTCTTTGTATGCTGAAGAAACAAATCAGAGATGTGAAGATCCTTGGCCAGTATGGCAGGTTGTTTCATCTCTTCTGGCATTGCTGCCCTGCAGTCACCCCCCCCCCACCCCCGCCAACTCTTAATACACCATTGTCCAGAATGGGGTTGAATTTACGAATGTGGCTTGTTCTTTTAATATTCTCTTTCTCAGGCTTGAAATTTCATCTGCAAATCTCTTCCTCTGGCAAAAGCAGATTATCTTCTTTTCAGTATTAACCAGTTCTTCAACTGTGAGGCTTCTGTTTTGAAGATTTCCTGTCTCCTTTTGAGGTAGATCTCATTGATGGAAGTTATCAAGATGAGACTGAGCAGGAACATTACTTACTTGATTTTTCTTTCTCCTACAATTCAGAAGCAGTCTGAGCATCCATGCTGTTGCCTTTTTTAAATGATTCCGGATGAGAAGTAATGGATTAAGCAGGTAACTGGGTCCACTTGTTCAGATATTATCTGAACAGCATTTGCCGTCTTTCTCCTGATTTCAGGGACCTCTAGTAAGATTTCTTCTAATTTATCAGGGTTTTGAGGCCACTCTTCCTGAGCCTGTAGAAGAAATCGAGGGCCGGCTACCCACATTCCTTTCTTCAGAAAAGGCTTGACTCTCAAACCTTGGGAAGCCAGATCGGCAGGATTGTTAACTGCGCTAACATATCTCCACATGGGATTTTACCAATTTCAGTGATTCTGTTAGGCACAAAAGTTCAAAACCTTGTGGTTTTATTGTTGTATTTGAGCACAGAGGTACTATCAGTCCAAAATATGGAGACTGTGAGTTCCATCTGTAACTCTTTTCAACATTGTGTCCAAACAAATTCATACTAAAGTTAAATTGAGTTTTCCAAAGTTTATGAAATGATATTAAACATTGTTAATGTCATTATAAGTTGCTAAATGTTGTTGCAAGCCATTAAAATGTTGTTAGATGGTCAATAGATGTGTCGGAACATTCACTGTATCCTCCATTTCGCAGAACAAAAGAAATTAAACTAACGGTTATCCCCTGGTGAGCAGAGATAAACTAACTATATCCCTGAAACAAAGATGTTGCTAGGAGACAGCATAAAAAATGTGTTAAACAGGCTGTTTGCAAGCATGAAATACATTTTTAACCCCTACATGCAATAAGACGTAAATCAAATCCTTCTACACTGAGGAATGTCCTAGATTGTGGCTAATGAGTTACTTGTGAACAACAGTCACTGCATTAATGTAAAAACCACAGTAGCTAGCATGCAAGGTCTGAAAGAATACCACAATAACCAAGTTATCTGTTTGAGTGATTTTATTGGAGGATTTACTGCGAAGTAAAGCTGGTAATGATCCATACCATACCCAGCTTCCTTGGGATGGCAGTCCCCTGCATTTCATATTCATACTGTGAGATCTGTTGTGATCATCTTGGAGGGCAAGATGTCATCCATGGTACAGCATATCCCAACTATGGAGTAGACACTGTCAATGCACACATTTCTATTTGTATTTCTGCAGCAGGGTGTGAACCCACAAACTTCTGACTCGGAGTTGAGAGACTGCCGTGACTGATTCTGTATCATTTGTCTTACATGGTTGTACTGCATGCTCATGAGTACTTCTGGGATCCTTTAAAGTCAGTATGGAACAGACCGTATGGAAGTTGGGTCTGGTGTGAATTATTACACACTGACTTCATTGTCAGCTTGATTGTGTAATGTGGACATGAGGCTGATGGACTAATTATCTGGAGACCAAGAGTGATAATGAGTTTATTGTCATATGTATTGTACAGTGTATACGTGCACTGAAATTCTTATCTGTACAGGTACTTGAAAACTATTATAGTAACTAATTGAATTATATTAAAGGAGAGCATAAATGCATAAGATAGAGAAATAATAAACATTCACAATAATCCTGATGCAATAAAAAAAATCCTTAGAATGCAGGTTCAAATCTCTCCCTTGTCATCTTGAAAGCAGATTGCAAATTTAGTTTTTAGAATTCTGAAATTAAAAATCTGTCGTGGGTAATGCGATTTGGCAACCATGGGTCATGAAGCTCTTAGAAAAGAGAAGGTGCTGTTCTGATTTGGTTTGACTCTCAGTGACCTTCTGGAAGTTATTCAGTTGCATCAAAAACTGACATCTTAAGATCTGCAGTAAATGTTGGCAAGGATTCATGCTTTGGAACCTTTTGTGGACATCGGTGCAGAACGTCGTTAAGAATTCACTACAATTAAATTGAACAGAGTAACAGCTAAAGCAAATTTCCTTCTTTCAGTCCCTCATTCTTCAGAAAATCTGAACCATCTTGACTGATAGTAGTGCTCTTGTCCAAACTCTCACCTTTTGAGCCAAAGATTTCAATGTTTATTTTAAAACAACTGTTCAAATGTTGTTTTTATCTTCCTTCTCCTTATGCAGGTAAGAAGCCAGGCTCCCTCAATCTGCTAAATCAGATCATACTGTGGTGCCAGAAGTGAAATTGTCCTCTGTGCAATGGATACTGGTCATCTGAGTTTAAATTACTTTCTGCTCAATGTCTCTGGCCTTCCTGGGCTATGCAGACTAGGATGAAACAATATAATCTCTAGATATGAAATATCTGGGAATACTCTTGAACTTGGTTCTCCCACTAAAGACATGGTCAATTCACTTACTGTCCTAAAATCTATGATAGTCTTAAATATATACAAGGATTGAACATCCAGTGTGTTAGAGACTTTCACAGATCTGTGGTAAATATTTTCTTTTTCCAAGTCCTAAATGGTCACCCACTTACTTCATACTTGAGGTTCTGTCAAGAAAACAGACTTTTGCTTCTACACTATCACGCCTGTCCATTTCTTTTTTTTCCACAAAGGGCACAACTTTATTAAATTCCAAACAAATGACCAATCAAAATTCAAAACTATGAAGATAGAATGAACAAATGCTACAAATCTGCATTGTTAATTTTCAAAAATACATCTTGTTTACAATGAAATTGTAACACCAAACCTAGTTAGGGGGCCTCGTCTGCCCCCACACTGCCCCACTCCCCACAAAAGGGAATGGAGGAAAGAATGTTAATAAGGTCTCATACGGCCAGGAGGTGGAGGTGCATGACTTGGTGGTGTTATTGCAATATCCAGATAGTCCCCAATCTGAAATTTTTGTGACTGTAATGTCATAGTCATCTGGTCCTTTTCTTCCTGAAACAGTGGTACCAATTTCTTTTACTCTGTGACCAGGTCGTTTAGGATCAGAATACACAATTGCAAAGCTAAAATGTGTTCCTTTCTTCCGTGCTTCTGGATAGACTTCCTTTACCAAGCTAGTTAACTCCTTCAATGTAGTATCCATCCAAGTGTAGATCTGTAGCTCACTAGAAGGAACATTTCCTCTAGCAAATTCATCCATTCTATGATGTCTTCCATTGTTAGTTGTGAATACTCGCAACAGAAGAGGACAGAAGAGGGAAAAATCTACCGGTTTTTCTGGCTCCTTCTTAATCTTCTCCTGCGTTACTCTCGATTCTACAGTCATATTTCCACTCTGCCGTTCCCTCAGTGATGGCGACCGCACCATCAATGTCGAGCAGGTAGCTGGCGCTGCCCATTTCAATGAGATAATCTTGCATTCTTCTGAAAATTCAGAGAATGTGGGCTAATTTCTATAATTTTTCCTGCTTGGGGCAACTCTCTTGTCCAGGAACTTGAGTAACAGATTTATCCAATATTGCAAATTTAAGAAAAAAACAACTGGAGATGCTGAAACTCTTGACATGAAATTAAAAATATTGGAAAGACTCAGAAAGTCAGGGGGCATTTGTGAAAAGAGAAACTGTTCATGTTTTAAGTTAATGACCCTTCATCAGAACCTTTTAATCTTTTTTTGACAGCATTCAAAGTAAATGTCATTGGTAATAAGCCTTATGAAATTTTTGAAGCCAAAATTCCTGTTTCAGCTAAAATCTTGAGATCACATTGGTAGAACCCTTTTAGACCAATTTGGATTGCTTATACAAAAATAATATTTTAAATGTAATTTAATTCCAGAAAGAGGTGTAACAAACATGAAATTGGCCTAAGGACTTAATTCCAGAGTCCCTAATCTAATTCTAGAATATCAGATTCAGTTAATTTAATTTTGATGCATTCAAACTGGGGGTGCTCATGAGTGATTAATGGAGTAGGATGCAGTTTTCAGAGGACCTGTGAATAACTCTATTTAAAAAAATAGAATTAAACAGCACATTAGGTAGCGTTTTACCATTCATTTATGATTGGCGACACATTGTAGTTATGGGTGTTGATTTTGAAGAGCTGAGGTGCCCAACAAGAAAGGAAAAAGTTGAGCCACCATGTAGCCTACCCCACAGATAGAAGCCTTGCTTGATCCTGTCTCTTTGGGCAATTCATCATCTGACCAGGAAGAACCCGTAAACAACATCGAGGTGTTAAAGTTAGAAATGCTGGCTGCACTTCGTAAAGACATTGCAGAGACTGTTAAAACTGAGATCAGGTTGGAGCTACAGGCCATTTAAAAACTCATCCTGCGACGATAGAGCATCCAATGACATCGAATTAACACAAATTAAAAATACCATTGGTGAGATAGAGGGTTCACTGTCTGGGTTTATTGATGACATCTCTTCAATGCAAAAGAAAATTAAAATTCAGCGCCAATATGATAGAGCTGGAAAAAGATATGAAGATTTGGAAGCAAGGTCTCAGCGCAATAACATTGGGATTGTGGGTGTTCCTGAAGGAACCAGCACCGTGAACACAGATGCAGTATCGACTTTATTGAAAGGGATATTCAGCCTGGATAAAGAGCCACTGTTAGACTGAGCACACCGCATTCCACAGCCGATACCAAGGCCGGGGGAGCACCCATGGGCCATTATGGCATGACTCCATTATTGCAGCGACTGCATGGATGTCCTACGCTGTGCCAGAGAATGCCACGAGCTAAAACTGAAGGGATGACTATCTCATTTTTCCCTGATCTTCCTGTGAAAGTAGCCTGAACCTGGATAGCATGCAACAACGTGAGATGGGAACAGCGAACCCTGAATGGGGCTCGATATGGTTTATTGCACCTAGCCTGATTGCAGATCAATTGCAGCGGCAAGGTGAAGGATTTCCACTCAGTAGAAGAGGCTTTACATTAAAAAGGACTGTGGAATTGGGGGAGCATAACATATGTCCAGACGTTGAAAAGGATCTGATTCAAGTGCAAGTGCAATAGGGCACTGTTATTTTTCAAGCATTTTTATCTTAATTTGTAGCTAATGCATTCAAACTATTACCTTAATTCTAGAATTTTTGGATAATTCTAAAATATTAGTATAATAGATATGTGTTGAATATTTGTCTAATTATTTTGGATTCTGGGATATCAGATAGGCATAATTCAGAATAAATATTGGCTTAATTGTAGAATTCCTTTGGAAGAATGCTAATTGTGGTTAATCTGGAATAATGATCCTAGTTTTAGAATATTTGTACTTTGGGTCTAATTAATAAGTAAGCCTCTCATTGATGGCAGGATACATTTGTGATCTATAAATGGTAGGGTGACAAATATAACACTACCATGTCGGTTTGGGGGGGGGGGGTAGAGGATGAAATATTAATCTGCCAGTGCTACATAAAATGCTGGAATGCATCATTAATTTTATGGTGGTAAAGTGTTCAGAAAATCGGTATGATTAAATATCATTGGAATGGTTTAATGAAAGGAAAATTAGTGTTTGACAAATCGAATGGTGTTTATTTTACCAGGATAGAACTGGAGGATAGATCAGTGAAAACCAATGCACAGATGTTTAGAATTTTCACTGCAGCTTTACATTAAAAAGGACTTGTGGAATTGGGGGAGCATAACATAGAAGGGTGTAGGATGAGTTAAATTACAGAGAACAAAAAGAATCAAATCGGTTGCTAGTGAAGTGCCACTAATTTAGCTCTGGTCTCTCTAGACCATGAGGAGGATGCAAAGAGTTTACTGAGGGATATTGGATGCATGGTTAGCTCAGTGGTTTGAATCAGGCACTGTCTGTAAGGAGTGCTCTCCCTGTGTTTGAGTAGGTTTTCTCTGAGTGCTCCGGTTTCCTCCCTTTTCAAAAAGTACAAGGATTGTCATTTAATTGAGATATTTGGACGGCACGGGCCCATGGGTCGGAAGGTATCTTGCTGTATGTCTACATTTAAAAATTCAAAAATTATAGAAATTAAATAAGTAGTCAAGAAGGTGGTTAATTTGGGAATTTTGACACTTTAAATAGAATAGAAAACAATATTTTTAAACTTTTATTAGGGTGCAAAGGTAAGAGAACCTTGCTGAAATTGTCATAGGATTTAGTTCTCATTTGGAACTGTGTGTATGCAATTTTAATCTCTGAATTTAAAGAGGGATACAATTGGAGTCAGTATGACGCAAGTTCGCAAATTGATTCCTGTGCGGAAAGAGTTTGAGGTAGAATGTCTTTCACTCACTAGATCTTAGAAGAAGCAGCAGTAATCTTATTGAAATGAGAAAGACTCTGAGGAGGTTTGTCACAGTGGATGACAAGAAGTTGTTTTCCTCTAGCTATCGAGTCCAGAACCAGGAGCAGCAATTTAGGAAACTCGCACAAAAAAGGATTGGGAAGTATCTCCCCTTTACACAGTCAGAAAACTGAATTCCCTACCACAGAGGGGTTTGGAGGATTAACTATTGAGTCTATTGCAGACTGAGATCAATGTGCTTTAGGGCTCCATAGAAAACTGGTTGCAAAGTAAATCTGAGATGCAGGATCAATGTGATCTCTTCAGTTGGCAGAGCAGACGAGGGGAATGGTGTGAATTTTGCTGTTTCTGTTGCTTTCAATGTTAATATTAATGGATTCCATTCAAGGATATCTAATTGATGCATCTAATCCTGGCACATTTTAACCATACGAATTCCAGCATAAAATTACTCCCCTGTTACTGAATGATGCGGCTAAACTGTGGTTAGAACAGTCTGTCCCACAATATTTGATGCGTTTAATTCCAATCTCAAAAAGATACATTCCGAATCTTCACAGAAAGGTGCAAATTGTTATTCCCCTGATGATATTAAGTTCAGCATTATCCAATCTCAGCTGCAAGATTTAATAAAAGATATTTTGAGTTTCCAGACTAGTTATGGATACTAATGTGCATAGATAATCCTTGTGTGTGAGGGACAAAAGGTTGTGTGCATAACACCCAAAGAATTTTGAGCAAGATTTCTCTGGTATAAAACCAAAGGCAAAAAGAAGCAATCTACTGTTCCAAGTTTGTCTGATAGCAGTGGGAAAGAAATTGCCCTCTAATCTGATGTGCATGATCTCACATTCGTGAATCTTCCAGAGAGGGTGGCCAGGGTAGGATGGGTGTTCTGATATGTTGTCTGCTTTTCTGAGGCAGCAGGGGCGGGGGGGGAGGGGGGGAGGTGCGGGTTATGTGATTATGTGATGGTCTGAACTATGTTCACAACAGTTTCTTGTGGTCTTGGGCAGAGCATTTCCTGTACCACACAGTGAAGCATCCTGACAGAATACTTTCAATCTGTGTCTGTAAAAGTTGTCAGGGGATGCAGGAGATGAGTTGAGTTGAATTTCCTCATTCTTCTCAGGAACTGGAGTGACTGGTACATTTTCTTGGTTTTTGTGTTGATCTGATTCCAAGGGATCACATTTCTGATTTCAAGACATAGTGGTTCCTGCCTGCGTACAAGATAGATATATACAGCAGCCGGTGTCAGCGGTGTCTATAATACCTGATTCTATTATGTAGGAATGAATGGCTTTGTGTTTTCTAGCCCATTGTTTGTAACGTGGAAGATGGGCCGGGATAAACGTCTGCGAGGCTGCATTGGAACTTTCTCTGCCATGAACCTCCATCCAGGACTCAGGGAATACACACTTACCAGGTAAGTATGTTCAAACCCTCTGCCAGTAACAATAATGACCCCCAGGTGAGGAAATAAATCATTGAGCATAAAAGTTGGGACCTCGTGATATAGATGAATGAGGCATTGGTGAGACCACACTTAGGGTACCATGTGCTTTTCTGGTTGTCCAACTATAGGAAGCATATCAGTAAGTTGAAAGTGGGGGTGTGAGGGGAAGACAGAGAAGAGTCACCAGGATGTTGCAGGAATTGTAGGGTGTGAGCTATAGGCTGGGTCTTTATTGCCTAAAGTATAGAAGAATGAAAAGTGATCTTTTCAAAATCATGAGGGCATGGGTAAAATTAACATTCACTGTCTTTTTCCCAGAATGGACAATTCTTGAAATAGAGGGCATAGATTTAAGGTGAGAGGGGAAAAATTTAATTGGGTCTTGAGTCAGATTTTTCACTTGGAGTGTGGTCTGTATGTGGAATGAGTTACCTGAGGAAGCTTTAGAAGCAGTTGTGATGAGGACATTCAAAAGATAAATACTGTAAAATCCTTGTTATCTGGAATTCAAGCGACCGGCAGCCTCAGGCAACCTGCCAAAAAATATCACAGAAAATAAATAGGTGAAAAAAACAAAAGTTTAAAATACGTGTCCCCTAGTGGCCAGTTTGCCAATCCATGCACCACGCAGTCTCAAGCAACCAGCAAATTCATTTATCTGGCATTTACCAATCCCATAAATGACAGATACCAGGAGTTTTACTCTATATGGATTGGTTTATAAGGATATGGACCAAATGAAGGAAAATGGGACTATCTCAACTTGGTCAGCATATATGAGTTGGGTCAAAGGGCCTGTTCTGTGTTGAATGACACTGACTCTATGACATTGTCACGCTTATGTGTCCTGTTATGTCACCAAAACTTGTGTGGAGTATAAACATCAGTGCAGACGAGTTGGAATGAATAGCCTGTTACCAGTATCAATATAAAATAGTCCTTTAACGATGCTGTGCACTGGTTTAACTTCATGCACCTGGTGATGTTGGATCACTGTCATGGAAATGCCATAAATGCTGCAGTGCAATATACAAAAGTGCTGGAGAAACTTGGCAGGTCACGCAGTGTCTACAGGAACCAAAGATATATCACCAACATTTTGGGCCTGAGCCCTTCGTCAAGGTATGAACAAAAAGCAGACAGGCACCTGAATGAAAAAGGTGGGGGGAGGAGGAGAGGAAAAGGGGGCAGGGGGAGGAGCACAGGCCATTTGTTAGCCAAGAGGTGGATATGGGTTGGAGGGCAGAAGAGCTGAGAAATGAAAGGGGAGGGGGTAGTTCTGAATGGAGAGGGAAGGGGGTGGGGAGCTGGGGCAAAGGAAACAGAGGAATAGAGAAAGTGAGAGCTGGGAGGGGCCTAACAGAAACCATTTTGTTGGAGACTGAATAGAAATTGTTGTTCTTCCAATTTGAGGGTGGCCTCGGTTTGGCAGTGCATGAGGCAATGTACAGACATGTTGGTGTGTGAATGGACCGCAGAATTAAAATGGTTGGCCACGTTATCGCAGCAGACAGAGTAAAGGTGAAGTGTGAAATGATCTGCCTTGACTGTTCTTTAGAATTCTTCCTGTTGACTTGCCTCTGCTGTCATCTTGTGCCACACAGTTTTCAATTCATGTTCCAGCCCCAAGGATCTCAGGTACCCACGCTGCCTTGATTGTTGCTCTCGTAGCCATGGGTGCCCAGATGGGTCCCAGTTATGCTTGCCTTTTTGTTGGTTAAGCGGAGCAATCCATGCTGCAAGGCTCCTCAACTCTTCCTCTGCTTCATTAACGTCTATATTGGTGCTGCCTCATGTGCCCATGATGAGTGTGTCAACTTTATCTGCTTTGCTGATAACTTTCACCCTGACCTTAAATTCCATCTTGGTCAACATTCTCCCCTTTCTCAATTTTTTTGTCTCTATCTCAGGAGCCAAACTCTTTACAGAAATGTTCTACAAATCCACCATCTCCCATAGTTATCTCAACTACACTTTATTCTGGCTCATGTAAGGATTCTATTTCTTTGCCTCAATTTCACGGTCTCCATCATATCTGCTCCTAGAATGATGTCTTCTATTCCAGATCATCTGAGATGTCTTCCTTCAAAAAAAAGTGGCTTTTCCATGATTGTCATCAACTCAGCCCTAACCCACATCTTCTCTATTTTCCACTCCTGCTCTAGCCCTTCTCCCCCTAGATGCAACAAAGGCAGGTTTTTTCCCTTGACCTCACCTACCACCCCACTGGCCTCTGATCCAGCATATTATCCTCAGCAATTTCTGCCACCTACAGTGTGATCCCAACTCCAGACAGGTCTTCCCCTCTCCTTCCCACTCTGCCTTCTCCAGGGACCACTCCTTTTATGACTCCCTTGTCCACTCATTGTCCCCTTGGTACCTGACCCAGTTTCCTCTCTCTCCTGCAATAGTGGGGACCTCCCAGTTTCAATTCTGTGACCCATTCCCACACTAACATGTCTGTTCATGGCTTAGGGTCCTGCCAAACCAAGGCCATTTGTAAATTGGAAGAACAACAGTTTCTATTCAAACTGGACATTCTACAATCAGATAGCATTAACATAGAAATTTCCATTAGGCCCCTCCCCTGTCTCTTCTTTCCCTATCCCTCCATCTCCTTATACCCTTCTCTCTTTATTTAGAGGGGCCCTCTCCCCCTTTCATTCCTCAGCTTTTTACTCTTCTGTCCTCTCACCCAAATCCACCTATGACCTGTTGCCTGAGCTCCTCCTCCCTTGCTCCTTCTTTCCTCCTCCCCCCACCTTTTTATGCAGGTGTCTTCCTTGATGAGGGGTTCAGGCCTGAAGCATTGGTTGTATATCTTTGTTTCCTATGAATGCTATGTGACCTGCTGAGTTTCACCAGCACTTTTGTGTCTTAAACTACAATCACAGCATTTGCAGACTTTCTTGTTTAACTCCATAAATGATGTAAACCACGTTAATGATGTGTAATTTCTGTGAAGTCAATAAGGCAGTATGAGCAACAAATAAACTGGGATTGATTAAGACAGTTCTCATTTGAGTTGGGGACAAGATACTGGTCCTGATACTGGAGCAAACCATGTTTATCTCCTGGCTGCAAGGAATGTATTCTGCAGCTGTGAAATAAGAGTGGGCACATTCACTCTTCTTGCAGTGCACAAAAGTGCTGGAGAAACTCAGAATTCATAAGAAGTAAAAGGCAGTTTGTGTTTTGGGCCTGCCACACCTGAGGAAGAGCCCAGGCCAAAGTGTTGACTGCCTTTCGCTTCCTATGTATGTTGTGTGGCCTGCTGAGTTTCTCCAGCATTTTTTTGTGCTGCTATCGACCCAGCATCTGTAGATTTTCTTGTTTCGATCCACTCGTTTTGGTTGTATTGTGGGGAATAAATAAACATGTAATGTTTGAAGTTTATGGGTTTTATTGGGGGACAAGAATGTGTTGGAGACTATGTAAGGCCAGCTTCTTATTTCTCTTATTGAGAACTGTAATTAAAAGAAGCCATTGAATTGCTGGCATTCATTCATTTTTTGATGTTGGTAACCGCCTGCACTGTACAGGTCATAATTACCCAGATTCTAAGCTACAAGCACACTGGGAAGTAATGAGTCTGCATTTTGAAATCTTCACACTTCACCAATGTCTTTCTCTTCTCACAGTGCCCTTAAGGACAGTCGTTTCCCCCCGCTGACTCGTGAGGAACTCCCCAAACTCTTCTGTTCTGTTTCGCTGCTCACAAATTTTGAGGATGCCAACGATTACCTGGACTGGGAGGTAATGGAATTCCAGTTCAAAGTTGTTGCCACCACAAGAAGCTGGGACGGGGGCAGTTCTTTTAAAACGGACTAGAAAGTGATTCTAATTGACAGTTTCTCCATTCCCCCTTTGAAGGAACTGATTTGTTCTAGAGAAAGGATCTTAGAGTGTGGATTGAGTGTAAGTTAGACAGTGAGTATTGAGAGTGAGTATTATTATGAAGAGCTGGAGCTTGTCGTTAGCTGGCAGCTGCCTGCATTCATCCAGCCTATCTTTCCATTCCTAATCTCACTGGCACATGGACCTGGGAGTAACCCGGTGTGCTGCCCTCAGTCTCCTTCCTAATTTGTCCATTCTTTAAACACTAGTCCTTATCCCTTTCCCTACTCATGTCATTGATGCTAATAAGCACAATGACTGGCTCCTTGCCCTCCCCTTTGGGAAGGTTCTGCCATCGCTCATGGACACACTTAATGCTACCACTTGGCATTTGAGCGCCCAGGATGCAAGCTAAGTGGTTATAGGCTCTTGACAATATCCTGGCTGCTCTGCTTCGGTATTAGCCACATCTTAGTCAATCTGTTCCAGTATAGCTACACCATGGGAGAGTATTCAATGATGTGTAATATTGCCCTGTTTTGTCCATAAATCCAAACTGATATGTAATCCTCTCCAAAGGTTTAATTTCAATGTTCAGCAAATTGACTTCATTACACCCTTAGTGCAAATACGGATAAATAGCAGACCTGAGGAGACATTGACTGCTCTTGACATGAAGGCTCTAGTGAATAAAGTGGAACACCAATGATCTCTGGTGAAACTGATTGGAATTGGCAACATCTGGATACTGTTCAGGCTCAGAAGTTATCACATTGGTCTTCATGCTATATTCAACAGCGACAACGACATTGACTTCAAATCCATCAACATCTTGCTGATCTCCTTTGACCAGGAACTTCATCACACCTGCCACATGAATGCAGTGGCTTGATGTTCTGAGGCGACTGATTCACCATTTGTTTCTCTGGTATTGGAAGATGCCTGTTTTGTAAAGGAATAAGGCAGGAGTTTTATGGAATACAGTCCAGTTACCTGAATGTATCCAATTCCAACCAAAATTTGACAATAACTCTGACAAGTCAGACTGTATGATTGGCACCCTGTCCACCACTTTCCAGAGGAAATATTAACACCAAAGCCCCTTTCACACTTGCCAGTGATCCAAGGAAACGAACGCCAATCGCCCTTTAAAGTGGCAAGTGCGAAAGCAAAATCTGCTCAACCTTGGCGTCAGGTGATGGCATCTCATGCCGGGGATTGCCAGCCTCGACCCCTAGTACAATCCCCGGCGTCTTCAGACGCCAGCGTTGAGATCAGGGCAATTGCATTGGAGGCACTTCCTGTTAAAGGTAGAACAGACTAAATGCCAGGGATAAACCTTTGCAAGTGTGAAAGTGTTCAGTGACCCAGTTAGGAGTGGTCTAGTGTGAAAGGCCAAACCCCTATTCCTATCCCTGGTCACTGAACAGCCGATTTACTTGGATGCAAGTGTGAAAGGGGCTCAAGACTCTGTATCCCCTTTGGTGTAGGTATCAGATCCCGTGGAACTGGATATTCCAACAGTATTTATTCCTTAATCTGTCACAAGGCCAGGTTGCTCAGTAGTTAATGGTGTGGTAGTTGTGGGGTCTTGTGTGAATGTCAGCTGTTGAGTTCTCTTTGTTATGGTAAGAATCACAGTTCAGAAGTAATTCCACTGTAATCATTCATTTGATCACTGATCATCACAGTGATCTCCATCACCTTGGGCAGCAAGCTGAGAGAGAAGGCCCTTTCAAATAGGGTTAATCTGGCAATTTGCCTGGTTAGAGTCCCATTCATGCAGGTAGTCAAGGAATCCAGTTAAAGTTACCCGGCTCGTGTCCACTGGTGGCTTGAAAATGGCCAACCCAGTTGTTCTGGTGATGTCAGTGCTTGCGTGCGTACATCACCAGGTTGCATCTACTGAAATGCACAGTGCTTACATCCTGCTGCTCTTCCAATGACTGCAGCATTCCCCTGACAGCAGTGGTCACAACAGTTGCCTCCTGCCTTGCAGGACAGCAGAGATGCTGAGCTAGCATCTGAAGATCATTCCCATTCGCCATTTAGACTTAGATTTGTCACTTCCAGTAAGTGTATGGCGCGTCATTCAACACGTCATTGTGGGGGCAGTATCCCCCTCAAGTCGCCGGGTTGGCGATTTAATGGGTCAAACCTCCTGCAGCTTAAAAGGTGCTAGAAGCACCTTTGCCTCACTAATCACACCTGGGTCCCAGGAGGGCACCTCAGGTGCTGCAGCTTAAAAGTGCCTGGTCAGAGAGAGAGAGGGGGGAAAGGGGTCAACACCTTTAAGATTCCTTTCAAGTTCCCACTATATGACTTAGATTCAGGTTTTTTCCAGGTGTTAACAATGCTGTGAGATTGACCACCACAGTGGGAGAATATGACTCACTGTCACCTTCAAGGGCATTTCATGGTCATCTATAAATGCTGTCCATACCAATACTGTGCCCGAATGAAGGAAAAAAAATGATTTGCGTACTGTTTCCTGTGCTTGTCTCCTTGTGTCTGCTTAACTAAATCTGAACTAACCCTGCTGGTTAACTAATTCTGAATCAACTTTATTGATAAATTTGATCTGAGCTAACTTTATCATTTAACTAAATGTGAGGGTATCTTTACAGGAAATATTGGTGGTCATCTAGATCTGGGATAATCTTGCAGGTCAGCTAAGCCTGGGCTAAGCTCGCAGGCCAACAAAATCTGGGCCAATTTTACTAATTTGATATTTCACAAGTTTGCTCGAGAACATTTATGAATGGAGTCATTCAGAAAGCGACGCAGGAGGCATCTACCAAATTCTCTGCATCTCTACCTAGGACTGTAAATTTGCTTATCCACTCCTGAATGGCACTCTGATAAAGTTTTGGGAAAAGATTTGCTCTTGGATTATTTATTTTCCATTGGAAGATGGGAGATCAACATTCATTATTGCAGTAGGACAAATGCTTTGTTTTAATTTGCTGTCTTGGCAAAGTGAAGGTAGGTTACTTTTAAATGGGGTTAGCTCATTAATCTTTCAGCTTTCACTAATCATTTTCTTGTTGGATCAGATCCTCCTATAACTCAGTGATGGAGATACACAAGAGCTGGACTAGCGTCAGAGAGTGAGGTGGTTTGCATTTTGAAGTTAGCATTGGACAGATAAACTAACAACATAAAGTTAGAGAGCCTTGACGCTGAATAAAGGATATGGATGGAGCTTAAGTTATTTACAAAATGGAATCAAGTGTGTATTTGTCATCTTGAAAATTGGGTTAGGAATTCCTCTCTCCCTCACTAGTAGCTGCTGTTTTCCCTTGAGAAGGTGGAAGACCAGAGACCAACCAATAATTATTAATAAACATCAATTTCACTTTGCACTCTCAGTTTATTGATGGACAGTGCCCTCCATAATGTTTGGGATGAAGGAACTTTTTTTCTTTATGTGCCCCTGTGCTCCACAGTTTTAAATGTATAATCAAACAATTCACATGTGATTAAAGTGCACATTCCAGATTTTATTCAAGGATATTTGTTTACATTGTGGTTTGACTGTGTAGAAATAAAAGCATTTTTTATACATAGTTCCCCCATTTCAGGTCACATAATGTTTGGACATTTGGATTCACAGGTTTTATGTATACTGAGGTATGCTTAATTGCTTTATTGGTGCAGGAACAAGAGAGCTAGGCTTGCTTCTAAGCGTTTGATCACCTTTGGAGTCTGTAGTTGCCATTTTTCAACATAAGGACCAGGGTTGTGTCAATGAAAGTCAAAGAAACCATTATAAGGCTGAAAAACAACAATAAAACAATAAGTGTCATTGCCTAATCATTACAGTTACAAAAATCAACAGTTTAGAACATTATTAAGAAGAAAGAACATGCTGGTGAGCTCAGTAATTGCAAAGGAACTGGTATTCCAAGGAAGACCTCCACTGCCGATGACAAAAGAATTCTCATCATAATGAAAAATCCCCAAATGTATGTCCGACAGATTAAAAAAAAAACTCTTCAGGAAGTAGGTGTGGATATGTCATTGACCACTGTCCTCAGAAGACTTCATGAACAGAAATACAGGGGCTACACTGCAAGATGCAAACCATGGCAAAGGTGGTATGCTTTCAATCTTGGGCAGCTCCTTTACGCCTCCACACTTTAGTTTTGCCATCACTCTGATACAAGTTAATCTTGGTCTCATCTATCCACAAGACCTTTTTTCCAGAATTCTACAGGCTCTTTTAAATACTTCTTGGCAAACTGTAATCTGGCTGTCATTTCTGTGGCTAAGTAGTGGTTCGCATCTTGCAGCGTAACCTCTGTTTTTCTGTTCCTGAAAATTGTCGATTCTTCACATCCCCAGTTTTGTGCAATTTTGAAAATGGAAATTGACAAAAAATCAAAATGTTTGACAAACATTAAAATTGGTACAAGCTTAAAATTGGTCTGCCAAACCAATCTAAAGGTGGTGTTTCATTCACTCAGTGACTACATCATTTCCATTGATGATTCTGTCCTTGTCTTCTGGTCTCTACTTGCACTAAACCCAAGGCTGTTAGCAATTCCCTTTCGGTCTGGAAGTGCTGTTGATGGAGTTGATCAAGTTGTACTCATGCCTTTGCAGTAGAAACTCACCAGATGGGTCTGACATCTGACCAGCTGCCTGTTGGAGCACTAATGACTTTACAGTAAGACTTCAGTGCCTGCTAATGAAACTCCCTGCAGTGGTTTAAATAGATTCAGGTGGTCAAAAGTCATTGAATGAATAGCTGTTAAATTATAAATGATCCCAGTCAAAATTTACAATTATACTCTTAAGTTAGCCTGCAACATGACAAAATGGGCATTTTGATGGTGAATGTAGCTTAATGAAGTGAGGTTGTTTGCTCTGAAGCTAAGAAAGACCAACCAGAATATAACATGAGTGATTAGGAAGTGCAGATTGGCATTCAATTAAGTGTCTACACAAATCTCTAAAGACAGTGGAGAGGCATCAACAGTAAACAGAAAAGCGACTGGGATATCAGTTAATCAAACATAAGGAGCTTGTACTCACTGAAAACCTTTGTCGAACCTCAGTGTGAGAACTAAGTTTCATTCTGGGCACCAATCATCAGGATTTATTGGTTCAACAAATAGTCATCTAAAATATAATAGGATCTAAGGGTTTAAATGTAAATGTGTCTCAAACTCTTTGGTTGAGACCAATTGTATTTTTAGTTGAGGTCATCAAACTAATGACGCACTTGAAGATATTTGGGAATAGGCAGGTTCCATTCAATGTGAACTATCACAGAACCCACCTAGAGTCCATTCAATCCGTTCTCTGAGGTGTTTTGTCAGAGGTACGATTGGCTTCTGGCTGAAATGGACAATGGGACTATATTTGCATTGTGAGTAGTAGTATGCTGGATTAAAATGTTTTTATCTTTATCGTAATAAAGACCAATCTGTGTTTAGGTGGGAGTACATGGGATTCGAATAGAGTTTGTGAATGAGAAGGGGGCAAAACGCACAGCAACGTACCTGCCGGAAGTGGCCAAGGAGCAGGGTAGGTGTGAACAACAGCTTATCAATCTGTTCTTGTCAGGCCTATTGTTTCAGGGGGGTCAGGTGACAAAGGATGTGGGTCAAGTGGTCAGTTCCAGCTGTGTAAAGGTTTTCGTACTGCAAACAGATTTATTTCTTTATTTAAAAAAAAAAGGCAACTTTTTCTTTCTCTGAAAGTGCAGGAAACTCTCAGCAGAAGAGGGTGCATCCCTGGAAAGTCCCTTAGAATCGATGAACATGTCTTGTTAAGGGCCATCCTGAAGCATAAACCCTGCTTTTCTTTCCAGAGATACTGGATGACCCACTGGGTGTTCCCTTCCTTTTCTGATTTTGTTTCAGATTTCTTGTCATTTGATCAAAAATCTTCCTTGATGTATTATTTAATAGTTTGTGGTGCTTACCTTGAGTAAATTTAATTGCATGGAATGTATTTGAAGCAGCTTTGCACCCTGTTATTTTTCTTTTTAAAATTACTTTCCCATTCTTAACCTGGTGATTGTCACATCTTTGGACCTTATCAGGGCTATTTCCCAGAGAACTGGTATAGCCAAACCATGGGTGTTAACTGGCACCAAGGCAAGGCTGTGGCTCAAATATTACTTCTGTTTGTGTTGCAGACTGGGACCATATTCAGACGATAGACTCTCTTCTGCGTAAAGGAGGTTACAAAGCTCCCATCTCAAATGATTTTAGAAAAGCAATCAAACTCACCAGGTGACTAACAGTAATATTATCTCTGAAACTGTATGAATTGATTGGATCTAATAAAATGTTAGCTGTCCAAACTCTCGTCGAAAGGTTGGAAGAAGGCGTGACATCTACCTGTACAGTCAAAGGCATCACCAGTTCTTGAAAAGAAAATTATTTTGTGACAATGTCTTGAACCCTTTTGGCTCTCTCTTCTGAAATGATTTGACTCTTTGAGCATGTCCAGCATTTTCTCTTTTTATTTCATTTTGCAGTGAGTACAGTATTTTGCTTTTCTAAATGACACACCAAGTTTAAGCACTGTTGGATCATGCAGAAAAGCAGAAGCTTTAGGCAAAACACAAGATGATAAAGGCAGCTGTGATACATAGATTTGACATTTCTAAATATCGTCGAGCATTGTGCTGCTGATATAAATAGTACATTAATTTTCAGGGCTACTTAGACCTCAAGTCATAGAAAGAGGAGGAGAAGTCAGCTATCTCTGCCATTTAATAAGATCATGACTGATCTGGCCGTGGACTTCCTTCTCCCCCCCCCCCCCCCCCCCGCCCATGAACCCTTAATTCCCCAACTATGCAAAAGTCTGTCTCTCTGTATCTTAACTATAATTAATGAGGCAGCTTCTACTGCTTCATTGGGCAGAGAATTCCACAGATTCACTATTCCCTGGGAGAAGTATATCCTCGCATCTCTTCCCTGAAACTTGAGGCTTTGTCCCCGAGTTCTAGTTTCACTTGTGAGTAGAAACAGTGCCCTGCTTCTCTTGTCACTTTCATAATTTTATATACAAGATCCTTGTGTATCTCTATAAGATCTCCCCTCATCCTTCTAAATTCCAGTGCATATAATTCCAGGCTAATGAATCACTCCTCATAGGGTAAACCCCTCATTTTGAAATTGACGATGAACTTCCAAAGCCAGTCTATCCTTCCTCAAGAAAGGAGACCAGAACTGCACGCGTTACTCCAGGTGTGGCCTCGCCAGGACCTTGTACAATTACAGCAGAACCTCCCTGCTCCTAATTTTAACCCCTCTTGCAATAAATGCTTGTTGCACCTGTAACCTCACATTTTAGAAATGTGCGTGCAGGCATTCCCACGTCTCTGCACAACACCAGGTTACAATTTTTCCAGTTAACTAATAGAGTGATTTACTATTTTTGTTTAACCAAGTGGATGATCTCACATTTACCAATGTTGTAAGTAAAACATGAAAATCTGTAGACACAATGGTTAAAGTAAAAACACAAAGCTGGAGAAACTCAGCAGGTCAAACAGTGTCCTTTATAAAGCAAAGGTAAAAATACATAACCGAAATGTAAATACAATATGATCCCACTACAGACTCATCTTTCCCTCTCCGCCTTCCATTGGAACTGCTCCCTCTGTGACTCCCTCGTAAACTCATCCCTCTCCACCAATTGTTCCCCCGGCACCTTCCCCTGTGATCACAGGAAGTGGCACACTTGTGCCCACACCTCCTCCTTCACCACAGTCCGGGGCCCAAAACAGGCCTTTCAAGTGAAACAACATTTCACGTGTATCCGCAAGACTGATTTACTGCATCCGGTCCTCCTGTGTGGCTTCTCTACATCAGAGAGACTGGGTGCAGATTAGGAGATTGCTTCGCTGAGCACCTTCACTCCATCCGCACCAGTGACAGGGACCTGTAGCCAACCACTTCAGTTCTGTGCCACACTCCCGCACTCATATGTCTGTCTATGGCCTTATGCACTATCCTACCAAGACCGCCCACACATTGGAGGAACACATCTGATTTTCCGCCTGGACATCAATTTTTACAGTTTCTGCTAACCTGATCTCCTCTTCCCTCTCTCTCTCTCCTTCCCCCTTCCAGCTTTCCTCCCCATCCTTCTCTACTGACTTAACCATCCTCCCTCTCCTTGCTCTTCTTGTCCCCTCCATCCCTTCTCCACCTATTACCTCCTGCCTTTGTAACCCACCCACCCCACTCTTTTGTTTGGGTGCCTGCCAACATTTTTCCATACCTTGATGAAGGGTTCAAGCCTGAAACGTTGGTATGTATTTTCACTGTTGCTATATATAAAGGACGTTGTTTGACCTGCTGAGTTTCTACACCATTATGTTTTTATTTTACCAACATTGTACTCCATTTGCCAAAGCCTTGCCTTTTCACTTAACCCATTTATATCTCTCTGTGTCTTCTACATAGTTTGCTTTTCCTTTCATCAGCAAACTTTTAAAAATGTTATACTTAGTCTCCTCCTTCAAATCACTTGTATTGTTAAGAGTTGTGGGCCCAGCACTGGTCCCTGCAGATGCCCACTCACCAGTGTCAACCAAAGAAACACCAAATTCAAAATCTATTGGGTAACCAATCCTCTATCCACACTAATCCATTACTCCCAAAACTGTGTATCCTTATTTTGTGCAGGAGTCTTTTATACAGCACCTTATCGAATGCCTTCCAGAAATTTAAGTACGTTATACCACATCTATTAATTCTCTATCCACTGTGCTCATTATATTTTCAAAGAACTCCAGTGAATTAGTTAAACATTACCTTCTCTTCCTGAATCCATACAGTGTCTGTCTGATGGAACAATTTCAATCCAGATGTCTCATTATTCTTACTGATAGCTTCCAAGCATTGGCAATTGGTGGTGAACAGAGTGCTATAGGGATCGGTGCTGGGCCAACAACTGTTCATGATATACATTAATGATCTGGAATAGGGGACAGAGGATAGTGTACCTAAATTTGCTGTTGACACTAAATGGAGTAGAAAAGCTAATTGTGCAGAGGATATATCAATAGGTTAAATGAGTGGCCAAGGGTCTGGAAGATGGAGTACAATGTTGGTAAATGTGAGGTCATCCACTTTGGAAGGAAAAATGGAAGATCAGATTATTATTTAAATAGAAAGCAATTACAGCATGTGGCCATGCAGAAGGACTTAGGAATACCTGTTTGTGAATTGGAAAAGGTTGGTTTGCAGGTGCAGCTGTCTATTAAGAAGAACAATGGAATGTTGGCCTTCATTGCAAGAGGGATTGAATTTAGGAGCAGAAAGGTTATGCTGCATATGTACAAGATACTGGTGAGCCCACATCTGGAGTACTGCGTGAAGTTCTGGTCTCCTTACTTGAGGAAAGATATGCTTAGGGGGCGGTGCAGAGAAGGTTCACCAGGTTGATTCCAGTGATGAGAGGGTTAGCCTATGAGAAGAGATTGAGCCATCTGGAGACGTACTCGCTGGAATTTAGAAGAATGAGAGGGGTTCATATGGAAAAGTATACAATTATGAAAGGCATAGATAAGAGGTAGGTAAGTTGTTCCCATTGGTGGGGGAGACTAGAACTGGGGACATACCCTCAAGATTCAGGGCAGTAGATTTAGGACAGAGATGAGGAGGAACTGCTTTTCCTACAGGAAATATTCGCTGCTCATTGATGCAGGGAAAGCTATCTCAGTGAATAGTTTTAAGACCAGTTTGGATACATTTTTACATAGGAGGTAAATTAATGGATATGGGGAGAAGGCAGGTAGGTGGAGATGAGCCTATCATCAGATCAGCCTTGATCTCATTGAATGGCAAAGCAGGCTCGGCTCTGTGGTCAGTGGCAGTGCAGCTACTAGGAATCCAGCTGCACCCTCAATCGAACAGCCTGGTGGAACGTTTCACAAGGCACCTAAAGTTATCCCTGATGGCACACCTCCAAGAGCCCAACTGGTTGCTACTGGGCATCCGCACAGCCCCCAAGAAAGACTGGCAGCATCATCAGCCGAACTAGTTTATAGTGCACTGCTCGCAGTACCTGGCAAATTTGTGCCTGCACCCTGTGGCTAAGAGGACACACCAGTAGAGATCCTGACCAGACTTCAGGAGAGACTCAGCACACTAGCTCCATTGCCGACATTCCACCATGGGGCAAGACCTTCTTTTCATACCCAAGGGCTTGCAGCAGAGTGAGTATATGCTCATCTGCCGAGGAGTGCATAGACCACCCCTGCAGCGGTCTTATGAAGAACTCTTCAAAGTGGTACGTCATAATGGGGCAACTTGTGTTTGGGATTTGGGTGGCTGGGAAGAGACATTTACCATAGACCACCTTAAGCCAGTACACCTGGGCATTAAGCACCAGTTGTGGTCCCACCAGTCAAGAGGTGAAGACAGCCATAGACAATAGACAGTGTACGGAATACGGTTTCAGCATCTCCTATTGCCGGTTCTGGGGGGGGGGGGGGGGGGTGGGAGGGTCATGTGATGGCTCACCCACACGGCAGGCAAACTGTCACCAGCAGTGTGGGGAAAAACAACTGACAGGAAGTTGATGTCACTTCTGCCCTGCACGAGCACGGGGTCCAGCATGGGCCTTTTAAGCGTGCAAGTTTGAATCAGTAAATCAATTAGTTTGAAACTACTTGACTCAGTGTGTTTCTTCCACTCACGGTGGCTGATAGCCACACTATGAATATTTTTGAAAATAAAATGTTTTAAATGTACCAAAGGGTGTGGCACGTGAGAGTGGGAAAGTTGAAAGGGGATGTGCAGGGCATTTTTTTGTACTGGTAGGTACTGGAATTGACAGACAGAAGTAGAGGTGGAAGCAGATACGAAAGTATCATTCAGGAGGCTATTAGATGACCCATGAATGTGCAGGGAAGAGAGGGATAGGGATCAGGTGCAGGCAAAAGAAATTTGGTGTAATTCTGCATTATGTTCCTTTGTAAATCCTTTTATTGCGTTTAATATATAAACTTGCATGCAAAATTTTAAGGAAAACACATAACATCATCTCATATACAGAACAAAAAAAGGATGGAACTACATTGGTCAGTTCTTTAATCCACAAAAGAAACAAGTTATTGAATTAACCTACGATAACCATGTTGAAACCCATATTTGCCAAATTAATCCAAATAAAAATTGATAAAAAGAAAATAAAAACCTAAAAACTAAATCTAATCTACCCCCTCCTTCTCATCAAGGTAACTTTTGTTTTTAAAAAGAAGGGAAATTGTGGATTGGGTAGCGATCTCCAGACATCAGACAGAGAATCTCCGGATCATTCAAAATTCTCAAGTCTTCCAATCGTGATAGTATTCTATGAACGGGCCCCACATCTTTACAAATTGAAACTTCCTATCTTTAATATTGTATCTAATTTCCTTCAAGCTTAAATAGAGCATTACACCAAGTAACCACTGTATATGAGTCGGTGAAGAGTCATCTTACCATTCAATAAAATTGCTTGTCTGGCTATCAGCATGGTAAAGGCCAAAACTTTCTCCTGAGTTGCAGACAGAAGTATACCTGGCTCATGTGAAAAACCAAACAAAATAATTAATGGATGGTTCTGTTTTGATCTTAAAAATGGTTGATAAAGTTTGGAAAATATATTTCCAAATTCTGCATTATGTTCAGCACAAAGTTCCTGTACTGGTCTTTGCTTTGGGGTTGTTATAATGTTGCAAGCTGTACAAATGGCCTTACAGGTAGCATCCTAAAATTTTATAGCAATTCCAACTTGCTCTGTGTCAGGAAGCATTCAGGAAAAATAGGAATCATGACAGGCAGGTCAAGGATAAGGTTGCTTCTGCATTAGAAAACTTGCACACCAAGGGAGTGTAATCGACAGTGACTTTATTGGGCTGCAGATCTGCCTTTTATAGGCAGCTGGCTGTGTCACCACCGGGGCTTGGCTTGAACAAGGCCAGCTGCTGATTGGTTGTCCTGAATTGGACGCCTTGCGATCTGCTGGCTGTGATTGGCCGATTCGACTGCTATTCCTGCAGCCTATGGGAGCGGGCATCTCATCCCGCGTGCTGTCTGCTCAATTGTCATGTTCGATGACTGTTTGTTGTGTCAGCTGCGGAGTGGACCACGGGCTGCTACATGCTTGCATTTATATGGCAAAATTCATAGTCTTAGGACACACTGAAACACACATCAACCACCAACAGATTGTAATTGTGTAATGTAGAGAACTGTAATATCGCTATGACCCAAACCAACAAAGAGATAAAGGACCAGATAGTATTGCTTGATGGAGTAAGCAATCAGTTCTATTTTAATATTAATCTGGAAGCTTTTACCAGGATCAGATGGTGTCTTATTTTAATGTCTCATTTGAATGAAGGGAGCAATATGGAGAACTTCCATAGGGCACACTTAAACATGCGACTCCTGACCCTGAGCTGTGAATACCATCAATGAGCCAAAGTGAATGCTTTGGGAATTAGAGGTAAGTGTAGGGTGATTCAAATGAGTGGCGCATTCTTCAGCAAGTATAAGAAGGTTGCCTTTCTCTGGCTGTTGAAGACTTATAATGAAGTATATTGCGATTGTTCGTGGTGTTGGCAAAAGATCTTCAGACAATTGTGTTTGTGAGGGATATCAAGCAAGGAAATGCATGAACTACAGAGCTGGAATACAACCCTTGAACTCTCCAGCACAGAAACGGGACTTTTGGCCCTTCTAGTCTTTACTGAACTATTCTGCCTAGTCGCCCTGACCTGCACCCAGACCACATCCCTCCATACTCATTCCATCCATGAAGAGTGTTGGACTCAATTAAACCATCCTACATTTGCCTCTAATTCCCAAAGTATTCACTTTCAAATGAAAGGTTAAAATAAGACCATGGTTTAAAAAAAACTTCTATAGTAATTCAGTAAAATCCCCATTATACAGGCACTCAATTAACTGGAATCTCAAACAATCAGCAAAAAAAAACCAAGGAAATAAATAAATAGATTCAAAGAAATAAAGTTTTAAGTAAAAGTTTAAAATTGTAAAAAGTAAATGTTCTCTGAAGCAACACACAACCCCTTGGGAGCAAACATTCATCCAGTGGAGCACCCCACCCGTGCCCCACCCACAGCAGCCGTTTGAATAAAGTTTCAATAAAGTTGTGTTTGAATAAAATTATGGTGCCCAGGATGGAGAGCTGGTCAATGCTGCGTGCCGCTGGGCGACTCTCCCAAAGTGTGTCTCTATCCCTGCGTAGTCAGAGTCTTTATCTTAATTAGTATATTATTAAGTATGTTAGTAAGGTTTTATCTGTAAACTTGAGGAAGGGGAGTTAATTATGATGGTGATATGGTTAGCGCAACACGGTTACAGCACTCTCAACTGGGATTCAAATTTAAAAGGAAGGTGCACCGAGGGTCTGACCAGGACACTTGCCTGGGGATGAGTTGGGTTGTGCCAAGGGTCTGACCGGGACATCAGGATGATGAGCCGGCCGATGCCGCTGTGGCGACTCTGCCTATTAAGAGTATATCTTTATTAGTACCATATTAAGTATATTAGTAAGGCTTTATCTGTGAACATAGGAAATGGAGTTAATTATGATGGCAGCATGGTTAATGCAGCAATTAGCACAACACCTACAGTGTTGCGGTCGCATACTTACCTTCGTCAGATGCGGTGTTGGCCGCTGCTGATGACGTAAGCGATGCGCAGGGCTGTTAGCACGCATGTGTGGATGCGTTAAGCGTCAGTATATGAGTGATGAATATCAGACACAGGAGGAAGAGAGTGAGGATCAGGATCACCTGTGCGGCAGTGAGCTAATGAGAAGATCAGAGGTGTTTAGCTGGGTGGGGTTTGGGAAGTTAAAGAATGCAATGTTGTGTCGAGTGAATAATAAAGAAAGTCGACTTCATGGTGTGCAGAAAGAAACGAGCGAGTGCATTCTTTAGTTGTTTGTGAGCTGTGGTAAATCAGTGTTGTTACAACAGCACCAGCGACTGGGTTTGAATTTAAATTTTGTAAGTTATGGGAATTATATGATTAAAGTGAACTTCACAAAATTAAAGATGACAATACTGATTTTATTTTTCAAATACATTTTGTCTTTTAAATGGTATATTCATTCTTTGGCTTGGCTTCGCGGACGAAGATTTATGGAGGGGTAAAGTCCACGTCAGCTGCAGGCTTGTTTGTGGCTGACAAGTCCGATGGGGTTGGGTGTTGGGTTTTTCCTCCTTTGTCTTTTGTCAGTGAGGTGGGCTCTACGGTCTTCTTCATAGGAGGTTGCTGCCCGCCGAACTGTGAGGCGCCAAGATGCACGGTTGGAGGCGATATCAGCCCACTGGCGGTGGTCAATGTGGCATATAACCATATAACCACTTACAGCATAGAACAGGCCAGTTCAGCCTTACTAGTCCATGCCGTAACAAATCCCCACCCTCCTAGTCCCACTGACCAGCACCCGGTCCATACCCCTCCAGTCCTTTCCTCTCCATGTAACTATCCAGTCTATCCTTAAATGTAACCAATGATTCCCGCCTCAACCACGTCTTCTGGAAGCTCATTCCACATCCCTACCACCCTTTGCGTAAAGAAATTTCCCCTCATGTTCCCCTTATAATTCTCCCCCTTCAACCTTAAATCATGCCCTCTAGTTTGAATCTCCCCCACTCTTAATTGAAAAAGCCTATCCGCATTTACTCTGTCTGTCCCTTTTAAAATCTTAAACACCTCTATCAAGTCCCCCCTCAATCTTCTACACTCCAGAGAAAAAAGCCCTAGTCTGCACAACCTTTCCCTGTAACTCAAACCTTGAAATCCTGTCAACATTCTCGTGAACCTTCTCTGCACTCTCTCTATTTTGTTTATATCTTTCCTATAATTTGGTGATCAAAACTGTACACAGTACTCCAAATTTGGCCTCACCAATAACTTGTACAATTTCATCATAGCCTCCCTACTCTTGAATTCAATACTCCGATTTATGAAGGCCAACATTCCAAATCTACACCATCTACCTGAGTATCAGGTATCTGCACATCTCTAGCCTACCATTTAATGCATATGATCTATTTTGATTTGCCTTTCCAAAGTGTAACACCTCACATTTATCTGTATTAAATTCCATCAGCCAATTCTCAGCCCACACCTCCAGCCTTCCTAAATCACCTTTTAATCTACAGTAATCTTCCTCACTGTCCACAACACCAGCAATCTTTGTATCATCCACAAACTTGCTTACCCAACTCTCCACCCCTACTTCTAGATCGTTAATATATATAACAAACAATAGTGGACCCAGGACCGATCCCTGAGGAACTCCACTAGTCACCGGCCTCCAATTGGACAAACAATTTTCTACCACTACTCTCTGACACCTCTCATCCAACCATTTCAGAATCCATTTCACTACCTCCTTATTTATACCTAATGCCTCCACCTTTTTTCCTAACCTCTTGTGGGGAACTTTGTCAAAAGCTTTACTAAAGTCTAAATAGACAATATCCAACAGCTTTCCCTTCATCAACCTTTTTTGTAACCCCTTCGAAAAACTCAATCAGATTTGTCAAGCATGATCTATCACTGACAAAACCATGCTGATTACTCCCTATCAATCCCTGTACCTCCAAATATTTGTAAATACCATCCCTCAGAACACTTTCCAACATGCATCAAGAGATTTCTTTAGGCAGTCCTTGTACCTCTTTGGTGCACCTCTGTCTCGGTGGCCAGTGGAGAGCTCGCCATATAACACGATCTTGGGAAGGCGATGGTCCTCCATTCTGGAGACGTGACCTACCCAGCACAGTTGGATCTTCAGCAGCGTGGATTCGATGGTCGGCCTCTGCCATCTCGAGTACTTCGATGTTGGTGATGAAGTCGCTCCGATGAATGTTGAGGATGGAGCGGAGACAACGCTGGTGGAAGCGTTCTAGGAGCCGTAGGTGATGCTGGTAGAGGACCCATGATTCGGAGCCGAACAGGAGTGTGGGTATGACAACGACTCTGAAAAGAGGGTGTATTAGGCATTGTAAGAGTGAGGCTGTCGATGGAAAATTTGCACTTTGGCACCTGTGATCCCCGTGGGTGTCGGATAATGGGGATTTTACTATAAAATAACACCCCTTCAAGCAATGCCATCTGGTCCTTTAACTCTTTGTTGTTTTTGGGTCACAGTGATATTACAGTTTCCTACATTACACAATTACAATCAAGTTGATGGGTGTTTCAACGTCTCCTCACATTGTGGATTTTGCCATATTAATGCAAGTGCTTTATTCAGTGCTGTATCAGCCTTATCCTTGACCTGTCCAAATTTTTCTGAAATGCCTGCACTTACCAATTCAGCTGGCAGCTCACTTCCACTTCTCCCTGCATGAAGAAGTTCCCCCTTAGGTTCCCTTTAAACTTTACCTCTTTCATCCTTTACCCATGTCCTCTAGTTTTTATCTCTCCTAACCTCAGTGGAAAAAGCTTATTTGCATTTACTGTATCTCTTAACCATCATAATTTTGTATACCTCTATCAAATCTCCCTCATTCTTCTACGCTCCAGGGAATGAAGTAGAATAAACAAGGAGAAGCTGGAAGGACTTGGGAGTTAGGAAAAAATGGCCAGTCAGCATTGTGGGGTGGGACATTTTCTCGAGAAAGGATCCTGACCTGAAAAGTTGACTGACCGTTTACCTCCTTGGATAATACCCAACCACCTTAGTGCCACAAACTTTTCTTTATTCACTAAACAAAGCGATCGACTATGAATCATGATCTCTGTTTAGCTGTATCAGCATTTGAACATGCTCCATGTATCATCTTGTCCCAATAACAAACAAGAAAATATTTGGGAAGTTGGTCACCCAAGGCAATTGGCCAGAGGATGGACAAATGGTGAGGAACAGGTGTTCTTCTTCTCCAGTGAAAAGGGAGGGAAAAAGCAGAAATGAGAGGCAAAACCAACTGAGTAAAATAAAAGCGGCCAACTCCAAAATTCCCAGTCTGGCAACATATGAAAAGAGGAAAGGTATAATCAGCATTTCAGATGTATGCCTTTTTCTTTACTTGAAATCATCTGGAAAAGTGTCAAGATTTAACTCTGACAAATGCAAGATATTACACTTTGTAAAGTTAAACCAGAGCAGGACTTGCATCATAAATGGTAGGGCCCTGGAGAGTACTTTAGAACAGAAAGACCAAGAGGTACAGGTACATAGTTCACTGCAAGTGGTGGCACAGGTAAGCAGGGTGGCATTTGGCAACCTGACACTGTCAGGGCATCAAGTAAAAGAGTTGGATGCCATGTTGCCACTGCACACGCTGGTGGTGAGATTGTACTTGTGGAGATTGTGCGCAATTTAGGTCACCCAGCTGTAGGAAGGATCTAATGAAGCTGGAAAAGGTGCAGAGAAGATTCATGATGGGATTTGAGGGCTTGTAATAAGGAGAGGGTGGATAGGCTGGGACTTTCCTCCCTGAAGCATCGAAGCCTGAGAGGCAACCTTGTACAGGTTTATAAAGTCATGAGGGGCATAGATATTGTGAATGGTCTTAAATTTAAGATGAAAGGGAAAAATTTAATGGGGATCTGTTAGACATTTTCCATACAAAGGGTGGTGAGTATTTGGAAGGAACTGCAGAAGCGGTAGAAGTGAGTACGATTACAACATTTAAGACATTTTGGTACATGAATACACCCTGGAGACTACAGATGCTGGAATCTGAAGCTACACACACTCTACTGGAGGAACTCAGTGTGTTGAGCAGCATCAATGGGAGAAAAAGGATGGTCAACATTTCTGGCTGCAGTCCTTCACCGGGACCTGATTCTGATGGCCCTGATGGAGGGCTCTGGCCCAAAATGTCGACCATTCTTTTCCTCCCATTGATGATGCTAGACCTGCTGAGTTCCTTCAGCAAAGTGTATGTAGGTACATGGATAGAAAAAGTTTTGAGGGATAAGGCAAATGGGATTAGCTCAGGGACAACTTGGTTGTGCTGGAAAAACTTGTTTGAGGTTTGTATCTCTGTGGCACGATAACTATGACTGTGACTCTTTAAGAATGACTTTCATCTTCACAAGCATTAATTTGTGGCATGTGGAAATCATGTTGGAACAGGAGTGGGGAATGGTTATTTGATAATGGGTGAACATTTGAATCTACAAGCAAATTAACATAGATTATGTAACGTTCTTGACTTTCACACATAGAACAGAAGGAGACCATGTGTTTGTGTTGGCCCCTTGGAGAGCAATCATGTCTATACCAGTTGCTCATTGTAATAGATTACAGAATGTCATGCTGTATTGTGGAAATACTTGGAATAGATGTCTTTATCTTGACTCATAGTTGGTGTGAGCCCTGTGAATTGGAGGAGGTTTCAGCGGCTTCCAGGTGTAAATAATGAAGTCTCCTTCAGGAACTGATGGGTGATTCAGCTTCCTCCTGAGTACCTCTCCCTCATCTCTGGAAGGAGAAAGTACAGAAGGTGTAAAAAAAAAAAGCAGTTATCAGCATTTTCTCCTCAACACTAGCCGATGTGTGGATTTAGTAAATAACAGAACCTATAATGTTGGATGTTATAACAGAATACCTGAAAAGAATAATGGAATTGAACAGCGAAACAAAGAATACAGATGGTGCAACCTTGAGCAAACAATGAGCTACTGGAGGAAACAGTGGGTCAGGCAGTATATGTGGGTAGAATGGTCAGTCAGCATGGTCCCTTTATCATTCGGTGTAGGGATTGTCGGAGTATTTCATGATTTAAATGTGTTGTCATACATTGAGGTTAAAAAGGGAAATTTAAAAGACAAAAATGGGAAAAAGGGGGATGGAGGTGGCGAGGAGGCGGAAAAGAGGTGTAAACAAGATATAAAATGGCCACGTTGAACTATATGACTATAAACATTAATGGAATACATAACCAAATTAAAAGGAAGAGGCTACTAAATTTACTGGAAAAAGAAAAACTAGATATAGCATTTGTGCAGGAAACGCATCTAACTGAAGTGGAACATAACAGATTAAAGAGAGACTGGGTAGGATACATAGCTGCAGCATCATGTAATTCAAAAACTAGAGGTGTAGACATCTTTGGCTTGGCTTCGCGGACGAAGATTTATGGAGGGGGTAAAAAGTCCACGTCAGCTGCAGGCTCGTTTGTGGCTGACCAGTCCGATGCGGGACAGGCAGACACGATTGCAGCGGTTGCAAGGGAAAATTGGTTGGTTGGGGTTGGGTGTTGGGTTTTTCCTCCTTTGCCTTTTGTCAGTGAGGTGGGCTCTGCGGTCTTCTTCAAAGGAGGCTGCTGCCCGCCAAACTGTGAGGCGCCAAGATGCACGGTTTGAGGCGTTATCAGCCCACTGGCGGTGGTCAATGTGGCAGGCACCAAGAGATTTCTTTAGGCAGTCCTTGTACCTTTTCTTTGGTGCACCTCTGTCATGGTGGCCAGTGGAGAGCTCGCCATATAATACGATCTTGGGAAGGCGATGGTCCTCCATTCTGGAGACGTGACCCATCCAGCGCAGCTGGATCTTCAGCAGCGTGGACTCGATGCTGTCGACCTCTGCCATCTCGAGTACCTCGACGTTAGGGGTGTGAGCGCTCCAATGGATGTTGAGGATGGAGCGGAGACAACGCTGGTGGAAGCGTTCTAGGAGCCGTAGGTGGTGCCGGTAGAGGACCCATGATTCGGAGCCGAACAGGAGTGTGGGTATGACAACGGCTCTGTATACGCTTATCTTTGTGAGGTTTTTCAGTTGGTTGTTTTTCCAGACTCTTTTGTGTAGTCTTCCAAAGGCGCTATTTGCCTTGGCGAGTCTGTTGTCTATCTCATTGTCATACTAGTTAACAAAAATGTACCAATCAAGATAGAGGAGGAAATAACAGATCCAGCAGGGAGGTATGTAATGATAAACTGTCAGATATACTCAGAATTTTGGAATTTGCTCAATATATATATGAACTTAACGATGAGGATCAAAAGTTTATGGAAGATATATTTTTTGAGGATTGCAGATACACAAGGAAATATATTGATAGGAGGGGATTTTAACCTTAATTTGGATCCAATGTTGGATAAAACTGTACAAAAGGCAAGCAAAAGGAATAAAGTAGCCAAATTTATGGTTAAATCTATGCAGGAACTGAAACTTGTGGATATAAGGAGGAGACAGCACCCAAAAGAGAAGGAATATTCATATTACTCGAGTTGGCATAAAACATACGCAAGGATTGATATGTTTTTGTTGTCGGCCCATATTCAAGGGAGAGTCAGGAAAACTGAGTATAAAGCGAAACTACTTTCAGATCATTCACCCCTGTTATTAGCAATAGAACTGGAGGACATCCCACCAAGAACATATAGATGGAGGTTAAACCCCATGCTACTTAAAAGGCAAGAATTTAGAGAGTTTATTGAATGCCAAATTAAAACATATTTTGAAATAAACACAGAATCGGTTAAAGATAAATTTATACTATGGGATGCAATGAAAGCTTTCATTAGAGGACAGATAATAAGTTATGTAACTAAGATGAAAAAGGAATACAAGCAGGAAATAGAGCAACTGGAAAAGGAGATAGCAAGTACAGGAAAGGAACTAGTGAAAAGGGACGATATAAAGAAAAAGAGAGAATTGGCAGACAAAAAAATAAAATACGAAACATTACAAACGTACAAGGTGGAGAAGAACAGAATGAAAACAAAGCAAAAGTATTACGAATTTGAAGAAAAAACACATAAAATATTGGCCTGGCAACTTAAAACAGAACAAGCTAAAAGAATTGTATTGGCATCAAGGAAAAAGGACAAACAAATCACATATAACCCAATAGAGATTAATGAAAACTTTAAGGAATTAAGGTGAGCTAAAAATATATAAACAGAAACTAAAAGTATATAATAAATCAAAATATATCTAAATGCATATATTCCAAATATGGTAACCACTTGTTAACAAAAAAAATAATTGTCATGCAGATTATATGTAATTTTTTCCATAACAATACAAGCTTTCAATTCATTATGCCATCGCATTATATTAATCACTGTATTATCTTTCCATGTACTTGCTACACATTTTTGAGCTACAGATAATGCTAAATATATAAATGCAATTTGAAATTTATCCAACCCTAATCCCTTTAAAGGAATCATAAAACCCATTAAAAAAAAATAGATGGATCTAACGGTAACTTAAAATGATATAATTTTTCCAAAATTAACAATTTTTTCCAGAATGATTGTACATGCACACAAGACCAAACAGCATGTAAAAAAGTTTCAGTACATACACCACATCTAAAACAAGAATCCAAATTACTAAAACCATATTTTTTCAAATCCTCTGGATTTTTTTAAAATAAAAGAGATAAAAATAAAGGAGGAGGAGTATAAAATCAGTTTATTTGCAGATGACATCATAGTATACCTAACAGAACCAAAGATATCAATAAAAGAATTACATAAGAAATTGAAGGAATATGGAGAAATATCGGGGTATAAGGTCAACGCAAATAAAACTGAAGTGATGCCAATGAGTAATGCGGATTATTTAGAATTTAAAGAAGAATCACCATTTAAATGGCAAGCACAAGCAATCCGATACCTAGGGATCAGGTCAGACAATAACTTAAGCCACTTGTAAATTATCAGCCACTAATCAACTGGTTATCAGCCACTAATAAAGAAATTACAGGAAGACTTAGAACATTGGAAAGAATTACTGCTAATGACTCTCCCATATTCAAGGGAGAGTCAGGAAAACTGAGTATAAAGCGAAACTACTTTCAGATCATTCACCCCTGTTATTAGCAATAGAACTGGAGGACATCCCACCAAGAACATATAGATGGAGGTTAAACCCCATGCTACTTAAAAGGCAAGAATTTAGAGAGTTTATTGAATGCCAAATTAAAACATATTTTGAAATAAACACAGAATCGGTTAAAGATAAATTTATACTATGGGATGCAATACTTATTTCAAACTTTACCAATTCCTTTAACAGAGAGATTCTTTGTTGAGAATAATAAGGAAATTCTTGTGTAAAGAGGGGAAACCGAGGGTAGTGCTAGATAAATTAACAGAGAGGTATAACCAAGGTGGTTTGCAGTTACTAAACTTCAGAAATTATTATAGAGCCGCACAATTAAGGCATTTATCAGATTTTTACCAGATGAGAGAAAAACCAGATTGGACTAAATAGGAGAGAAGGTACCAGAACATATACTGTATAAGTGGGATGAAAAGCTGATGCAATATAATAGCTCACCAGTATTGCATCATTTACTTAATATATGGAAGAAGATTCACGTAGAAAGGAAAAAATGAATTACCAAATACCAAAATTGTTATTGATGCAAAATTCACTAATCCCTTTTACAATAGATAAACTTTCCTTTAGAGAATGGGAGAGAAAAGGAATCAAGAGAATAGAAAATTGTTTTTTAGGAAATAATTTATTAACATTTGAACAGTTGAAGGACAAATATGGAATAACTCACAGTACAATATTTGCATACCATCAACTGAAAGCTTATTTAAAGGATAAATTGGGAAACAGATTTAGATTACCAGAAGGAAGCAGCTTTGAATATATGATTACAGGTACAATGATAATTAAAAGATTTATAACAAATATATACATTAAGCTGCAAGGTAAGGAAAATGATGAAATAAGCTATAAACCAAACAAAAGTGGGAAAAGGACTTAAATATAAAGATAAAGAATGAAACATGGGAAAAGTTATATTCTGGAACTATGAAGAATACAATAAACACAAGGTTACGCATGATACAGTATAATTGGTTACACAGGTTATATATCACTCCTCAAAAATTAAAAGAATGGGATCCAACAATATCTGATAGGTGTTTTCACTGGAAAAATGAAATGGGTACAACAATACATGCAATTTGGGCATGTACAAAAATGAATACATTTTGGGAAAAACTAAATCAGATATTAAATAAAATCACAAAAAACAACATACCAAAAAATTCAGAGATCTTTCTTTAAAGTAACTTAAGAAGTAAAGAATTAGGCCTCAAAATTGGATAAAGCGCAAAAAAGATTCATTATGATCGCCTTAGCAGTAGCAAAATAATGTATAATGTCAATTTGGAAAATGGAAGAGAGCCTGAGAATACAGTAATGGTACATGGAAATGAATAAATGTATTCCATTGGAAAAAATAACATAATTAAAAAAAATAAAGTCACATTATTTGAACAAATTTGGGAACCATACATGGAATATAACAGAGAGGGCTTGCTTGGACCTCCACCCCCTAAAATGATAAGAAGACAAAATGACTTGATTCAGTGTGTAAAAGTGGATGACACATTTTTCTTGTTTGTTTTTCCCTTGTGTGAACACATTGTTTTATGGTTTCATTGTATTGTATATGTTGAATATTTATTGGTTTTGGAGGGGGCTGGGGAGGGAGGGAAGGGGGGTAAAAAGGGGGAAAATGCCACTGTGTATATTTAATGAGAAACGTTTGTACATATTTTGGTTGATATGGTTCACAGTGTGAGAAATAATTTAAACAAAACATAGTCCCTTTATCGAGACTAGAAAGGGGCTGATTATTTGTGTGTGGCAGAGGGAAGTCAGGGGAGGGGCCTTGGTGATAAGGTATAGGACATAAGGTGGGAAATGTGCAAAGACAGGTAGAGGGAGAGACCACGAGGGAGGTTTGGGGGAGTTGGAGAGAGAAAAGTACAGGTGTAGATAAAGAAGAAATGGAAACAGTGGAGGTTACCTAAAATTGGTCAAATCAATGTTTATGCCATTAGGCTTGAGACTGTTCAATAGGATTAAGATGTGTTGTTTCTCAAGACTATATTTGGTCTCATCCTGATGAAGCCAAGGCACAAACCTATCTGTTTAGAAATAGTTGGGGAAAGTGAAATGGTCGACCACAAAAAGTTCAAGCTTGGACCTAGAAACGAAGTGTAGATATTTGGCAAAGTGGTCATATATTCTATGTTTTGCCTAACCAATGGAAAGGCCACACTGGGTCAACCAAACACAATAGATTAGTTTGGATGATGTGCATGTAAAGTTCTGCCTCACCTGGAAGCTCTGTTTATGGCCTTGGATGGAGGTGGAGAGAGAGATGTTGGGAACAGTTTTGCACTTTGTATTTATGGTGAGAATTGCCTTGGGAGTGGAAGGATGGGTGGGGAGTGAGGAGTGGAATTGGGAATAGTTAAAAGTGGGGAGGGGGAAAACGTTTCTGCTAGTGGGATTGTGCTGAAGTTAGTGGAAGTTGTAAGAAGATGATGTGTCAGATGCAGAGTTTGATGGGGTAGAAGGTAGGTACCAGAGGGACTCTAGCCTTATTCTGTCCTGGAAAGGGGGAGAACACATTTGGAATATCTTGAAGAAGAAGACTTCATCTTGGGAACAGATGCAGCAGAGGAATTGGGAGAAAGGGATGGGATCCTTGTAAGGGACAGGATGGAAAGGGGTATATTTCCAGTAGTGAGACTTGATGGGTTTGTAATAGATGTCCATGAGTAGTTTATTCCTTGAGATGGAGATAGAGAGGTCAAAGAAGGGGAGAGGGGGTGTTAGAAACCATCCAATTCAAGGGTTGGGTGGAAGTTGTCAGTGAACATAATGAAGTTTTGTTCTGCATAGGTACAGGAAGCAGCAGAAATGCAGTCATCAATGTATCGAAGGAAGAGTTGGGGAGTGGTACCAGGGACAGGGACTGACAACAAGGCCAGAGGAAGTTAGAAGTTGAACATTTGATACACAAGTTAAATTTGAAGAGATTTGGTGACCTTTTATAAATTATTTCCACATGACTTAGTTCATATAATTATTTTCCCTTCTGGACTATATTTAATTTTATTTCTTTTCTCTTTGTTGATGAAGACCAGACGATTAATTTTTATTAATAAATTCTCAGGATAGGCTGCCCAGTCTTTCTTTCCCTTATTTTTTTTTCTTAGTTTAGGTGGGATTTTATATAATAAAAATGTTTCTTTTTTTTTAAGATTTCATTTTGAAGAGATGAGAACATATTCATTATTCTGTTCTAATACAATATATATCATACGAGGTCATGGGAGTGACACTTTTCCTTCTTGATTATGTATCCTATTCTCCTCATGTATTGTTTACCTATAATATTATTGAAAAGATTGAAACAGAAAAAGGACTGGGATTATGTTGCTGATGCTGGGATGCATGGACATGAGGCTGTGGAAGTGAGACTGGGTGATCATATGGATTTAGAGCTTGAGGGCAGGAGGGATAACAGAGGAGGAACAGTGAGGGAGACCCTCAAAGAACTCCCATTGAAGACAAGAGGGGAACCTCTTCAGAGTAGGCATCCTTAAAAGAGACGTTGCAGTGGAGCAGCGAGAAGGTCTGCAGATGCTGGTGTAAGGATATGTGGTTGTGGGAGCAAGCAAAGACACAGCTTAGGTCACGTTTGGTTATCGTTAAGGAGCTGACTAATATCCCACCACAGTGCTGTGAATGTTGTTGCCTCTGGCTTTGGGTTGATACACCTAATCGTTAGTCCATGCATTGAAGAACCCAGCATGAGCAACCCATCTTAACACTGCTGTTTCTTTCTCCTCAGGTACCGCAGTGAGAAAATAACAATTAGCTACGCAGAGTACATGGCCTCACGGCAGCACTATTTCCAGAATGGCACCCTCCATGCCCCACCTCTCTACAATCATTACTCCTGACATCAAGCAGCACGACCCATCACGGGACTCCAGCTATCACCTCATTGGAGGTGACGCCTCCTCTTCCTGGTCTAGTTACTTTTACTACTGCACTATTTTATGATGCTAGTTTCCGTTGCCAAGCGCGCCTTCGGTTAGCGCTACCTCAGACAGACTTGGCAACGGAATGCAGCAATGAAACAGTAGGATTTTGTTTTTGGAGAAGGGGAGCGATTTCTAACGAATCTTGTTTCTGTTTCTATACTTGTTTACCTACATTTGCCTTACTTTGGTAACTTGCAGGACTTCCCGTGTACGAGCTGCAGGTTTTTTAAAAAATACTGAAGCCATTGATGTGTGTAGGGTGTTCAGTCTCTTCACCAATGGACTACGTTTTCACTAGGTTGTTATTTTCAGCCTTGCCTCCCTAAACCAAAAGGTCACTGCTCTGTGGTTGTCGTGGGATGTGATTTTCCCCTCCCCGCCCCAAATGCTGTTCAAAATGGGGAGAAAATTTCCACAACCCTGTGTAATAAAAAAATGGAGTTTGACTTTATTCAATCGGCACAAATCAACGGTTGGTCAATAGGTGCTGTTGAAAATGCAGTCAGGACTGAAATGTTTTCCTCCGTCACTTCACAGTCCTGTCTCCCATGACACCAGTAAGTATTAACTTGAATTAAGTAATGGGACTTCTAATGGACATGCTATGCGATATTGCCAAGTAGTACGCGATTATGTGTGCGTGCCTACGGTTCAAACGTAAACCAAGTGTGGATGCTGGATTTTCTTTGCACATTCTACAAGATATCAGCACAGTCCAAGTTCCAGCAGTCACTCTGGCAATAATCTGGTTACCTTTTAATCAACAGTGTTGGAAAGGTAGTAAAATTTTGATTTTTTTTGGCCTCATTTACTACTTGTATATCTATAAGCCCAAACATTATACGTTTTGTGAATGAAAACCCTTTGATAAAATGAATTGTATTTACTCTATGTCTCTCTGTCTGTGTATGACATAACACATCTGTTCTTCATAGAATGATGGTCTGCTCTTGCAGAAGCTTTCTTCTTGTAAATGGTGCACTGGGTGCTAAAGTTGATATTTAGCAGTGTTGAACTTGGGACTCGAGAGTTTCAAGTTTGCAGTAATTGTCACATGTAACTAGGTACAGTGAAAAGGTTTGTTTTGTGTGCTATCTGGCAAGTTTACTGAAACACAAATACAGAATAAAACGCACAGAAAATGGAGTTACAGCGAGAGATCAGTTCGAATGGAGTAAGGACAAGATGCTTTGTGTGCATCTGGAATGATAAAAGAAATGTTGATTCTCGCAACCCATGCAAAAAGGATGGAAGATGGGTAGAATACCAGAAGTTGCACCACTGAATTCCATCATTATTCTCGCTGTTTAACTATTTGTCCAGCTGATAGCTATTACAAGTATTATTTCAATGGTTGTGTTCCATTTTTGCTTGGAAAATGCTAATACTGCACTTGTGTATATTGTCATCTTGGTCATGGAGTGCTATAGCATGGAAATAGGCCCTTTGCTCCAACTTGTCCATGTTGTCCAAGCTAGACCTACTTACCTGTGTTTGGCACATACCCTTTAAACCTTTCCTGTCCATGTATCTATCTTCATGTCTTTTAGACGTTACAATTGTTCCTGCTTCTACCACTTCCTCTGGCAGCTCATCCCATATAGCCACCACCTTCTGCGTGAAGAAGGTGCCCCTCCGATCCTTTTGGAATCTATCCCCTAAATCTGTCTTCTAGTTTTGGATTCCCCACCTTGGGAAAGAGATTTTTTTTTAAGCTTATCAATGCCCCTGATGTCTTAAAAACCTCTACAATGTCTCCCTCTTAGCCATTTATGTTCCAGGGAGAAAAGTCCCAACCTATTAAAACCTACCAGTCCCAGTGACATTCTTGTGAATCTTTTCTGCACCCTTTCCAGCTTAATGATATATTTCCTCTAGATCGGTGACCAGAAATGCACACAGTATTTCAAGAGCAGTCTCACTAACATGCATTACAGTTGTAACCTTGAACTTCTGCAGTTGGTTTTGCATTGAACTGGTTATTTTATCAAGCATAGATCCAAAATATTGTTTTTAATTAGGCTTTAAGGAAAATAAGACCATTTATTACAAAATCACTTTTGTCCATGGCTGAGTGATTAATGGAACCAACCTTTAATCTACTACTCTCTTTTTCACTCTCAAAACAATCAACTGATCATCTTCTTCCACTTCTTCTTGAGGACATTGGTTGATAAACTGATAGATCCAGGCTTGAACTGCCTTGCATACATTGTCCTATTGTAAACCTAGGCTGAAGAAATGCCCCGACCTCCAGTATGTAGCTTTGTGATCATCCACTGAAATGCTGGGTACTTGATTTTAACACACCATCCAAAGTGGCCCTTTAGCCCAACATTGTACTGGCCAAGTTGCTATTCCAAATTAGTCCAAATTTGCCTGCAGTTGGCCTATATTCTTTTCTAAACCCTTCCTATCCATACATCTGTTTGTAACTTTGGAATATTGTAATTGTGCCCATTCCAGATGCAGACTAACCCTGAAAATATTGCACAGGTCTGTCTTAAATCTCTGTATCTCACCTTAAGCCTATACCCTCAAGATTAATTTATCCTGGAAAAAGAATTTATCCATTGCCACCCCCCACCCCACCCCCTGCCTCTGTGGTTCAGGGAATGAAGGCCAAGCATATCTGGCCTCTCCTTATAACTCAAGCCCTGAAGTCCTGGTAATGGGGAGGTGGGGTGGGGGGGGGGGGGGTGCAGTGGTGGTGTGGTGTGGGGAAGTTGAACAAAGCCAAACCCTAGCAAGTTCAGTTTATTGTCATCTGATTGTTCAAGTACAACTTGATAAAACAGCGTTCTCCGGTCCTTGGTGCAAAAACACGCAGACACTCAACCAGACATAAGAGTCAAATAATACATATGCAGGACAAGTATTATATCTAGAAAATATAATCGCTGTTGCCAGCAGCATTGTAAGCCAGTCATCCAATAGTTTGCATCTGTGTGAGAGGCTAAAAATTATTCAAAAGAACAAAAGACAAAATATAATGCATCATCAACCAAATGCTTCTCTTTTGATGAAACTGGTATCTCCAAAACAATGCCGCTTAGCTTCTCTTTTGATGAAACTGGTATCTCCAAAACAATGCCGCTTAGCTTCTCTTTTGATGAAATTGGTATCTCCAAAACATTGAGATCTGTGTAAAACATTGGGATAGCTTTAAGATTAAGCCGTTGAGCTGCTCAAGGTTGTCCTGCTGTTTGATTAGATTGCAACTGATCTGTTCATATTCCTCCACCAGCTTTTCCTTCACATTTATTCATCCTTGGGGGGGGGGGGGGGGGGTGGAAATTGAGCATCAGAAGTAATACAAAGAAGGAAAACACAGAAATCTGCAGACTCAGTGATTGAAGTAAAAACAATGCTGGAAAAAACTCATCTGGTCAAATGGCATACTTTATAAAGATACATAACCAACATTTCAACTTGAGCCCTTCATCAAGGTATGGGCAAAATGTGGGCAGGCCCCTGAATAAAATGGTGGAGAGGGGGTGGGGGATGAGCACAGGCAGGAGGTAATAGATGGATAAAGGAAGGAGGGCACAAGCAGGTAGAGGGATGGCTCTGTGAATAGAGAGGAAAGGGATTGAGAGCTGGAGGAAAAGAGACAGAAGGATGGGAAAGAGATGGAGAATGGGGAGGGGTCCAGCAGAAACCAGAGAAGTTGATGTTAATGCCATCTGGTTGGAGAGTGTCCAGATGGAATAATAGACGGGGATCCTCCAATTTATGGGTCGCCTTGGTTTGGAAGTGCAGGTGACCCTGGACAGTCTTATCAGCATGGGATTGTGGTGCAGAATTGAAACAGTTGGCCACTGGGAGATCCCTGCCATTGATCTGGACAGACTGAAGGTGTTCAGCGAAGCAATCTCCCAATATGCAATGTAGAGAAGGCCACAACAGGAGTAACAAATGAAGTAGATGACTCCCACAGATTCACGTGAATTGTTGGATGGATAATCTGGAATGGAAGACCTCATCTTGGAAGCATTAAGAAATGGAAGAATTAAGAGAAAAGAATAGAATTCTTACAGGGGCTGAGTGTGCAGAAATGTAGTCAAGATATTTGTGGGAGTTGGTAGGATTGTAGAAAATGTCAGTAGAAAGTTTGTTTTCCAAGATGGAAACTGACCTTTTCCTCTCGGAGACAGAATGCTCTGATCTAAGTAGAGGCCTCACCTTCATCTTCCTTCGCTCACACCTCAATGAGTTCTGAGCATGCAACAATGCCAAACTCTTCTGTTATCTCTGTCTCCATGTCCACTTCATAAAATAAAAGCCCATTCTCCCACCTTAAGCCTTCTTTCTCCTCTTGGATACTTCATTCTGGATCTTTATACAGTGCCCTTCATAATGTTTGGGACAAAGACACTTTTTTTCTTTATTTGGAATCAAACAATCCAGATTTTATTCAAGGTTATTTGTGTACATTTTGTGTACATGTAGAAATTAAACCCCTTTTTATGCATAGTCCCCTCATTTCAGGATACCATAATGTTTGGGACATTTGGCTTCACATGTGTTTGTAAGTACTCGGCTATGTTTAATTGCTTCATTGGTGCAGGTATAAGAGAGCTAGGCTTGTTTCTAAGCTATTGATCACCTTTGGAGTCTGTAGTTGCTGTATTTCAACATGAGGACTAGAGTTGCGCCAATGAGAGTCAAAGAAGCCATTATAAAGCCAAACATTAGGATTACCAAAATCAACTGTTTGGAACATTATTAAGAAAAAAGGCTGTTCTGGTGACCTCAGCAATCGCAAAGGGATTGGTAGGCTAAGGAAGACCTCCACTGCTGATGACAGAAGAATTCCCATCATAAAGAAGAAATACTCCCAAATGTCTGTCCAACAGATCAGAAACATTTTAGGAGGTAGGTGTGGATGAGTCATTGACTCCTGTCCACAGAAGACTTCATGAACAGAAATATAGTGGCCATACTGCAAGATGGCAACCACTCATTAGCCACAGAAAGGATGAAAGCAAGATTAACCAGATGGCAAGAATAAAGTGTGGAGGTATAAACCCACTGCCCAAGATCAAAAGCATACCACCTCATCTGAAACATGGTAGTTGGGGGGTGTTAAGGCCTGGACATGTATGGCTGCCACAGGTATTGGTGCACTTATTTCAATGAGGTGTAACTGCTGATAGCAGTAGCAAAATGAAATCTGAGGTGTATAGAAACATCTGCTCCTGTTTGAGCAAATGCCTCCATATTAAAGGGGAGAGTCCCCGGAGTGTCTGTATTAGGGGAAAGTGTCGGTATTAAGGTGGGGGGGTGGGGGGGGGGAAGGACCCAGTAGTGTGTATTGACGGGGTGGGGTCTTGGTAGTGTGTATTGATGGGGAGGGGGTCCCGGTGGTGCGCGTTTATGGGGGGAGGGAGGGTCCCGGTGGTGCGTGTTTATGGAAGGGGAGGGAAGGAGGGCCCCGGTGTTGCGTGTTTATGGGGGGAAGGAAGGTCCCGGTGGTGCGCGTTTATGGGGGGAGGGGGTCCCAGTGGTGCGTGTTTATGGGGTGGGAGTCCCGGTGGTGCGTGTTTACGGGGGGGGGGGGTCCCGATGGTGCGTGTTTATAGGGGGAGGGAAGGTACGTGTTTATGGCGGGAAGGAGGGCCCCGGTGGTGCGTGTTTATGGGGTGGGAGTCCCGGTGGTGCGTGTTTACGGTGGGGGGGGGTCCCCGATGGTGCGTGTTTACAGGGGGGTCCCTGATGGTGCGTGTTTACGGGGTGGGGGGTGGAATCATGGTGGAGCGTGTTTATGGGGAGCGTCGTTAGGGTCAGACGATGTCAGGTTGTGATTGGGTCTCGGTTGGGTTGGGGTGGGGTTCCCGGTGTGACGTCAGACACCCTCTACCTGCCGTGTAGCCCGCGCCCACCTGATTCCCGGCGCGCGACCAACCGTACGCGCGGTTGTGGGGCGGGTGGAACCGCGCCCTAGGCGACGGGCGCCTCCATGGAAACGCCCCCCTCCCCCCCCCCCCCCGACGTCGATGGGACGCTTGGCCTGACTGCCGTTCTCTTCAGGGGCCGGCCGCGTGGGATGGAGCCGGTCACGTTCAGGCCGCCCCTGTACAAGCAGCGATACCAGCTGGTCGTCGAGCTGCTGGAGAGTTGCCGGGCACGGAAGGTGAGGCGGGGGCTGGGCGGGGCGGCTCTACCCGGCCGGTGACCTGCACTCTCGACACAAGCACCAAGCGGTCCGGGCACGGTCTTCACTGACCGAACCAGAGCAGAACTTGTACGTGAAAGCTGTTCAGGTGCAGAATGAAGTGAACTGGATCGGGCGGGGGGTTAAATTCCATCTGGCCTGTCCAAACTGCTCTGTTATTCATAATTTAATAGATGTATCATGGTAACAGGTCTTTCTGGCCCACGAGCCTGTGCCACCCAAATGCGCCAATTAACCTATAAACCCTGCACATTTTTGGATGGCAGGAGGAAACTAGATCACCCGGAGAAACCCACACGGCCACGGGGTGAATGTACAAACTCCTTACAGATAGTGGCGGATTCAAATCCCTGTCGCTGGTGCTGTGATAGCACAACACTAACCATGCTGCCCCTGTGGCTGATCTGGCTGAGGACTCAGCTTGCCCATAACTCAGATTTCCCCATACCCTCAATTGCCCCACATTGGAATAATCAATTTAGCATTTTTAAAAATTTAAACATATTCAATGAGGCAGCCTCTACTGCTTCCTTGGCCAGAAAATTCCACAAATTCACTGCTCTCTGGGAGATGCAGTTCCTCCTGAACACTATCCTAAATCTACTGCCTCGAATATTGAGGCTATGTCTCCTAGTTTATTCTCACCTCAAAGAAAAACAAATTTCTTGCTTCTGTCTATCCCTTTCTTTATGTTTCTATAAAACTACCTCTCAATCTTCCAAATTCCAGCAAGTATAGTCCCAGGTTACTCAATCTTTCCTCATAGGCTGGTCTCATTCATCTCTGGAAACAATCTGGTGAACCTCCTTGCAGTTGCTCCAAAGCCAGTGCAATGTATATATTTTCTCAGGGAAGGAGACCAGAACTGTACCCACTACTCCAGGTGCAGCCTCAGCAATACCCCGTACAGTTGCAGCTAAACCTCCCTGCTTGTAAATTAAATTCCTAAAGCAATGAAGGCCAATGTCCCACTTGATTTCTTAATGACCTATTGCACTTGAAAACCGACCTTCTGTGTTTATGCATAAGTGCCCCAAGACCCTCTGCACAACAGCATTCTGTCTTTCTTCGCCATTTAAGTAATAATCTGATCTTCTATTTTTTTCTTCCAACATAGATGACCTTGTACTTGCCATCATCATACTTGCCTACTTGTTAAATCTCTCTGCATGTCTGGCATTCCATTTACCTTAAGTAAAAACACAAAGCTGGAAAATCTCAATAGGTTAAATAGTCTATTTTATGTAGCAAAGATCAGGATAACCAACCAATGTTTTGGGCTTGAGCCCTTCATCACGGTGTGAGCAAAATGTCGACAGGTGTCCAAACAAAATGGTGGGGAGGGGTTTAAATTTTAAACATTTTGGCCTACGAGTCCATGCTGCCCAATTAACACCTAATTAATTTATACTCCTGGTATGTTTCAAATAGTGGGAGGAAACCTGAGCCCCCGGGGGAAAACCCATGCAGACACAGGGAGAACGTACAATCTCCTTTCATACAGTGCGGGAGGGGCAGGGGAGGAGCACTGGCCCACAGGCAGGAGGTAATAGGTGAATGAGGGAGGAAGGAGGCATGGCTCTATGAATGGAAAGGGAAGGGAGTGGAAAGCTGGAGGAAAGAAGACAGAGGGGTGGGGAAAAGAACAGGGAGTGGGCTAGCAGAAATCAGAGAAGTTGTTAATGCCATCTGGTTGGAGAGTGCTCAGAGAGAAAATTAGGTGTTGCTCCTCCAATTTATGGGTGACCTTGGTTTGACAGAACATGAGGCCAGTGTGGGAGTGGGGTGCAGAATTTAAATGGTTGGCCATTTGGTGATGCCTGTCATTGTTGTAGACAGAGTGAAGGTGCACAGTGGAGTGATATCCCAGTGTATGTCCATTCTTTCCCATATAGAGAAGGCCACAGTGGGAGCACCAGATCCAGTACACAGATCCAGTACACAGATTCACAAGTAAAAGTGTTGCTTCACTTGCAAGGACTGTTTGAGGCCCTGAACGGTGGTGTGAGTGCAAGTGTGGCACTTTCTGTGCTTGCAGGGGAAGGTGTCAAGTGTCGACTGGTGAGATGGGATGAGTGGATGAGGGAGTCACGGAGGGTGCAGTCTCCACAGAAGGTGGAGAGGTGAAGATGTGTCTGGTTATGTTGTAGGTGATGGAAATTGGGGATGTGGATTGTTGTATGGAGGCTGGTGGGGAGATAGGTGAAGTTAAGGGGAATCCTGTTTTTGTTGCATCTAGGGGCAGAGGGGCCAGGCCAGATGAGAAGGAAATATAAATGATGCAGGTGAGGGCTGAGTTGATGGTGGTAGAGGGAAAGCAACATTTTTGCAAGGGGGTCATTGAGAGAAAGGAATAGAATCCTTTCAGGGGACTTTGTGTAAAGAAACATAATTGTGGGAGTTGGTAGGTATGTAAAAGTCTTCAGAAAACTTGTCTCCTGAGATGGAGACAGAGATCAAGAAAGGGGAGTGTCACTGGAGATGGACGAAGTGATTTTGAGGTTGAGGTGAAAGATAGCAGGAAAGTTGGTGAGTTCATCATGGGTGCATGAGGCAGCACCAGTATAGTTGTCACTGTAGTTGAGGAGCCTTGCCTGTCAGTTTGCAGTGTAGATTGCTTCACAAAGCCAACAAAAAGCCAGGCATAGCTGGGACTCATGGCTACTCTTGATTTAATGAAAATGCGATATTATTGAGAGTGAGAACAAGTTCTACCAGATGAAGGGTAGTGGTGGAGGGGGACTGGTTCAGTCTCTTGTTAAGAAAGAAACAAAGGGCTTTGAGACCTTCTGCATGGTGGATGGAGGTGAAAAGAGATCGGACGTCGACGATGAAAAAGAGGGTGTCAGGTTTAGGGAATTGGAAGTCATTGAAGTCATTGATGTGTGAGATATCGGAATGTAGGTAGGGAGGGACTGGATCAGGGGAGACAAATAGAGTTAAGGTAAGATTATACTAGTTCAGTGGGGCAGGAGCATGAAGAAACAATGTCTAACTGGATATTTGGGTTTGTTTCTTGGGTAGTAAGTAGAACCATGCAAGGATGGGAAACAATGAGGTTAGAGGCCCTGAGGGTGGGGAAGCAGCAGAGGCTGGATGACCAGAGGTGATAAGGTTAGAGATTGTACTTGAGACAGTGGCATGATGGTCCTTGGTGGGGTTTTGTTGAAGAGAATTCCATTTACCTTTTAGCTACTCACTGCACATGTATATTTTCTGTAAATCTGTAACATCACTCCCAATTAACCACTTTTCTCTTTTCTGAGTTTCCATTTTGAGACAGAATTTGGCCTGTTCTATCTGCATATCTGGTTGTTGGTTTGTCACATGGTTTATCCTTTCATTCTTTTATGATTGGTGTCATTTTAGTTGGTGTTTTCATCTAATAATGAACAAACCTTGGAATACAAGTGCAAAGGGTACTATTGGTGGCAGCACAGAAAAGATGAGGTGCTTTGCCTTCATTAGCTGGCACATTGAGTTCATAGCAGGGAGGTTGGGGTACAACTTTATAAAATATTGGTATACTACAGCTGAAAGATACAATTGTACTGGAGAGGTGCATAGGAGATTCACCATGATGTTACTTGGGATGGAATATTTTTTTAAAAACTTTATTTAAAGATTTTATCACAGGAATAAAAAGAAAAATTACATTTAAAGAAAAGATATAAAATAAAATAATATAATTACAATACAACATTAATAACCTAACTTAATTCAACCTAACCCCCCTACATATACAAGAACTAAAAAATCTATATATAAAAAAAACCCCACCCTTCCCCTCCCCCAAAATAAAGAGTGAAGAATTAGTAAAATTAACAATATTATGTATTAAAAAAACACACAAAGAAAAATATGACAAATAAGAATAATAAAAAAAAGATTTATCAGATCTAAAATATCACATCTAGGAACATACTTAAATCAAACTTAATTGCAAATACTTAACAAATGGAGTCCACTTCAACTTATAAAAAGACATCTTATCTTGAATTGAAAAAGACATCCTTTCCATAATTAAACAAGACTTCATCTCTAAATACCACCTATCCAAAGTTAGTATATTTCTATCTTTCCAAGTAGACGCTATACATTTCTTGGCCACTGCTAAAGCTAAATAGATAAAAGAAATCTGATAATCATTTAATCCTAAATCAATTAATGATTGCATATTCCCTAATAAAAATATATCAGGATCTAAAACAACACAAATATTATATAATCTATTAAATATAGATTGAATACCTTTCCAAAACTGTTGCAATCGGTCACAGGACCAGACAGTATGTAAAAAAAATACTAGCTGTCTGGTCACAACAAAAACAACAGTCTGACTTACTAAGACCAAATTTTTTTAATTTTTCTGGTGTTAAATATAATTGATGTATAAAATTATAATTAATCATCGCTAATCTAGCATTAATCAATTTCCGAATACTGTTTTGACAAATTTCCATCCAAGCTTCTTCAGCTATTGTAGAACCTAAATCTTTTTCCCATTTTAACCTATCTTTATCCCAATCTTTCTTACATTCATTTTCTTGTAAAATACAATACAAATCAGATATATACCCCTTTTCTGGTATTGAAAGTACATACTTCTCAAAACTAGTTTTGGGCAATAGTCATTTGCCGACCACATATCTATTTTACAAATGATCTTAACTGATAGTACACAAATACAGAATTTCCACTAATACCAAATTTCTTTTGTAATTCCTCAAAAGAACAAAAATGTCCTTCAAAAAAAAATCAGATAAGTTTTTTATTCCTTTCCTTTCCCATTGTTTCAAAGTGATATTGGAGACCGTAAAAGGAACAGTTGATTATTATATAATGGCAATCGCCCAGACCATTTATTTTTAAGCCCCATTTTATCAAGTTTACTCGTCTATAGATTCAATAAATGTTTCAATATTGGTACATCATAAGTTCGTAACAAATTTTTATTCCATCGAAACAAAAATTCATGTGGAGATTTTTCTAAAATAACTGCCAGTTCTATCTTTGCCCAACTGGGCGGATCCTCCATATTCATTAATGCACTAAGAAATTTAAATTGAGCTGCCTCATAATAATATTGAAAGTTAGGTAATCTCAAACCTCCAAATTGAAAGTCCCACATCAACTTTTTCATTGCTACCCTCGGAAATTTTCCCTTCCATAAAAATTCTCTACTGCTTTATATAAATCCTTAAAAAAACTTTTTTTTTAAATAAGGAATTGATTGAAATAAATATTGCATCCGAGGAAAAATATTCATTTTTATAGTATAAATCCTCCCCAATAAAGCTAAAGGTAAGTCCTTCAACCTAATCAAATCTAGTTTAATCTTTTTTATTAAAGGAAGGTAATTAATTGAATATAGATCTTGATATTCTGTATTGACATTAATTCCCAAATATTTAATTTGTTTTGTCCACTTCAATTTCGTAATATTTTTATAAATTGAATAATCGTGGGGGCGTGGCAAGATGGCGTAGGGAACAGACGTGCCTTCCAGACCTCTCCTGACTCTGATTTATTGTTTTGTCTTTAAATGCCCGTTAAAGTTCTTTTAAAAGTTTATAAATAATAAGAGGTGTTGGATTAATGCCTAATGGTTTATATGCAAAAAAAAGGTAAAAGAAAATATCAACAGACTGTTAAAAAACTACATTTTCCGAAATTGTCTGAGCCTACTTGTTTACAAGAAGCCAGGTCTTAACGTAGAATGGATCCAGAGGAGGACATGCAGAGTTCGGCATTGAAGCTTCGTTTTAAGACGGTGAGGGTCTCTGAAGGTCGCACTCAACAGCTTTCAGAACAAGGGGCTGGATGGGTGCCAGTGTTTCGCATGGTGGCCACTGCAGGTGTTGTTGCTGAGGTTTTGACAGTTGAATCAGCTGGGGCGCCACCAGCTGGAGAGTTAAAGAATTGTCATTCGACTGCTATAGTGGTGGCGCTGCAAAATGCATCTTCAATTACAACGGTTTTTCCAGACATCGATTCAGTGAAGATGATTAAAGAGATTTGGCTTAAAGATAACCCTGATCTTCAGTCTCCTGGCATTGCTGGGGGGACTTTGAGAGGGATTTTTATACGAAGTCAAACTGCTAGAAAAGATACTAAATTAAAGGAAGGGACAGAAGATCCCGTGGTCTCTAAGGAACAGCAAGACCCCATTATGCCTGAATCTACTTCTGTTGAAATGTCTGTTAAGGATCTTGAAGATAAGATATATTCTGTATCGAGTCACTTAGCTAATTTTGTGAACCTGTTTATTTCCAAGATTAATGCGATGGCGGAAGTCATTAATGGATCTTTTAAGCTTGAAACCATTGAAAGATTTGAAATGTGTGATCAAGGTTTAGTCGATGCACAGGATCAACTGCAAGATGAAAATAGAATAATTGAAACATTGCAGATCCAAAATAAAAATTTAGCAAAAAAGGTTGATTATTTAGAGAATCAATCTAGACGGAACAACGTGAAAATTGTTGGTTTGCCAGAAGGCATAGAAGGACCAGATCCAAGAAAATTTTTTACTGAGTGGATTCCACGAGTGTTAGGACAGGATAAATTCCCTGAAGGTTTAATACTGGAACGTTCTTATAGAGTTTTAAGAAGAAAATCTTTCAGGACAGAATCCAAGATCTGTTTTGATCCGTTGTTTAAACTACTGTGACAGAGAGACAATTTTACGCACGGCTATTAGAAATGCCCAGCAAAATAGATCTCCTTTGATGGTTCAGAATAATCCTGTTTTCTTCTATCAAGATTTGAGACAAGAAATTATGTTTCAACGACGCGAATTTAATTCTGTGAAAGAACGGTTGTGGAAAAAAAGACATAAGGGAACATTCAGGTATTCTGCAGTACTGAAGATTTTTTAGGATGGAAATTAGCCAAAGTTCTTTGACAATCCTAAAGAGGTTATGGACTTTGCTCAGTCTCTACCAATCATGCAGTTTCAGGAACGATGTAGTCCTTCAAGGTCTCCAAAGAGAGTAGAGATGTAAGGTGGGATCCAGTTTTTTAAAAGAAATGGAAGCAATGGTGACCAAAGAGGTAACGTTGATTTAAAAAAAAATAAATCTTTTTTTTTTGAGAAGAGTTTAAATAGTTTAAATAATGATGATAGTTTAATGAAATGGGAGTTGGGAGAGGGAACTGGGTGGGCACTAGTTTCCAGAAGTCATCAGCTACCTGTGAGTTATCTCACACCCAATATTTTGGGGGAGTTACCGCTTTGGGCGGTTTAAACAGGAGGAGGTAGTTGTGACCTCCGACCTGTTTTTTTTTTCTTTTTAATTTTTGGGTTAAGAAGTGAAGGTTTTTTTATTATTATTTTTTTAAAATAAATAATTTTTTTAAAAAACTTTTTGTTTTCTGATTGTAATTGAGAGGGAATTAGGAGGTTTTTTTTCTCTCCTTTTTTTTCTCTTTTTTTGGGGTTTTTTTTTCTCTTTTTTCTTTCTTTTTTAAGAGGATGATGTTACAGAAGATAATAAGTCAAAAATTGAGGATGTTGAATTAGATGAAAAGGAAGATGAGGGGAAAGGTGATAAGAAGAAAAAGAAGAAAATTAAGTACAAATACATTGAAGGAGAAGAGTTTAATAAAATTAAGTTAATTTCGATAGAGAATTTTGTAGATGTTATAAATGAAGAATATGGAGAATTTTATAAGAGTTTGAACTTTTTTCTTTTTTTATATAAGGGGAGGGGAAGGGAATAAAAAGTTTATCTGATTGTTTTTCTAAGGGATGTTTTTGTTCTCTCGATGAATTATAAAGGAAACTTGGTATTAATGGAAATTCTGTATTTATGTATTATTAATTATGATTTTTTTGAATAACAGATATGTGGTTGATGTATGATTTTAATATTTGAACTTAGTTTTAAAGTGGATTTCATTTGTTAAATACATGTATTATGTTTGATTTAAATATATGTTTAAGGGTATTATTTTAGTATTGATATTTTTTTTGTTGTTAGTAATTTTTGTTGTTGTTAAGTTTTATCCTTTTTATGTAAGTGGGGTTTTTTAAATTTTATTTACAATATTGTTAATTAATTCTTCACTCTTTATTTTGGGGGGGAGGGTTGGACTAATTTTAAATTAGATGATTAATGTTGTGTTATAATTATTGGGGGGGTTAATTTGTGTAGTTTAATGATGTATTCTAATTTTTATTCTATTTTTTATTATTTCTTTAAATGTAATTTTTATTTTATTCATGTCATAAAATTTTAAATAAAGTTTTTAAAAAAATTGAATAATCATCTTTACAAATTGACAAAATTTCACTTTTAGCCCAATTTACCTTATAACCAGATAATTGTCCATAATTTTCTAAAGATTCTTGAATTGCTGGTAAAGAAATATCAGGGTCTACCAGGTATAATAAAACATCATCTGCAAATAAATTAATCGTATATTCCTCATTCAAAACTCTCATACCCTTAACATTTTCATTTTGACGTATTAACTGTACCAAAGGTTCAATAACTATAGCAAATAAAGCAGGTGACAATGAACATCCTTGTCTAGTAGACCTTGTTAAATCAAAAGATTCTGAAATCTGTCCATTAGTAGCAACGCTAGCCTTCGGACTATTATATAAAGCCTTTATCAATCCAATAAACGAAGAACCAAAACAAAATTTCTCAAGTACTTTAAATAAAAACTTCCATTCCACTCTATCAAAAGCCTTTTCTGCATCTAATGAGACCACTATTGGATAATTCATTTTAGATTTAAATTTATTTATCAAAGTAATTAGTCGCAAAATATTATCAGACGCCTATCTGTTTTTTATAAATCCTGTTTGATCTTTATGTATTATTTTAGGTAAATATTGAGCCAATCTATTAGCCATAACTTTAGCTACAATTTTATAATCTACATTTAACAACGATATTGGTCGATAAGAAGAAACCTGTAAAGGATCTTTATCTTTTTTTGGTATAACCGTAATTATTGCATTAGAACAAGATTCAGGTAATTGAAAAGTTTTATAAATTTGCTGTATTACATTCTTATAAATAGAAGATATATCAACATAAAAAGTTTTATAAAATTCTATAGAGAACCCGTCTTCACCGGGTGCCTTTCCATTTGGCATATCTCTTGTAGCCATTTCAATTTCATTCTCTGTAAAAGATTTATCCAACTCTTGTCTATCTTCTTGATTCAACTGTGGCAAATTAATATTTTTCAAAAAAGAATCTATTGCATCTTCACTTACATCTTTACACTCAGATGTATATAATTTTTTTTTAATTACAAAATTCCTCATTAATTTCTTTTTGTCTAAAAGTAATACCCGATTGTTTTCTAATTGCTGGTATAATCCTAGATAATTGTTCTTTTTTTTAACTGCCATGATAAAACTTTGAGCTTTCTCACCCCATTCATAAAATTTATGTTTAGTTCGATTCATTAAACATTCAAATCGATATGTTTGTAATTCATTATATTTTAATTTTAAATTAGTTAACTGGTTCTTTTGCATTTCAGTAGCATTTTTTTGAAATTCTTTTTCACTAACAGTTATCTTTTTCTCTAAATCTTCAATCTCTATAATTCTCTCTTTCTTTACTTTAGATGCATAGCTAATAATTTGACCTCGTAAAAAAGCTTACATTGCGTCGCATAAAACAAAATGACTAGAAACAGAGTTAACATTATTACTAATAAAGTCCTCAATTTGTTTTTTTAAATAACTAATAAATTCTGGTTTTTGTAATAACAGAATGTTAAATCTCCATCTTGGGGTTCTCTGAACATCTTGTGAACTCTGAAATTCTAATAATAATAATGAATGATCTGAGACCAACCTTGCCTTATAATCCACAGATATAACCTTATCCTGCAAATGTGTTGAAATTAAGAAATAATCAATTCTTGAAAAGGAATTATGATGTGAAGAATAAAAAGAAAAATCTTTCTCTGTAGGATTAAGTCTTCACCAAATATCAGCTAAATTCAAATCTTTCATCATATTAGTCACTTGTACTGCCATCTTAGATTTCTTAATTACTCTTGGATACTTGTCCAATATAGGCTCCAATACCACATTTAAATCTCCCCCAATCATCACATTAGAATTTGTTTGTCCAAGTAATAAAGACACATCTACAATAAAAGCTGTATCTTCAACATTTGGAGCATAAACATCAAGCAGAGTCCAAGCCTCATTAAGAATTGTACAATTCAGTTTTAATAATCTTCCTCTATTTTTCTCTTCATTCTGTAACTGAAATGGTAAATTCTTATGCACCAGAATTGCCACTCCTTTCGCCTTTGAATTAAATGAAGAATAGAAAACTTGTCCAACCCATTCACGTTTAAGTTTCAAATGTTCCTTATCTGTTAAATGAGTTTCCTGCAAAAAAGCCACATCAACTTTTAATTTTTTTAAGTAAGCAAGTACTTTCTTACGCTTAATAGGATTATTTAAACCCTGAACATTAAGAGAGGCAAACTTAAGTTTAGACATTACTTACAATAACACAAAGAAAAAGAGAAGGAGAAAAAAAAAGAGAAAAAAGAAAAACACCCCCTTCCCTTATCCCCTCCTAAAACTACAAAAAAGAAAAAAAAATGTAAAGATAATAATTAAAAAAAACTTCACTCCTTAATCCAAAAATTGATTAAAAAAAAAAAGAACAGGTAGGAGGTTGCAACCACCTTCTCCTGTCTCAACCGCTCAATGCGGTAACTCCCACAAAATATTGGGTGTGAGATAACTCACACGTAGCTGATGACTTCTGGAAAATGATGCCCACCCAGCTCCCTCTCCCAACTCCCGTTTCACATTAAACTATTATCATTATCTGAAATCTCAGGAAAAAAAAATTTTTTTAAATCAACTTTGTCACTCCGACCACCATTGCTTCCATTTCTTCTTGGAATTCGGTTCCCATCTTGCGTCTCCACTCTCCTTGGAGACCGTGGTGGACTACGTCTTTCCTGAAATTGCATAATTGGCAATAATTGAGCAAAGTCCATGGCTTCCTTAGGATTATCAAAAAATTTTGGTTGATAGCCATCTTGAAAAATCTTCAATACTGCAGGGTATCTAAATGTTGCTTTATATCCTTTTTTCCACAACACTTCTTTCACAGGATTAAATTCATGTTGTTGAGACATAACTTCTTGACTCCAATCTGGATAAAAAAAAAACACGATTGTTCTGAACTATCAAGGGAGATCTTCTTTGATGTGCATTTCTTATAGCCACACGCAAAATTGTCTCTCTATCATAATAATTTAAACAAAGAAACAAAACAGGTCTTGGATTTTGTCCTGGAAAAGGCTTTCTTCTCAAAGCTCTATGGGCATGTTCCAATATTAAGCCTTCCGGAAACTTATCTTGTCCTAACACTTGTGGAATCCATTCAGTGAAGAATTTTCTTGGATCTGATCCTTCCATTTCTTCTGGCAAACCAACAATTTTTATATTATTTCGTCTAGATTGATTCTCCAAATAATCAACCTTTTTCGCCAAATTTTTATTCTGAATTTGTAGAATTTCAATTGTTTTATTTACATCTTGTATTTGGTCTCGTACCTCGACTATGCCTTGATCACAACCATCAAGTCTTTCACTCGTTTCAAGCTTAAAAGCTCCATAATCAACCATCTGTTGAGTATTAATGTCCACCAAAGTATTAAGCTTTGTATTAACCTGAACTAAAGCCTTACCTATTTCTTTTATTGTAGAGGATAACTTAGATTCAAGATTATTAATAAGCATATCTACTGGAATAGATTCAGGCACAGTAGGATCCTGCTGTTTCTGTATAGCCAAAGGGTCTTCTATTTCCTTTGGTTTAACTTCTTTTCTTATAGTATGACTGCGTGTGGAAACCCCTGCCACAACCTCCTCAGCAGTATCTGGAGGCTGATGGCCAGGGTTATCCTTAACCCATATTATATCAAATGCTTTCATTACATCGATGTCTGTTGAAGTCTTCATTACTGGAGGTGCGTTCTGCAGCGCCACCGCTACATCAATCGGTAAGCATCTTTTCAGAGTCGGGTCTTCAGCAGGTAGTGTCCCAGCTGTTCTAACTGTCAAAGATTCACTGACAGCGCTCACAGCGGGCATTGATTCACGCAGATGCGCCTGGCCATCCCTTTGTTCCAAGGGCTGCCGGGCGCCATCTTTAAAGAGCCCTGCCGATAAAGAGCGGAGCTCCATTGCCGAATCTTGTACCTCTCTTCCTGGATCCATTCCATGCTGAGTCCTGGATTCTTGTAAACAGGTAGGCTCAGATAACCTCGGGAAATGCAGTTTCTTAACGATCTGTTGCCGTTTTTTTTACTTCTTTTCAGCAGTTGTACCATTAGAAACTAATTCAACACCTCTAACTATTTCTAAACTTTTAAGAAGTTTTAACTGGCACTTATAGATAAAACAATAACAAAGAGTCAGGAGAGGACTGGAAGGCACGTCTGTTCCTTATGCCATCTTGCCACACCCCCCGGGATGGAATATTTAAGTTGAGGTGAAATTGGATAAGATGGGTTAATTGTTCTTGCAGCAGTTGGGGGTGGATTGCGAGCCTAGTAGATATAGATGGAATTTTACATAGATGAGGTAGATGATAAGAAACTTTCTTCATATAACAAAGACTAGAGGGAATAGTAAGAGGAGCAAGGAGCATTCAAGGAAGGATATTTTCAACCAGAGGATAGTTGAAATTTGGAACATTCCATCTGATTGGATGGCAGAAGCAGAGCTTAATGAGTGAGCATTTGAATCACAAAGCCATAGAAGACCAAGAGCTGGTAAATGGGATTTGTATAGGTAGCTACGATGGCTGGCAGGGACATGGCGAGTCAAAGGGCTGTTACCATGCAGCAAGTTGAAAATGGTCCCGTACCCTCTCAGAGTACAGTTGTGTTTTCCTACCCAGATTCCTGAAGATTGAAGAGCAGAGACTTCTCACTATATCAAAACTATCTGTTACCAGCCTGTCCTTGACCAGTTCTTGGAAAGAGTGTTCCAAATATATGTGCCTAATTTCATCAGCTTTACCAGACCTGGATTTTATAGACTCCAATAACTTGAAATATTTTTATCCAAAAATCTTTGCATTTTGGATATAATTTCTATTTTGTAGTACGTAGATCAGCTACCCGCCACACACAGAAGTATTTAGGATTCTGAGGGGGTTTGTTGGAATAGCCGTTGAGATGTTTCCTCCAATGGAAGAATGCCAATTAGAGGGATGACAATTCATTGACCATGCCGTGGGGTGATTTACAGCAGCTAACTACTGACCCACATCTTTGCAGAGTTTGCACATTCTCCCCAATAACAGCACCCGAGGACAGGGTCGAACCCTATTTGCTGGAGCTGAGAGGTAACTGCTTACCCACTATATCCCATGATCCATGATCCATGAGCATCCCATGATCCATGACTTTTGAAATGATATAGCTCTTGAAGAGCTTGCAGTATTTGTAACAACAATATATATTTGTATCGCATCAGTTATGTGATAAATAGGATACAAAAAGATTTACTTTGTTCTCTGGAATTTTCGGGTGAGGTAATATGATGTTTAATGTAATATCATGATTCTCTACTTTTTCCCATATTTGCAGGTGGCAGATTTGGGATGTGCACAATGCACATTGCTCTCCCGGTTAAAGTTTTGCAGTTGCATTGAAACTCTAATTGGAGTTGACAGAGATCTGGACCTTTTGAAGGAAAACAGGTATTTTGGGTTGGAACCCTTCACTGTCTTTAAGCCTGTTGATGTGTGCTTTCACACACATGGTTTCTCCCGATAGAGGAGGGAGAATAGAGTATCCAGGGTGTGATGGGCCTTTCAGTATGTTGGCTGCCTTTCTTAGGTAGCAGGAGGTAGAGTCCATGGAGGGAAAGGAAGTCCACTTAATGTTCTGAGTTGCATTAACCACCCTTTGTAGGTTATCCCGATCTTGAACAGAGCCGTTCCAATCACGCTGTGATGCATCCAGCAAGAATGCTTCTGATGTGAAGTTGTACAGGGACATGCTGAGCTTCCTTAGTCTTCTAAGAAAACAGGCAATAGTTTTGCAGCAGGGAAGGTGGCAGAGGGAAAGGTAGAACAAAGGGAATATCTCTGATAACGTAAGACCTTCCACTGATATCTGCAGATAACCAGCATCCTGTCAGACAAGATTGGTGGAGTAGAATGGTCAAAATATATCACAAAAAATACTCCGTAAGAAAGAAGGGAGTTTGTAGGAGAGTTTTTATGTAAAAAAAAATCTACTGTGACATATTGGGATTATTGAGGAAATTATGTAAATATTGATAACATGAGCCCCCAACACTTTTATTTACAAACCACTTAATCGCTGAATGACAATTATCAAGTTTATTGCAAGATTTTAATTTTTGCCTCTATGCAAATTAGGCCTTGCGTTAGTCACTGCCAACTTCCCTCACCCCCCCCCCTTAAAAAAACAGAAATTTTATTGAGTGATTAGTGAAATCAGAATCTTTACAGGAAATAGCAAGTGATGAAGTCTACACACAATGATGGGACCGGGATCAATCTGTCCTAGTCATTGGGAATAGACTATTTATAATTAGAATATTTCATAAAGGTGACAAAACAATGGCCAGCATGGTGGTGCAGCAGGTAGAGCCATTGCCTCACAGCACCAGGGACCCAGATTCAATCCTAACCTCTGGTGCTGTCTGTAGGGAGTTTGCATGTTCTCCCATGTCCTCCTATATTCCAAGTACATGCAGGTAGGAGTGAGGAACCGAAGCCGGGCTTATGCAGGTCAAATGAGAGATGGGAGTTGGACAGGCACAATAATCAATGAAGAATACTTAATTACAGACACTGCAATAGTAAAAATAAATTATTACAAACATGAAGAGCAAATTGCAATACAACGAAAATGATGAAGCAATATATAAATCCAAACAAGGTTGGGAAAAAGATTTACATATACGAATAAAGAATGAAATGTGGAAAGAACTATGTACAGGTACCATGATTAATACAATAAATACTCGGTTTCGTATGATACAATACAATTGGCTGTATAGACTATATGTTACGACTCAAAAGTTAAAAGATTGGAATCCAACAATATCGGCCAAATGCTTGTTGTAAGCAAGAAATTGGAACAACAATACATGCAATTTGGACATGTACAAAAAGTGAAAACTTTTTGGGAGGATTTAAACCTAATATTAAATAGAATTACAAAATATAGGATACCAAAAGACCCAAAGAATTTGGTCAAAAATTAGACAGGTTTCAAAAAAGATTTATTATGATTGCGCTTGCAGCAGCAAAAAAGTTCATCATGATAACTTGGAAAACAGAAGCAACCTTAAAAGTACAACAATGGTACATAGAAATGAACAAGTGTATTCCATTCAAAAAAATTACCTACAATCTAAAAGACAAATATGCTTTATTTGAACAAATTTGGGAATGATACATAGAGTATATTAGAAACCACCAATTTCAAACTCCATCTCTTGAAGTGATAAGATGCATGTCTGAAAATAATTAAATATGAAATATTGAACGACATGATTTCTTTTTTCTTTTTCCTTTTTCTTCTCTTTTGTGTTCTATTGCTTATTTGTTTCTTTTTTCTTTTGTTTCTTGCTTTATGGGGGTGGGGAAGGGGAGGAATGAAAATGTCACTGTATATTTTAATGCTGAATACTTTTATATATTGGAAATAGATTAAGAGATGGGGAAGTGCAGAGAGACCTGGGGGTACTTGTACAACAGTCTCTGAAGGCGAGCATGCAGGTACAGCAGGCGGTTAAAAAGGCAAATCGTATGTTGGCCTTCATATCAAGAGGGTTTGAGTATAGGAACAAGGATACCTTACTGCAGCTGTACAGAGCCTTGGTGAGACCATACCTGGAGTATTGTGTGCAGTTTTGGTCACCTTATCTAAAGAAGGATGTTCTTGCAATGGAGGGAGTGCAGAGGCGATTCACCAGGCTGATACCTGGAATGGCAGGAATGACTTATGAGGAAAGATTGCGCAAATTGGGATTGTACTTGCTGGAGTTTAGAAGATTGAGTGGGGATCTCATAGAGACATAAAATTCTGGCAGGACTGGACAAAATGGATGCAGATGGGATATTTCCAATGATGGGAACCCGGGGCCATGGTTTGAGGATAATAGTCAAACCATTTAGGACCGAGATGAGGAAGAATTTCTTTATCCAGAGGGTGGTGAATCTGTGGAATTCATTGTCACAGAGGGCAGTAGAAGCAGGTTCATTAAATATATTTAAGAGGGAATTAGATATATTAAAGGTTACGGAGAGAAGGCGGGGACGGGGTACTGAACTTTAAGATCAGCCATGATCTCGTTGAATGGCGGAGCAGGCTCGAAGGGTCGAATGACCTACTCCTCCTCCTATCTTCTATGTTTCTATGGTTCACGGTGAAGTACTAAATAAAGAATTATTTTAAAAAATGAGTGGTGGCAAGATCTGTGTCTGGACAGTGTAACTGGAGTCGACAATGCCAGATACAGGTTGATGCAATGCAATTTCTTGCATCAGATGTGCCTCGCATTACAAAAAGTACAGAAATAAAAGCCTGAAATTTCAGAAATGTGCCTTAGGTGAAGTGTGGAGGTTGGAACTTTTGTCCACTCCATATGGCTATGTACAGAGGTGAGATCTTTTTGGGAAGACCTGGGGGACATTCTAAGAAAAATTACAAAAGTGGATTTTCCAAAGGATCCAGAAGTGTAGCTTCTGGGAGACATTGGGGTCGTGAGTTTTAGACTGTCCAAATACCATATCTCGTTCGTGAATGTCACTTTAGTGGTAGCCAGGAAGTGTATAGTGGTTTTGTGGAAGTTCGATTCCCAATTAAATATCACATGATGGAATGTGGAAATGCAGTGTTGCATTCCACTGGAGAAAATCACTTACAATTTAAGGAAGAAACATGACATATTCATTAGAGTGTGGCAACCTTACTTGAAATATTTTGACACACAGATTGATTAGTCCCCTCCCACCCCTCGAAATAGGGGTACTATAGCAATCCGTCCCAGCAGGGAAATTAATGTGATCAAGGAAGTGGGACATGGCACAGGCGATGTGTTTTTTTTTTCAATTTAATTTTAAGTTTTTAAATTACTTTTTAATTTAATTTAAGTTATTTTTAATTTTTTATGCTTTGTTACTTAGCCTTTCTGATTTTTTTTTCTAGGTTTCTGTAGGAGACTTTGACCCCACCGGAATTTGTACCGATATTATTTAATTGACTGTATTTTCAATTGTATTCTTGTGGGAAGGTGGGGGGGGGAGGGGGAGGAAATAAATGCAGACTCTCTATGTTACATGAATGTTAAAAAAAATTTATATTGTTTGAATTTTATGAATCTATGAAAATTAAAATAAAATATTTAAAAAGAAATATGTGCAGATAGGTTGTTAAGTCAATTTTGTAAATTTTCTCAGGCATTTAAATATAATCTTTGAACACAGAAACAGGCACCCTCAGCCCATCGATCCTTACTAACCATCAAGCATGTAAGGTTACTCCTTTCTCCTTTTACCAGTACTTGATCTGTTGTCTTTGATGCTTTGGTAAATTAAGTGCATATCCAGATACTTGTTATGTGTGAGGATTTCTGCTTCTGCCTTTACATCTCAGGCAGTGCGCCTCCCCACCCCTAGAGAAACAAATTCTTGCTCTGATCCCATCTAAACTTTCTATCCCTTACCCTAAACCTATGCTCTCTTGGTACAAGATATTGGGCTATCAAAGAGTGAAAGGGGATCTCATTGAAAGCAATAAAATTCTAATTGATGTGTTGTGTTTGGAAGAGTATCAGGTTCAGTTGGTTCACAGACGAGTCAGGTCACAAGTGTTACAATTACTGGTAGCTTTAATGAACACACAGGAGACAAACAGGAGAACGTCAAATGATACTCCATTACTTGTTATTAAATAACTATATAGACCACACATGTCAAACTCTGGCCCGCGGGCCAAATTTGGCCCGCGATATAATTATATTTGGCCCGCAAGATCATATCAAAAATGTTTTAGAGGTGGCCCGCTGGCCCCCGCGCCAGTATAGCGCATGCACAGTAACCGCTGTGTCCCAGGGTGAGAGAGAGAGAGAGAAAAAAATCCTGGTCCTTGAAAAGTAGTGGTGGGTGGTTTTATAAACACGCTGTCGTGTCCCCCCGCCCACCCCCCCACCGCAGCGCGGCCTGGCCGGTGTCAGGGGAAGCCAAGGCCGCTTCCCAGCGCCCGGAACCCCAGTGGCACAGCGTTTCATGGAGCTGCAGATGAAGTCGGGACGCCAGAGAGAAGATTGGGGCTCCCCGCCGGGCGATGGGGGCGCCGGCCGTCCTGCGCCTTCCCAGCGGACCAGGGGCGGGTGCCCGGAGTGCACGTGGAGAGCGAGGCTGGTCGGGCAGGTAGGGTGGAACCCCCTGCCAATCTCGGGAGTGGCGTGGGCTGGATCGCGATTAGCCGCGCTCACCTGCTCCTCCACCGCTGACTGGGATCCCAGTGTGGTCCTGAGTGCGGAGACTGCCCTGGAAAGGTCCTGGGACACTGGCGCGGAAAGAAGAGCAGGGTCCGTAGAACATTACAGATCAGAAATAGGCCCTTTGACTCTACCTCGTGAAAACCCAACACTGGAGAAACTCAGCGGGTTAAACCATATCCTTTATCCAGCAGAGAGGTACCTGACAATGTTTGGCCCTTGATCCCCCTCATCAATGTATGAGCGAAAGTCTGTGGTTCTCGTAAAAACACCAGAAGGGAGAAACTCAGCAGGTCAAAGGGGGTCCGGGAGAAACTCAGCAGGTCAAGGGGGGTCCGGCAGAAACTCAGCAGGTCAAGGGGGGTCCGGGAGAAACTCAGCAGGTCAAGGGGGGTCCGGGAGAAACTCAGCAGGTCAAGGGGGTCCGGGAGAAACTCAGCAGGTCAAGGGGGGTCCGGCAGAAACTCAACGGGTCAAGGGAGGTCCGGGAGAAACTCAGCAGGTCAAGGGGGGTCCGGGAGAAACTCAGCATGTCAAGGGGGGTCCGGGAGAAACTCAGCAGGTCAAGGGGGGTCCGGGAGAAACTCAGCAGGTCAAGGGGGGTCCGGCAGAAACTCAGCAGGTCAAGGGGGGTCCGGGAGAAACTCAGCAGGTCAAGGGGGGTCCGGCAGAAACTCAGGGGGGGCCTGACCTCGCCAGGACTGTTGCCCACTCCCCCTCCTTGCCGCAGGCCGACCCGCGACTCACGGTGACGGAGCCGCTGATCCGCCGAGATGCCGCCCTGCAGCGAGAGCCGATGCCCCCGCACTGTCGTTGTCCAACCCGATCACCCGCAAACCCCCACCCTCCCGCACACGGGCCTGAGTAAGTATTATGAACTTTAATCTCAGAATAAAACGATCTTCCAATAGTTTCATGTCCTGCACCTGGATACAAGTTCATTAGGCATAAAACTTGAAAAGTGTGTAAATCAAAGGATATCTGTACCAATGGAAAAAGGGCATGGCAAATAACCCTGCTAGAGTTCATGCCCACAATCAGTCACCCATTTGATTGTTTCAGGAATCATGTTATTCTCCCACATTCTCAATAGCCCTCAGATTTTACTATTCGACAGCACACTAGCAACATTTGACAAATCCTCTATAGAGAAATATTATTTATTGAATATTTTATTTCTCATTTGTTAATGCTTCTGGAAAGAGTTTATCCAAAACTATTATTAAACATTTATTTTAATAAGAAAAAGTTTAACATTACATATATTGAAAGAAGAGAAAACATGCAGATGTTGTTGAAAATTTTAAATAAATATTTAGTTCGGCCCTCGACTTAGTCCAAGTTTTTAATTTTGCCCTCCGTGAATTTGAGTTTGACACCCCTGATATAGACATTCACATTGGATCCAGGTTGGACTTAGATACCAGTGGCTGCCTATACTCTACAAACTCAACACATGTACACATTCTACAGATAGGGACTTTCACACACACAGCTGGTTCCCTGAACTCACGGAGGTGCAGCTCTCTGCAAGAACTGATCTATCGCAATACTATGGCTCAGTTTAAGTGTAGCGCACACCTTACCCGCAACATTTCCAGCAATGTCCACAATCGCAAACTGGCATGGAACGACGTCTGGGGCTTGAATCCTGAGGCAGAGAGAAAGAATATGCTATGCATTAATATATACAGTTCTGGTCTGAGTGTCTAGTCAAAAATGACCCTAGGTAATTTAAACAAGCCAACAGCAAGGTGTGCACTAATGGGTGGCTGGAGCCTAACCTTGATTGACAGGTGATGTGACTTCCGAATAGGTTTCAGACAGGGAGGAAGACCACATGTCTCTTTACAATCCACATATAATAACATAGACGGACTAGATACACGAAGGTATCTCTCATGGTGAGAGAGTCCAAAACAATCTCAGAGGGCAAGGTATACTATTTAGAATTGAGACTGAGAGGTTTCTGTGGAATTCTCTGCCATGGTTAGATGTGGGATATATTCAGAATGAGGACTGATGGAATTTTGGAAACAAAGGACATAGAAATTAAATGCAAGTGGATGAAATACAGAATTCTCATGTGGAAAATCCCTCCAAAAATTGAAATTTTAAACATTGTGTTCTTTACAGCAGATTTGTCCTTCTGAATTATGTTGCCTTAATGTTAATAGAGCGGTTCTTCTTCCTACTAGAAGGTACCTCTCGCCCCTGCCATGTGACTACCTGCAACCCCGTCCCTCTCCACTGACTGTCAGACTGTACCAGGGGTCTGTTGCTGTGAAGGACCCTTGCATGGTGGATTGTGACTTTGTTTCCTGCATTGAATTGTAAGTACTCATTGTGGTAAAATAATAAATCTTGTTGCTTTGAGGGGCGGGGGGACATTATTCAGCATGGTACATGTGCAGATGTGCTCAGAGATGTGTTTAGAATTGAGACTGAGAGGTTGACACATGTACTAAAACTTGTGATGTGTTGAATCAGTGAAAATTTTATATGGATGTGCTGGAAAAGGTCACCCACAGGTGTGCTGGTGGTGACATTCAGATGTGTTACATATGATCACAGACTTGTTTTCAGAAGTAAGTTGCAGTTTTTTGGGGACTAACTTGCATATGTATCAAAGAGGAGGTCGCGTGTGTGTCAGGCACGTTGGAGGGGAGGATGAGGCATGTTGGAGAGGAGGCCGTGAGCGGGTCGGGGGAGGTTAAGATGTGCTGGAAGGGAGAGTGAGGCGTGTCAGAGGGGAAGTTGTGGGTGCATAGTGATAACCTGCAGATATGCCAAGGGGTACCTTTGCAGATATGTTGAAGGGAAATTTCCAGATGTGTCAGAGGGTCACTCCTGAACAACAAACTCAATCGGAGACTTATTTAAGGACTCATATTTGGTGAATACTCACACTAACTATATGAGACACTAATATTTATGAAACAAAATGTTTTTATATGTGTAAATTTGTCCTGCTTGTGTATTGATTCTCTGTATATATGTTACGTCTGGTTGTGTGCCTGCGCCGAGGTCCAGCGAATGCTGTTTTGTTGGATTATACTTCTGCAGTCTAATGATGATAGACCCGAACTTGACCGTGACATTTCTTCTGTATTTCTTTCTTTTGTATATATATCTTTTCCTGAGTGCAGTTATTTTTGCACTACCAATAAGTGGTAATTATGCCTGATCCACAGGAAAAAAGAATCATTGAGTTGTATATGATGTCATGTATGTACTTTGACAATAAATTTGAATTTTTGAGCTTTGAGCATGCAGATGTTGAGGTGTTACATGAGGACATGGTGTGAATGGTCACCCATAGATGTGCTGAAAGGAGTGTTGGGGATGTACTGGCTTGTAGTATGTTGTCAAATGTTGGATATTTGAGGAGCTCCGTGTTTGTTTCCAGACATTGAATGAGTTACGTAGTAATAGTCTCAGGACATCCAAAGTGTTGTGACATTAGTTAGGTTCCGTGGCTGGGGAATGAGTTATCACTTGGGATTACAGTTTAATTAGGATCCACGAATTGTAAGGAATTTACTGTCTGTTTTTAATTGGGCAAATCAGTTTATTAACAGATTTTTAGTGGTTCTTGCCTTCATTGGTTTGGATAGAGAATAAAAGAACAGTATTGCTTGTAGTGCTGGACACAGCCAAGAAAGACAGCCACCACATTGAAAGTCATTAATGACTGTTTCTATTCAAATTCAGCGCATGCCCCTTTAAGGGCAGCATGAGTTCAGTCACCTCGTGCATTGTGACGCCATAATCGCTGCCCCAGGCATGCGCTGGGCAGGAGAATTGAGGCAGGGAGAAATCCTGACAGCGCCATCTTCCCATGGCTGCCCCGCCATGTGGCGTAACACATGGGGCTGGTTCTCCATGAGAGAGTGCGCCGCCACACAACCCCCCCCCCCACAACCAGCTACACGTCCCGCCGGGGCGGCCCTAGTGTTTGGGCATGGCCATCTGCACCAGCCGTGATAGGTCTAAGTGCGCCGCCTTCAAATGGTCTATGGTGAAAAGTTTGTCTTTACCCCCATGTCCAAAGTGACAGTCCTGCCAGACCGCTGGAGATCTTTGTATGGACCTTTGTACGGGCGTTGTAAAGGTGAAGTATGTGGGCCATGCCGAACAAATATGAATTCCGCCGAGTTCAGCTCTTTGGGACAATGTGTCGGCAGGACACCATGATGCGAGGGAGGCGGGGGAGTAGTGAGCATAATTTCTTATGGAGATCTGCCAAAAGGTTTGTGTGCTCGGATGTGACTTTGGGCTCATTGGGCAGCGAGAGCGGCGTGCCATAGACCAGTTCCACAGAAGACGCCAGTAGGTCCTCCTTGGGTGCTGTTCTGATGCCGAGGAGGACCCAGGGCAGTTTGTCTGCCCAGCCTGGGCCGGTGAGGCGAGCCATGAGGGCGGATTTTATATGACAATGAAACCTCTCCACCAAACCATATGCTTGCGGGTGGTAGGCTGTGGTGTGGTGGAGTTTAACCCCCAGGAGCTTTGCCAGCTGAGCCCAGAGCGCAGAGGTGAACTGGGCGCCCCTGTCACTGGTGATGTGTGCCGGGACTCCGAACCTCGCAATCCAATGACTGACTAGATTCCAGGCGTACATCTCTGCAGAAGCCTCTTTGCTGGGAACAGCCTCCGGCCATCTCATGGTCCAATCGACTATTGTGATAAAGTAGTGCAGGCAGGGGCCTAAGACATCAATGTGGATGTGCTGAAATCTCTGCACCTCCGGGTTGAATTGCTGGATTGGAACCTGCGTATGCTGGTGGACCTCGGAGGCCTGACACCTGGTGCAGTTCCTCGCCATCTCAGCCACCTCCTTTTTGAGCCTGTGCCACACAAACTGCTCTGCCACCATTTGCACCGAAGTCTTCACCGAGGGGTGGGCTAGGTCATGGACTAAGCTGAAAACACTCAACCTCCATTCTGGTGGGACTACTGGGCACGGTGAGCCGGTGGAGAAGTCGCAGAGTAGTGTGTCCGGGCTGTAGACTGGAGAGCCTGCGTCTCTGTGTCCAGCTTCTGGGCCTGTGCCAACTGTGTGTAGTCATAGCAGGGAGTGTGAGCGTTGATTGCCGGACGAGAGAGCGTATCCGCCACGACGATGTCTTTGCCTGCCCTGTGCCGGATGTCAGTCATGAACTCCGACACATATGAGAGGTAGCGTTGCTGGCGAGCCGATCACAGATCTTTGGCCATCGCGAGTGCCTGTGTGAGGGGCTTGTGGTCCGTGAATACCATGAAGGGCCTGCCCTCCAGAAAGTATCGAAAGTGCCGGATGGCCAGGGACAGCGCCAGGAGCTTCCGGTCGAAAGTGCTGTACTTGAGCTCTGGTGGGTGCAGCAGTTTGCTAAAGAGGGCCAGCTGGTGCCACTGTCCGTTGAACCACTGCTCGAGTACGCCCCATACCGCCATGACTGAGGTGTCCACCGAGAGTGCTGTGTATGCCTCCGGGCATGTGGGCACCAATAGAGTTGCATTGGTGAGGGCCTCCTTTGTTGCGGCAAAAGTGGTCTCTGTCTCCTCCAACCAGGTTAGGACTTTCTCCTTAGTGGCAATCAACACGAATAGTGGTCGCATGGTGTGGCAGTGCCAGGGATGAACCGATGATAAAAATTCACCATCCCCATGAATTCCTGCAGGCCCTTGAGGGTGGTTGGCTTGGGGAACTGCTGGATGGCCGTGACCTTCTCTGGCTCTGGGGCAGCATCTGCTGCCGAGATGGTGTACCCCAGGAACTGCAGCGTCTGCTTGCCAAACTGGCAGTTGGGCACGTTGATCGTGAAGCCAAACTCGGCCAGTCGGGCAAACAGGGTACGGAGGTGGGCCTTGTGCTCTTCAGGGTTGTGGCTGGCGATAAGGATATTGTCCAGGTAGATAAACACAAAGTCCAAGTCCCTACCCACTGCGTCCATGAGGCGCTGAAAAGTCTGGGCCGCATTCTTGAGGCCGAAAGGCATACGCAGGAATTCAAAGTGGTGAAAGGGGGTGATGATTGCCATCTTTAAAGAAACATAGAAAATAGGTGTAGGAGTAAGCCATTTGGCCCTTGAAGCCTACACCTCCATTCATTATTGCCGGTGTCCTCAGGGTGGACCGGGATCTGATGATACCCTTGCACCAGATTGACCTTGGAGAAGACTTGGGTGCCGTGGAGATTGGCCAAGAAATCTTGAATGTGTGGAACTGGGTACCTGAATGGTGTGATCGCGTCGTTCAAATGCCAGTAATCGCCGCAGGGTCTCCAGCCCTCGGAGGATTTGGGGACCATGTGGAGAGGAGATTGTCCGAGCCATGGACAATCCCCAACTCCTGCAGCCGGGAAAACTCCTCCTTTGCCAGGTGCAGCGTCTCAGGCGGAAGTCATCTGGGCTTGGCGTGCAGCGGAGGGCCCTGCATGGAGATATGGTGCTGGGGTAAGGTGGAGCTGGATCGTGGTTGAAGGATGGCAGGGAACTCATGGAGTATGTTCGAATACTCATCCCTGGAAGTGGTGATGGCAGTGATCTAGGGTCTGCAGGCTTTCGTGGTGTCCAGGCACACCAAATGGAAGGAGTGAGTGTTGACCAGCCTCTTGCCCTTCATTTT